>NC_085046.1:114753977-115441548 GCF_963662255.1 Cinclus cinclus | reverse complement strand
CTCCCCTTGCAGTTTGGCAAGTTTTGTAATTCACTTACACGTGATTTTCTAAATTGTAGCACTCTTTCAAAGAAATAGCTGTGAATACTTTTATTTTTCTAGGAAGTCTGTGGCTGTACTTCTGCAATATGCTAAAACCGTTTATCCCTAACTGACAACCCCACATTGCTCCCTAGTGTGAAGCTGTGTAGAAGCAGCACAAATCTACTGAGAAGAGACTGGAAGCAGCTTGAAAGATGCATTTTCTTAACCCAAACCAGTTGTCAGCTCTTTCTTAAGTAGAGAGAAAAGGAAGAACAACAGGCTTTCACTATAAATATTAGATTAAGCCTACCACAGGGAATTATTTCAAACAGTTCCACTTCTTTAAATCTAGAAAGGATTAGCTCTAGTTACAGGGTCACAATTTCTAATGAAAGAACCCCATTTTCCATTTATAGAATTAAAAAAAAATATGTATATTACAAGTTTTTATCAAGAGATTGAAAAAAATTATCTGCATACTTCACACAAATTGCTTCTCCTGCTGCTTTTAGTAGTAACAAAGCTATAATTTAGTACGCTAGTAGAGAATTTAATCTTCCATGGGAAAGAAACCAGTGGAGATTATACACAAATAGGTATTCATCCTATTTGATATTGCAGCAGAATTATTTTTGGTATTATTTAAAATAAGGTGAAAAAGGTGCTCAAAAATATTGGTGTGTTTACTAAACCCACATCTCTTTAAATCTTTTAGAGAAAAGCTGTTTTTGTAAACATTTAACAAAGAACAGATGGCCTGTTTTAATCATGTGAAAAAACCTGGAGCTCACATTAATACTCCTACCAGCAACTACTAGGGCTAGTCACCTCCCCAGCCAGCAGCATGGCACAGTCTTCAGTAATTCCATTTAATTTTACAATGGACATTTTCTCATCAGTTCCCACTGCTCGACAGTTAATCAATGCTATTAACATGCAATATCACAATGCAGGACACTCCTAAAGATCGCAGCTTATTAGAGAAAAACAGAGATTCTTCAAGAACTCCGAAGTGTTAAAACTATTTGTGGTACAACAGGCTACACAGCATTCAGTAAGAGCCAGCGACACCCAAGAAAATTAAAAAAAAAAAACTATTAGAAAAATAGAATAGTCTGTTTCTAGACTGCAAAATTTCTGGAATTCAAATGTATTTTTGAGCTTCCAAACAGGTACCACCAAGACTTGAAAAACTAAAGCAAATTTGCCTGTGTTTCACAGCTGCTTACACTTTAAGAGCGTAAGCTCATTCTCCCCAGCCCAAAGCACAGAGAGCTGTCTCAAACCAGGCCTGTTACATGAAGTAGCAAGATGGACAAGATGTAGGATTAATCCAATGAGGGTGAGTGGCAGGGAGGAAGGTTAAGGAGAGTCTTTCTGTTGCTTGAACAAGGACTGAACCACAATCAACTGTACTGAAAGCAGCTGAGTGTCACTTCTCTAACAGAGCAGCAACTTGAGCCAATATTGAGCTTTACAAAGTATGAAGCAGGAGCAGCAAATTATGTGATGCGACTCAGCTTTGTTAAAGTTACACATCAGCACCAAACAATTACAAAAAAAAAACAAAGAAACAAAATAAAAGAAAAAAAAAACTTTTACCAGGACAACTCTTTCATCTCCCTCGTGGGCATTATTTCCAGATTCCATGGTCTTTTCCATATTTAAGTAAAGATCTATAACACCACCACTTCATTTAAATTTTCTTGAATGTTGGTTTACTAGGTTGTCTAAAACAAGTGCTCAGTCAGTCCCCACTGACTTCAAAATACAAACCTCTTCGGTATGACCTCCATACAATGGATAATTTCACTTTAGGTAATTCATTTCAGATTATTCTCAACTGCAAGTCTGTTCAATTATCACCTTCACTTTGGAGAAGTTAAAACAGCAACTTGTGCAAATTCTTTGAAAACAGAAGACAGACCATAGCACGCTTCCTTCACTAGGAAGGAAGCGAAGTGCTTCACTAGGAAGCACTTCCTCCACTAGGTAGAAGCAGCAGTTCTACCTAGTGCGACAGAGATCATTCATTTTGAATTTATATTCTTCCTGACAGGACAGCCCAAAAGGTGTTAAAAGCCATCGCATAACCAAATTGCTCCATGATTCTTCCTTTCAAAGATTAATGACACGATTCATCCCTCCTCTGGATTATTTAGAATTAACTACTCATCTTGACTAATTTGGAAAGTTTCTGCATCATGTCTCTACACATTGCTTTGTCCCTGCAATTCTCAGCTCATCCCACGAATACTTTCAGCACTAGGCCTCTTAGTGCCCCCTGAGTGTGAAGCATGTGTCGCCCTTTTTCCATACCTTCCTGACATTGTCCATTTGTAGAGCTCACGTATCAGTAAAAACTCCAGAGTAAACAGGAATCAACACCACCTCCAAAGCTCTGGCCAAATGCTAGTACCTAAATTCAGCAAAATCTGTACAGTACTTTTTCTATAGTAAGTGAAGTCCAGAAATATCAAGACTACATTCACACGTGTAGTTGTTTCAAAAGTATGTTTTATCAATAATTTTAGCCTCCTTTATTGTTAATGATGATCCCTTCCCTTTCCTGTGAAACTACTACCTTGAAGAAGTGTATGTTTCTGTTACTGTACTATATGAAAATACTTGACATTAAACTTAAAATATTTTGGGGATAATGATCCCGTTTAGAAACAACTGGTATCTCAGCAATTCAGAAACTCTCCTAGGAAAATTGTAGTTCCAAAGTGATAGCTGGGATTTATAAACCAACAAGTGCTGTCAGTGATCTCTGCAAAAAAAGGGAAAGTCATCACACCACAAGAGAATGAATGTCTATTTTGCAAATAGGCTTGAAAGCAATCTAAGTTTCTTGACATACCTTTTCAGAACACAGATGAAAGTGTATAGAAAATAAAAGTCCTATTAATACCTTTCTAGCAAGAGAAAACTACTGTGCGTGAAAGAAGTTAATGTTTTAGCAAAGCACTGCTGCAATACCATTTTATTTCTTAATCAAGTCTTAGGACAAAACTTAGGAGAATAATCTAAGACTATTCTAAGTCATCCCGCTCTATTACTGCCCATAGAAACCTGTTAAAAACAGTACATTTACAAACAAGTTGTTTTAAATTGCTGATCCAAAGTCTTTGTAAAAACTCTGAATCAAAAAAAAAAAAAAAAGAAAAAAGAAAAAATTCTGATGCCAACTGCATCCTAACAATGGAGTAGAAGTGATTAAAACCAATCTTAGGGCCCTCTGCTACCACAGTAAAACTACTGTAATTTCTGATTTAGTGGAGCTGAACACATAACCCAGTTACAGTATTTGGAGGAATAAAAACATGCTATGCAAAATACAGAGTTCCTTAATTGAGCCTCAGGACAGCTATGGTAATAGAATTATTTATTTACTGGTCATGTACTCTGAAGAAACAGATTACAAAAGACATATGATACTAATGTGGCCATCCAAAAAGTAAACATCCCATTATAATTTTATAGTAATAATATGTAGTGTCTTGTGCTCACAGAAAAGTGAGACACAATACTAAGCCTATGGAATATCAGCCAGTGCAATGAGCGCTGCCAGTTTGCTCACAGCTCAAGGAACAACTAACTTGACCCATAAGAGAGCTCCTAGGTTGCTGTCCATTGATCAGAATTGATCAGAATCAGTGTGGATCAGACAATCTCAGAGAACTGACACCCCTACAGTAATGAAGCATGCATGCTCCAAATTGGTTCTACGTGTAAGACATTGCAACAGCTACCACAAGAATTGTATGTAACTGGTGATGTGATAGTCAACAAGACAAACGTTTTATTAATACTTTCTTTGCTAGAGATTACTTTGTAGTATAGACTGACTTAGCAGTATAAGGTTACCCCTAAAGGAAGCAGGGCAGGTCCTAAATATTACACAACAGCAGCCTCTCTACACTCCATCATCACTACGCAGGTGATGGGTTGAGTTGAGGACTCATGACTTTGGCAAGTTTTTACTAGCTCTAGCTGCAGAGACACATAGAAGGGGTGGGACAACTAGGTAATGAATTCTGTTGGTAAAAGCTTACTGCTCATGTTGACAGCTTGCCCACCTCAAGCCTGCCCTCTGTGCATGGCCACAGTAAAAGGAAACTTCACTTTGCATGTGCTTCACTATCAAGTAGAAGGCATGCCAGCACATGCCGGCATGTTTTACCAGAGAAGTTGTTGACTGTCAGACTTAAAGGTCTTTTCTAACCTTAACGGTTCTTTGATTCTGCCATGTAACATCTGCATTTAAAAAATGTGTCTACTCTCTTTGTGAAGTCATGTCTGTGAAGTTATTCCCAGGCACAGCTATCAAGATACCTAGTGCTTACTAGAGAATTCCTTGGATTAGAGAATATCCAGGAGATTTACCAACAGTCTTTTCCAACCCCTCTGAGACAAGGCAATGGCTGCTCATCACCAGGCAAGATAGGGAAGCCACATAGTAAAGTAAGAATGTGTCAGGATGAAAGAGTCTCCAGAGAATCTAGTACAATACTTCCATTTCTCCAGTAAAGGGGGAATATAGGGAAGGAAACATCTGCACATACTCGACCAAAACAGTAATAATTAAACTGCTATTATCAAATATATTAGCATTATAAAATACTAACCTAACATTTTAGCATATAAACAGGCTGAATTGTTACTCTTGGGCTTGCCTCCATGTTCTCCATACCCCCTTTCCTTCACTGTGAAAGCAAAGCAGTTCCTCCAAAACTGTCAAATGCAAACACCCTCTTTCTCTTGGGCACAGCCATGCTTTGAAATCCAAGGTCCTGAGGGGAGAGCCAAAACTGTACTGCCCTGTACATGCAGCCTCCTCCCTCCACCAGCAGAATTCTCTCCATTCAGCTACTGAATGGCAAATACATGGAGATCCATCTTCTCTGAAGGGTAAGCTGTTCTTACATCACTTTGTATTGCTATCACCATAGTTGATGATGCCCTGGTACCAACTGTGATTTCCACTAAACACCCTGTTCTCTACCCAGAAAAAGAAAATGCAACAAAACAGCCCTGGCTGACTTGATATATTAAGCACTTAGGGCCTTGCCCACAGTAATAAGTGATAAATGTCCTCTAAAACTTTGCTTTTTCTACAGAAGACTGAAGTTGCTCAGAGAAGCATTTTCAGAGGGACCTTAAATAGATCATATCTACTAACATCAATAACCTTTCTGTTATCAAATTTAAATCACAGTCACATGCAGCAAATGGCACCAGGTTTACAACTACAGAGAAAATCAAAGACAAACATACATGGTACAAGAACTGGTTCTTCTGACCACAGACAACTGAAAAAGTTCCATCCGTGCTTTCACTGCTGCAAGTAATGGTAGGAGTAATACCATTACACACTACAACAGCAAGAGCGTTTCTATTCTGGTACTTTTTTCCCCACACTTTCTAACACCCAAGGGTTACAGGAAAATTTATTTAACAGGCTATACATGTAAAAAACACAAGGTGATGGGTAATAAGATACTATACTGTATGTTTACTTGATAAATACTATTAAAAAACTAAAAATACAAGGAGTATGTGTGTTAAGTCAGAAGCAATACTTTTTTGATTTGCCAAACCTCTAATAAAGTATTCTTTATCTGAATTCAGAAAAAGTACACTTCATCTTCTTGTAGTTTATGAAAAGAAAGTTTACTTTAGTCTAAGGAATGGAGAACAACTATAGAGAGATGGGCAGTATGTTTGGGGTCGGTTTTTTCATTAGATTAAGTTGAAGACTTGCAGGCCAGGAAACATTTTTCTCCTGCTTGCTCTGCATCACTTAAGTATCAAGTAAAAACAAATGACAGAAATGTCCACCTGTCTGATGAACATCCTGTGAGCTCCAGTCCATTACTTGTAAGAACAATACTAATGCTTTTTAACAACGAATCACAGAATCATAGCATATCCTGGGTTGGAAGAGACCCACAAGGATCACCAAAGTCCAGCTCCTGGCCCTGCACAGGACACCCCAAAAGTCACATCATGTCCCTTGAAAACATCCAAATGCTTCTCTGCCAGGCTTGGGGTTGTGACCACTTCCCCAGGGTGCCTGTTCCAGTGCCCAACCACCTCTGGAGAAAAACCTTTTCCCTAATATCCAAACCAAACCTCCCCTGACACAGCTTCATACTGTTCCCTCAGGTTCCCCTATCAGCCACCAGGGAGAAGAGGATTAATGAGTGCTCCTCCCTAGACTTCCCTTCATGGGGAAGTTATAGACTGCAAAAGGACCAAACTGCAACAGACGGTAAAGGAAATTCACTAGGAGCAGATGGGCACCATGTGGCTACAACTGCATATTGCCCCAATCTAATTACTTGGCACCACTACATGCCTCTGTATTTTTTTTTTTACAACATGCCTGTGCCAGAAAATCCTCCGAGACATCCATCCTCCATCCTCCCTGGATGCACCCTGCTTTTGTATGCACACCTTAGTGGCCTTTCTTCTGGGCTTGTCTTCCAGTCTTGGGAAGTTTTAGAAAGACACCAGTCACAGCCAGTCCTTTCAGCCTTCCTGATGTAATTCATGCTCTGTTTTGCCATTCTTACCTGCCCCAGGACAACCTCTCACCCCTCTTCTGAGGGCACTGTGATGCAGGGGTCTTCAATGGGACTAGCCCACCTCTGAGAACGCCACCTCTCAGAGACAGCCTGGGGATCACAGCTGCCCAATAAGCCCTCACTCGTAGACATGACTGAGCTGCTCTTCAGCAACAGAAAAGCACAACATCAAACATTCATAAAACAATAAGATGCAGCAACCACCAGTAAAATACTTTCAAACATATTTTTAGGCCACTACATTTATTAGCATATGATGTTTGTTCCAATACAGAAGGAACAGATATAACTTCTCTATCACTTTCCTAACCCCTTCCTTATATACCTAGGAAAACAAAAGCCCAGCATTTTTGTTTTAAAAGCTCCCTACTGTCAGCTTCTTGTTAAAGAAGCCTGCACATATAAAAAATATACCAATCACAATTACTGAAAAACATGCATCAGATGACAGGGCTGGAGAAAAGAGGATGCAATTCATAGAGAGACTTTACTAAGAATTTTATCACTTCCCCAATCTGCACGCCCTCATCAAAGAAAGAACAAGTTTTCCCCAAAGGTATAAATATCATGTTCTAATAGTTCAAGGGAAGGGCAATGGCCCTAGATGTTAAAGATTTCAACAGATGTGAAAAGGACTAGAACCCCTGAGATTTCACTCCTGACCATAGAAAGGAGGTTGTACCGAAGTCCCAAGATACTTTCACAAAACCATCCATAAGTATTTTTATTAAATCACAGAGCACTCTCAATTTTCCATGGTTTGCAATAAGGTATTTTTATAATTTCACCAAGATATCTTGCAGTCAAGAGTAAGTACCAGACTGAGAAAAATTAGCTGAAAGCATCAGAAGAAACACTACCAGCACAGATACTACAGTTTGGTTTCAGTTTGGAGCTGACAACCATACACTTCTACAATACTTTATTTGGGTGACTGGAAGGGACCCACTAGGCAAATAATGAAATACTCTTTTTTCTTCCCTTGCCATCTTCCCCTTCTGCAAGGCGAAGTTGTACAGTATGTACAAGCAAATGATTAAATCTTTTTCATTCATTACTTGTGCTGGTGCCCTTTCTTTTTTTTAAACTACAATGTGTACTCAAGTCTTTGCTGCTACATATTTAAAAAGTACCATATAATTCTCTGATCACATGGACTTCTAATACTGTAAAATAAGGCGCCACCAAGGAAAGAAAGCTAAACCACTATAACCAGTTTTTTATTATTACTATTTAATGATTATAATCTTTACATTTGCTAACAACTTCTGATTAAAAGAGCCTAATTTCAGAATTTTCTCCCAACAGACCATATTTGATAAATGTTTTCTGATACCATAAAATTATATCCACAGTATCTCAGTCAAGCTGTACAATAGTTTATGCCTACTCAAAATCTCAAAGTGTTTAATTGCTGCTGTTTCCATCTCATAGTAAAGGTGAGCACACTTAGTACTAGGAGAGCCATAATTTAAAACTGTAACTTTATGTTCTGACATTCTAAATGCCATTTCCTTAATCACAAAGAAATACCACACCATGAGAGGAAAATAAACTCCAAAATCGCACTGCCACCATCACTTTTACTTCTGTTAGATGTCCAAAATAAGTTGGAATTACTTTTCTACCTCATTTTTATCCTATATCAAACTGGTCACATCCAGCAGAAATTCAAAACCTTTTTTCAGGCACTGACCAATGAGTCAGCCTGCAAGTGAAACAGCAGACATGCACTGCTGTCTTGAAAAGATTACTTAAAGTTCATTGTAACCCTAAGAAAACACACCGTAAATTATCAACATTTTTTTAAATTACAGTCTAAAGTATTTAAATATTTCAAATACCAGAAAACAAAGAATAATTGTTGTTACTAAACAAATTTTGCACCCTATTGCATAAATTTCTACAATAATATCTCTAATCTACAGCATGACTCTTCCCTAGTTACTCTACAACTGCTGCCTCATGCAGTTCATAGGATGGATGAGACTTCTAAATTAAATTAGATATAAATGACTATGACATTATCCTGAAGAAAAGACTCGTGTTACCTTGACAGCTTAAGTACAGGAAAGGGAAAGACTAAGAGGAGTGGTGAAAGCAGTGAACTCAGGAAAGGTAAGTTCCTTCTTCCTACCAGACTCATTAAGACACTTCTGATGTTTTTTCCTAGATGGGCTTTCGTTTTGTTGGGTTTTGTTTGGTTGTTTTTTGCTTTTATTTTTTTTTCCACTTTATTTTAAATTAGATACTAATTTACTAATTTCTCACTAAGAGGTTTCCAGCAAAGGAAACATGGACCTTCTTGAAAACTGCTCAACAATGACTGCAAGAAAGCACCTACTTGGATAAGTACTGGCTTCAGCTTCAGGGCAATACAGCCCAGCATAACACACACAAAGAAGCCCCAAATCCCATTACTATCACTCTTGCCTCAGGCAACTCCCTATCCCTCTGTCCTGGTTTACTCATATGTAAAATGGAGAATACACACTTCAGGAGACTTTAGATGATGAATGAATTAGTGGCTGGTGAAGTTTTTCGGTATTATGATTAAAATTGCCATTTAAAAACCTCATGTAGCTGTTTTTACAAAGCCATGAAGAGAGGCACTGTTTGTATGAAGAGACCACCTGGTTCAAGGGATTCATTATCAATATTCATTATCAGGTTTACTGGAAAATAAACAGTTAACAAACCATGAGGCCATACCTCAAACAATAAAACCCAAGTAATTAAACGGCTACTTCTATCACAGAAAGTTACATACACAGATTACATCCTATTTTATAGTCATGACTAATATGTATTGTCCATCCTACTTCAGAGCTTTTTTAACTAGAGCTTTGCAGCTTGCCATCATTCTGTAAACACAATCACTTAAATTTTGTGTGTTAAGTAACAAAGTTTAGCATTTTCTGTCACTTACTTGTTCTTTCTTGATACTGTTGTTCAAAAAGTATATATGTTACAACCAAACCTTCTTGCCAATTGGAGATAAAAGAAGGCAAACTCCAAAGATGGTTACAAACAATTACAGTTTTCCAGTGCCCTAATCACACCCCTCTTTCAGAGCCCCTACTGAAAAGCTCCAAAAGCTCCATATTAAGCACGTGGGAAAGCAACAAAAGAGGAGTTAAAAGCTGCTTTTGTTCCTCATATACATGCGTTTGCTAACATATACATATGTATTCAAACATTTAACTTTCAGTGTTTAAATTTTTTCTAATTATGTCTGACTCCCTTCCCAAACTACAGCTGTTTCCATGTTCACTTTCTAGTATTATACGAAAAAGTCAATGCAGTCAAAAATCTGCCGTACCAACCCCAAAACCAGTCTGCAACGTGAAAAAAAAAAAAAAATCAACTACATCGAGCCAGTTCTCCCCTGGTTATATGCTCAAGGATTAACTTCTCCCATACTGTCATGTAGAAGATACCCAATCTTCAAGTTAACTTCTATGAACATAAAACACAACACATAGACAGGTTTTTCATTTTCCCTCTCCTGTGTCTAAATAGAAAAGGAAAATAACCTGGAAAGTAATGATTTTTGCAATGGCTTTCTTAGATTTTGTTTACAGTACACTCCTAAATAGTTAAGCAGTAATTCTAAAGAAGTCTGAATTAACCAGCCTTTAAACACCTATGGTTGATCAAGTCACAGAAATTAGAGAGCAAAAGGTACAATGTATCTTCAGCAGTGATGCATTTTAGACCAATGACACCTATATATTATGAGAGAAAAACTACTAAAGATTTAATGGTGCCAATTAAAGAAGCCAAGAGTTTGCATGGCTCAATGACTGAGTCATAGACCTTTTCCCCATAATAGATGCCATTATAGGCCCGAGCTCAAGCTGTGGGAAGAGGATTACAGATGAGTAAGAGGAATTAGTGATTTTAAATGTTATTGCCAAGGAAGGTGTCCTTTAAGCATTACACAGCTGAAATGTCTCTCCTAGCAGAAAAGCAAGTTGTGCTTACTCACCATCCTAGTTCTAAGTGGGATCCTCAGAACTGTGAACACCTCACTTCAAAACACTAACACAGAAATTAGGCCCATCAGTGTAGAGCCCTCTCAAATTTAATCAGTATTTCATATGCATTTCCAAACTTGAAATATTTCAGTACTTGTAATTTTTCTGCCATTCTATTATGCCTGATTTTTTAAAGTTGCTAAATACTTACATAAAACAAGGTAAGACTGTGTAGCTAAAGACCAAAACAGTTTGTACTTAAACCACAGGATGTCTGTAAATAACTGGTGTTATCTACAATGAGGAAAAGAAAATTTAAATGTTCAAGTGCTTTTCAAGATTCCTTCCAGAAAACCTAGGCAAGTATTTGTACCAGAGTACATTGCACAAAATTCTGATCATCCACATCAACAACAATTACACTTCAGTCATGAGTACAGATCATCTTGAAGGAGAAATCCAAAGGGAATTTAACTTAGTTTAGATAGATAGCTGTTTATCAAAACACTGACAGATCCTAATACAGGAAATGAAAATAATTAAGATGGGTAAAATTGACACCAGAGCAAATTCAGTATGAAACCAGCATCTAATAAATTTAGGGCAGTCAGATGTCTGTTCCAACATTCAAACTGATCTGGTTTAGGTAAGAATTTCAAAGAACAGGAATACTAGAAGCAAAAACTAAGTGCTCTTTGAGTGTGATGAGGTCTAGACAGCAGTTCATAAGATGGCAGATGTGACAGCTGGAAGCTCAGCTCAATGGCCTAGACAACCTTTACAAGTTCTTTGCTTCTAATGACTGGGAACAGTAAAAATCAGAAGCAAAATCCTGTTTACATTAAAAAAATAAATACATTTTAACAAATCCAATTTGGAATATTACAAACATTGAACATACTAGTTCAGAAAAGAGTTAAATGTGCTTAGAAAAACATTTATGTTTAGTTTTCTAGAGGAAGAAAGTATCTATTAAGCAGACTAGTAGGCAGTTCCTGGTTACAGAAATGTTATCTTCAAACCTGAAAAAAGGGGTTGGCAACCCAAAAAAGCTTTTGTAATAACACTGGCCAAAATAGTGAGAAAAAACCCTGTAGTATTAGCTGTTTTTTATAAGCCTTATTTCACACACATCCTTAAGTCATCACAGCTACGAATGTGTTTACTCAGATACCCCAAAGAAAACCTCTCTGATTTCAAATGTCTGTTTATATAAATTTTTTTCTTTGGCAAGTAATTATCTTTGTATCATGAATGTCATATAAAATGCAACAATGCTGTTTAAAATAGAAAGGGCTGCTTATTAAATAAAGATGCCACAGTACCAGTACTCTTTTGCAGTAACTTTTCTATTCCCTGGTTTGGACAATTTTTCCCAAACATTGCAGAAGTCATTTTTATTTTCAAATACTCTAGACAATAGAGACTTGAGAAAAGCAGAAGTAGGCAATTTATTAAATTACTGATCATCCATCATTGTTCATTTACGCAGCCACATTATTTAAGTATTAGTGATGCATTAGTAAGGAGTGGGTTAGTACAGGAGCGAGCCTGTATCCAGTTACTGGGCCTGTGTCTTAAACTGCCAACAAGAATTTTGCAACTAAAAAGAGTCCTGAGAGAATTTCACCTCTTTCTAATGCTGCGCTGGAAAACACGTTCAAGAGCTTCCTACTCACATCCCTAATACAAGAGATCAGAAACAATGAGGATAAATGAAGGTAGAACAAATTCTTCCCTCAGAAAAAGAACCTTCTCCATAGAAATTATCCCATAGCTCCCAGCCCAGAAATGCATAGCCTGCTTTGAGGATTCTCCAGACCAGTAAATCAATAATCTAAAACCCCTTTTTCTTTCCCCATCCATTGGGGCAATTGAGTGGTTTATAGAACCGTTTGTTTTAGACTAAGTTTGATATAAACTGATGTAGAGACACTTAGAAGAGACAGAAAGGAGCAAGAATTTTCATCTTTTATACCTACTAGTAAGTCTTACACAGCTGATCACTGCAAAAGCAAGACAACCTGCAGATCATACTTCAACTACTTACAACTCAAGTTTTCCTGGATATTTATTTTCTCCTCCACAATGTTTCCTTTGCTTCACTTATGAATACAAGCATCTGCAACTCATAGAACATATTTCTGAGTTAAAAGGAAAATATGTGGATCAAAATTTAAGTAATTATGTGTTTGCATCTTGTAAGAAATACACTGGTGGTTTTCTAGCATTGAAGCAAGGCAGGCAGTTTCACATGCACTGCTAGTACGCTTTTTATGTACTAGTCCCCACAATTCCACATAAGATTTTCTGATTATCCAATTAGACATAGCTAGTAAAAACTCTTTAAATGCAGGAAGTCACATGAAGCTGCAGAGGTTATATTCTAGATCTAATAGAAGACAAAGTAACACAGAAGACAATATCCAAAGGCCTTTTTTGCTTTTTTGAGGATATGTAAATCCATAGGAATAGTCTAGCTGACATTTAAGAAAGTGTGCAGAAGCTGACAAACAAGCAGCACTAAATCAAGGCAGGGTTTCTGAGGCAGGCACCCCTCAGAGAACCAGGCAGACGTGGAGGAGCTCACTCAGGATGGTGGGGGTGGAAGACAGAGGAGGTTTGTGGTCACCTCCATAACCCCAGGCATGTTACCATCTGCATAGTTCCACCCTTTGAAATGGAAACAGTGATGTGACCCACCAACAAATTCCCACTGATTCAAGTTGCACAAAGGTTATCTGATGGAAGAAGTTAACAGATATGGAGGGTACATATCACAAGCTAAAGCCATCTTTTTCTAGGTGACTTACTAATGCTGACCTGTCAAACTCTGGTAACTGGTTTCAGGCTGCCACTTCCCACTACAAATTTTACAGCCCTCCAGAAAAGGCTCAGCTACGTCCAGCTCCCTTCAAAGTCAAAGGCAAATTAACATCGGTCTTTCCATGGCCTTTCCAAACAAGGTGGCACTACACAATACATAACATTCAGGTGAGGTGAGGCTACACCATCAGGAGCCAACAGAGAACTCCCTCCTGGAGAGGTAATATAATGGTTTGGGTCAGAAAAGACTTTAAAGGCAATCTAGTCCAACCTCGCTGCAATAAGCAGGGACATCTTCAACTCTATCAGGTCACCCATCCAACCTGACATTGAAGATTTCCAGGGATAGGGCATCGACCACCTCTCTGGGGAACCTGTTACATTGCTTCATAACCCTTACCATTAAAAATTAAAGTCTAACCCAGACCAGTCCTCTTCCAGTTTAAAATCATTATCCCTTGTCCTGTCACAACAAAAAGGTTGCTAAAAGGTCTGTACCCATCTCTCTTATAAGACCCTCCTTAGGTAGCGAAGGGCTGCAATAACATCTCTCCAGAGTTTTCTCTTCTCTGGGCTGAACAACCCCATATCTCCAAGCCCTTCCTCATAGGAGAAGAATTCCAGACCTCTGATGATCTTCATGTTCTTCTCTGAATTCACTCCAAGAGATCTATGTCTCCCTTGTGTTGAGGACCCCAGAGCTGGATGCTGCATCCCAGGTGTGGTCTCACAAGAGCAGAGCAGGATGAGAGAATTGCCTCCCTTGACCTACTGGCCACACTGCTTTTGGTGCAGCCCAGGAGACAATCGGCTTTCTGGGCTGCCAGCACATTCTGGGAGGCCACATGCCACCCACCAGCACCTCCAAGTCCTTCTAGGCAGGGCTGCCCTCAATCCCCTCAACCCCCAGTCTGTAACTGATACCCTGATGTAAGTGTAACAGCTTGCACTTGGACTTGCTGAACCTCATGAGGTTCACACAGACCCACCCTCCTCTGGCTTGTCCAGCTCTCTCTGGACGGCATCCAGACCAGACCTCAGGTACATCAACCTCAACACCCCACCTGGTGTCATCTACAAACTTGCACTTGACCTCCCTGTCAAAGTCATTGATGAAGACATTGAGCAGTACTAGTCACAATACACTTTTCTGGGACAGGCGGTCTCCGCACTTTGCTTTACACAGATGCAGCCACTGTCATTTCAGACACCAGCCTGAGGAGATCCCATCAGAAGTGGGATTTGTTACACCATAGAATCCTATTTTGCCAAATTTCCCTCTTTCCCTTTTTTTTTTCTGTTGTCAAGATCTGCAAGCTCCTAGCAGTGGGCATGTAATTCTCCTAATAAACTTCCCACATGCATATTATTGCTTATCATATAAACCTGCTCTCCTTAATCAACTTTCCCAGGCCACATAAAAGTAATCTGCAAGAGAATTCAGAGGTATAACAGAGCACAGTTTGGAAACATCAACTTAAAGAAATCTTAACAGATACACATGCAATACAAAACCAGAAGTGACCATCAGTAATCCACTCCATTTTTCTTCTGGGGTGATAAGACAGCAGTTCTCCATATGGCTTTTTCATTGCACTACTTTTTATGAACTTCAATATGACAAAGTGGGCTTGAAAATCACAGACTTAGTAAAAATCCATTGATGTTATATTTGCTGCTAAGATTAATTTATGTCAAAAAGCCCAAGATACTTCTCAGACTCTATAGTCACAGCAACAAGTGAAAATAGCCTTTGAATATGTTAGCTATGGCATGTCAGAGGTAGGCCTTTCCTCATCTCCTCTAGTAAGTGAATTAAACTAATAATTAAATCAGAATGTGTCATTAGAATTGGAAGGCAGGAGAGGAGGATGGAAAACAAAACATAAAAAACCAAACAAAATCTCCAAACAAACAAAACCCCAAAAAACACACACACAAAATCAAACGAAAAAACAAAACAAAACAAAAACCTCACCAAAAATCCTACACTTCATTTTTGTGGACAAACACACACCTACCTCATTTAGCAGCACCAACTGAGGTAACTCTTAATTTAGATTCTCCAACCAGTTTGATTAACCATGCTCTGTGAAACCTTATCTTTAGTGCAAATAGCTTTAGTACCCTTGCTCCAGACATCCTTTACACAGCCTATAGTAAAAGGTAAAAATCTCTATAGGCAGATCTTAAATGAGACATGCCTACAACCAACACCAGGTCTAGATTTCGGGCTGTATCATAATGTTCTATTACAGCTGGAGAACTGTGTCTAAAGCAACACTTTTAACTTACCCCTGAGTGCCCTAACAGTTTGTGACTTGCACTTTCGGGTGTTGCTGTACAGAGCAGCAGGCAACTGCAGAAACTCACCACTGGTGCAGAGCACCTCATGCACACCCAACAGGAACACTGACAGTACTGACACCAAACAACTAATCTGTGTCAGACAGCAAAAATTCCCCCAGTCCTAGTCTAATACCCTAGGTACAACACTATTAAGTTTTCCTCAAGTATTTCAAAGAAGGCCTGCAGAGAGAAAACTTACAACCAAGCAGTCTTCCAAGTATTGCAGGTGTGAGTCCCTATGTCCACCTCTGACAATGCTTTCCCCAGCAGACATCTGCAAGATCCCATTAACAAACAGATACAAATAACAACTGTAATGCCCGAAGTTTTAGACCAGTTTTAATGATTGTGTATTTCATACACAGCTGTACAAGCAAACTGTGATGTCAACTTCTTAGGGTAAGGTGTTGCTTTAAATTCAAACATGCACTGTGTATTATAAGCCTCTCACTATATTTAGCAACAATTGGCTGGTACAGAAAGATTTCTTCCAAAAATAAAATTAAGGACTTCATATCATCCAGTGCTCACATGTAAGGAAAATTACAGTATTATCACACTTATCAGAGTCTTGCAGGGCCAAAAAAGATAGGAAGTACCAGAATGCAAGTGGATGGAGGGCCATCTGGAGAGAAAGGAGCTGTAAAAGCAGAGTGGAAAAAACAAGAGTTCTAGAGTACAAGAGTACTAGGCATTAGAAAGTTTGTTATGAAGCTTGTTATGAGTGCTCTCTTCTCTTCCTGGAAAATTACATCCAAAAATCTGTGGATCTATTAACTTGTCAGTCACTGTGCTCATGTTATTTTGCCTGAGTTACAGAGACATACCAGAATACAATTTAACTAGCACAATTAACATGGACTAATTTTTCCTGACTGAACCAATTAAATTGGTCTGTTGTAAGAAAAGCCTACTGTAAGCAGCTATACAGTCCTTTTGGGAACTCTTAGAGCATGAAAGTTTCCTCTATGACTAAAATAGCAAGAGTTGACATTTAAGAAAATATAAACAAATTAATATTTTAATATAAATAACTAAAAAGTGGAAGTTGAAGCCTAAATTAATTTTCGGTACTTCCTACAACATTACAGCAATATACCAATGGTACATTTGGGTTTCCATACTGAGGAATAAGTGTTGCATTCATGAAGACAAATACTTTTCCAAAATTAAAAGCTTGTAAAGTTTGGTAATAATACGCCATAGAAACCTGCCAAGACTCAGAAATTAGGAAGATTGTGGACTTTCAGTATTTAAAGGGGGCTTATAAAAAAGGAAGAGCAACTTTTTACACAGGCAGATAGGGACAGGGCAAGGAGGAATTGTTTCAACTGAAAAAGAGGATTTAGATCAGATGTTTAGAAGAAATTCTTTCCTCAAGACAATACAGAGGCACTGAATAGGTTGCACAGAGACCTTGTGAATGCCCCACCCAGAGAAACGTTCAAGGCCAGGTTGGGTGGGGACCTGAGGAACTAGATCTAGGGGTTGGCATTCACCCAGGATGAACCCACTACAGCCTTTGGTGGGGTGTTTGGAACTAGATCCTCTTTAAGGTCACTTCCAATGCAAGTCATTCCATCAACCTGTGATTTCTTAACATTTAATTTCTACAGCAGCAACCCATGCAATATGAATGCGTTCCCAGAAGTTCTTAATATCTGTGCTTGTACAGCATAACACAGGAGCTGCTGTCTCCTTAGCTTGGCTAACGCAGTAAAACCACTGAGGAGAAGTACAAGAAATAGCTGCATCCCAGTCCTCCATACTGAGGAACAACAAAAGCAAAGGAACAAAGATTCCTCCCAGTCCAACAGTGAAAAAGCAGAGAGATTCCCTTTTTTTTCTTCCACATCTTGCATAACAGCACTACTCTATCGTTAGCCTCTACAACTACCAAATTCCTACACAAAAAAATGGGATTTTCTGCTTTGAACTGTTAAGACTGGTTGTCTCTGTCTTCTTGAGCTGCATTCTTAATCAAGAGTAATACTGGAAAGAGTGACAGCAAGAAGGTGGCACATTTCAGAGTATCTGTTACTCTGAAATTCCTTTAAGTAGGAACTTAAATTGGGGGTTTTACCAATTTTGCTTTTGAATAAGTAACAAAATTTAAGGCCAGCATCTCTATGGTCCTCCTCATAAACAGAGGCAACACTACTGCTGGCTACACCAACCTTGCCAGGAACAGAGAAAATTCTAACTAAGTAGGTAATGTATAAAGTATGGTAAAATCAAAAAGAATGATTTATAAATTCTGGAAAGAGTTTATAAATTAGATCACTTAGTCATCCTGTCTCTCAGTTCTGTTTCCTCATAAAGATGACTAAAAAATTAATCTGAGTTTTAGTTCTAACTTGTGCTTTTAAACAATTCTGTATGCTGAGGGGAAAAAAATCCCATTCAGTACTCAAAGAAGACAACTCATTAACTGACACTGGAAGCATCTTCATATGACACCCACCTAATGAAACTGTGCCAAGCCCTTTGGTAGAAAGGGGATATTCTTTCACCTCTTCAATAACAGAACGATTGGAAATAGTTTAGTTGGAAAACAGCCCCACTTTTCTAAAAAAGAAAACACTCCTGAAATCAAATCAGTCATTAATATTTGTGTGGACTAAGAAAGAAGTTGGGAGAAGTCAGAATGTGGCCTGTTTGTCACTAATTCAATAAAGACAAAGCTTTCTAAGACTTCTAATGGAAGTTTTAATTTACCAAAATTTGAGGGAGGACTCAAGGGCTGATTACTGAGGGCAGGTACTACAAAAACACAAGCTGTGTAAGGGTATTAAAGGGCCTGAAAGCTCACTGGCAGAGGAAGAGGCACTCCCCATTCTGCCCCAGAAATCATTCCCACTCCTACACCACCAACTTGGGTGATCTTGTGGTCACACAATGGAGAGCTGCCAGGAACATGAGCTGGCCAGATAAGCCTGTTCACCAGCAATGAGGCAGGTTGATGCAAGGAAGCAGCAAAGATTCTGTATCCCAGACCACAGCCACCTTCATCTGCAGGGATTTGGTTTTTGGGGGTTTTTTTTGTTTTTTTTTTTTTTTTTAAGCAGATTAGATATTGGGAGTTACTGAGTTCACACAGCTATGCTAGGAAGCTGTCAGTGGGCTACTTGCCCACAGCAGGGTGATGCAAAGGTACACCCTGAAACAGGGTGAAGAGCAGTAACAAGCACCACTGTACCAAATGGCTGCCTCTGGCAAGGGCTCAAGAGGCAGGTGACTCAAGCAGAGAGAGGTGGAGTGACTCCCTAAACTTCTCTGTCCCCATTTTAACACAGACGTTGGCCATTTCCTCTCAGTTCCTACTATTCAGCACTGCTCTGCCAGACCAGCTCAGCCTTTCCCTGACTCTTCCCGAATCACTGCTTCCTGCCCACACTTCCTACCCTGCTCCCAAGAAGCAGCTTCACCATCTTTAAACCACTGGCAAACTTAGAATATTTAAAAAGAACAGATGAAGAAAGAATAGATGCTTTAACCACTCAAGGGTGTCAAACCTTGCTCTTTAGCTACCAAACTTTACAACTCAGATAGCATCTCTAAAGAAAAAAAAAAACAAACAAAAAAAAACCCTAAGTGTTTTGTTTTCCCCAAATGCAGACTACATTATCACCAGTATCATCATACCATTAAAAGAAGAGAAATCTGAAAATTCAGAAGTGAAAAGCACTGGCTCACTGAACTGAGGGAGAAAACAACTTCTACAGACAAAAGTTAAAAATTACACTTCAAAGTGATGGTGCCCCATCATTGCGCTCCACAGTGTCAATTTCCTCCAGAGGAAAAAAAAAAAAGAGAGAACACTTATGCAAGTTTGTCACACTTGCATTCAAGATACAAGCAAGGGCAGGATAGCTCAAAATAAATGGATGCCTCAAATTCCATGAGAAAGAGCAGGACAGAATTCCAGGAGAAGGATCCATTGTAAAAATGTAGGAAATTAATTCTTTTCCTGCAACTTGTTCCTTATTAAAATTGCCACTGTATTTAAGCTAAATTTAAAAAAAAAAAATCAAGTGTTTTCCTTTAATTTGCCCTGATTTTCCATCCTAAGTCTGTAGGCTGAAGATGATACAGATATGAAAGTTTTTACTAGACTATCAGCTTTCAATCACAAAAAAAGCTTCTCTGAAACAACAAATTTAATTTTTTTCACATAAATATAAAGTAGGACAATATTTTCAACCATGGGAAAGTAGTAAGCTGTCAAGTCCCACTTAGAAGTGACCAGCAGCAGCAGATAAGAACACAATACTGAAGTACTAAACAAGCAGAACAAAACTTTAAAACTTTTTCTAGTTGGGTAATTCCTTAAAAAAATGCTAATGATTTCAGGAAACAATACATTCAGGTCACCAACATCTCACAGAAACTTTCAAAATACCCACGCTGAAGAACAAGTTGGGTAACTCTTAAACCTAAAAAATCAGTACGCTGATGCAGAATCATGTTTTTATGCTAATGCTACAAACTGGCTTTACCCAAAACTTCAGAGCAGATAATTTAATGGCACAAATTATTTTCATCACAGTCAAATCATGGCACCTGAGGGAAGAAGTAGCTTGTGCCTCCCTCAACAGTAAAAAAGACCAAAAAGTTCATAGCAAAACCACCTCAAAACTACAAATCTTTGGCCCAAAGGCCTATTCACTGAAGAATTATTGCAAGCACTTTCTTTACAAAAGCACACATAGCCTTTTCAAGGGAGAGGAAGAAATAAGCCTTTGGATATGTTAATATTTACTGTTAACTGGAATGTAACTGAGAAGTTTTAGAATATGAACTTTTGTTGGACACAGTATTTCATAATAATTATTGTATCCTTTGAGAGACCTGCATTGCAACTTGCTCACAGATGGATCAAGTTATCAGTGTAACAAAAAATTGTACTCCACAGGGGTGAAATAACTTCAACACTTCTGACAAAAGGTAGATTTTACGGGCTGTTTTTCTTTAAGCTGGAAAATTATAGTTAATTACATTGCTTACATTGCTCAAATCCAAGAATTTTTCAGAGCCTCAAGACACAGCAGAAAGCTGTAAACTTTTAAGAAAAAAAAATGCTATCAACCTTTAATATGAATACCATGGATTTTCTTCCCCTCTTCTCTCTCATTACTATCCACAACTTCTTACTTTGCCTACATTTTCTCCATATATATTATATAAACACACATATATTCATGCTTATCTATTAATAAAAATAATATACAGTTGTAGTTAATTAAGGTTCAGTATTAGTGGGTTTTTTATTCCATTTAGTTTTGCAGCTTCAAAAATCTTGCCAACATACATGGGTTTGTGGGTCTGTAAATATTTGAAAAAGGAAACTAGAATTTCTAGGGGCGGGCAGACATGAGACTTTGCTGAATGTGAAGCATACACAGTACCCCAAAAGACCAGCTAGCAGTCAAGTGAAATAGCCTCTGCATCAAAACAAAAAGTACCTAATAGTGTTTTTCTAGGTTTTTTTCTAAAGTAAATTGGACTTGTTCTACTTATCAATGGGAAAATTGTCAAAAAAGTTAAACACTTGAGGGATTAAAAAGCCAGAAGCTCTCTCTGGAGATGTGGGAAATTGCTTATGAATATTATTTATGGGAATAATCCTACCTATGCAAAGTGGCATCATTTGCTACTACGCAAACTTACAGGAAACACTGAAAGATAATTCACGTGAAAACAGTAAGGAGTCAATCCCTTCTTACTACTCTTAGGCATTAAAACAAACACCCAGGAGAAAATCAACTCCATTTTAGTGTACCAGCAGAAAATGATTAAATCTCTACTTTCTGCAAGGTTAGAATATTGTATCAAACCAACACAGCTGCTTATAGTTTTCATTAATATCCCCTTCCATTCAGGTATATCCAAGTATAAATTAAACTGAGGCAGCAACACAGAGTTGGAAATTGCAGGAAGGACCTGTGAAAGGGGTGACCCAGCTGGTGACTCAGCAGGACTTTCCCTGCCTCCTCCCCTGCAAGGGAGGGCAGGAAATTTCAAAAGAATGTGTTCATACCAAACACAGCTATGAGTTATGATTGAAAGCAAAGTCACATGCCCACAGATAATAAGGCCAGCAGAATAAACCTGGCAGTGAACTGGTAACACATACAAAATTAGTTCCTTCTCCACCAGAACCTGGACACTGCAACCCAGAATCCTTCAACACTATTGGTGCCCATTGTTGAGCTCTCCCATTTAGTCAGGCACGGAGGCTATACCATACCTGTTTGTCATTTAAATACTCCTGTGTTTGACCATAAATAATGTAGGTTGCATTTGTGGAACATGACTCGAAACTTCAGCCCACACAGTAGCTGTGGGTAAATAAGTTGTGTGTAACAACACACCCAGGACAGCCTATTCTTGGCAAAAAAAAAAAAAAAAAAAAACCAAAAAAAAAAAAAACCCCCCCCCCAAAAAAAAAAAAAAACCAAAAAAAAAAAATAAAAACAAACAAACAAAAAAACCCCCAACAACTCCTACACTTCCTCTATCACTAATAAAATGCTCTGAAAATAATGACATGTAAGAACTGCATAGCATTAGGCCTCCAAAGGCCTGTCTAACCTGATATCACCTCTGATAAAGTGTGTGGAAGAGGACAAGAACCAGACATGCACACAGGAGATGCAGCCCAGTAACAAATTGACAGTCACTTATTTCTGGCACAGATCTGCTGAGCCAAATGTGGTCTCCTTATGTTTATCAAATGATGATGCATTTTTCTGTGCAACATTTCAGAGATCAGCATCTTAATGTGCAGTTCTGAACTCAGCACTTGGCAACTTGATGAATACCTAAAAAGAATTCAAGGAGACAAAAACAGGTGACAAACAACCCTTACTTGACATTCATCCTCTTCATGCACCTGTATCACTCACAAGTTTAGAGGCTTTCACCATCTCTCTCCTTCTCTCCCCCACTAAAACACCCCCCCACCCCCGCTTTTCAAGTGCTGCTGTATTTTCTGAGGCCTGAGGAAGGGACACAACTTCACAGCACTTGCCTCACCAGCATACCATTCAGCAGGTAATAATCTTTGTTTTGTTCTCTACTACTTTTACAACAATTCCTACTGATTTATTTCTTTAACTGTTATAGCTTATTTTCAGACAGCCATCTAACACCAAGACCTGCTCCTAAGAAGATGTTTTTGCCTGCCATTTCACTGCCCAAATACCACAGAACCATAAAATCATTTAAGTTGGAAATGACCTTTAAGATCATCAAGTCCAACTGTAAACCCAGCACTGTCAGGTCCACCACTAATGCATGTCCCTGAGCATGTCCATATGTCCCTAGGCACCACATCTATATATCTTTTAAATACCTTCACAGATGGCAACTTTATACCTTCCCTGGGCAGCCTGTTTCAATAGCTTGATAACCACTTCTATGATGAAAATTTTCCTAATATCTAATCTAAACCTCCCCTGGTCTTGACTCACACAACTTAATGGTCAAGCAATTGATTCTCCTCTTATATTTCTAATTATTTTATTTCATTCTTATTAGGTTCTTCACCACATCTGCATTTGGTACTCTGCTTCGGGTGTATCAACAGCAGCAGCAAGTTTTCCCATCTGACTTTTCACTCCTCTCCAGATCATTTATGAGAATTTTGGAGAACACAAGCTCATAAGCCCAACACAGATGCCTCCACTGTGAAAACAGGCAAGCTACTCCCGCTCTCTGCTTTGCCCCTTGGTGGACTGCTCTGCTACAGCACAACCAGCCTTCCCACCCCATGGCCACCAGGCTCTCCCAAAAACCTTTGGTGAAGTGTTTCAAAGAAGGGGCTGACAAACCAAGCACACTGACTGAACATCCCAACACTGCAGTGGCTCTTAAGGATCTATCCAACTCCACTGAAGCCAGCAACTCACTGCTAACATGGTCCTAATAACCATGTCTAGTTTTCAGCTATTAATCAAAACCAGATGAATTGTCAATCACTAGCTTCATCTCACAGCCAAAATAATTTGCAGTTTTCCCACACAAAAAAAAAAAAAAGGAAAGAAAAGAAATAACAAGCCTTGGAATCAACACAGCAATTTCTTTCAACTTAAAAGCAAAAGAACTTCACTTTCTTTCCAACATATCTAAAAACAAAACAGTAATTTGGTTAACCACAAGTATTACAGCCTTCCCATGATAAGGCTAGCTTCAAATCACTGAAAAATAATTACTAAGATGACTTCTGTTGATTTTAAAGTACATAGTGATTTCCATTTTCACTGACTATATTAATTTTGTTGATTCATTTTACACAAATAAAAACAAACCAGTCATTTAAATAACTGCTCTTCAGTGAAGTTTTCTGCCTACTGACATGAAAGGAAAACCATGACACAGGAGAGCTACCAACTATGTATTCAGGCTTAAGAGCAGGGGTTTCACACATCTGCATTTTTCCCCAGGGGGTGGGGAAGGGTTAAGTTTTCGTTGATTTTAACAATACTCATTTCATCCAAACAGTTTTCAAGGGGGAAATACCTGCCTGTTAAGAATTTCATTACTACAGTCAGGGCTCAAAGTAATTACTTAATGGGAAAGTATGTGAACAGTAACTTTTACCAGATAAAAACTCAACAGAAATAACATAACAGAAGTTACTTGGCTTGCTACAACTGTCTGAATTACTGATTTTAATCAAACAACTGGAGTTATGTGGTTTTCCTCTAATTATTTAGTTTCAGCACTTACCTTTCTTCAAGCTATTCATTTGCAGTTCAGCACTGTAATAGGTTGCATAGCTTATTTAAGGGTTGAGCTGGCTATGCTTAACCTCTTTACTGATTAAAGGGGAAACAAATGTCCCAAGAACATTTAACAAGCTTGTACATTTGACAAGTAAACTTTCTTCTCCCAAACCACCTTTAATGCCAAAAATAGGCTTACTGGATGGTCAGATGAAAATGAGGAATTAATGCTGGTGGATAAGATCACCGCTTTAGTGTACAGTCCACCTCAAGTGTTTCCTCCCACATCCCCACCATCACAGGTTATGAAAGATCCTAGCGACACTGGTTTTTGTTCCTTTACTGTCTTAAAAGTCTTATGTTACCATTTCTACCATTTTCTTTCAAGTTTTTCAGCTAGATGTTTCAGCTCTCATCTTCAGAGTAAAAAAACATGTCTTGTACTTCTTTTTCTCATTCCTACCCTTTCTGTACTGATTTCTCTGTGCTGTCATTACCCCTGTCCCCAAATACCCACTCATTCTCTTCATTGTTTCCTCTGGCCTTGAGCTCTCTCCTTTTCATCCTGCTTACCCACACAGCTGCTAACAGGAGGCACTGGCAAGAGCTACTCTCTCAGATAGGAAAACACAACTCCACGTGCATGCAAAAAACATAATTTAAGTTCTCCAAACGAAGTCTATGTGTGGAGATGCAGCGAATGGAAGGGTCGACACAGGCATTTAAAAAATTTAAAACCAGCTTTGAGGTAGGCAGCAAAGAGAAAGACAGTCTTGAAGATACGCTTTGCCTCTTCCAGAGAGCTTCTTCCTCCCTCAGAGAAAGACAGTGCACTTTTCCCCTTGCCCAGCTTAGTCCCTAATCTCCCTCGCAGAGTTCCCCCCCTCCTCCTCTCTTCCACGGGGAATGTGGAAGCCCGTCCCAGCTGCTGAGCTGCTCCATCTACCACTCCTTGTCAGCTGCCTCTCCGCAGCGCATACATCTGATTCCCAGAGCCGGCTCACGCTGTGCGGAGCAGCGAACGGGAGCAGCCGGCAGGCAGCAGTGGAGGGGACGGCTGAGCAGCTGCTCTGCGCACAGGCCCGGGACACTGCCTAGGACAGCTGTTTTTATGATTTATTAAGTGCATTGTAGCGTCGTGTCATTACGACTGCATTCCAACAATTGTCTCCAAATATTTATGGGCAGAACCACTTGGCATTAATTACTGACTGATCAGAACAAAAAATAAAATTAGTAAACCTTCGATAGCTGCACCACTTGATCACAGATGAATCATCTGGTACCAAACCTCTTGAATTCTGACTGACCAAGTCAAAGGTGAACAATGACAAATGTGAAGATTCCAAGAAGCACTTTTTCACCTGAAGTTTAACATACTAGCAAGTAGCCAAAACTATAGATGATCAAAATGTTTTATCATTTTTAGCTTTCAACTGAAAAATGACATGGAAGCAATACGTGGCCATCAAAACCTGGCAGTCAGAGCCTCAGTAAAATAAAACTTGTATTCTCTTTAACATTTCATTTGAGCCTCGGAAGATTTAATTTGAGACTGATTCACATTGTTGTCCTCTCCTTGCAAAAACTGTTTCCCCATCACTTCTCAGTTTCACTACTTAGTGCTAAAGAAGTTCACACCAGAACTTTTTTCACGTGTAACAATTTAATTTAATTTAAAACCACAGAATGTTCCCTTAGGATTTAAAAAAAAAAACAACCTCGGTTTGGCCAAAACAAACACATTATAACACACACTTCCTTCTCCAAGTTGCAAATACAAAAATTTCATCGTTTAAATGACAATTCTCACACATGCTTTTCATCTTCTCCCCAAAGGAACCAACATGAAAAAAATAGTAAATATTCAGCTTGTCCTGTTGTTGTATCACATTTTGGTCTATCCATAATGTTATCCTATAAAAATTACCATAAGGATGTTAGAAGGATACCTGACTCTCATTTTACCTTCAGCCTCTGTACACCAAAAAAAACCCACATAACCAATAGCAAACAAGGGAGTTGAACAGGGGCAACTGTTTTGATACCATAGTTCCTGTGTATCCTGAAAGGCATTTACAATCATTTAAAACATTTTCTACTAATTGGAAGTAGCTTACCTGAAGGACAGGCACTTTTTGTGGTGTGTTTTGTGGTGACTGGTGAAGCTGTGCCCAAGGCTGATGATGAGGATGTGGGGGTGGTGAAGACTGATGATGTATCCCTGGATGAGGCTGCATGGGAGGACAGGTTGGCATTTGCTGTTGAAAAGACTGCTGTTGACTAGGAAGCTGCTGGCCAGATATTAGTCGCTCTTGTATTGCTTGTGGATCTGCAAGGCCAACACCTGGACAACCATTTGGTCTCATGTGCCCACCCATCTCCCGTGGTGTTGAAGACATACCCATAAATGGACGATTCTGCTGCATGTTTCTGGGGCCCATATTCCTTTGTCCAATTCCCATGGCACCAGGGGGCTGGTGTGACGGCTGAGGATGGGGTATATTTGGGTAACTGCCAACTTCCATTGGTATTCCAGCACTACCAGGTCTAACCTGTGGAGGAGGTGTACCTGCTGGATTACTCATTGCTTTCATGGGTGACATGGGAGGTGGAGAGGCATAAGTTCCCTGAGGCTGTGAAGGGTGCATAGTTTGCGTGTTCATTTGGTTAAGTGAGCCACTAGGGTGGATGGGCTGCTGGTGCATTAGTCCTTGACCACTGTTTGATGGAAATCCGACAGCATTTGGGTATCTTGGTACAGATTGATTCATTGGAGTGTTATTTGTAAGGCCTAAATTCTGATTCATCCCTGTATTATTAACTAATCCCTGATTAAGGTTACTGTAAGGATATCGAGAATACTGCCCTGAGTTGTTTATAGTAGGTGAGGGTACCGTCTGGCTCCGAGAACTAAAATTAAGTGTTTGCGGCCTAACAGCACCCTGCTGGGGAGGATTAGGGGAGAATCTGGGACTGTGGGCTACTGATTCCCCATGGAGAGCAGTAGGGGGATGGTGGTGAAATTGCTGGACTGAGTGTCGCAAAGAAGGTGCCATACTGGGATTCTGCTGGGGCACATGAGACAAGTGGCCAGGTCCTGAGGTGGCAATGAAAGGGTTTCCCTGATTGAGGCCTTCTTGGCCTTGAGAAAACTGGTTCATCCTCTGCTGCTGCGGCTGGCCGTGCTGCTGCATTGAAAAATCACCACGAGCCATGTAGTTTCCCATCTGCTGCATGTGCTGAGGATGGCCCTGCCCAGGGGGTCCGGAGGGTGCCTGTGGCGGCTGAGTCGGTTGTGGCTGTTGCTGCTGCTGCTGCTGCTGGTATGGTGCTCTTATCTGGTCTGGCACTTGAACTGCCCGTGGTCCCCACATGGAGCCACTGTCTACGAAGGGCTGCCCGTGTCTTTCATTCTGCATGCCAGGGTAGACTCCCATCTGACCACCAGCACCACTGCTGTGAGGAACCTGAGGAACTGGAGGGTTGTGATACTGCGAATGAGGAGACGCTATACCATTCCCAGGGGCATTGCTTATCATCCTGTTCGGCTGATCCATCAGGTGCATTTTCTGCTGTTCATATTGGTTATAGTGATCAAAATGGGTCAACTTGGCTTGGTTTTGATTTGCAGGAGGATGATGAAGAGATGACTGTAAAGCAGGAAATCCTTGATCCATGGGCATTTGTTGACCCATAGGATTCACTGTATTTTCAGGATATCCACATTCTCCAAGACCTTCCAACCCTTCACTGAATATATTCCCATCTTCTCCAAACAGACTCATCATTCCTGGATCTGCCATCTTTTTTCAGCACACAGCTCCTTGGAGCTACAACCAGAATGTTAGTCTGTGCTTCACCTCGGTGAGGTGTTCTGTCCTCAAAGCCTTTAATCCTCAACTAATCTCCTTCATGTCATTCCATATTTCCTTAATTCTTTTGGACCATGCAGTGTCAGGCAAAGTCTCGTTACTGCTCCTAGAAAAAGGAGGGGAGGGGGGAAGAGAGAGAAGAAAATATTGAAATAAACTACATAAAGAAAACATATTTGACTGCTTTTTAAATGCTAGCTTGTTTCAGCTCCCTGAAATACATCTTAAAAATCTATTTCACATTACGAAGGATTCATTAGCTTTATCCAAAGCTTTATTATGATAGAAGAGTTAGGAAGCAAGCAAAACACTACCCTTAACCTTAAATTAATCCATTCACTACACTTCCTAGTGCTCCTTTCTTGGGTGGAACAGAACAAAAGAACACAACACGCAGCAGCAGCAGCTGCCACAGCAGGTAGGCAGATGTATGAATATAACCGAGCAGCCCATCTGCTGAACTAAAGCCCTGAAAACGCTCTAGTTACCAACAGCATGTCCTTAACCTTATTCCCTTGAGCTGCGTAATCAGATGAGCAAGCAGAAGCACCAGGTCCTACAATGAACTAAAGTTAGTTATAAGTACAATAGATTTTTCAAATTAGTACAGAGATGATTTACTAAACACAGAACAAACTCCAAGACTTAGCCTTTAGTGAGGGATTTTGTTTTTTAAACACGCAGTTTATCCTAATGAAATGAATTTTGTAAACTGAAAGACACAACGCTTCTTCCCATTTCAGCAAAACTATGCGCTCAGTTTGTGTAAGAAAAACAAATTTAAATGCTTCATCACATCACAGGGTGGATTTCTCAGTCCTTATCCTAGTTTCCTTTACGATGGTAACACGGAATAGTATCATTGGAGTTCATTACTCATCTCCAGGTTATAATGCTACTACTGCAACTACAGCACTTTGCAAGCCCATCCTGAAGTTTTGTTGCCTCCAGAACTTGAATACTCACTCAAGAGAACTAGTAATGGCAAAAGCACTTAAAAAGCTAACCTAACAAGGTACACATTTGGACTTGAGCAATAAAAAGGAAAAAGCAACAACACAGTAACAGAGCAGGTTCAGAAAAATTCTTATACAGGTTTTCCACAGGGAAGACTGGTCTATTCCAAATGTGTCCCCCATCTTCTTCCCACAAGGACTCCAAAGATTTGTTTGGATTCATCATTTATGAACAAAGGTAGTCTAATGCTGTCTTTTCTTCATAAAGTCAGAATTTAAACACTGTCTTACATGCAAAATAAACTTTAAGGCAATAGTCAAGGGAGCCCATACACTTAGCAAATAAAACTATTTTTGTATCTTGGTTGTAATTCAGTGGTGACTCTACTTGCAGATACCAACTGCCCTTAACCAGCAATCAAAGTAAAGAAGATTTACAAGTTTATGCTTTCACATTTTGCATTCTGTCATGGAGGAGAGATTCTTTCAGTCACTTTGGACACAAAATGCCAGGGCAGACTGTTTGACTGAAGGTGGTTTGTCCCAGACAAGTTTTAGGGAGAAAATATCAGCACATTTATTACCCTTCTTGTAGCCACTGTCAAGAGGACCTTCTACAGCATGAAGCAGAGGGCAAGAGAAAAGGCACAAACATTTATCACTCCTCTTAAAATAGCATTTGAATGTCACCTTTAAAACCACACTCTTAAATCTCTTTAGTGCTCAACTGGCATATTAACACTTCCTAAATCGCTTGGAGGAAAACTCCTATGAGCCATCTTCACATCTCTAATATCTATTTGGTTTTATTTCATTTCCATTATTAGGCAGAAGCCATCTTGTAATATTTACCACCTCATTCAGTTTATTAGAGCATACCATAAGGAAATTTCAACAAGGTGAGAAGGAACCTCCTTCACCAAAAGAAGCTTTTGCTATTAGACTGCTTCAGAGCAACCACAGCCATGGCAAAGACCCCTGATTGCTCAGGTACTTCTGGCACTGCAACTACTGATGCTCACTGCCATGAGGGGCTGTTAAAGCTGGCCACCAGTGTGCACTGAGAGTCTCCATCTAACAGAACAGCCTCTTTGCTGGGAAATGCTAAAAAGCAGAACACACAGATACTGTTACCTCCCAACCACTGATGTAATCTAGGCAATATCAAACTGGAGCTGAGTAGCTCTCACAGGTCCACTAGAAACAGCCACTAGTTACAAACATGTAAGAATTTCCATTCATTTTATTTTATAAATCACACCTGCTAAAAGAACAATCTTTTAAGACAAGCAGGCTCTACTCTCCTGAAGTACTAATGAAACTTTATAACAAGCTAACAGAGCATCTCCAGAAACAAGGCTACAAGCATCAAGCATGCATTTAAATCAGCTTTGTTTACTGTTTTTCAGCTGACAAGCGTCCAATAAAATTCAGGCCAGTCAGCCACTGATAACAGCCAACATCAGCTCACAGTAGCTTGGATCTGCTACTATACCCAGAGAACCAAATTAAAATAGGGTATGGGTTTTGTTTTACTAAGCACACACTGTTTCTGTTCAGCTCACAACATCTCGATTTGCAGGTCAGGGCTAAGTTCTGTTCCTTACAATGCAGGAAATATGCTAAGGAACCTAGCACCCATCTGGCTTCCTAAGCACACACTCCTTCAAAAGAAAAGTAACCTTTAAGTTTATGATGCAGTTTCTAAACAAACAAATCCATCATCAAAATTAAGAGTGAAACCGCTGTTTGCCATTACGTGATTTTAGATCTGCATTTTTATCTGATGCATGAATCAACATGTTTGATCTCTAGGTGCTAAAGTTACTATATCTGAAACACAATGTGAGGCCACAGTAAAGATGATGTCTCAAATTTTAGGAGTATTTCTTCAGATTTAAGTCCAGCCCCAAATGTAATGACGATAGTCCTTAACAGTCAGTTGTGCTCTCACCAAACCTTATTCTACTTTCCCCAATAAAAGTCACATCTCCGATGTGATATATGGCTAACAGCAGCTGTTGAAACATGAAAGACAGTAGCAGCCACAGCCTGATCAAAATAAATTAACCAGTGTTTTGATAAGGAAACAGTCAATTCTGGAATTACCTACTAACCTCTCAACCTTCTATTCTAACAGGGTAGATATCCAGGTAGTTAAGCAAGTCACAAAAGTCACAGCCTTATTTTAAGTTGCAACTATGTCTGCTTCTTTCAAAACAAAAAAAATGCCAACACACAAAAAGTGGAACCTGTATCGAGCAATAATTCTAGTTAAAATATTCTTTCAGCACCATTGTTCTCTTCCCCAAATGCAGACATACTAACAGCAAGACTAATCATTATAAACTCAGCTTACAGTCATTTTTTTTTTAAATTAAATAGTTTAAAATAAGGGATGGTACGTCGTCTTCTCTACATTCCTACAACTTAAAACCAACATACATAGAAGAAGTGACTGTTTCTTGGGTACAGAGGAGAGTATCTGAACCCTTAGAAAGGTGGATAGGTAATACAAAGTATGAACGTATGAAAAGACAGAATTTTATAGCAGAACTTGCTTAGTTTAAGATGGCTATAAAAAAATTCACTATCACTTTTCTGTTCTTGAATATGAAAGATGGCTCCAAGAAGACTGACCTAAAGAGTCAATGAATATATTTTGTTAAGGCTGCCTAGACAGTCTGCTTCTGTTCAAAGCAGTGGTGGGGAGCCCAACCACCAGGACAGAGTCAATTGCTTAACACCCCTGTTGTCTCAACAGAAAGCTTACATTTACTCCAGTTTGCAACATTCCAGTCTTAGGCAGCTAGATCTCAAATTTAAGTAGTAGTTAACATTGTCCAGCTTAATATTCCAAAGTTGCATGCACTCAGTAGTCTTCAGCAACTTCCCACTTTTGTAAGTTGAACTAAACTGGCTGCTGCATACACGTAACTTATCTAGGGCTGCAGACACTAAAAACCTGAACTTCATTCATTTTGCTCCCAAAACAGCAGATCCAGGCAGTCAAGATCAGGAAGCAGCAATGGCAGCACACAGATGCCCATGCCCTCCACACCCTCCTCACATTCTGCCGTTCAAAATAACATTTTGTAAATCAACAGGTTCCTGAATTCAGCTATCAACCCTTCTACAGAAGAAATTCAGCAGCATTTGGCCAAGCAGCAAATAAATTAATAAACAGAAGGTGAGAAGGCAATTAATATTGACTGCTCCAGGCTCGAAATGACACGTGTCATGCAAAGTTATATTCTTACAACTAATAGTTGATACCTCTGACAAAACTCTGAAGTACTTGACAGACACAAACAAACCAGCTACTCACATAATGGAAGTATGCCCTTACATACAATGCAATAAACACCACAAATAGCGTGCTATTTTAAAGAGCTAGGCTACAAAGACCTCTCGTGCTAAAAAATAACACCATGCCAAAGGTCATTTTGAGACCAGAGCCTCAAAATGTAGGATTAAACATTAGGCTACTAAATCTGCATTTAAACATTGTGTATTTAAACTGCTTTTCGAAACTGCTAAGCTCCTGCTGGCTGTTAGGGATAGTAATTTAAGCATTTGCTGCCTGGAAGGACATGGCATAAATGACAGCAATGAAAGTCACATTCTTATTTTATTCACAAAGTTGAAAGAAAACATTCACCAAAAACTTCATAAACACATGTAACACCATGACAACATAGAAAAAGTCAAGACAAGACATTTAAATTGGGCAAGATGGCTGGTGAGACTTCTACATTTCACCTCATTCACCTACTGAGCACACAGCACTGCTGATGCCAGGACAGTTATGCAAGTGTGTGTCCGTGGGAAGCATGCCTAGTCTCCTACGTGCTTACTGCTTACTCCTCATTGCTGTCACAGATGCCACGCATGGTATGTTCCTCCTGCATACAGATTAGCCAAAATATAAGACCAGACCTGTAAAGTGATTGCAACATCATTTCTGACTGCGGCTTCCAAAGAAACTTGGTTTCCTGAATGCATGAAAACTTTTTTTTTTTAATTCACTTAGAATGCTTCCCTACTATACACTTCACACAGCACAGCTGTGTTAAAAATTAAGTCCGTATAGTTCAGACATCAAAGGATGGCAGGAATCTCGCTCCCCCTCGTCCCAGGAAAGGAAGACAGGACTTGCAAAGATGAAAAGAATGACCCGATGCACTTCAGGAATATTCTGACTTAGTTGGAAGCATCAGCAAATATGACTTAAGCGTTTCTGAAAAGTTTGGTTTCATCTTTATGTGAGTAAAATTCAGTTAGTTCTTCACAGAAAAACATCCTTACAAGAATTTGCAGCAGCATCTTAAGGGCTGTCAATGTCTCTTGTTAAATTAAGAAAGGGTGGGGTGAAAACCTCAGGTGCCTTTCCTCAAAGGTCACAGGTTTTGACAATGTGCAATCAGCTAAAATGCCATGGATGATATTCCAGTAATGTTTTTTTGCTGAAAAATATGCAAAACCCTATGTTTCTCATAAAATCATTCCGCAAAAGCCAGATTAGATTTTATTTCCTTAATGTATGATGTACATTGGTAAAAACAGGCTTTCACCGAGGCAACTGAGGGCACCACAGCCTTGGAATATTTGGCAGCTTGCTGCTGTCAAGCAGCTGATGCAGGAATGACCAGCCCAGAGTTCAGCCTGTGCCACACATTTGGAAACAATATCCTACGTCATTCAAGTTCACAGGAGCTCTGATACAGACCACAACAGCGTCACTTGGGAGGACTCTGATGCAAACCCACTGAGCCTTGCTGTTACATCACATGAAGGCATTCACCATACCAGTTGGGCTGCAAACTCTTTGCCCTAACATGGGAGCATTGCTAGTTTTAAATCAGCATCTATAATATTACAGAAGAAGCATCAGCATGCCTTTTCCTTTCCTGATCAGAAGAAAAAAAAAGGGAAGTTTAGAGCCATTTATTACAGCATGTACTTGGAGGCCTTTAATGAGATAACCAAAGGAATAAACAAAAAAAAAAAAGATATTTTTTACATTTAAGTACATCACAAACATGAGGTAAGAGAAGAGGAAACAAACCTAATCTAGAAATACTTTACTTGTACTGTTACGTAACCTGGAATTTTAAGAGGCGTTTTTCATTGCATGACCACCCTCTCTTCCAACATAAGTCTAAAATACAGATGTGAGGTGGTTTGTCTAAAAATAGTCCCAGATAAGTAAGAGCAACAATTGCGGTCACAAAAATATTTCAGGAATACACTTCAAATCATTTGACAGAGGTGTTAACCTGGCAAATAACTCCATAAAGGGGAGCAGAAACAGGCTTAACGTGACCCCTTAATGAGGTTTGACCATGACAAGGCAGCAGTATAGCCAATAAAAACAAAACAAAACAAAAAACCACGGAAAATTGTACGGGCTACATGGCTGCCTCGCTTTGGTGGGCTGGGGACATGGAGGAGCTGGGCGCTCCGCGCTCCCTCCGCGGCTGTGCGATGGCCAGGCGAGCACAAAGCCCGGCCAGGGCCAGCGGGGCGGTGGTGTCAGGGAGAAGACTTACATTGTCGCCATCAGTCACCCAGAAATCTCCCCGCAATTACATTCCCTTCTCAAGCTGACACTAAACCGGCCCGGGTGTTCAAGAGGTGGGGCCAGCGCCGACCCCGCTGGGGCGCTGAAAAAACACCCCGTGCAACCCATGGCTCCGGGCTTTTTGTGCACCTACTGCAGTTGTCACTGATTAACCAAGTGATCTGGCAATTTCCTACATTCTTTTGCATTTAAAAAGGATCTGAGAGGCCCGAGAGTCATCCCCTTGCATATTCCCGGTGGAGTGGGAGGCTGCGCCCCGTCCTGCTGGGCCGGGGCTCGGAGGGGCCCCGCACCCTCCTGCCCTCCTCCCCCAGCCCGGGCCTGCAGCTGAAAATAATTTATCTGCTCGCTCCGCCGGGCTCCCGGCATATGCGATTGGGAGGGAAACGTATCCATCACGGATAAACTTGAGCACAAAGACAGGCTGAGTGTCACAGGATACAAAAGGGCAGAGGTCGCCGCGGCGAGCGGGAGGGTTTGCGCAGGGCAGGGCAGAGCAGGGCAGGGCGGCATGGCCGCCGCACGGCAGCGCCGAGCCGAGCCGGGCCGGGCCGGGCCGGGCCTGCCCGCCCGGGGTAAACAAAGCCCGAGCCGCCACAACCGGCAAAAAACCCGCGGTAAACAACGAAATAACCCCAGCGGTGACCAAGCTCTAAGTAACACGGGGCCTTTCCACGCGCCTTTCGCCGAAAGCAGCTCGTGGTGTTTTACACCCAGAAAGTCGGGAACTGTAAAAATTCATGAGGTGGAGACTCAAACGTTTCCCAGGGTTTCTGAACATGTGATTTTCACCGAAATGCATTTTTTTAATCACGGGCAGGTTTTAAGACTTAATCGTATCCCAAAAGGCTATTTCCAGCTATAGAATTATGAGCGCTTTAAAGTAGCCAGATCCTATATTTTACTTTACCTGTTACAAGGCCAATACAATCACGTTTCATTCATAGTTTATGAAGTCTGAAAAACCACTTGATGAAATTACAGTCTACCGATACCACACATGGTATATTTGTCCACATATATTCTATAATCATTTCAATTTATGACTTGTACTTAAGAGTCATTTTCCTGTACATGTGTTCTTCATAAATACTGGTAGATGGGAGTGCGCGCTCGTACGGGAACCACATATCCACACTCATTTCTGTGAAGATAAATACACCCTAAGCACCCCAAGTGAAAAGCCACGTTTCACGTGACTGAAGAGAACACACTTGAGGGCTGAGGAACAAAATGGTACATCTCCCTCTTCCGCTCTTTACATGTGGCAAGATCAATCATCCCCCAGCTGAACTTAAGCTCTCGCTCAACTTCCAGTATTGATGATCCTTTTTGCCTCATACACATAAGCATACTGTCTTGACCCTTTCAGCAAAGAAAAAAATTATTACATGCTACGCCAGGAAAAAGATTACAAATTGTCTTTTTTTAGAAAAAGATAACATCAGCATTTCGTAATGTATTTTAAATTAAATCCCACAGTGAATGACTTGGGTGGGAAGGGACCTTAGAGACCATCCCAAGACCCAAACACAGGATTTTACAAATTAAAACTTTTCTCTTTTTTTTTAACAGATTTTAACTTAGTTGCAAAAAAGACCTATAATATCAAATTAATTATTTATTTTATAATATGCTATAGACTATTTAAAAGAAATGTTAAAATTAGCCACAAAGAAAATGGGTTGGGGAGGGAAGGAAGACAGACAGTACACTGCAGGACAGAAGACAGTCCTTAGAGTAAATAGATTTCAGAAACCTTCATTTAGTGCCCAGACCATCAGGTGGGTCCAGTAATGTCCCACAGAATACATGGGACAGCTGAGGAACAGGACAGATACCTAAATGATCTTCTACAACTACTGTTAATTGGACTACTTGAATTTGAGGGGTTTGCTTGTTTTAACAACATATGCACCTTGAACGGTCTATTGTTTTTTGTTTTTTTTTTGGAGAAGGATATGTCAAAAAAGGGGTTTATTCTTGCTCAGTGCAATAGAAGCAGGCTCTTGCACAAACAAATGAAGTCTGACTTTTTTTGTGGTTTTTTTTTTTTTTAAACATAACACCTGGCTCACAGTGATCATCAGTACTTACTCAAACCACAACATAAACAGCTATACCAAGCTGTTCTCCCCAGTGGACAATGCCAAGGGAAAGTGTGTGGAGGTCTCAACAGCTTCTAGTATGTAAGACTAAGATACAAGTAAGCTCAAGTTCACTCAGACATGAAAAAGGGGTGCCTAGACAGCATAAGCAATAATGCCAGAAATTTAACAATTGCACTGGGGACTATCAGATGAGTGCAACCCTTATCAATCCTCATGTGTAGCGTGGCCCTTCTGTCCAAGCAGGACTGAACTCAGCGTTTTTCCTCTATAAAAGCAGGTTCAAAAGGGAAGACAACCAAATTTTGCAAAACTTTAATGGGACATCAGTTTTCTCTTCACACAGAAGAAAACCAGCTTGGGTGTTCTCAAGCATCTTGCTTAACTGACTTACAGTTTGAAAATTACATCAGGATACTTAAGTTCAAATGAAGAAAAACAGCCTCCCAGGGGAAAATTTGTCATGCAAAATTCTAAAACTATGCAATTACACTCCCTTCTCATAAAGATTTTGAAGAGCTTGGAAGTAACTGTCTTTTGATGGGCAAGCTGCTGACCCAGAACCCAGAGCCACAGTCATTCAAACTACTGCAACCAACAGGAGCAGCTGACATTCATCTATCACATTGTTTTACACCCAACAGGAAAGTTCTTGAGCCACCTTCAATTCCCCACAAGCTCTGCAGAGATAAATGATGAACATACAAGAGCAGTGGCACATTCACAGATTAGATGTGAAAGGGAATTTTTACTCATCTAGTACTGAACTTGGAAACCACTTCCACTTCATGGTATGTTCCACCTTCTCTCAAAAAGCAGGGCTAAACTTAATTTTCTAATATTAAAGCACTATCTTCACTGTTCCTAATGATTCACAGTCTATTTAAATTGCCTGTTAAGCTTATCAATTTTGCTGCAGCATATGCAGAGAATTAGAACTTTCTACATCCTTTTCAGTTAAAATAAACTTTAAAAAACCCTGAAGCCCCCAAAAACCCAAGCAAACAAACCAAAACAAAACTTTCCACACTGCCATCCCTTCAACAAGCCCCAAAATGTATTTCTACTCACAAAAAACTGTCAGGTAAAAATCTAGGGTAGAGGGCCAGGGGGGGGTTGTGTGTTTTGTGTGGGTTTTTTGTTGTTGTTGCTTTTGTTGTGGTTTTCAAAGTAGGAAAAGCAAGAAAGATAAAAGAGTGAGCAGGCTGCCTAAAAGATTAGAGGATTATTTTACAACCATAAGAAATAGGAAGGCTTATTTTGATAGTTTTGGAAGAGTTTGATTGCCAGCTGTGCTTGACTAGCAATTTCTTCCATGTCTGTAAATACCTGGAAAAATAAAAGTAGGACCAAGAAAATGGTCATTTAAAAAATGCAAGCAAACCCATTTAAGCAGCAAGGATCCCAGAACAAGAGAACTGAGGACTCTTAATCAAGTACTATATGAAGACTGCTACCATTAGGATTTGTGTAAACAGCCAAGTTTGGAGCTATTGCACCTACTATTCACAATCCAGTTCTCAGAACAAGACCTACAATAACTAGTGAATTATCTATGCAACAGTGCAACATAGAAACACTACTGGGAAAATCTTTTCCCGAGAATAAAAAACCTCCTAGTTAAGAGTGAATAAACTCCACCAGCTAAAAGTGTATTCCTTTACTTATCAACTATGTAGTGAAGACAGTTGGAACAGGTACAAAGAACTCTGAATTTCCAGTGCTAAATATTTCCAAAGTTTCTTTATCTCTACAAAAAAAAGAAGCTTCATGCAGAATAAGATTGCCACCAAAAGACTGACATTTTACTTAAGCGTTAGTAAATGGCTTTATTGTAGCTTATACTTAGATCACCTGAACCCAGCAATAAAGTGCACAGCTGAAGAAAAAGCATGGATAAGGCTCTGCCAGGATCAATTGATTTAGAAGTCACAGGAATAAATGGCAGATTAAATACCTATGCTGTATTAGCAAATATTATTTGGATCTACAGCTGAGAATCAGGTAACCGCTTAATTAATTATGCTTGCAAAGCAATAAAATCTAGCTCTTTGTCCCTCCAATTACATGTACTATGTAAAACTAATTATGAAAGTAGTACATAAACTACTTGAAAGGGAGGGTGAACTGCCTGCTGTCGCTACACAATGAGCTTTCCTGACCAACATTTTATAGTAAATTAAATTTAAATTACTGTGTCTGATCACAAAGCATCATCCAAAAATCTGAAACACATAAAAGCATGATTCTTCCTTTCCTATCCTGCTCAGCACCTGAAATCCACGTACCTTTGTTTTCAGGCAACAGTTATCCTGAAGTTTAGTCTTGAAACAGAAGCAAGAGAGATCACCTCAGAGCCATCCATGTTATGTCCTCAAGTGAGACTGCAGCTTCAAAGCAAAGCAAGCAATGAAACAGCACACCTCTCTAACAGCCAGTAATCAGAATGAGGCTCCTCTGGACAATGTGTACCATGTGCCAAGCTTGGACAGGAATGAATCGTTCAGGAAGAAAATGCTATTTAAGAAACTTCAGTGCTTACCACTCACAAATAAATGAAGACTTAATAGACTGATCTTCTATCACCTGGTCTATACATGAACTGTTAAGGAGGTTCTTTTTCCTGGTTTTCCAGAGGCATTTCCCTCAAAGCCAGGTCTTACTTCCCAGAACAATGGGCACCAACACCAACTGCACCTGTCCTATATCTCCACAGTACTCAATGCATTCTGCACAGCTCAAAAACCAAAAGTGGAGAGTCAAGCAAAAGGTACTGGAACCAGATTCACTGAGATGTTTACAAGGCAGCTGTCAACCAGATTTGCTCATTGGTATTGTATTGGCAGGAGTTCCAGCCTCCTTCTGAGGATCCAGGTAAGCCAGCAGCCACCTTCCCTTTCATATCACCCCTCACTAATCAGCCATGCCTCTCACAGCAGCCTTGGGTTAAACAACAGGCTGCACTGTGATCATATTCAAAAGCTGTTTCTACCAATTTTAAATAAATATTTCTAGTTTTTAAGACTTCTTTGTGTCTGTCTGTCTTTTTTTTTTTTTTTCCTCTGGGCACCCTGTATTTGTTGCTACCTAATAAATTAACTTTGCAGGGGCAGGCTAAGTGAAGGTTTTATTAAACAAATGTCAACTTCAGACTTGACAATATTGACAGTCTCTTATCAAAAAAGAGAGTATCTATCCTTATATGCAAAACCATAGATGTCATAAGACATTTTTCTGATTATTTAATACCTACATTTTTAAGGACCTGTATTTTTATAAGTGCACTGGTTAGGTGTTAGTGACACTAAATGCTAAATGGTGTATGTATTCTAGTAACTCTTCCTGTCACCACCATATAAAATGGATTCTTTAGAATGAATGGAAGATGCTATAGAACAAGAATCACTGTGTATTTATAACCTTTCCAATAATCAGTAATTGAAATATTAGGTAAAAAGAAAACATCAAGAAAACCCAAACAAAACCACTTCAACATCTGTGTGCTTAAAAGGAAAAATCCCCCTATTCTTTAGGGATCTCAAGATTGTAAACAGCATCGCATACAGGAAGGATTATTACATTTTTCACAACATCAAGATGCTATACGAAGAAACAGGCGAAATCACTTTTTCTGTCTGCAATAAACATGTAATTCAATTTTGTTCATTTCAGCCAGGAGAGTCAGCTCCACAGTATCAGCCTGGTCCGCAAATAGCCCTTGTTGATAATCTGAGAATTTGAGATTGTTGCTATGGCCATGACATGCTACTTTCTTTACCTGAGGATCAACAGTTAATTTTTCATGTCTCACACCTATGCCCTATGTCTTCTTCACAACAAGGACAAAACTGAGCTCCCTCTCACACCTTCTAAAACGCTGAGTGAAGTAACAGCATTAAAGCTGGAGTAGATTTACAGTAAGGTCCAGAAGAGTACTAAAAAAAGTCTTTTTCTGCAGAGCTGGAGCCAACTAAAACAAGTTTAAACCAGAGTTTCATTTGAGAGGCAAGGAGAAAGTATACATCAACAAAGCAGCGATGCAAGGAACATCTACAAGATAGAAATCTATGGAGTGCCTCTATTTCAAACCTGTGATGGCAATATATTCCAATCATTTATACTTTGTTGGAAAAGCAGTGTCCGTCTTATTTCACCAGAGACATACTGCCTTTTAAGGTAACTGATACAAATTAAATGGTGCTATAGAACACTGAAATATTTTTACAATTTTGAGAACCAGATTGAAGATTTCAGCATTCATCACAAACTTCACATTTCACAGGATCCAGAGACTATCCAGCCAATTTTCCCTACTTTTCTGACCTAGGCATCTGCAGTTTTGAATTAATTAAAATCCAGATAACTACTAAAGCATCCATTTAAATTAATTTCCTATTTCTGCTCTATTTCATACTGTAGCTACTTAATCTGAGAGCCTTGCAACTAGACAGACTAGCAGACCAAATAACCAAATTCCTTAAACCATCAGTAGACACTCACTCCACTGTTTGTTGTTCCCAAACTTCAGAAATCAGAATCTGGGTTCCCCTCGACCCTGATCTTGCGTCTTTCCTAGTAATGCTCCAAGTGCAGAACACAAGGTGAGGAAGCTTCTTTCCATAACACTGCAGAGCCCTCTGCCCTGACATCTCCATACACACTCTTACTGTTCAGCTGAACTCCCAAACTATTAACGTGGTAATTGCTCACGACTGAGCACAGCTGTGAGGCTGAGTTGTGCAAATCAGTGAAAACACTCCTCCCCAAGTCCTCTCCTTCTTGGTCCATGCTTCATCTGCTCCATGTTTTTCAAGATGGCAACACATCTCATGAGCATGGGGCTTCTCTTCTCACTCTGCATGGAACAGTGTGTGGCAGCTGCACTTGCACAGAAAGCCATCCAGAAGTATATTACACATCTGTTAATGCAATACATCTATCATCTCAAAATACAAACAGTTGTTCGTATCAGCAACTCTGTAGTATTTTATTTCTTCAATATCAATTTCTGCCAATATCAAGGTAATAAATGCATGATCTGTAGTTAGAAAGCAGTGGTTAAGTTACATAGACAGTATTAGCCAGCATGTGGGGACAGAGGGGGCTAATTTGAGAAATACATAGAAACCTTGCTTTCAGGAGAATGAGAATTAGCACTTTTAACGTGCTCTGGGATTTCAAGTTGAACGTCTGAACCACTTAAAAAAAATCACTTTACAGTAATTTCCAACTGGTTGCCTAACACCCATCTCCTAAGTGACTACTATCAAAACATAACCATAACACTAGCAATGAATTAATATTAAAATCCTTCAGTGAGATCACAGAAGTCCTCAAAAAACAGCCCAAGTTGTCAGAGCATACTTTTCCCACACACTGAGTAGTAGTCAGGTTCTGGAAATAAACGCTTTGTTCAATTACTAAAGTGGGTGCTAGGTACATTTCTCATTTACACATATAATTTTGAAATCCAAATCAATTTGACATTGTCTAAACAGATTTTAAAAGCCAAGAACAACTACTTCTAAAAAGAAGATGATGCAGTAGTCAGAGAAAGGGAAGCTACGCTCGCCCACCAGGACAACCTGACTAGCAAGGAACTGCTCTCTGACAGTTTCATATACTTTGGCAGGGATAATTAAAGAAGTTTTGCAGGGTTTCTGTGTACCAGCAGGTCAGAAGTGGCTATAATTCTTCACTTTTGAAATGGACATTTTGTCGTCCATGTATTTTGCGTTACTGGAATATTCTTGCAGGCGTGCATTGCCACTCTCTCTCTCTGCTGATGTTGGTAACTCACCAGTATCACTCAAGAGAGAGCAACAGCCCAGCGATCTGTGAAAGGCATAATCTAAGCAACTGCAAAATGGAAGTGCTACAGACAAGAGCAGCCTAAAATAGCAGTCTGAAGATGGGTAGCAGGCATCTGCCTGCCAAAAGCAAAACACCTCGCAGGGTAAAGTTCCCCAGCTCCTGGGGCTGGGCCCAAGAGAGTGATGGCCACTCCAAGGTTTCTTAACACCTCCCTTGGCTCCCTGCTACTTCTCACTCCTTGCATATTTTTGTCTTCACAAATAAAGCTTCGGCTATTTCTCTTGTCCATGTGCTGCAACTTAACATTTACTATTGCTGGACATTTCTGAGCCCAGCAGACAGCAGCACAGTGACCCTCCCAGGACAGGGGGCAGCTGCCATGTCAGGCAGGTCTACAGCATCACATACACAACTAAGATGAACAAATACATTTGCTACAAAGAAATGAAAATGCACCTAACAAAGTCTTTCAAAATATTAGATGTGTATGTGTTGCATGCCAGGTTTCTGAGGGAAAAAAAAGGAAAATAAGCATGCAAGCCATTTTCTCCAAAACCACAACCCCTTAATTCCCCAGGTCAGCGCAGTGTCTGGTCCTTCAGCATTGCACTCGGCTCAGCAGATGAGGAAACAGTCGCACCAGAAGGCCCTGTAACAGATGGAAACCAGAGCAGCTGGAGAGCAGGGAAATGTCTGTGTGGGTGAGGGGGTGGGGGCAGAAAGCCCATCCCCACTCCCGAGCTTTAAAGCTGCGTGCATCCATCACGCCCTACTGCAAACTCAGCCCACGGATGTGCTGGGGAGAAAGTTGAAGGAAGCAGTATGTGGCCGGATGATTTAGTGCTTCCCAGACTTCCCATCAGGAGAGCAATATGGAGCCATGCAATACTGAGCTGCAAGCACTGGGTGTAAGCCTCTCAGGGGTGCAGGCGATAGTGGAATAGAGCAAGCTGAGCATTGGACTTCTTCATGGAAAGCACAGCAGATGAAGAACTGCCAGCTGGAGAAAGCCTAGAACTGGAGCAGTAAAGATGGAAACAAAACCACACGTGCATACTGGAGGAATGAGTAGGGAAGCAGTGATACCAAAACCTGTCAAGGTTTGAGGGATCTTTTTTTCTTTCTTTTTTAAAGTAAGAGGTAAAGTACCAGGAGATACATTTTTTACAGAGGAAAAAAACATGGTAAATGTGGAAGAATAAGAATTGAAGAAAAAGCCTCTGCCATATGGTACAATTATTCCACCACAGTTTAGATTCACAGCTTTACAACACCTGCGCAGTTAATAACCATATTAAGTCATACATGATGTCACCAGTATTTCCTTTCTTTCTCAACTCAGTTAACTGTTAGGGAAATACATCTAACAGGGATTTCTAGAATTTTGGAAAGACAAATGACGGTCCATGATGACGATGCCCATCCCCTGACACAATCTGGAAAGCAGCCTGCCCCCAGTTCCCAGATGACAGAAAGGAACCAAGCCCTGTGAGGGAAATCCAGCCATTAAGCAGGGATAGTTTATTATCAACAATATGAGTAAGGTGGGTTTTTTCTTCTTTCTTTGTCTCCTTTAATTTTGGTTGGAACCACCTTCTGCAAGCCTTTTGGTTCCTCAAGTCAGGAGACAAGAAACTAAACTGATCAACTTGTAAGACGGAAGTCCTTATATTAGAGCAGGAGATTACAGCGTTAACCCAGATAACACAAACAAGGTCAGCCAACGCTTGTAAAAAGCACACAGAAATACTCCATTATATATACACACATATATAAAACTGTTCGTTACCTGGTCTGCCACGTAGAATTAGACTTTGAACATTGATTTTCAGCAGCTGTGAGCAACTGCAAAATTGACAGGGCAGTGGAAAGTTTTCATCACAATTTTTCCTCCTTAGTTATCCCTCTTCCTAACCACAAGCATGATGCTTTTGTTCTACTATTACCCCAGACACTCCAAGAAAATGTTCAGGTGCAGTCTGGCACCAGAGGTAAGCTGATCTAACCATTAGCTGCCATCAGAAGATCATCACCGTGGGGGTAGCTGAACAGCAATGACAGCACAAGGGAAGAAGCAAGAGTGGTACGGCTGATTTCAAGCATCACAAACCATTGGATCAGCTTATTACTATACCATGCATTCAAACTGCCTTCAGGCCACAGCCAGGTGGTTCAACAACTTGAACTGAAAAGCACAACAGTAAAACAAGCCAGACATTTGTTGTATAGAAAGATATGAGAAAACAGTGTCTGCTGATAGGACTTGCAGAAAAAAAATAATTCTAATTTGGTCAAATATGTGAAAAAATATTTTTCATCCAACTGATGAAACACACAAATCATCACCAAAGACTACACCAAGCACAGAAAACCTTGCAGCTACCTCTAGCTACTCCTGCTGACTGGAAGACTGCTGACTTAAGAGTTATTCCATACCAATGTACAACTCCAGTGAAGGATGAGCAAATATTCTGGAATCTGGCATTAGAATTTCTTTTAGACAAAAAAATGTTATATCCCATTGTGATTTACAAAAATAAAGGCCATTTGTGAATGCTAAGGATATTTGTCAAGAGAGTCAAATAACAGGTTTTTACTTATGACATTCCAAAAGCAATTAATCCATGGGTGCTCAGAGGATGGCCTCCAGCAGTTCAAGCCAAGCACACACACAGTCCCTCAATGAATGGCAGTGATGGATAAACACACTACTTAAAGAAGAATATTTCATTGACATCCATTCAACACCTAAGAAGCTTTCTGGACAGAGAGGCAAAATTTTCTTAGATTTTTCATTACACTTTTCTTGCTCACATCTTATTTGTCTGCAGTCTTTCCTAAATCCCCATACTAGAAATTCATTAGCATGAGATTGGATTTTACATATTTGGGAGGGGTTTAAAACATACTCACCACAAGAGTTTTTAAATATATCCCACTATTCGAAACACTTTTGTTCCAAGAGCTGACCATTACAGACTATTTTCTAGATATGGCAGGACAAATTCCTTCCTGTCTGAGAGTTTCCATGGTAATAAAAGTCCCCTTTAAACACATTCACGGTGGTTTGGGCAGGCCAAACAGGCAGCCTTTGTACTGAAAAGCTCCCTCTTTGTACTCCTCTGTGCTGATCCTGCACAAACTACTGTAAAAGTGTATTTTAGTGGAGGCAGAGTAAAACTAAGGCTCACATCAGTTTCACACGACAACTGTTTATTCCACAGCACAGATACAATCCTCTGGAAGATTCCCTTCCCAAAAAAATTTTGAGTGGTTGGAGAAAGCAATCTGCAGGACAGTCTAGGGCAAATTTCAAGCAGACCTAACCCCAGGAACTTTGCCACTTTCACTATTACAAAAGATGAACTGAAATGACCACCCTCCTTTTCCCATCCCCCCCTCCCCATGAAGTCTCACTGGTATTTGGAGATGGAGTATGTACACGGGCACTTGCAGCTCTGGTTAAACCACCTACTGGTCTCAACTGATACCTCCACATCAGCACAGAGATCTGTCATGGAAAGGAAATGGGAGAATGACCTAACGTGGCTCTGAATGTTTGGAGGAATATATGAAAACAAAAGAAAATAACTTTTTTCTAATGTTAACAAAGCACGTCTTTAAATTTCTGTCTATTCACACTTGTGCTTCAGCACCTTTGAGTACTAGCAAAAATTTCAGCACATTTAGGTCTTATTACAAGTGAAGCTTTTTTTCATTAGGAGTTTACATTTTGGTAAATCTCACAGTATTTTCAATTGAGAAAATTTTTCTTTTTTTCTGCTACCATTACAGCAGACCTTCTACAGATGTCAGATCAACTCCACAGAAAATGATTCTCTTAAAGAACTAAATCATTAAGCAAAACCATGCAACTTGAATTCCGTAAGAAGGGCTTCATAGCTATCCCTTAAATTTTTCTTTTATTAATTTTCAAAAATTTGCATGATGATCATTTTAGATACATAAGGTCTCTATATCCTGGTCAAGTTTGTTCACTAGCATTTTCAACGTTGCAGCCATCTCAAACTCTTAAGTGCAGCTCAGTTCCCAAGCCACTTCCCTTGCTTATAATGAGGGAGAGAAAATGTAAGCATCTAATTCGCACAGTGAGCTTTTCTCCAGTGCTACCATTAAAATTTGTGGGGTTTTTTTCTACCTCATGTAGTGGAAATTTCAGCATAGCAGAGTCAGTGTAGCACAAAAGTCTCTTATCCTGGCTTTTGAGAAAACGTATGAAGAAAGAACAGCAGGAATAACTCCAAGAAACCAACATAATGCTTCATTATCTCTCATCTCCACATTTTAAAATACTCCTCGAACACACACATGCACATCCCCTTTCTCAGCTCCTATCCCTGCCATGTAGCTCATGCCTGCTGGGTGCCACTGCTCCAGAGAAGTCCAATCTTGACTGTGGACTCTCTATGCTTCCCAAAAACTGATGCAGTTTGCATGGAAAGCATTATCCAGATGAGTGAAAAAAAATCAGTCTTGAGATCACTTTCACATGCATAAGAATGAAAATATCTGGTCTTTGTCAGATCCAGTTTAGAGGCATTTAGAGTTCCTTTTTTTGCAATAGAGGAAACAGCCTTACAATTACAGCAAATTTTAAATTGTGGGAGGCAATACAGTAACATTTAAGGCAAGCAGACAGAATAAAAAGTGTGAGAAAGGCATGTTATGCAGAACTCTGTGACCCATAAACCCAAGCTACAGCTGCAACTTTCTGGAGAAGCTTTTTGGTAGGCAAATTTTAAGAACAAGATCAGTCCAGATACAGGTAAACCAGGTGACAGCAAAGTATTCATTAAATGCTTCTCAAAATAACAGCTCTATTAGCTCACTGACTACTGGCAACTGTAAAATTATGGGTTTAGCTTCAGCAAAGATAACAGCATTTATTTTTTTTCCAATAGAAAGTTTCAACTTGGGAACAGAATTTGTTTTGGTTGCCAGCAAAACCTGGTCTATCGCTTTCCTTGAAACTAGTCCAATTTAAACAAACATCAATGTAACATCCCACATTTCTCATGCTAGCAAATCTTACTAAGAAGACTTTCCACAAACACATGGTATTGATCAGTTATTATCAACAACAAAAAATTCATATGCAGTCCTCAAGGATCATTTGTAGTAAATCCATCTACTTCAGCAATCTAGCCATAAATCTATCTCCATAAACAGACGCAACACATTAGATGATTTTCGCTGTAGGTTGTAATATTTCTGAGTATGTTTAAATTGCTCTCAAATTATGCTTTATCAAGCCATCATGCTGATTGTAAGATAAGTGAATATAATCAGAAAAGGTAAACTCTAGCCTCTATTTCTTATGCACCCTCTTCTTAAAATCAGAGTCATTGTACGACAAAGATTTCATTACTACCCTGTTCTGACAGAAACCAATATTAATTATTATTTGAATTAACCTTTGAGCCACAGTTTTCATCAGTACTCAGTAAAGACACGGACAATTTCTAATTACATTCTACTCTCATTATAAGTCACTAGGCTGTAAAGCTGCATCTGACAAGACTGCTATACTTGGCCTTGAAATGCTTTGGACTTCACTATAAATCTTTCAGAAACATCCAAGAATTCATTGAATACAAGAGCTATCACACAGGATGCTTCTCCAACAATTTAGGAGCTGTTTTAATGGGACAGCAAGTGTGATATGACTGAATTGCAATACTATTCCTGAAGCAAAATAAATTAGCAGTGTCTTTATCATTCAGCATCACTATGTAGATGATCTTTTGGTAAAAGTTAGCTACAGCGGATTCACTCAGTCTATCAAGTGCAATTATTCAGTGATCAACAACTAATTCATAATTATATTCAACAAGCAGTATAAGAAAATTAAAAATTTATAGACAGAGAAACCTGATTCCAAAGCTTACAGCAAGTATCTATAACATAAGCGATATTTATTACAGACCAGAGAGAAAGGTTTGATTTGCTAAAGACTTATTAGTTCTCTAGCAGGAAATATGGATTTTAAGGGTCATAAATGAAGAATAACCTATAATTAATATACAAAAATTAGTGCAAGAGGGCAATTTCTCTTTTGCAATTTTTCAGCTTTACCTCACATAATCACTTTGCTGCAGGCAGTTATCTAGCCAGGAAAAAATGAAATATACACATGATTTAGGGAAAGTAAATGCTATTCTGGAGAACAGGTTTCTACTCTCAACTATGCCAAATCTCTTGAATGAACAAATTAAACTTCCAACAGAGTGATTTCTGGCTCTGTAACCTGATCCTCACTTTTGCAACTTCACAAAGCTCACATCTATGACTAACTCCAAATGTCCAATCTCTAAGCAAAAGACAGTTTTATTGAAGGAATACCAGAGGCTGGGATCTATCAGGTTTCAAAACCAGAATTTGACTTAGCTGCTGACTCAAGACATATTTCAAGATAACAGAAGCATACTTCAAGATACCATTTTTAACCTTCCACTGTTCAAAATACCTGTATCTTAAAACAGAAGCTTCAGTACATAATCAGTCAAATTCCAGTGAATGACATTTCATGTTAAAGAAACCTTGACTTTGACTAAGTTCCACAACATGTACTACTTTAGATTTTGTTCATCTAAAAAAAAAAAAACAAACAAACAAACAAAAAAAAAACCACACCTCAACAAAACCCCAACCAATGATCTTTCCTTCACAGATTACTTTCATGGATGCTGTTAATTACACAGAAGATCCAAGGTACTAATTCCACAAAAAACTTGAAGAGAAATTACACAACACAAAAGAACCTAATATAAAGTTTGCAGGTTCTAACACAGAAAATGCCAGTTGTGCATGTATACAAACATATTATGGATTTAATAAGTTAATGTACAGCAACTTTGTAATTGCACAGGGTAATGATATTCCATGACTAGAAGAATAGCTAGATTTAATCAAATTTATCACAAGACAGGATATGGTAAGAGAATTCAGATCTCTTGATTTTTGGGAATGCCTAGAGGTGATGAATGGGACTCCAGTCTATAAAAATGCAGTGTTTGTAGCACTGGTGTCAACAGTGTTACTAATTCTAAACACGCCTCCATTAATCCTGTCCACATATTCTGAAACTATCCAGACCCTTCACCTTAAGGCCCCAACTTGCTTACCCACTCAAATTGGCCATACTGGTTTGTTGCCTTTTTCTTCTCCTTGCAGTTACAGGCTTCTCCGAAGTTACTCCAACATGCAACTTCTCTGCATTAGGTTAGAATCTACCTGAATATTCAGATAATAGTTTTTCTTTTGTGTCCAATACATAAATGCCCAGATTATTCTTCTACTTCTCTGTGAAAAACATTTAACTGGTAGTTTTACTGTTTCTTTTCTAGACATACATGGGTAGAAGGAGACTAGAGGAAAGAAAAATCATCATTGTTTACCATCCAGAAACTGCTTAGACAGAAACACAATTTAATTCCTACTTGTTATCCTTATCTCATTACTAAAAACATGTGGCCAAGTGATGGGCAAATGTCTGATTCAGATCAATAATCATATGGAGAAGGTGGAAAGGAGGCATCAGAACCATGGTGGGATTGTCTGTTGTTATGAACATTTTAAAGTACTTTCCACATAAAATGTCCAGGAGTTTGCTACTGTAGCTAATCTTAAGGGTAGACCAGAAGGACAAATAGATATCAGAGCCTTCGAAAAAGAAAGGACAACTTCCTATCAAAGAGTCAGTTTTGATTTTATCCTACAACAAACCCTATGCTGAGACTCTATTCAGCTAAGGCATAACTGTTTCACAGGTCACAGAATCAAAGACTAGTTTGGGTTGAAAGGGACCTTAAAGATCATTTAGTTTCAGTCCTCTAAAACAAAGCACATGATTTCATCTCATGCTACTCATCAAGACATATACCCTTCTAATTAAAATTAAGATCATACTAACAAGATCATTAAATCATCAACAACAACCTTATTTGAAAAATGTATTTGGTGAACAGAAAAGTGGCATTTTAAAAGCCCCCAAAAGATATTGCCTTATTGCTGGGTGTGGAGGGAACACAAGTGGTATTTGCCTTTGAGAACAATCAAAGAAATACGGGCAAAAAACCTAAAATCCAGAGTTTTGTTCATGCCACTAGATTAAGACCTTCTTCCCCTTCTGAGTGCCACTTTCAAAATACTGTGTGTGGGGGAGGACAGGGGACAAGGAGGTTAAGAGAGAAAACAACAGCATTACAGCACCTCATTTTGCTTATCAGCTATTCATAGACCATGACAAAATCCCCAACTGTGATCATGCCATTTTTTCACACCAAATTTGCTAGTGACATTTTTCAACAAGCCTATAAGCAATGCATTCTAATAAATCAGCCTATAAAAGCACCTATTCCATTTAAAACTCAGTGCTAAATGACTGATAGCTTGTGATCTTCTAATTGCAGTAATACATCCTACTATTGCACAACTACACAGCTTTTAAACAAATTCTAGATTTCCCCCCTATTCTTCATGAAAGTCCTTAGGAGGCAAAACTCAAGATGCATTAGTTAGGGAACAGATACAAAAATGAATGTCAAGAGCAGCCATTCACTAAACACCTCCTAAGAGAATTTACCATGCCAGAACACACTGCTTTTAATTGTGTCTAGGCAGGATTAGCTTCAACTCTTGTTACTTCAAATGCTGTTACCAACCTTTTCTTTGCAATCAGAGAACCACCTCTCCACCTTCTTTGAGGTGCTTTGCTTGTATTAGTTGAACTAAGAAATGACTACATCCTAAAATTCCTCTAAAGTTCTTTCTTAAAAACAAACCCTGTATTTTCTGCATAGTTCCTTTTCCTGTTACTCTCAACAAATTTACCTGTACAGACATTGATTGTAATTTAACTTCTAAGTAGAAATCAAAACAACTTATGAGTTTATTCTGTACATATGGCAAGCTATCTAGAAGCTGTAGTAGGTTTCATGAGAAAGCTTAAATATTAACTTAGCAAAGTAGGAACACGACTCCTCAGCAACTGAAATAGGCACAAGTACCTCATGATACCTGCATTACCATTAAAGAAAAAAATAATTCTGTCAGATCTCCTTTACAATTCTGTTTATTTCTTCATCTTATGACTCATCGTTGGCATCCTACAGAGCATCTATTTTGAAAATGTAACTGCTGCTTCCCTATAAAACCAGTTTGCCTACTTTCATGACCATGAGTCCTTAAATGTTTCATACTCTTAACACAGCCAACAATTTTAACATTATTTTAGTATAAAATACCTCAAATTTCAGTTTCTTATGCTAAAATACTGTGTGAATGCACGTTACAGACTGCTTTGAAAGAACGAGTAACTTTCAGGAGAGCCTCTTCCCTAACATAAGTTATCAAATGAAACACAGAACTAACAGTGATGCCCGTGACTTCAGATTTACAGACTTATGTCTTTCCATGTCATTCTCAGCTAAGCAAAGCAACGTAATTCTCAAAAATCCCACAGTACGAAGTGGTTATTACTTGTGAAAAAATTCTTCTAAATATGGTGCTCACACACTTATACATGAAGACATGAATAAACTCCTACTGTTCCACCACTGCTTCAAGCACCAAAGGTTTTTATACAGAGTGGTACTGTAGCATGTCACATACTATGATAAAACAGAGAGACCTCAGTACTAAACAATTAAATAATATACTACAGTACAGTTTTTCACACAGAGAGCCAAGAAAAAGAAATGTAGAAGTTATGGCTCCCATGATAACTGCAGCTTGATTGTAATACTGTTCTATAATGCATATTTGAACAAATGCATCAGTTTACAATTGATGGGGAATTATAACTAAAGAAAACAGTCACATACTTTGTCTCACTCCTAAATAAATCAGTGGCATTCAAAATAAATTTCCATCCCACTTGTACAACTCAGTAAGGTGACAGGTTTGCTGGCAAGAAGAAATCACAGTATAAAAGCATTTAAAACTGTATGTACTAAACTACTTATATGAATTTACACTGAAGCACACAGGGCAACACTGCCACATTTTAACTAGACCATGGACTACTTAAACATCCATTAAATCATACTACAATTCAGATTTGTTCCTGTCATATTTGACTTAACTTTATCATGATTCACGGCTACTGCTAATGAAATCCATTAAATATATTTAAGCTTAGCATGCCTAAAACAGGAATAAACAACAAAAATGCATCACTGGAGTGCTTACTTTCAAAGAGAAAAAAAGCATTAAAATGAGGAAGCTTGGCAAGAGAAACAAAATCAGGCAGTTAGACAAAATGTTTACAGACAACAGACAAAAAATACTATATTGAAAATGTGGAGACACGAGGGAAAAAATGTACCACAGGTAAACCTCAGGCTGAGGAGGCTATCAGTAAGAACATTTCTCAAAAAGATGGGAATAAATTGGACCAAAGGAACTAGCAAGTAAAATTGCAAACAAAAGATATATTCTTAGAGGAGCAAAGTCATAAAAGGTCCTTTCAAAAATGCCAGGTATATATACAAAGCTTGCTAGAGAATCCACTGGACTAACATATAACCAAGATATGAAAGAATTCTTCCAAGAAAATAAAAATTACATTGGAGAAGCTAAGGCAAGCTTTCATCTTTTTTGGCACATAAATCCTCAGAGGCAGTTTTGGTCAAATCAAAGCAAACAGCAGCAAGTCACCAATGCATTCACCAAAAGTTGGATGGCATTCACCAAGAGTTGTGAGGAGCTGAAGGATAAAATAGCCTATTTGTCCACTATGCCACATAGCATCTGGGGTTCCAACACTGCCTTGCTGCCAAGAGAGCATCAGTTTTGAAAGGTGGTCATACCTTTAGCCTGCCCAGAACTACAGACCAGCAAGACTTGCCCAGTAGGGCAAGTAAGTTGAAAACAGAAGAAACAAGGGCACATGCTGAAGTACAGACTACAGAAGTGACACTGATGCTTTCCCACAGCAAAGTCCTGTCTTACCAGTACAGGAGATATCCCTGAAGCAATTGATAAACAGCCAAAGTCTGAGCTAACTTGGATGCCCAAAATGCATGCCAGCTGCTGAACAAAGCAATGGTTCCAACAAGGGCTCCTACGGAGCTAAGCTACAACAGCAAAGGAGGGATGATCTTCACATGGATGAAAGTAACCAGTTCAAACCAGGAAATGAACATTAGGAAACATCATCCAACCCCTTTTCAGACCTGCACTGACAGCACGCACATAGAAGATCTAGGAACAGGTGAATCTTGACACGAGTTTGCTAATAGTATTAAGGAGATCATTTTGCTAAAAATTAAAATCAACTATGCAGGAAGCAGCAGACCCACTGAAGGTGTAATAAACTGCAGATGAGATGCAGCAGAAGGAAACAGGTAACAATGCACATGAGAAAATACAATCTGTTTTACATACACTTTACTGAGCCCATTTTCTGACATGATTTGGGAGATAGAATAAATTATCCAGGAAAACAAGATTTGTCAGAAGAGTAAACAGAAGACAAATCATGTTTAAGGAAAAAGATATTTAAAAAAAAAAAACCATGGAATTGTACAAGAAATGGGATACAGAAGTCTATGCTCCAGTGATCGTGTTTGCTCTTCTCACCTCTACTTCAAAATTAAAATTACTGATGGGCCAGAGAGAGGTGAGAGGCATTTGAATACCTTTCAGAAGCCTCAAGAAGGGCCAACCAGAGAGAGAATAAAAAAGTTTACGAAATCAAGAGCAGCAAGGGATAGGTACGCAGTGAACCATTGTTCTCCTCTTTTAACAAGGAAACTAGAGAACATCAAACAAAACTAGCAGCTGGTAGGTTCAAAATAAAACAAATAGAAGGAAGCAGTTCTTCATACAATGTGTACTTAAGCTGCAGAACTCATTGCCAGAGTCCCAATGGAAGCCAAGAGTTTACACAGACCAAGAGAAGACTAGATGAATTCATGCAAGAGAAATTCATTAAGCATTACCTATCACTTTTTCCAAGACAATTCTGAGCAGCAGAGCTGTGGAGGCTAAGGAGCTTGCTCTGTTTCTGGATAGCCTCCACCTTAGCTGCTATGAAATAGGATTCAGACCTCTGGTACTAAAAAAGAAAGATGATATTCGCAACAGGGTTTTAATAGGTGTTGACAACTATGGTACTTCAATAATACACCATTTCCAGTGTAACATTTCACCCTGCTTTCATGAAGATACTGTATTTCAGTCCATGCTGCCAGTACTTCAAGAATGTGAGATTACAACACTTTAGAGAACCACAACGTGAGAGAGACAAGGACACCCAAAACTGTATCACACTCTGCTGAAATTCTAACAATCCTGTATAAAAGATTATCCCTATTCCAACAACAGAAGATTCAGAGAGAGTTTATGATCTGGTTGTAACCCCTTAAAGGAGTAAAAAAGAAACAAACACTGATAATACTAAATACTACAGCACATACAATACATCTCTGGATGTACTCAGTACCTACAGTGGGTTTTAATGTTAACTTCATTTTTTGACAACTCAAAAAACTGTGGGTTTAGTAACTGAAATCGAAGTTGTGTTATACACTGAAATTTTGGGAATACGGAACTTTAATTAAAACAATCTCTTCATATTTGAAGGGAAAATGCTTAAAAACAGCACTAAGTGGTGAAAAAATTAAAATGTTCATAGTTTTCCTGGTTTAAACAGCAGCTGTAAAAGATAATATCAGCTCAAAGCACTGGCCTGAAGCTTTACAACTGTTATAAAAAGGTACTTAAAATAACTACAACATATTTAGGTTAAGCACTTAAAGGAATTACTGGAAGACTGAATTCAATCCTCAGTTCCAATCCACAAGTCATTGTGCAACATCTTAGCTGCTGAAAACAAACCCTCTCTATTACCAGTAAAGTGGGGACCATGCCCATCTCCTGAACTGGGGTACAGAATTTTCCCTCTGCAAATACAGAAGGCACAGCAATTGCTTTCATAAACAATGGAAGAACCCAGTCTCTCTGCAACTTCCAGCCTACCCCCACTTTCTCCAATCCATGGAAGGTGCTGCTGCCATTCTGTGCTGAGCACAACCCAAGCTTGAAGGCAGCAGCTAGACCTTCTGCTAGACCTCTGTCAGAGACAAAGCAGAACATGCCAGTGGTTTATTTTCAAGGACTCTAAGTGATCAAAGTTTTCCACAGGTACAGGAAAACTCACCAAAACCCCCAGGCCCCACCCAAGAGGTAATCTGTTTGGCTTCAGTTTAGTTAGGTTAAATACCTGACTTGATATGGAAGAAAAACCTGACAGAAAACGTGAGTTTAAAATGGCTACTAGCACAGAGTCGAGAGTACACTCTCTTAACTCTTCCCACTGCTAAGCCAAAGCTCAACATATTATGGCAGACCATTTGTAAGAGTTTGTTCAAGAAACTGTATAGGACAAGGAAGAAGCTTAAGGTCCCTAAACTCAATACACAAAATACAATTGTTTAGAATTTACTCCTAAGAAAAGTATTTAAAGGAAGAAGAAAAATTCTGAAAAATAGCAAGCTGTTCAGACACACTTAAGACAGATTTTTATTTTTTTTTTTTAAGTGTTGAATGTCAGACCAACTCTCCTTTTAAGGACAGCATTTATCTACTTCACAAGAGCAGTAGCAAGACAGAATTTAACACTTGGTAAAGAACCAAGATCCTCTCCTGAGTGCTGCTTGGTAATCAGCAACGATTATACATCCCAATATGGCAGACACAAAGCACATCACTATGAACCTGGCACACCAGTTTGGAGTAGCACTTCAGGTCCTGGCTTCCAACCACCTGCTCAGGTCACTAGCCTTGAAAAGAAGAAAAACCATCCAAGCACTCAGAAACGAATAAACTGAAGAGATATTTTGCCTCCTAACACTTCCATGTGTAATTAAGACAAGAAGCATCAAATTCACTCACTGGAAGTGAATGTACTTTTTCTTATGGCATAGCAGAACTGTATGCTCTAAATTTCTCCTGCTCTTTCAGAGCAAGACTTGTCCATATACCAGCAACAGTAAGCATCCCAAAGTGGGAAAATACCCTTGCTGCTCCTATTCCAACACCTCGGGTTTTTTGGTTTTGTTTTCTTTTTGGGGTTGTTTTTTTGGGTTTTTTTGTTTTGTTTTTTGTTTTTTTTTTTGAGGCAATGCTTAAGTTCCTTTTAAGCCCTTCCTGTAGCAATGCCTACCACACCAGACACCTCCAAATGTAATCCACTGGAATAAGCAGCCTTTAAATTAAGGTGTTGTAAGGTCATATAGCAACAAGATGATCAGATTAAAGAGGAAGTAGAGTTAAGTTAATACTGAGTCACTATTTTAAGTTCTGTGTTCAAGACAACAACATGATAGCCTTTCAAGTACAAACCAGTCTTCAAGAAGGATGGCTGAAGAACTTTTCTACTAAAAAAAAAAAGTTTTATTTCTTGTCTGAATCTTGAACATGAAATGAAGGACAACAACTCATCAGACAGACAAGATTTGGTCCCAGAGACAGATGTTTCACAGCTGTGCTTTGGGCTTCCTAAAGCCCATTAGAGCTAGCACATACAATTCCTAATGTAAACAAGCTGCTTTTAGTAACTACAATATTCACTCTGAACACACACAACGCTAGTCAGGGCCACCACTCCTCATAGTTTGCACCAAATACAGCATACAATGCCCATAAGATAAAATTTGTAAATCCCCTTCCTGCACCTCCTGCCATCCCCTGCAGATCTCAAAAAGGAAATTTTTAGATGTATAACTCAAGGAAAGGAACCTATACGGCACACTGCATGAAAGTTTGCTTTTTTTTGTAACTGTGGCAAGAATTTGCCATCTATTAACATATATGCAATTGCCCAAATCTTGAGAAAAACAGGAAGGAAAGCATGAGCTTCCACTCCTCCACCTGCCAAGAAGTTCCCGTCTGTCACATTGCAGGCAATATACACAAGTAAGCTGACAAAAAAGCCAGGGCTTTTCAGAAAGCAAGCAGTTTCTAATGCCACATTGCTGCTATGCTGAAAGAGTCACCTCAAGTTGACAGGTGGATTGAGCAGAAGCTGCAGTCAGAATCCCTGACTTTTTGTAAAAGGTGTTCATTCCTCTGCTAAGCTACACAGGGTAAACTGCCCATTTCTCTCTCTGGAGAGCAGCAAGAGCACAGTATTATAGAAGTGACTTAGGAGCATTTTATTTGACTTGCAATGTACTTTGTTTTTCAATTTTAACAAGTAGAAGTGCATTCATTTCACTATCAGAAAGCTTAAGACTATGATAGGAAGTAAGAGCCTCAGCCACCTACTAGGACCAAGCACTCATTTCATTTCAAACCAGCAGGAAAATGTAAATAGTCAGGAATACTCTGAATAACAGAATCCACTGAATTACTGACAGATGAAACTTGATGACACTGAAACAACACTGACTTGATAAAATTTGAGACAGACAAATTGATTCAAAGCTGAAGAGCCTAATGGAGGATTTCAGGCTTGCAAAAAAAAAAAAAAAAAAAAAAGAACAACAACCCCCTCCCCACTTTCTTGTGACTAAATTGTTTCAAAGATTAAATACTTCACATTTGAAAGAGCAAACAAGTTATTTATGCAATAGTAAATATTTTAGGCTTTTGTTTTCCCACCTGAAGAAGAAAACTGATTTCTGGGCAGCGGATTATTAATTCTAACAAATTGTTTATACCATGCAATCCATAGCACCAACAGAATAAACAAATTTTAATATCCATTTTAACTCAGGCCAGCGCATTTTTCTTTTCATGTCCTTTGCTTCACAGATGATTACTCTATTTCTCTTTCTCCCATGAAGGTTCCCAGGCAACTGATCCAATCCACTTGCTCACTGCCACCAAAATGAAAAGATGAAAAGGGCTTGCTGCTCTCCAAGCCAGCGGCCCCCCTTGTCCTTAGTACCAGCTCTGGTGTTCATCAGATCCTTTTATGAGCCAGTTTGATTCATTACAACAGCAAAATGCTCTCCATTTTACAGAGTTATTTTTCTGCCATTTTGGTGAACTAAAGTGGCTCACAGAAGGACCTGACAAGCACTGCTGCCGAAAAAAAAGTAGCAGAGCCATGTGGTTGTGAGGAAGGGTGCAGGGGGACAAAGGCAGAGAGGAAACTTCTCCTTTCAGAACAATGTCCGGTTAAATTAGCTCACTGCATTTCTCAAACCATACCCTGACTTACAAATGATTAGATGGACCACCAGACAATATTCAACAGCTTTCAGCTATCTTCAGAGCTACAAAAAACTTATCATACAAAAAAATAATAAGCACTCATACAGATTTAAGTATAATACTCTATCAGAAGAAAAAAAAGTTCTTACAAACATATTATCAAGATAAAGATACTCTAGACAAGGAGGGTAAAAAAAGCTTGGCAAATTTCACTCCAGGTTTTGAGGAGGTTATTTTTTAAACTTAAAAATAAACAAACAAAGCAAATAAACAAAAACATAGAGCAACCCTGGGAACAACCACCAGTCTCAGTAAGCATTACGATGGAGAAACAAGTATTTTGTATAAGCAGAAAAGAGCAAGAACTTTTGTCACCAGTATGCAAAATAAACCTACCAAAGGACAGCTTATGTGCCTACAAGAAAGTACCTTGAGGGAAGGAAGCAGTCAAGCCAACAAGGTTGAAGCAGGTGCTACAGCTGCCTAGTCCCCAGGTTTTCTACCCAGTGATTTCTGTCCATGGATCAATCTCCCTCCCTATGTGATGGACTGCCTGCTGTGGATGCACTGTTTTGCTCCAGAAGAGAGAAGTCAAGGTGAATCAAATGTATCACTCCCACAGCCACACGGAATGGATCTCGCTATTCAACCTTCATTGCCTACCTGGAGGCTCCTCAACACAGAAACAGCTGCTTCCAGCACAGGCTGAAGAGAAAAAGCACCCTGCCCCAAAACACTACCATTTTCACACCTTGTCAAATTACAGATGGGATTTTTAGCCTTCCTGACTCCACCAGCTTCCCACCAAAAATCTTGATGTTGGGCAACCACAGAACATAGCACCAAACTCCAAGTGGACACACTGGCACACAAAGGAAGACAGCAGCAGACCCCAGAAGCCCTGCCAGGGGATAAGTTCAGGTGCACAGCCCACATCCAGCTGACACTAATATCCAGCTCTAAGAAGCCCTCCTAGTCCAGTTCCTCAGACAGCCAAAATCCTCATTGCCCAACCAGCCCCGTACTGCACAGTCCAGTTGTGCCACTGGTCATGGGACAATCTCAAGGAAGTCACATGCAAACCAGTGACAAGCCAAAGGCTGGCCATCCAGAGAGGCAGGCAGAAAGGTAAGGGTCCTGGTTCCTTTTGAGAGAGGAGACAAAGGTGAAGAAGAGAAAGAGATCAAGGAGATTAATCTTTTAAATCACAGTCTCAGGGACATTTCTTATGAGAAGAGCTATGGAAGCAATTGCTTTCTCTTGCCATCTTATCTGTAGCCAATGTTTTATTTTTTTAACCTTGCAAAATTAAGTAGTTTAATTAATGGTTTGGGCAGGGGGTAGCAGGGGGGTGTGAAGCCTTAACTTACTTCCCTGAGAACTCACCATTCAAGAATTCAGTCACCTTAACCACAGCATTTCTCTAATTCTAGCCATGGCAACTGAAAAGCCACACTCCTTCCATTTTTTTTTTTCTTTAAGTTTCAGTGCAACATCTAATATGCTCAACTTCTAAGACTAATATGTACTACAAAATTCTCAGACCCAAGCTGTAAGACATGTTTCTGTTCTAGTGCTGCCTGTAACAAGCTGATTCTTCCAACAGCCGTGCCCTTTATACAAAGCAACCCCTTCCTTCAGCATGGCTGCCACAAGGTTCCAATCCTGTTTGAACTATGAAAGTATGCTCACTAAGAGTCACCTCTGTGAGAGAAGACAACATGGGCTGGGGAATACTGCAGAACTGTAGTAAGGAGAAATGCAGGTGAAACAAGCAAATTTTTTTCAGTAACCTCTGTAAAGATTACAACAGAATATAAGAAGCACGTTTCACTTACTTCTGTACAAAAAAAAAAAAGAACAGAAAATTACAATGTACCTTTGTAGAGATCAATACAGAAATAAGGGGGAAGTGAAGCTGAAGCCTGATTATTCACTTCCCCCCAATGAAAGAACGATGAATAAAGTCAAGATGAGTGAGGCTGTACCCCACTTACAGAGCTGAGTGAATGCAAAGCACAGCAGACACCTCACCACGGTACTGATAAATAACTGAATTACTTAGCAGTTCTCTCCCAGACTAACACCCTGAGGCAGTCCAGAAACCCCTATTTAACTGACTTTCTGAACTATTCCTTCCTAAATCAAGAGAGATACTAAATTGCTCACTATAAACTCTCCGTTTAATTCTTCATGGTTAAAACAACTCAAGGCAAGAATTATACTCTTAGTGAGAGTCCCCTCATCAGAGTTTAAAGGAATGTCTGAATTCATACAGGCACTAGCTACTACGTCAGAGGGTCTTCCTTTAAGCCACCCTGACACAACTACACCACCCTGTGAAGCTGCCTGAACTTTGCAGGAACTAGCAACATAATCCTGGTACCTCTCAAACCAAGAACTGGAGATGAGCTGTCTGCTTTTTGCCTTGCAATATAAACCACCAAATCCAACAAGCAGCTACTACAATCCAGGAGTAGCACAAACCAGAGCACAGTCTCAAAAAATCCACACAACTTGCCTAGATACATACCAGACGGTTGAGACGAAAAAATAAAATCATCATCTTAGATCTCATTTCAAGACAGTAACTGCAGTTATGGTTGTTTCAGTATTTCTTATCCCACATGAGAAAACAATACACATTCAAATACAGAACTTCAAGCAGCAGGATACTTGGATGCCTGATTCCTGGACTTCAGATAGGCTCTCCTGTCCAGAAACAGGTGAGGTTTTGTTATACCCTGTACTAATTAAGATGCATCCTTGAAATTTACCAGTCTCTCACCTTAATGAACTTTTATCTCAGCCTTATCAGACTGATTTTTGAACATCTGTTAGCCTCACCATTACTCTCCTTCCCTCAATCCTCCCTCTATGGAGCATTGCAAACCACATCAGTTGTATTGCCTTTCTGGCTGTTAATCTTCAACTTGAAGAAATACTAAACTGCTGATCTCTACAGTACAGACTGACATGCACTTTCCTGCAAAACACTTTACCAAGTAGCATTTCAGCTTTGGATTTCAATCTCAACAGCTACATTGATGGATCCTCTTTGAAGCAAAGAATATTTTCTCATAATTTGTCATCAACTCAGACTTCCCACTTACTAGCTCATCCAAGTTAATACCAAATACTGAGTTTCTATTATTAAGATCTTGCTTCACATTCCCCCCAGAACAGCATTACCTACCTCAATGCTTTCTGTGATGAAGACTTTTTCCGTGTTTTGTCCTTTTACTGATGTCTAAACTTCTAAAATTCCAGCCTTCAGCTCAGCTTTAGTCTTCACCTGAATTCTCTCCCAAAGAATGACCAGCATTCCTTTGCATGCAGTGACTACCCACTTAACAAATCCTGTTTACCCTGTAAATAAATCCATAGGCTTCCTATTTTAAGACCGAGGACAAAAGTGCCTTTATTAAAGTCTTCCTTGGCCTTGCTCCATGTTCTGCTTTACTCCTGGTCACACAGTTCCTGGTCTCCAAAGCTCCCCTATTTCTTTCAGAAATACCACAATCCCCTCAGGAGCTCCTCCCCACACCCCAAATTTCTCTGTTTGGTATAGGGTAGCCCACAACTGCTATGTCCACTTCAAAATTGTCATGGAAGTAGACCCTCCCCACTCACAACTACTCAGTGCACAGAACAAGAGAGACCACTACAGCTCTACCTATCCAGTATTAAAAGATGGGGGAATGGCATTTTCATGAAAGCACAAGTTGAAAGAGGATTTTCCTCTTCAAAGGGTCATGAAGAACCTTTTGGAAGCCCCCTGTTCTGGCTGTCTGCTGCTGCCCATCCCCTTGCCAAAAAAGCATCCAGGGACTGACATGAGACTTATCAAGCTTTGGTGCAGGCAGCCAGCCCTCCCCACACCAATTTAGGCATCCTCCATGGTTTGGGTAGAAAGCAGCATTACTAGGAGTTGGAACACATGTTTATTTTGCCACATATCCTAATCATCTAGGGCTGGCAAGAAAACACAACTCCACTAAGCAAACAGAAAGCAGTATGAATTGGAAAAAAAGATTAAAAACTCAACAGGAAAGGCACAACGTGAAGAGGAACAAAACCTATGGGAAAGCTGGGGGGAGGGGAGTAGAATGGGCAGGAAGGAGAAATAAAAACTTTTGTTTCCAGAGCATGTCTGCCTCTATTGCACAGAAAAAAATCATACTTTGCACATCTGATGTACACCTCCACAAATGTTTTAAGTGACACTTCCTTTGTACATAGAGATAAAAATAAACCGTGGGGAGGTCAATTTCTTTCAAAATTACCAAGAAATTGTAAAGCCAACTACCTGTTGAAGTTCTAGCAGTGAACAAAAAGCTCAGCTGAACAGCTTAAAAAGTGGCTCAAGGACATTAAAATAAAGTGCTTCCAAAACCATCCAGCACTGGATTTGCCACATGCCAGCTACTCCCAGGCAGGTAAGTTGCTGCATTGCTCTCCCCAAATACAAGCTCATATTTAAATGAAACCTGAGCAGAATAATCTCTAGGATCGGGACCATATATGTGAAATTTTATTTTCCCCTCAGAACCATTAGGGAGAGGGCAGACATTTTGGCTGCAATGACTTTTTCCAGACAATTGATTCTCAAAGTTATTTATTCCCCACCGTTCCCCTCAAGGCCCTCTCATCACAGCAATTGTCTATGTCAGAGGAAGGTTGGACTCAGCTCCCATGAAAGCCAAGCAAAACCACACCCAAAATAGCTATATAGGTCACTACAGAGCAAAGCAAGCCCTACATCATGCCAGCAAGGGCTTCTGGTTAGCTCCCATATGCCAATAAGCTTTCTAAGTCATGTGCTACAATGTTCTACTAAAACAGTAGCTTTTGTGGTAACTAGCACTCTTCCACTGAATTCCAACTTCTTTTAAAAGAAAATGCTTAAATTAAGTTGTATCCCTCTTTTTATTTTTTTTTTAAGGAGAATTCATTTACTATAAGGGCAGCAAAACAACCAGAGTGTTTAGAAACTGCTACTGAGCAGCATTCATAGAAGAACCCAAGTGGCAGCACAAAGATCTTTGGTTTTGGCTTGGCTTCTTCTAGGTGCATTGTTTACATCTCAGAAAAGTCACAATGTTGGAAGCTAAGAGCTAATCAGCTTTTACATACTTAAAAATACCCTTAAGAGCTTTGTTCTCATATTTTGGCTCTTGGAATGCGTCCTTTAGGTCACAACCTCCTTTTTATTTTTTGCATCATGCCTTCCAACCTCATTTTCCAAGAAAGACTTTTAGTGCACAACTATGATGTGGTATTTCCATGACCGCTGATCTTGGCCATGATGCAAAGCACTGAAAGTTAGTCAGATTGTGCAGGCAGAAAGAAATCAGGAGGAAAACTTCCATCAGGTTTCAGTATCTCGTCAGAACCCTAATAAAAACACGGGATATTTCTGCATATTGTACCTCACTCCTTCCTCTGAAAGAGTTTAAAAAATTAAATAATAGTTGGAACTGCCCTTTGCCTTGTTATCACTGCTACAATATAGACAGTGTTTAAGACTTTCTTCCATTAAAATCCAGTAGTTTGTATTTGTGCTAACAAGCTATTCATGGAAATATAAATTATGAGAAACGATGGAGTTAATGTCTGTCTTAATAGCTAAATGGTGAAGCTAAATTAATACAGTAACTTTTCTGTTGGAAAAGTGAAGGCTAAAGCCTCACCTACACACAAAAGACTCATTTGTCAGAAAGACAGTTTAATTATTTACTAAAATTTGCAGTTTTCTCTTGTACACTGGGAACATTAAAGTAACATAAAAGTATCACCCATATTACTTATGGGCATCAGTTAACCAGCTCATAAATCTGATCAGTTAGTGATTTGTTCACAGCAGACAAATTCGTAAGGGTTTGGAAGTGAGGATTTAAGGGAACTGGGGAAAGGAAGACCTTCGGACACACACACCATTTGTCACACAGTTGCCTGTACCCTTGCTAGCCACACACATTTCTTTGAATAATGCCAGATTCACAAGAGCAAATACCAACCAGCACATTCTAAAGGCGATCCATCTGAAAATTAATGTAAAAAATGAGTGGGAAACAAGGGACAGAGGTAAGGCAGAGGATTCAAGGAGACACCTGCATTTATTTCTACCCTTGTTCTTTCTAGTTACTTTTTTCTACCCCCTCCCACCTTAGCAACCTCTACCTATCACACCGTAGGCTACAAACAAAACCAAACCCCAAAGAGCCAGCTGCTATGGGATGCCTTGGACATGGCAAAACACAGCCTTACTGCCACACTTCAGCAGCTCTGGGAATACCTGAGAAGCCCTTATTATTCAGGGCCTTTCCAGCTTTACAGAAAATCATGTCAGGTTTGTCTTTGTTTAGGTTTTGTTGTATCCTCAAGCTGCAGGTTCTCCTGCTGACAGAGCCTCCATCCATGGGGCATGGACCTGGCATGGAGGGGGCAGGACAGGCCCGCTGACCATGGCACCCACCCACCCATGCCAGGGGCAGACTGAGCAGCACATCTTTCTTCAGTACACTGCCTGCAGCTTCAGTCCTGATCCACCTGGACTCACAAACAACTCGTTTTGCATCTTATAAAAGTCCTAATATTATTTGAGCGCTAACAGGGAATACTGCAAACATTGACCAGAAGAATTTCAGGTCAAAACAGCAAATAACTCACATGGAAAGAAAACTGCTCAGGTTAATTGACCCCTCCACACGGACAGGAAACCTTTACAGTGGTCCTTTGACACAACTCTTCAGGTTTCTGCATTAACCACATCCAAAAGGAACAGGTCACAACTGAAATCCCCCATCACTGCACAGAGTTTTGATTGCAATAGAGACTATTCCACTAAACCTTGTTTTTACTGACATTGTTACAATGCAATATCCCTAGAAATTTTTATTTTCCTAAAAGTACTGTGTGATCCTTGCCTGTGATAGAAACTTTCCTTCGTTACTCAAGAGGCAATAAAATAATTTTGGGTTACAAATATGAGGCTTTTTCCTCTGTTTAAATAATGTAACCAGGATTTACAAGCAATAACAGAAATGTCATCACGTTGTTAAATATTTAGTAAGATATTTGGTCAAATATGATTATCCAGTTAGTATCAGTGAATCAGTAATTCCGTTACACTTGCAATCACAAGCATTTAATACTCCTCTAAGAGCCTGTGCAATGGCTTTAATAATGATATTTATAAATTTCTTACTAAAAATGGCTCAAAAGATACTGAAAATAAGCAGTTCAGGTTAACAGAAAGACAGGACAGGATGTGTGAATCTGTGGCATTCGTCAATAGGTTAGCAGGGGAAATTTTGTTTTGTAAAACTGTTCCAAACTTCATGTTATGTCTAACACCAAAAATAATTACTTTTTCCAAGCAGCTGTGGTTTTAACCCAGAAGAAAATAGTACACTATCAAAAGGATCTCTGCAAAACCCTGAGCACATTCACAACACCAAACAAGAAGAAACAAGCAATGCTCCCCACTTTTAGCAGCTGGAGATATGAAAATATACAGAATGTAATTGTTCTGATCACCTGTTACAAACCTCAGAAAGAAATGGTTAATTTTCCCCCAGACTGCATCTTCTTTTTGAACTTATTACTAGATTTTTTTCTGCTGCAGGTAAATGCAGACCTCTTCAAAGGAGCTCTCTCTAACTATCACCTCACTGTTAAGTTTGTAAGTGACCTGGATGTCTAAAATATGGTCTATGTTGAGCAATGTGATTTTTTTAATTATTATTTTTATTTTGTTAATAATAAAAGTGTTGGAAACTTTCACGGTGGAAACTAGAGAGTTTGGAAGTTCCTCTCTTAGTAGCACCCAGCAATGGAGAGGAAAGCGTTCTGCATACGTGCCCCAAGCATCCAGCTACATTTAGCTTTCAGCCTTTTTATTATCATTGTCAATGAATGGGCCCCAGTCAAATTAAAGCTGCCATTTTAGGTTAAAGACTGGAGAGCCTCTGTTGTGCAACAGCGAGACAAAAACACTCCAAAGCGACAGATGCAGCACTCTCATTGGAAAATGATGGATTTCAACTTTCACAAAAAGAAAAAATAATAATAATAATAATTACGGATCATGCTTTTTAATATGAATTATATATTGATACTCACACATTACCGCAAACTAACGGGAATTATAATTGGGAAAAATCAGCTACCCATGCTGCTAAGGTCATAGTCATTAAGATTTTTTTGCCGTCGTTAGAATGGATGATCTGTGAGGAAATGAACAGAAACATTTTTTGTTCAACTTGCTTGTTTGTACCTCCACTAGTCCCGTATAACACGAGAAAAGAAAAAAAGGAAAAGGGGAAAAAAAAAAAAAAGGCTAATACATTCTCCCGAAAGCCATCTTCCAGGATAAACACTGCCCGCGATCTGCTTTGATGAGAGTAAAAATCGAGACGAACATCGACACAGAAACAAACTTATCGCACGGAGGTTATTCTGGTATTCCCCAAACCAAACATCCGCGGAAGCCCAAGTGGCAGAGGAAATAAAAAAAAAAAAAAATTAAAAAAAAAGGGCTTCTCACAAATGAAAAAAATCGCCCTTTTCTGTAGTGGGGAGGCACGCTCGGCCCCTTCCCAAACGAAAACAAAGGCAGAAAGTGGCTAAGTGCGGGAGAGTTGCGCGGCGCCGCGCGGCCCCGCAGCGGACAGGGAGCTCCCGGGCATCCATCGCTACTTTCCTTTTGTCCATTGTCTGTTTAAAAAACAACTACTTTAAACCCGGGCGTGAGCGGGCTGTCGGGGGGAGCCGGGGAAACCGGCTCCATTTCCAGCCCGTGCCCCACGGCCACCCCTTTCCCCAGCACCCCGACCCACCCCCCCGACACCCACCCGCGAAGACCGGCCCGGCAGCGCGGGGCGCGCCCCGAGGGGCTCCCGCGGCGTGGGAGCGCGTCCCCTGATTTAGCGCTACCGGGATAAATGAAGGCAACGTAATGATGGCTGCTCATTGCCTGCAGCGCCTTCTCCCTGAGACTCACTAACAACCCTGCCCCCCTCCCCCCGCCACCGCTCTCTCTCACACACCCGCGCACACGCACAGGCGCTGCCCGCTCCCCGCCGCCCCGCACGCAGCGCCCGCCGCCGGCCCCGCTCCGCTTCCCACCGCGCCCCGCGGACCGAGCGCGGCCGGGCCCCCCCACCTCGCTCCGCGCCCTGACCGCTTCGGCCTCAAACCACCTTTTTCCGCTCACCCTCAAAATGGCCCGGAACGGGGTGGGGGGGAGGGCGACGAGGGGAGCGCCCCAGCCCCGACCCCATGTGCGCGGCGGCGGCAGCGCCTCCCGCCCGCCCCGGCTCCGCGCCGGCGGAGCGAAGGGTAGCCGGCGGGGTGAAGCCCCTATTATGCGGCGTCCGCAGGCACCGCTCCGGCTGCCTCGGGTAGCGTTGCCCCTTCCCTTCCCGTCCCCTCCCTCTTTCCTCCGCTCCCCTTTCTTCTCCGGCCGCCGGGGAGCGCCGGCCGCCCCCTGCCCCCTCCCGGTGCCGCCGGGGCAGGACGATCCCCCCGCCGCGCGCACCGGCGGCCGGAGCGGCACCTCGTGCTCCCGCCTCCCTCCTCCTTCTCCTCCCTCCCCGCCCGCCTTCCTGCCGCCCGCCGCCACCCACCGCCCGGCCTCCGCTGGGGGTGCCCCCGCTGCGGCCCGGCCCCGGCCCCGGCGACCCATGTGCCGGCGCGGAGCGGGGAGCGGGGCGGTGCCGGGCCGAGCCGGGCCGGGCCGTGCACGGCAGGGAAGCGCCCTCACTTTGTTAGCGCTTGTTGTGCCGCCGCGGCCGCCGGGAGCCGTCAGCGTGGTCAGCGGGGGAAGCGCTCCCGCGGCCATCCCGGCCGGCGCTGGGCCCCGCCGCCCCCGCCGCGCAGTTTCGCTCAACTTTTCCCGGATTTTTAGTCACCCTCCAAACTTGCGGAGAGGAGCGCAGAGGGGAGAAGAAGGGAAGGGGCGCCGGCGCTCTGGCTCCCCGGTGCCCTCCCCTCCCCCGAGGCGAGGCAGGCGGCCGGCCGGCCGGCCGCAGCACAACAAAAAGCCATTTACACCCGGGGAAGTGCCCCGCTGAGACACCCCCCTCAACACACACACCCCCCCGCCCCGCCTCGCCCGAAGCCGCGGCAGGGCTCAGCATCCCCCCACCCCCCCGGACCGCCGCCGGCAGCGAGCACCCCCGCGCCGCTGCGCTCCGCCGGGGACGGAGACCTGCCGCGGGTCCCCTGCTCCAGAGCCGGCGCCCGCCCTGCCTCCCTCCCTCCCTCCGCGCCCAGCGAGCTGCGGGGTCACTCACCGGGCCGGTGCGTGGCCGTCGGGGACCGGTGTCCCCCGCTCGCTCCCTCGCTGCCCTCCGCCGAAGGGCCGGGGAGGAGGAGGGGACACGCTCCGGAGTTGGTGCCGTCGGCCGGGGGGGGCGAGGCGGGGTGCGGGTCTCGCACACAACACACACGCACACAACACACACGCACGGAGTTGCTCGCTCGCACCGGGGCTGGGCTAAGAGGGGAGGAGGGGGATCCCTGACCGGGGCGGGCAGGCAAAGGAGGGGTGGAAGGGAGGGGAGGGAGAGGAAGGGTCAGCGCGGGTCTCGGGTAGTTTCGGGGTCTCCGCCGGCTCCGCTTCGCTCCTTTGTGTAATTTCACTCGATTCAAGTTTAATCCGATAGTTCCCGAGCGAGCGAGCGCGCCCGCCGGAGCCGAGCCGAGCGCGACACCAGCCAGCCAGGCGGCTGCCGCCCCCTGCGCCCGCCCGCCCCCGCCGCCTCCCTCCTTCCCTCCTTCCTCCCTCCCTCCGCCGCCACAAGGCGCGCCCCCGACACCGCCCCCTCCCCGGGGGCGAGCGCCGCCGCGCGCCCCGCCCCCGCGACGTCACCGCCCCGCCCGGCATAATTTATGCAACGAGGAGAGAAGGGGAAAAAGAAAAAAAAAAAAAAAAAAAAAAAAGAGAGGAGGAAAAAAGAAAAATATAGGAAACCCCCCCGCCCCGGGCGGAGGTCACTAACCTGCCTGCGCGCAGCCCGCCAGCGCCCCGCCGGGGCTCCGGCCGCCCGCCGGCCCAGGGAGCGCTGCCGCGGGGCACGGCGGGGCACGGCGTCTTCCGTGCGCTCCCCCGCCGCTCCGCTCCGCTCCGCTCCGCTCCGCCCCGCCGCACTGACCGGGCCGAGGGGCGCTGCTCCGCACCTCGGGGTCAGCGCCGCGCCCGCCCGCCCTGGCGCGTCCCGTCCCGTCCCGGGAAACTCCCGGTGAAGCCCGGGGGGTGTGTTGTACGTGAGGTGTCACTGTGTCACTGCCGCTCTTCAAACTTCCCAACCGCGGCGGCGAAACGAAACCGAGAGGCGTCCAGGGAGATTGCCCAGCCCCCCCCACCCCCCGCCGCCCGCCCCGGCCCCGGCCTCTGCCCCCGGACCGGCAGCGGGCACCGCAACCCCGCCCGCCTCTCTCATCCCGGCCACCGAGGCGGGGTGGGGCGGGGCGTGGGTAGGATCGCCCGAGACCACGGTTTAGGGTGGACTTTGTCCCGAGCGGGTCGGGCTTTCAAAGGGAAGCGGCCATTAAGCGCTGCCCGCCCGTTCGCCCGCGGCAGCGCCCCCGTCCCGGCGGGGCCGCGCTCCCCCGGCTCCGCACCGGCACCGGCTCTGCCCCGTTTGTAAGCCGTGCATTCGAATTCGCGGTACCAAACCGAAACAAACTCATTCCGTAAGTAAATTAGACAAATCCCACCCAAAAGTGATTACCAGTAGCGCGCTTAGCGGTCCTCCCCGCGCCGCTCTGGAAACTAAATAAGCGTCTTAAAAGTATAAAGAGATTAAAGCGTAAACCCAGTGCAAAGATACTCGGCATTACAGGAATTTTCAGCGAGTCATCTGACGAGATAACTTTTTACCATCATTATTTGTGGCAGGTTGGAGAAGGAAAAACAAAGTCATGTGCTCCCGAGCAGGGACACCCTCCCCCTCCAGCCCCTGCCGCTCCTTTCAGGGGGCTGTTTGCTGCACCCACACTCCTGTGTTTTCCGTGGGAAAGAGAGAAGGCGTCCTGTGCTCGTAGGATCGCACGCAGCTTTTCCTCTGTGCTCCTTTAACACACAGTTAGTAAGCTGGGAGCTGGATCCAGACAACGTGAATGTCAAAAGCTTCTCTCTCTTCTTGGGTTGTTGGCTTCCTCAGTCCAGGTGTCCATGTTGATTCTGCAGCCATGAGGGCCACTACAGCTGCAAAAATATTTCAGGCTTCTCTAGAGGAAGTACAGCACTCTTCCACATTGTGTCATTCGTGTCTGGCCTACTCAGTCTCTCTTGGGTTTAGGGGAAAGCACCTTTTGGGAGAAGGGAAGGCTAGCAGTTTGAGAGGCATCACCATCTTCCATGCAGCTGAGCCCATGCAATTGCCCGGAAAGGGGCCAGCAGCTGGGGTGATGTTGCTGTCCCAGGTTTTCAGCTGAAAAATGCAGTGAAAAGCTGACAGCACATGATGGTGCAGTAGAACACACTCCCTGTTCTTCGCCAAGGTCTTCTATGAAGTTAAAAATAGCAAGTGGAAATAGTATTTAAAAACAAAACACTTGGAAGCAGCACTTGCCCCAAGTACACCTTCACTAAATTTTCTCAGTTTGCCATAGCTCTATTTTTATTTGCATTTCTTTACTTTTTTAAAAAATAAACAACAAAACAACAAAACTACACAGATGTAATAAAGTTGTTTTCTCTTGCAATAGGATGACAGGCCAGGGAGAAAACAGCCTAGAAACACCTACCCCAAGTCTGTTTTTCTGCATGTACCATTTAAGTGTGCCCCATGACAGCCAAGCACCCTGGTGTAGCGCAAGCCTGCCTGGAACTCCCCTTGCTTTCAAAGATTTAAGTTCTCCAAGATTTAGGGGCACAAGAAACTCATTCTGAGACTAACTGCCAGCAGCCTCAGTGCTCCCTCTAGAACTTGTTTCAGTTTCTTGTTGAGCAGAAATCAGAACGCAAAGCTGCCGAGCATGAAAAGTGTTCAAAGCACATTGTGGTGACAGGGTGAGCCAACCAAAGAAATGAAGCACTTCTTTAAAAAGATAAATATATTAGCATGGTAGAAAGCACTGGGGGGGGGCATGAATAGGTACTCATTTAAGTGTTTGTTCCATGGGGGAAAAAAATGCCCCAGCCTCTACTGCACACGTCTGGTAGAAGACACAGAACCAGCTCCTCAGGTCCCATAAATCATCGTCAGGCCGTGGCCTGTGGAATCAGCTGGCTTACTACTCGGGTCATAAAAATGTGCAGGGAATCTCCCAGCGCTTTCCAACATCAGAAGAAACAGAATCTGCAAATAGCACTTTCACAGAAGGGGGAGAATTACAGCCATTCTCTAGCTCCTCAATAACAGGAAATAGAGAGTAAGGAAAAGTGCTGCAGTGGTTTCACCACTCCAGGGTGGGACACCGTCAAGGTGTGGCACAAGTTCACACACATGCACACTCAGTGGTAGTACCAGACATGGACAAAATGCATCACTGTGCAGCTGCTACGGAGGAAAGATTTTTTGAAACCTTAACTTGTGCTTCAGCCAGTCCCCAAAGAGAAAGCTGTAACTCCATGAGCTACCAACAAAGCAGGTTCACAGGAGAGTGAGGAAACAGCAACATGGCATCTTCATGATTAACCTTATTGGTAACAGCTTATTAAAATACCCAAGAGATGACAGGGATGAAAATTCACTTGTATCCAGCCACCCAACCCTTTGTGTGCTGTTGGGAAGAAGTAATCCATCTGATGTAGGCAGCCATTTGGCTCACAGATTAGAAAGAATTTGCATTAATGGCTGAGAATTTCAACAGCACTTGCAGAGCAAGGGTATGTGTACTGACAAAACCCCAGTGAATTGCTACACTTTACCTAACCAGGTAAAGTCCTGAGGTGGGGATAATTTGTACCAAGCTGAGCAAGTCACTGTGTATGACAGGCATAGCTGTGCAGAGATAAGTTAATGTACTCTGTAAGAAGTACAACACTGACATTACTGGGCAGCATTTAAACCTGTTTTAAAATATCAGAATTACAAAATGCAAATGATTTAGCATCACATGAAAATACAAAGCCACGTTACTTATTCATTAGACTTTGAAGAACCAGCATCTGTTTTAACAGCCAGGTACAGCAAAATGTGATCTTAAGATCCAGACATTGTCACTTCTGCAGGCGGCAGATGACACCTCACAAGCCATGAGTCCCCAAACAAGTTGTGCACAGGGAGGCCTTCAGGCTACAAGGGCCAGGCTGTCTGTGCCTCGTTCCTGACAGTGCAGTCCAGGTATTGAGCTTGTTTGAGAGCTGCTGAGAGCTGTGCAGAGAGCTCAGAGCAGCCCACCCTGCTGGAGAGCAGCTCTGTTAAGCACATCTGGTTCCTCACCTGCTCAGCGCTGTGAAGGTCCAAACCATGCATCAGTTCCGACAGAAAGTACTTGTGCTGCTGCCATGCCCTCCAGGTGGCTTCTTCTAAAAAGCGTTTTTTGCTTTGGTGAAGGAAGTTTCAGCTCCCGAGGAAATTCTGTGCAGATGTGCCCAAAACTCAACAGCTTCTCTCTCACAGGCTTGCTTTTACTTTTGTTCATGCAAGGAGAGATGTGAAACCATACAGTGAGCCCAAGCTTGTGCTGGGAGTAACTGCCTTCTGAGCACGTCAGGCTCAGCAGTCAGGATGCCATTTCAGAGCCTCAGACTAGCAAAGGCATCAGGTTTTGTCCCATGGTTCCTGGGAAGTGGCTCCAAAGTCACACAACTCTGACACACACTCACATTTTATTAACCTCTGAACACTGTTTCAGTCAAATGTAGTGGAAAAGTCAAATGGTTTCCTTTTCTTTCACAAGTGAAAGTTTTACTCAAAGTTTCTCAAAATTTACAGAGCAATGGAAGCACATGAGACTGAGAGTGTGTAGTGGCCAACACAGCACAGGTGAGAATATGTCACAAGCTGAAAGAAAACAATATTCTTTTTTCAGAAGAAATCATTCACTAACCCAAAGCATGCTGAAATGCCAAGAGCACGTGGATTTTGGTAAGTACCAGGAAGCAACAGACTCGTATCAGAAAGAACAACTTTAACAACTTCACCTGAAGAGCTCAAAGTGCTGGAAATATAAGTGCTACAAGGAGCCACCCTGTGGCACCAGCAAGCTAAGGGAACAGAGGGCAAGCCAGGGTAGACACTTATGTGGGTTGGTCAGGTTTTTTTGTTGCTTTTTTTTTTTTTTTTGAAACTCAAGCCAGCCACAGTGACAAAACCTGGAATATCCACTTCTGTGATAGGGAACTCCTTAGCTGAGGAACTGAACCAGAAAAGCAGAGGGGCAGCGAGCTCCAGCAGCCCACATGCTGCTCACCTGTCAGGCCTCTCGGGGACAAAGCTCTCTGAGGGACATCAGCATTCCCTGATGTCTCATCCTTGGGAATCCAGCAACAAGAGGGAAATACTACTCCCAACATTTATTCTTTAATGTGGAAGTGTTCTGATAGCAGCAGTATCTCTCACATAGCAACATAAAGCTCTCTCAAGGCTAACTTAAGGACGTAACCAAAGACTTGCAGGGGGAATAGGTGAAAATGCTGTCTGACACTGCACACCGTGACCTGTCACTGTGGGTGGCTTGGGTGCACACACAGCTGTGAGCAGCTGTCCCCAACCTGTCTGCACTGTCCCACTCAATCTCTCCAGAATGCTGCCTGTGACGATCTGTAGAGCTGGAAGGCAGCACCCACCCAAGTGCCAGCGGCATAGAGGTGACAAACAACTCTCTGTCCCTCCCAAATAGACTCACCTCTTAGTTTGCTGGTGTATGAGGCAGGATCATTTTGCTTTCCATCTAAACTCTGATTTAACAGGCCTGACTGCTCACCTCTGGCTCCTGGTTCCCACTACTGCTGGAGACAAGACCAGGCCACTTCTTGAATCAGGAACAGTAGTGAGTTCTTATAGAAATGGAGCAATGCCACAGAACTGTCCTACTCCACGTCATCCCTGCTGGTGAGGACATTTGCTCTTTGACTGTGACATGAAGTGACAGCTTCACGGTCGGTTTTGTTTTCATCATGAAGGAGAAGCATTAAGGACTCCCATTTCCATCTTTGACGGCTCAGCAGAATGTGCCTCTTCTTATATGGAGAGGCACAGCCCTCACAGCACTGGCAATTTCTGACCTTTGCCCTTAATAAATGGAAGGCATCACATCTAAGAACGAAGTCACACCCCCGCCGAAAGTATCAGCTGAAGTAAAAGTACGGCAACTCATCTGCTTAGCAACACGGGCTGCCACCAACATCACTTCCTTCTAAAATACAAAGTTCAGTGCACGGGCTCCACCCTGCCTCAGAGCCGCCTGTAAAATTGGATGTGACTCGCTGAGAGGTCACGTCTCCTCGCTGTGAGCAGGACTTTCCACAGCAGCAATATTTCACTGGAACTTCCCAACACACAGGCAGGGAGGGAGGAGGAAGGAGGGAATCCCGTCGCAGTCACAGAGTTCACCTGCTGAGGAGGCGAGGCATTGACTTTCACATTTCCATTTGTCTGTCCTTCCAGACAGATTTTTCAGAGCAAGTACTGAATTACTTGTTCCTTCTGTGGACTGGGGAGCAAGAGTGATTTCTCACAATTATTTCCTGGGTTTGCATATGCAAGGAGCACCTAGGTGTGACATTCTCAGATGTAACTACTGATATTACTTGTTTTGAAATGGGAAGCAATGTAAAACCTATGGCCAAACACATGCTTATAATATTCTTGAAAAACATTTGCAAACTATCCTGGAAAAATACTAATAAACTATTTTTCCTACTTAGGTTCATTGAGAAAAAGATGCATTTTAAATTATTTAGTTTTAAAACTTTTTTATAACTTTTTGTAACTTTTTTCTGTAACCATGTATTTGTTTTTTTAAATGATTCATAGAACTGCAAGTCTACAACAATTAAAAAATCAATTTACTTATGCAGTTAAGTTAGATGCAACTTCTTTCTGTTTCTTCTTCTATTGTGAAAGAGGATCAACTAATAGGATGATACTGTTTTCTCATTAAACTCAGGCCCACTCCCCTCCCCACTTGGTAAACTTGTAGGAAGGGGGCTGAGAGGGATCTGAAGAGGCCATCTGGTCCCCCCAGGCTGCACAAAGATAGGATAAAGTAGCCCCAGACAATCCCCAACAGATGTTTGTCTATCCTGTTCTTAGAAACCTTCCACAAAGTAGAGACCCAAACTTCCCAGGTAGCTTGTTGTGGTATTTGACCAGCAGTCAAAAACAATTGATCAAACTTCTTCTGACCTTTTACACATTGGAAAACGTAACAGATTCCCTCTAAAAATTATTTTTAAGATTCAGTATCCTTCCTTCCTTGCTTCACCACTTCCTTTTGTATTCTACATCTCTTTTTTGTATTACAATCTCTTTATTTCTCTCCCTGTTCTGTACTTTATTTTTCAGCACAGACCATGAAACCAAGGACAATGCGGCAGTTGGGAACTTACAGGCACTCAGTGGAATCATCTTCACATTGTTCTTGATGACTTACATATGCCACCTATTGATAAATCCTAAGAGAGCATTTTGCAGGAGCAGTGCATTGTCCACTGCAATTTTGTTAGTGATACTCTACAAACTCTCTACAACCATCTACCTTGACTTCTCTGTGAAACTGATGATTTTTTTCTATATGAGGTTCATTTTGATTTCTGTACTGATCATCTACAGTGTCACTGTCCTCCTCACTTGGTGCAATTGAGACATTTCATAAACATAGTCTGCATTACTCCAGTCTAGTTTATTCTTTGTCTTTTTCACTGTATCATGGTACTATCCTGATGCCTTACAGCCAAGTAGTTTGTGACATCTCTTCTGTCTCTTTCCTTCTCTGTCTTGTCCTTTCTCTCTCCAGAATGGCATGCATGGAAAATGTGGTTTCAGAAGGATAGAGGGATATAAATAAAGTCACTGTATGTTTATATAGAGAAAAAAGTATAATAAATTGTCCCTTCCACTGCTTCTGAGACCCGTCTCTGAGAGATCAGTCTCAAACACTGTGAAGTTGAGAAAACAGTCTCGTATACAGTTAAGTTTAAAGCTTATGGAAATGTTTTTCTGTTACAGAGTAGTGAAGGTGCCAGCTGTGGTCTGCATTCCACTGACACAAAACACTTTAAGGGCTGAAATTTTAAATATTAATCAATACCTAGTTATGGAAACAGCACAATTTGGAGGAAAAGGGGAATATACTCACACTTATTATTAATTATTGTGGGTACAGAGACATTTAAAAAGTGTGAGATATATTCAACAAGTGTGTAAGGACTTAAACTTGTACAATCTTCACAGTTCCTCACATGTATCCTTTGTGGAGCACCTCACTGCAAGAAAAGAAACAACTGATTGGCTAGACAGAGTTTGATCACAGAGCCAGTGAATAGTTTGGGTCAGAAGGGACCTCTAAGAGCCATCTACTCAAACCACCCTGCAATGTCTAGGGACATCTTCAACTCAATCAGGTTGCTCAGAGTCCAGTCCAACCTGATCTTGAATGTTTTCAGGGATGGAATATTGACCACCTCTGGGTAACCTGTGCCAGTAACCTGTGCCACTTTCACTGTAAGAAAACAAAACCAAGCTTCTAATCAGCTATGTATTTATTAGAATACGCCATTAACTGAACCTTAGAACAAAACGTACCCTGGCAGTACCAGCTCACAAATAAAGGAATACCTCACTTCATGCTTACACTTCATAGGAGACATGTAAGATCTGATTCCATGAGTTCCATGAGGTGCTGCATACTTGTCACTCGTGCTGACATGATTGCAAAGCAGAGAAGAAATAAAGCTGGAGCCACAGGGCAGTGTTAAAAGCACCACCACCACCAGACAACACCTCAATTTATGTCCCACCATTCCACACATTTTTTGTTTCTGTTTTGCGTATCTAAAATTTATTTTATCCTTTAAGAGGAACATCTTGTTCCTCTCAGTTCCTCCCTGCAGGCTCTGCGGCACTGAGGGAACTCCCCTGAAAGCTTGGCAGAAACTCACCTCTCCTGTGCAAAAGTTTATTTATACTTAGATATGACAAGCAACTTACACAATCATTGTATTTGCTGGTCCACTCTGGGCAGATGAACAGAACCTGCTTGTTTCAGTTAAGGAGGGAAGATCTCGTGTCTTCATCCAGTGGTGGCTGAGAAGGGAGGGGACGTGTGGCACATCTGTAATGCCACAGATCACACTCCAAAGGCTGCCCACTTTGGCAGCGCTGCACAGAACAGCACAGCTCAGCAGCAACGGACCAATTGTTTTCTCTCTTAAAAAACACAAGCCAGAACACGCCGAATTTTTCACACTGAGCGCACAGATTGTATCACGGCTTCCAAGGCAGCAGGTTTTTACCTGGAGCTTGTCTATAACTTAACAGAAAAGCTGTAAAGTAGTTGCTAAAAGATAAAGATAACAGATGCAGTGCTGGCACGAACATTCATCTTTGGTATAGCAGGTTACTAACATGACTTTTGAGTCAGAACACTGCACATGCTCCCAGGCTTTTTTATTTAATAAGTAACATAGTACACACCATGTCCACCTTGCAATCTGTTGGGAAGTAAGAAACGTTGACATGGTAGTTAAAAAATCCCAAATGTGATGGCAGTCATATTGATGCCAACTTCTTACAAACCAAGTTTCATGATGCATAAAAGCTGCTTGCTTTCTTCAGAGCTAGGCTTAGCTTTTTGAGTTATATTTGCTGTTGTACAACCACCAGAACTTGACACAGTACACTATATACAACAAAACTTCCCAGAACCTTAACAAATCAACGTAAGAGAAGGCAGACTCTCTGATATCTCAGTCAAGGGAGTACAACTCCCTTAGTTTTGAACCTTAGTCTGAATGGCAGGCAGTTCTCAGGGCTTGGATGAAAGGGAATTGCAGCAGGATGAAGGGAGGAGCAGGAAAAGGCCCACTTCCACATGGAGTTGCTTTTTATAAGCCTCCCTGCTACTAAACAGGCAATCCCAGTGCTTACAAGGATTGCCCCATGGGAACCCTGCTGACAAAGGCCCAAATACACAGTTTATTCTTGACCCAGGAAAAAAAACACAAAATGAGAGTCTTCAGAGAAATAGGGATCATCAGTTCAGTATGCTGGAAAGACCTTTTTTTTTTCTTGTCACTACTCTCCAAAGAGATTTAAGGCTAGCAAGACACAGATTACCAAATAGGAGGAGCAACAGCAGTTATTGTAATAAAAGGATCAGTGTACCCAGGGCCTTGGATTTTTTCAAGCAGAAAATATTGTTAGAAGTTCTCCAGCGCCAAAGACAGCAGCACATAGAACACTCTGCTGTCCTGGGTCTTTCGTGCATGTTTATTCAAAGGCACAACGGTATTGTAAGGGTTATCATCAAAGCCAGTAAGTCCTTCAACCCTCCCACCAATCCCTAGAAACAATCTTCTGAAAAACAGAGATACCACCACACACAAACAACTGAAAAAATTCCAGGCAATACATGTTTTAAACCCTCCCTGTTCTTTCCCCTGGTATAAATGTCATAAAATCCCAGTAGTTTAAACTGCTCTGAGAATTTTAAACTTATTGTTCACCACAAATCATAAGTTTCACTACACATTTTTTACCCCCTTTAAAAATGAAAACCCAGATCCAGCTTTCAGCAGAAGTGAGACTATTGCTTCACCATGATTAGATATAAGCAAGGGAAAACAAACCAGGCAGCTCTGGGGCCTGATGCTGTCAGCGCTCGTTGCATACACAGAGCTTTGCTGGGCACTTCTCAGCTCCAGTACACATGGTAGCTTTTGCAAGATCGTGGCCTTGTTTTAGTATAACACAATCAAGATAATTTTTACAAGGTCAGAAAGTTGGAATAAGAGGAAACAAAATCCAGGCCAGTTGTGTCTGGAATCAATTAGGCTTATGTGCTTTTCAGATGCTGCTTGTCTTTCTATTAAATAGTATTTCAATGTATCCTTTCTATTAGTATGTACATAAAAGCATGCAATGCATGCAATAAGTTTCTCCATTTATTTAAACCCACACAACTAGGGATGTCAGGAGGACAAAAAGGAAGAGGTGTTCATCTGCTAGAGTTGGAATTGTTATCTTGGCATTTACAGTTTCATTATCTGCCTCCTCAATGACAAACTGCTCAGAAGGGCCAAATGTCCAGGCACATCTGTAGTGTACTCTACCTGTCCAAAAAGCAAATTTTTGCCAAAATACTCCATCAGGTAAATACCAGCTATGCCCCCTGTCAACTTTTAAGAATTTTGTTGATCTGTAAGATTTAGAGGAAAAAAACTCACATTATTTTGCCTTTACAAAATAAAGTACTGAATTCAGTACTGAATCATCCACAGAAGATTTCAGCTAAGGAAAAGTTGAATTTATAAGGAATTTCCATTTTCTCTACATGAAGCCTTACTTCTACATGAAATCTAACTTACACTAAAATGAAAACCAGTGCCTGCACAGAAGGAATGCACAGGGGTACACAATCCAGACAGATTTGCGCTGCATTTGCAAGTAAAACAGGTGACAGTAAAAATATTTGAATTGTTGCTCATGTTGTGAAAAAAATTTACAGACATAAAAATTGTATTGTCTAAGCACGTAAAGATCAAAATATTTACCTTCATTGCTTCTTTTCTCACCTTCATTTTGCCCAGTATGGAAACTAAGTGAAAGAATTTGTTCTTCTTCCACTTCAGTAACTTCTTAACATAAAAGTTGAAATTATTTTGGATAGCACTATAAATAATAATATGCAGTGAAAGAAGTTAAACCCATCAGTTTTCCTATTATTTTTCTAAGCAGAACAGTTATGTGCTGTGCTTACTGTTATTAGCCAGGCTCAGTCAGACCCGGTTCAGTAACACAACACACAAGTCATGAACGCTCCAGCTGGAGCCGGGTCAGAGGAGGAAATCGGGGACGGGCTCCAGGCGGATTCTACAGGGTCAGGGAGGGGCGACAAGCCGGGCTGCCCTTGGAGCGACACAGAAACCGATTTCCCGGTCGCAGGGAACGATTTTCCTCATGCAGTCACCCCTCCCACGCCTCCGCACAGCCCCACAATGGTGCGGCTCCACACGCGGGCAGCGAGGGGAGGACGCGGCCGCCTGCAAGGGCGGAGGTCGAGCAGGCCAGCGCATCCCGGAGGGAAGCCCCGGCTGGGCTGGAGAAGCCGCCTGGCTTCCGCACGGCCATTGTTCTTTCCGGGAACGGGACGCCGCGTATCCCGCATCCCTGTCCGCCGGGCGGGGCGGGCTCCCCGCGCCTTTGCGCGCTCCCGCTCCGGGAGGGCTTCGCTCATTGGGAAGGTCCCTCTGCTTTGCGGCTCTGACCCCCGGGCCACAGCAGGGCAGGAGCTCCGTGCCCCCTCCCTCCCTCCCTCCCGGCTCCGCTCACACCAGGTCCCACCCCGCCCCTCCCGCCGCCGTTTCGCGTCCCCAGGGACTCGCAGGAGCCCCGGGACACCGCCTCAGGACCGCGGCCGGGATGGGGAGGGGACCGGGGACGCCCCGCTCGCAAGGCAGCGGAGAAAACGAGCAGCTGCTGCCGGGCGCTTCCCGGGGCGACGGGGGGAGCCCCGCAGGGATGGCGGGACCGACCCCGCCACCGCCGCCCGCTACCTGCGCCCCCTCCCCCAGCGGGCCGGGCGTTGCCGTGGCGACGGATCAACACCATCCCCCGGGACAGGGCTCCGCGGGGGCCACCGGCACGGCACGGTCCTCACCCGCCTCCCATGGGGAACCCCGTTCCGTTCCGTCCCGCCCCCTCCCGCCGCCGCAGCGCGGCCGCCCCCGCTCAGCGACGTCAGCCCGGACGGGCTTTCCTGCCCCGGCGGCGCCCGCCCGCCTCCATCGGTCACCGCCCGGGCACCCGCACCGGGGCCGTGTGCCCAGTCCCGTGGGGACCGCAGTGTGCGGTGCCCCCCGCCATCTCCCCGCCCCCTGTGCAGGCAAAGCTGCACCCGTTTAAGCTGAGCCCCCTGTAGACGTATTTATTTCGGTTTAATAGGTGTTTATGGTAAGTTAGCCCGGACCTGTTCCTAATCAATCCGAGTTTAATCAAAATAACGCACATTTATACCGGCCCCGGTGCCAACCGAGCAGGTGTTACTTCGCACCTGTGGCTAAGCCGGCGGTGGGGCGGCTGGGGAGCGAAAGCCTCCGGCGCCCGGGGCAGCTGGCTGGGCGATGGCTCTGTCCTCCCTCCCTCTCTTCCTTCCCGGCCGGACCGACCGCTGCCGCGATGGTCGGAGCCAAAGCACACGAAGCTCAACAGCCGTTCCCGGCAGGATGGAGAAAGAGGAAGTTACGGCACAGGGATGTCAGGGTAGGCTTTTCTCATTTTCTGTCCTGGCTCACGCTAGGAGCACATGGTCGTGGTAACAAGCCACAGTGCTGCGAGGAGGAATTACCTCATGGAATTGCAAGCACCTTCCAAGTAAAGGTGGAGTCTGGAGCAAACAGGAGATCCAGCTGATAGTGGCTGATAAGCCATGGGAGTATCGCATTGCTGCTTTGCTTACCTCAGAGACGCCTCAGTCCTTGTGGAGCAGGAAGAGGAGACTCCAACACACTGGCTCCCCGCACCCAGATAATGAGCTCTCTCCTTCCTGCAGCAAGCAAGCCGATATCTTGGCTCACAAAGCAGCAGGTTCAGTAGAGGCTTCTTCTCTAATGGATCGTCTTTTAGGTTGGTTGAGCAACAACCCCACAACTTCAGAATTTCAGAGCTCATTGAAGGAAAGCTGCTTTTCATCTTGCATAGCGATTGAATTAAACTGGAAAGCCAGGACGAAATGAAGTTACACACACCTTCAAAATAAAGCTCAAACCAAACAAAACCCCACCATTCAGATGGTGCTTGGCCAAAAATACAACTAATAGGCAAGTGCATTTTTTCTTCTGTGTTCCTTCTGAAGCCTTCTGCTGGTGGATGATCCAGGAGTCGGGATTTTTGCAGTTAAACAGGTGGGTCTGTGACCGACTGTGTCTCTAAATTTACATAGTGACATTATTAAAAGCAATCATCACTTCATCCAAAGTTGATAATTTTTTTTTAAACAGTGATAGTTAATACAGGTCTTCAAGAAGAATGGGGAACTGTAAATATGCTACTCTTTCTTGAATAATTTCCCTTAAACAGACACCCAAACTCCAAGAAGGAAAGAAGAAGGTAGGAGAAGTTACAAAAAGGAAGAGAAATAAACCAGAAAGAAAATAGAATTTGTCTTGGATAGGAACCCGAACAAAAGCCAAAGCACTTAATTTATGATGCACAGTGGTCAGTCGTGCACGAGGACACCTTTGTCTCTGGAGTTACGTGACTTTTCAGAAAACTTCTCAGACAGAATTACAATACTGCACATGAGTTCACAAACTTAATTTCTGCTTCACAGCAGTAACTCTGGGAGATGCCACAAGTGCTTTTGTTACTGTGCAGGAATACTTCTGAAATGAAAGCTGGACAACATTAGTCATGGAGGAGCAGCAGAGCCCATCCACTGGATTTTTGTGCACCACTGATTGCTGACAGACCTTCATCAGTGACCAGTTGACTTAGGTCAGTCAGTCACGTTTTGCTTAGAAGTGGCTGGATTGACTCTTGGGGCACCAGACACAGAAATCCTTTTGCATTCTGATATTCTCCATCTTAAGCACATTAGACATGACACTAACCAGCAACCCAAGGTCCAGTCATCCTCATAAATTAAAATGAGATTAAAAAAAAACCCAGAAGAAAATTCTGATCCTGACTACATTCAAGACAAAGCTCTTCTGCATCTGTATACAACACTCACAGACGGGTGTTGTGCATTGATTCAGGGTTTTTTTGAGCCAACAGCTGACAAATAAATTTGCCCATTTCCCCTGCTGCTGTCTCTGTACCTGTTCCTCCTCCTAAAAACCATTCATTCACAAGTGTCCTACAAATTCTGGACACTGCCTCAGCTCCAGTCTTAGTGCTGTCAAATGTGCACCTGCCAATAATGTCCAAATTTAAAAGTTCTTTCCTCACAGCTGGTCCAATCCTCAAGTAGCAACACTGGCCCAGGTGTAGCTGTCAGCGCTCAGGTGCTGGGCAATGCCTCAAACTGACAGCCTCTCCCTGCCTCATCTTGGGACACGGCAAGCAACCCCATGGATTTCTGTCTTCCCAAGTATCCTTGCTGTTTAATTGTTTTTTAAGGCACATTCTTTCAGACATTTCCTGTGTCTGAAAATGTTTTCCCATGCCATAATCAGAACATGCAGTGTTTACATGACTGCTTTAACCCAGACAATGTTAAACTGACAACTGTTAACATAGTTACCTTGGTCTCTTTTGAACTGTCCTCACACTTTAGGGTTTTCCACCCTCCCAGTATTTTATGTCTAAATCTAGAAAAAGTAATGGAACTGAGCTTCACTTAAGAAAGGCTAATCAGATCCTGCTGTTACAGCAAATGTACCATAGACCCAATCATCAACAAGACTGTCTAATATAAACATTTATATATCTGATTCTTTAATGAAAAAATTCTAAAAATCGTAACTGTGCTGGAGGTGTGGGGGGGAACTCCAGCAAACATACTGCCACAGACAATTTTACAAGAACTGTAATGTGGGAGAGGAATACAAATGGATGTACGGACTTCTAAATAAATGGTGAAGTAGGTTTTTCTGTACCTTATTTCACCCCTGTCTCACAGAGCTCTGGGATGTTGTGGTTAAATCCCACATCTAAGTATCAGGTATGTGTTCCAGTTTATATATCGAGACAAATGCCTATCACCACAACACAGATTAGCAACCAAACATAAATTTTTAACATTTATTTTTAAGTGAACAGTGTATCTGATGGTACAGAATAGCCATTTCTTTACTCAGCGCTCTCACAACAGTGTGCTTTTTTAGGCTGGGGTATAACTGACTGTGGAGCATATTGGGTTTGCCTTCTCCAGCTTGGGTTGCCTGTGGTAAAATTACTACAGCAACAATTTCTTTCCTCAAGCCAGTGCTAAAGTAGCAACACTTCCTCCCCCAATCCCCCTCCAGCTGCTAAGCAAAGAATAAACTTTTAGCTTTGCCCCTCCTTTATTGGAAGGGGAATAGGGTAATATGCTGTAATTGGTTTTCCATGTTTGCCAAGAGTCTGTTTCCTCTTATCATCCACAATATTTAACATAAGTCTTGTAATAGTTCCAAAAATAATAAAATCTGTCCCAAGAATAAAAATGATAGATCCACAACATGCTGTGTTTTTTTTTTTTTTGTCATGGTCTTGGTTTTGTAACATTCTGTTAGTAGTTTTTATTGCCTAATGTTGTGGTTTCTTTCATACGTGGCAGACCCAGTAAAGACATTTCATCAGCTACTTATACAGCAGCAGCCTAGATTATTTACAAATGGAGATTTCAGTAGAGTATTACAATAAATCACCACTGCATACTGTTCAAGTTACATTGTAGCAATGTGGCAGAACAGAACCCAGAGATTCTAGGGGGATGAACATTAAGTATACACAAATCATACAAATGATCTCAGCAAACAAATTTATTAAGATATCCAAATAAAACCTGTTAGTCTTCCTCTGTCTTCCCTATCTCCTCCCAGCAACAGTGGAAGAGAACTAGGCAAATTATATCCCCCCACACATGCAAACCAGTACACACAGTAGGTGTAACAAGTAGCAGAGCCCGTGCAATACTTCCTTCAAGATTTTATATCATGCAGCCAGATAGCACACATATCCCCCTCGCCCTCTGTCCCACCCTTCCACTCATAAAACAAATGCCCCATACTGGACAAATTCCTGTAAGCTTGGGAGTTACGGATATGGAGCAAGTAAAGACAGCATTCTGCTCACAGGATTTAGTTTGAACGAAACAATATGAAAAAAGAAAAGACAAAAAGGAGATAATACACAGGAGAAACTTGATTTAGAACAATAACAAAAGAAAAAAGCAAAAACAAGCAAAAAACCCCAAAAGACAAGACAAATCAACTAAAAAAACCTAAGAAGAAATTTGTAGGACACTCAGCATTATCAAAAGAATAGTCTGTTGAGAGGAATCACTGCCTCAGGCCTCAACATTTACAAAAGCAATACCCTACTGGTATCAACTAAGAGACAAACATAGACACATGGGGGGTGCCCTCTTTAAGACCACTTAAAAAAAAAAATCATGCAACGCTCAAAATTGTCTTCTATTACTTCTAAGTTTGTTTAATATGCTTTGTTTTTTTCATTCAGATTCAGTTTATCTGTATTTCTGAGCCTGAAAAGGCTTCAATTGCTTCCCAAGAACAGATTTAGTCCTCCAACAGTCATAGGTTATCTCTTAAGGTAGAAATAATTTTCCCAGTTTAAATGTATGCCATTAGTGCACCCTTCTAACCTGAACAACATATAAATGTTGCAGCTACGGGCTCTTCAATGGCCACAAGAAACTAAGCGCCACAAAAAGTGTTAACACAGCAGAAAGGGTACAATGATGTGGCAGGGGATGGAGCTCTCACTGCTTGCTAGGGGCTTCAAACACTTGTTACTTCGGCTTATCAGCAAGTGTTTTGGCAGTCCTTTTACCTTAAGCTCACTGCTGAGTCTGATCTGGACAAGAATAAATCAGAATGACTGATGCCAAAAGAGACACACAGGTCTAAGACTGAGGGGGAGTTCCTAATTGTTCTTCACTGACTGCCAAAATTCCAGGAGCATTTAATTTTTAGCAGAAATGGAAGAGACAAGTTTTTAGTCATGCTTAGAGAGCTTATCACCCCAATCTTTTTTATTTTTTTTTTTTAACTACACTTTATACCATATTCTAAACTGGGACTAAGGGAAAACTTGCACCTTGGAATAATTTTAAAGTGGCAGTGGTTTCACATTATATGTAACACCTGTACAAGTTCCTGGAAAACAATTACATGCTTTTGTTCTTTGGTTGTAAAAATGCAACCAACAAAAGCAAACTGGAATTCAACATGAAATCTCAGCAAGTTGCCACTCAGGTACAACTAAAACTGAAACCTGTGAAAGAATCATCTTGTTAAAGCATATGCTTTGGAAGTAAACCCTCCTGCTAAGTCCCATGCTGTAAAATTTTAAAATTCTAATTGGAAAAAACAGCAACAGGGCTTCTCAAAAAGAACCCCTACAAAAATACAGAGATTCCTGTAGCAACAAAAGGTTTTCGTGTGCATAAAGTTTGTGACAAAAAGCCAGCCACAATGTGCGGAAATTTCAGTTTTGTTCTAGCTACTCTTTGAAAGTACCACAGTCTTAACATAATGTACAGTCTAAGACTAGCATGTGAGCCAGGGCCAAACCAGCAGGATCAGCAATTGATTGCATACATGACTTTAAGTCACAGCATATTCCCCCTGCCCCTCTCACCCCCCAAAAAGCAGCACAGGTGGCTCTTTATTATAGCAGCTCTGGATTCCTGGGCAATTCTACACCTTTTCAGTGTTTTCAGAAAATGAGACTGTCAGAAGCTTTCAGTTTTTTTCAAATCAACACCACTTGAAACAGCATGAATTTTTGTTCTTCTCACAGTGGTGTACAAATCTGCCCCCCCACTCCCTTAATGGACAATTTTTATGGCGAAGTTTATTACCCTTTGTAATGAAGCTCAGGTTGCTATATAAGAGCACACTTTTCTCTCATCTCAAACAACTGAATTCTACAACCTTGCCAAGTTAAAAAAAACCTTCATGTAGTTAATTCAGGCTAATAGTCTTGTTCGTTTACTCCTTCTTGTAAAGAGCTAGTTAGGACACGCCAATTTTCCCTTGTCATCCATGCAGTTCAGCCCTATGGTTTTACTGTCATGCAATTTTCAAACTTAAACTGAAACAACAAGTGTGTGCTATAAATGCAAACTTTGTATAATAAACAGATAACAGTTGAAAGTATGTAAATAGAGTAACCTGCTGAAAACAATTATATTACCTTGCTGAAAATACTCCTAAATGTGTAAAAAAAGAACTGAAGTCAGCAACTAACATAAATCTATACTGGTTCCCCCTTCTTCAAGATACCAACAAAAGGTTCCACACCATTTTTTCAAATTTTATTTTATCTCAGAACCACTGCTATGTTACACCCGTCAGGCTGAAGTTTATTCACTCTGGATGTTTAAGTTCTGACAACCAGAATGGGTGACATGAAGATCCCTTGCCCGCAGTGTTGTGTTGCAGTCCATATTGGTCCAGTAAGACAGAAGTTTTACAGTCATTGCCTGCCCCCAACCCCTTTATTTCCCCCAATACATGAAGCAAGGCCTAGCATTAGTGTCACCCTTTTTTCTGCAATTATTTAAATAGGATGAGATGGAAACTCAGTTGTTTGCACATTCGTATGAAAGGTGACATGAACGTTCTGTATTTTAACAAATAAACACTTAAATACAGGATTTTGTTTTGCAGTGTTGCAACCCTTCTCGTTGAGGAAAAATATGCCCCACCCCAGCCATCACCATAATAAGTAACAAAACATTTGTAGTTTTGATTTTCATCAAGATTTCCAAACTGGCAGATTTTATTTTCACACCCTCTTCACAATAGACAAGATGCTTACCATATATTTAGGATTACACGTTGTCACTAAAAGAAAACTTTACACAACCACTATACATATAGGTTGAAAAACTGTCCTTGCATGAAAAATATACCTAGAAATCAAGTGGTAAACAAGAAAAAACCCACTGAGAAGATTAACGTTTTTAAAATGTGCCATTTTAAATTTATCAACTCCTCCTCTGCTTTTTATTCATACTCTGTTTTCACCTATTGTATTTGTTAAGGCAAACAGCTAATCCATTTCTGAAGAGGTGTTGTGGAAATTGTGGATAAACAGCAAACATTTGGCATTAAAATAGATAGCACGTATGTAGCCTCTAGTAATATACATTAAGCATCTCTCTTGGACTTCAGGATAATGACAGGGGAGCATGAACATGCTAACAATGTCAAAAAGGCTTAAAATTTAGCATCCAAGCAATTCCTAATAATGCTTCTGTAGTTTTCAAGCTCTAAGTAGTATAGATTTTATGCAAATGCATTAAAGAATTCTAGCTTGGCAAGTACACCCAAGCAGGTTATTAAACTATATATACAGAAAGTGATAAATACAGAATTAAAAGAGTCCTTCCGCTTCTCTTCATAGCCTTGAAAATTGACAAAAAACTTGAGGACAGTTCTACAATATTAAACATTAGGTAACCTCAGGAGCTGGGAAACCTAACTACACAAACTGATTAAAATACTCAGATGACTTTGTAGTGTTTAATACAATTCAGTTCGTAGTCAAGGGCACAAGACAACATTTAACAAAAATAATCACATCAATTGACCTAGAAATCAAATGTAAATAGATATGAATACAATCTCCAAAATCTGTCTTTAAGTGAACATTAACCATTTATTCAAAGTTATACAAGAATCTGAAGGATAAAGTCTTCTGCAACAGGAAACCAACTTACAAGTTTCATGTCTCAGTTGAATTGAAGTGGAGGCGAGCGGGGCAGGGGGAGGGAAGGGTGAACAAACAAGTAAGTAGGCCCTATCCAGGCAGCTAGAAAGTAAAAACAGGCTCAACAGCAGCCTCCTCCAGCTTGTTGTCCTCCCTGATTGCCTGCAAGTGTTGCATTGGTGGCAGCATGTTGAGGGCCAATTTTTATGCCATTTGCCTGAAATGAAGTTAATACACAGCATAAATATTTCAGAATATACTTGAAAAGCTACTTTTTCTACTTAGAAGATCATATAACAAGTTCCCTAAATGTATGCAATAAATATAGCAAAGTTTGTAATTGTTCCCCAGAATGTTCCTAGTGATTAAATATTATTTAAAGTAAGATTACTTCCTTCTCATTTAAATTTTATCTCCATGTTACACTCTGTAGCTTAAACTCCTTAGAAAAAAAAAACAGAGCAAGAATTGTATTTAAATACTACTTAGCATATGGCTTAAAAATACATAGCATTTCCTAAGAATGTATAACCTCTCCCCTCTTGCCAAAAATCTCCACTAGTTTAATAGTTTAATATAAAACTTTTCCTCTCTAGACAGCATTTCTTTCTGTGTTGAATCAGCTGTAGAGGCTAAGGGCATACGAGTGTTCTGTGTCATCAATAATTTCTGTGATCCCAAAAGACATGGCTACTTGCCAAGAACCCACACACAGCGCAGCTCTTTCATTCATCAAAATCACACTTATATCTTAACCCTCGCTCCCTCAAGTGGATTTTACCTAAAAATACAGCACTTTGAGAAAAGTAATACAGTAGCTTCAGAAATTAAGCTCTTAAGGAAACTTTGCGTCACAGCAAATCTCAGATTTATGGTGCTTGGCAGTTGTTCTGCAGCAGTGGTAGCCTTCGGGTTTCTGGCACTCGCTCAGTATTGACAGCAGCTGATGTGGTTTCTTTTCGCTCTTTGACTCCTCTTTAATAAAGAGCATGCCCTATGGCTCATTGGTTTTGCCTCCTCTGGGCTGATAGCAACTTCTTGAGGAATCAAGGAGCCAGACTTGGCATAAAGCCAAATAAGTAGCACGGACTGTTGGCTCTTGACAGCATATTGCAATCAAAGCTCCGTAAGGCACAGTAAAGCAGTCAGCTACTATATGAAACTCGACAGATACAACGAGCATGCTTTTTCAGTCACTCTGAATGCTCTCCAATTTATATTGCGCTACCAACTGCATTTTCTTCAGGAAAGATGTGAAAGATGATTTTCAATTTTTTCATCAGTGAACTGAATTTAAGAAGTGTTTCACCAGAAGGCACACACACTTTCCAGTCAGAATTAGTTTAGAGGATTACTATTCAAGTCTTACTTAGATACAGGTTTCCTGATGCACTACTCTGCACACTACTGAAGTTCCTAATTTTTTTCCTCTCTGAAGTCACGAGTAATATTTTCAATAGTCCCAATTTTCTCATGTTGAAATATACTGAGCAGAAAGACATGAAGCTACTTAATTTGAGTCCTGCCAATTCCCTTCTTACTCTGAACAATACTGCAAGGACAGTAATGTTTAAGAGAAGCATCACACTGCCAGTCTGGGCACACCTCTCCACAGAGCAGAAACAGAACAGAGTGGTGGTGCAGATTTTCACATATGGTTTCAGTAAGCACCTCAGCAACAATATTCAGGGACACACAGGATAAAAAAAACCCAACCCGATCTTCAGAAAAGACTGATCACCTCACATTGTCAAATTTTCTATGGGACTTAACAGAGAGCTTATACAATCTTAACATTTCTACACAATACTAATGTTATGAAGTGCAGCACAGTAATTTCAAAATTCCAGAGACATTATACATCTAGCTATTTTCTTTTTTTCTAGCTCTTTTCTTTTTTCCTTTCTAGCTCTTGTTCCCCCTTCTCCAGCTCTCCACCCTCATACCAAACAAGCAAAGAAAGGCACAGGTAAGAATAATCTAATTTCAGTAATATGCATAAGCAAAATGACTTATCTTTTATTCCCCACAGTATCCAGCCACCTAAACCAGGAACATTTCAGAAGTCTTTTATGTAACTCTCAAAGCAATCCCTCCCCTACACTGGACAGCTCATGGAGTGCATCTGGCATATCAACATGGTCCCCCATTTACATAGTGGAAAATTATCTTTGAAAACAGATGACACCATATGGAGAAGTGGATGAAAGTGGATTTTCTTCTCTTTTGGGGATTTATATTATTTTGTGATGCTTCATGGATGGATAGGGTCACTTATTTTAATCCATTTTTATCACAATGGCAGACAATTCTACATCCAAATTGAACACAGACAAATCTTTTACCGTCCAGCCTTCCAGGGAAGGTGAATTTTGTACTTTTAAAAAGCAGAGAGTGCACAGAGTACTAAAACTTACCTCATTATTAATGTCAAAAACGCCTTCCTGGATCTTCTCGTAGATCTCCTTTGCAGTGTTAATAAATGCCTAAAACAGAGGAAAAAAAAGACCACAGACACAATGAACGTGATACCCTTTGGTGTAAGATGCACTAATTGGAATTCAATCTCATGTGCAGTTGCTTCAGTGAGACTTTCCTTCCTGACCTCTGCAGAAACAGGTATGACAACAGCATCCTATAACCCACCCTGAAGTGGCAATGGATCACACGCTGTTTACAAAAGCAGTGGCATTTTCATAACATCTGTACACTACAATTTGTGATCCAGTAATTACAGAGAAAAAGTGGGTTTTAAGATATATAAATTACTTTTAAATTATTTATTTCTGACCCTTATGGATAGATTGTGTGGCAGATGGTTTCCCCTACCCTTAATATCTTTGTAATAGGCCACTCTAGATTAGAGTGCTTAGCAACATAAAACCACAGGGTACTTACAATGATGATGTAAGGATGCTGTCTGCTGGATGAAACCTTACGCTATCATTTAATAGTCACCTAATTTTAAGAACGGATTCTCTTTAATTAATCTTGCATACAATGGGCAACAGACATCTTAACAGCAGAAAGGAGAGGCCCCAGGTTTTATAACTACTTCTAAAAATCTATTGTTTAAATTCAGAGAAGATACTTTGACTCCCAGGTCTGAAAAAGTGAGTGATATAAATGTTTTTGGTTAAAGTCTGCAACCAATGATTCCACTCTTCATCTCTCATTTAGCTTTATAGGTCAAGTAATGCCTAAAATAATGTATAATTTAGGAGGTGATTAACAGCAGCTAGTAATTACAATAAACATACAGTTCTTTTTGTTTTAAAATACCAACACCACGCAATCATACAAGACATGCTACCTTTTGCACAACCCTATTACAGCAAATACAGATCTAATTCAAATATAAAAAAGTAAACAGGGTTCATGGAGAGGAACAAATCATACCTTTCCTCATTTCTACACTGGAAGCATTTGACTGCTGAACTTGCCACCAGAGCTTTGTTTCCTAATTAACAGGACTGATATGTTTTCACCTTTAAAGGCCTTACAGCTCCCCAGAGTAATCAATCTACTGCAGCTCAATTACTGCACCAAGCACACACCACAGCCAGTGAAGGAGACTTGAACGACTGCAGCAGGAGCACAGAGATATGAATATGCATAAACTCTAAGTGGGTGATCGAATCATCACAGAGGGTCATGAGAATTTGCAGCAAAATAATGAGAAGAATTAATCATTGCAGATTCACAAGGCACTTAGGAAGTGAGTTCGTTTTTCAAACACGTGTTAGAGTTGAGAAGGAAAATTGGCTTTCAGCCAACTACAAATTGATTCAAATTCCTCAGAATCTGAAGTTTTCCATGTAGGAAAATATTCAAACTTATCTTTGTTCCTGATAACATACTAATTATTGTAATGGCCTCATACATGCCCAGGGTGTAAGTCAACTTCAAAATTCACACAGCTGGATTCTGTGAGGATACTTGCTTCTACTTCAGTGGGACATTAAACAGAACTTGAAGTCTTAAAAACGCGTTACGATAACTTCATGTAAACAAGCACTTAACAACTGGCACTTCTAACAGTTCTAGAAGATCCTGGCTTAAGTACACCAAGACTCTTAGAATTAATTTAATGAGAATTACATTAAATCTATAGAAATTACTTTAGAGCAACAAGCTAGAATTTTAACAGACTCCAAACTAATACAACTGAGAATAAATTAACTTCTGGATACTCTACTCAGGAGCAGTCATTATAGCAATGCATCTATCCTTACAAAAAACAGTAAAATGCACTGGAAAACAGCACTGCACAAACACAAAATTCCTTCTGTTACTACAAATGTACTGCATAAAGCAAAAGAGCACACCGAGTTCAGTACAGTATATTTTAATATTGAACATGTTGGCCAAGAAACTGTTGATTTGAAAAATCCAAATATTCCATTAATCTCAGTTCTATCATTTCACAGTTCTCTTGAAGTCTGACTACCACACTCCCATCAGTCATTCTGGTCCATGACATATTTAGTGTTAAAACAGCACATACTATTACTCTTCATAGCAAAATACCAGGTTGCACTGGGCCACAGAAGTAATTCCTATTTGAAAACAAATAAGAATTTAGCATTTAAGTCTACCTCACATTTTCTCTTCTTTGTAAGTATCCTAAAAAACTGCTACTAATCAGCCATTAAGAGACCCGAATTCCTTGACATTTCCATTTGTTTCTCATATCCATGTATTTTAAGCTAACTTATGGTTCCAAGTGTAAGCAGACTCAATCACCTGAGAGCATCACTAAAACAGCAGTCTACCTACTTCAAGAGTATCAGATCAGATTTGGCATTGCATGCTAGTGTTCCCATTAGCAAGGACAAGAAGGTGAACTTGGTAGAATTGACATCTTCCAAAAACCTCTTAATACTGCATGTTCTAACTCTTATTTGGAACATGCAGTATACTATAAACTCTTAATTATTTATAGGCAGTTTATCCTATTTTCAGATTAACTGAACCATAAATGCAGAGAGTGATTTCCCTTCAAATCCAGTTTAGATTTATTAGACCACATGCAGGGGACTGCAAGTACACAGCTGTAGCACCTCACATGCCAAACTTGGATCCAGGTGCAGTTTAGCCATTTCCACACAAGACTTCACCAGCAAGCCCACAAGGGTTCAGCTGGCTGCCTACCAAGCCTACTGCAGTCACACTTTACATTGCCATAATACTGCTGCTACTAAAACACTGGACAAAGATACTCATGCCTTCCCATCCCAAATCAGGCCAGCTTCATTTTCACCACTCCAGGGGAGGCAGTACCAGACTCATCCTGCATTTGTACATAACCACCTGAAAGATGGCAATGCCCTGGTACACAGCACCGCTATGACTCATAAAAGGAAGTGAGAGACTTTGGCAAAATCAGTACACTAGACTTCCAAATACAAAAATCCTTGACTACATTTTGGGAAAATTCAAGATAACAATGTACCTTCAGGAAAATATCTACATTTAATGTTTAGCTCTTGGTCATTTTCTAAATCACAACTTACTGATGCTTTTATGCATGAGACTGCTGAATATAACAGTATCACAGCATTAAAAAAGGTTGTATAGAAGTTATTCAGTGATTTGTTTTAATGTAAAGTGTTTTTTAATTGTGTGCTCATTATAACTAGGTTCCCAAATAACAGCAATATCCCTTTGAGGAAAAGTGCATTACTGTACAAGTGGGAAAGTGAGTCTTGCAAGATACAATCTGCCTGTTGTGTCATGCCTGCACCTACTGCAAAGCCAACAAAAGAGGCTTTTAAATCACAATATATGAGTATAATATCACTATAGGTTATTTGTATAAGGAGTTTCCCAGATCATATTGCAACATGAGAATCAATACTTGCCCCAAAAAAATCCCCCAAACAACCCAACACTGCAACTAACAAACATTACAGATACTGCATTTAAAGGTAAATTAATCCTACAGACACTGAATGTAGAATTAAATAAACTTCAACATTCATGTAATTACACAAATAAACAAGAAGCACAGTTTTGCTACCTTTGAGACAAATCCAGGAAGAATGAGTTCTGTAACTGATAAAAACAATGCAAGAAACATGTAAGGGAGTAAGTTCCTGATACCTCTGTCTCACGGAAGCTATGCAAGAGTAATAATAAGCTAGGGGCACCAGAACTTGAGCAGTAGAACAGCTACATTCAGTTTTCACTTATAGATAACATGTCACTTGTCTTTCTAAGAAAGCTAAAGGCAGGACAAGGATCTGAGGACTTTGCTATAAGCTGAGCATGACAGGAAAAACTTGTAAATGAATCACTGGTACTTTTCAAAATTCAAGACTTTACAAGTTCATCTTTGCCTAAAATCAGGTACGAGTTCACGTTCAGCACGGCCAGCTCGTGGAACATGCTGCCCTCTGGTGGCAATGTTAAAATTAAATTGAATGCGTGGAAATAAAAATTGGGCAATCCTTATTTCCTGCATTCTTTCTTACAATTAATTACGTGAGGAATGCTTAAAGGTTAAATATATCACAAATTCTAAAGCATGACCCACCAACACCTAGAATTTCTTCCTCCTCTCCAACTTCCTATCTTATCTTTCAGCAGTAAGATATGATATAGTTAGATTACTCTACTATTTAAGAATGCATTTGGAAACAGCAACAACACAGACAACAAATGGATTTATACCTAAAGCATTCACCATCCCAGTGTGTAAGTGGTGCTGGATGGCCACTTAATAAAGTTAGATTCCAAAGCTCTGAGCAGCTCTTTCATGCACCTACAGTAAGGCAATGCTTTTTACAGCTAAATGATCTTTCAGGAAGAAGCCTAGTACACTAAAAGGATGCAGAGGGGTTAATTACAAACAGTAGCAAGGTGCTATATAAGGAACCCACACCCCAAAAAGCACCCCAATGCATTTGTAACCTTATATTTGAAGTATAGGTGCAGACACAAACCAGAACTTGACAGCAACTTCTTTCTGTCCCTGTTGAGGCACAATCTTTACGACAAACTTATTGAGCCACTGCACATTACCTACCGCTCAAACTGACTTAAAAAGTCCTCTAACTGTTGAACAGTTACATAGGACACAATACTTGAGGAAGAAGAGAGAAACACCCCCCCAGAACTAGGAGTCCATTTCTTCAAGAATCTACAGGTCAGGCAGGCAGTATCATATATTTCATGCTCTTCTATAAAGCTTGAAACACACAGTTAACAGAGACCTTTTATTCTCATCATACTCTGAGATGCTCAGAACCACGGCAGAGCCAGCACTCCTTACTGTGAAGTTGGGGCACAATCCAAGGATCTGCCACAAGCAGCTAAAAGCTGTATATCCTCATTACAGCCAGGTGTCCTGTCCCTTCTGCCTTCCTCAGTTGACCTGACATGAGCTTCAATCCCATTTTCATATGGGAGAAACTGGCAAAAAATTTCAGCTTTGCACAGCTGAAAGGTCACAGAACTTTGATTTCTAGGATCTGGAAGGAACACTGGTTTTGATACAAATTAAGATCAACCTAACTTTTGGGTGGGTGTTTCTTGGGCTTTTTAAAAGACTCATGACACAGAAATCCTGCTAGTTACATTACCTCTTGTGTGTCACTTTACCTTGCTAGGAAAACTATTAACATCCTATGACTTTCAAGCTTTATTAACTAAATCCCTGCTTGCTGTATTACCATATCAAATAACTGTTTATTTCCCAGCTATTAGTTGTTTTCAGGAAGGGATGGAAGGGAAATAAAGCACACTCTAAAAATCAGTTCAACTTCAGATGCCTCTAAGAATCTAATCTTCCCATGAGATTTTCACTTTTACCCTTCAGAATATTACAAAAGGCCATTTCCTTTCTCTTAACTGTGCCACTGTTGAAGCTACAGGAGCCTTGAATATTCATTATCCATTTAAGCAGAAGTATGAAAGAAGCTGCCTGAGGAGAAAATTAAGTTACAACTGAGACTGAACCATTGACTGACCATCAAACTCCATGTAGCAGGAAGTGCTCCATTGCTCAGTTAAAACCACGAGTCTACTCAGATTTAATCCTAAATAATGAATTCATTATTGCATTCTATTTATGTGCAGACAACTTGGAAAAACACAAACAATGCTCTTAAGTTTGGCATAGGCACCCTTCTGTGTGTGAAACAACTTACTAACAACATCTCCCACTCTAAGTGTCAGTGATAGGCTCGTATCTCAAGTGGTAACATTGGTACATTGGTAACTCAAGTGAGGTCAGCTTCTGAACAGTGATGTTGTCTAGCACTGCTTTGACCAGCATCCAGAAAACTTTCTGGCTTAGGATTGGTCACATCATAAATCATTATTAAAAGTAACAGTCCAGAATGAAGTAGTAATGCATGAAGTTACTGTAGCTTCCCAAATACAACTAGGTATCCTTACTTCTTGAGAGTCAGTGTGCATAAATGGATTCAAACACTGATAAGGCAGGGACAAGGAGTTAATAAGCACCATGTGCTATAGAGGACTACATGGTCATCCTGAGGTCATGCTGGTGATTCTACTTTGCCTCTGCCCAAGCAGTAAGCTCTTAGCAAACTCTGAACTGCAGGTTGCAGGTGACAGCACAATTAATGGTCATATACTACTGCTGAACTATCAATGAAAAGACTAATGTGGTAAAATTGCTAACATCTCTTGCAAACAAGACAAAAAATTATTATGTATTACATGTTAGTTTAATGAAAATAATGGATGTTATGATTAAAACAAGTGCAAACCTGCCTGGGGTTCAGACCCCAGCCTTATGTGTGTACAAGTGAAAAGCCTCCCAATGGACATCATGGTGTTTTCTTAGAAAAAGTAAATAAGCAGTACTGAAGTCTGCAAACAGTGTATCAGCATGCACATTAACCATCCACAATTCAACACAGTAGGGCAAATATGATAACCAAGATTCTCAAAGTTAGTAAGATTCTACAGCAGTCTACATGGTACTGTGTTTTGGATTTACAACTAAAATAATGTTGATAACAAACCAATGTTTTAGCTACTGCTGAGTGTCAAGGTTTTCTGTTTCTTACACTGCCTTCTCTTGACAGTGATTAGGCTTAGGGTAGGCAAAATCATGGGGGACACAAACCAGCCATGACAGCTGACCAGAACTGGCTTGAGAGGTACTTCATAATATATAATATAACACTCAAGAATAAAAACCAAAGGGTAATCAAAGTCACTGTTTCTCAGAGACTGGCTGAGATTCAATTTGTTTGTAGGAAGTTGTGAGTGACTGCCTTTCTATCACTCTTCACCTGTTTCTTTCCTTCACTTTTAAAACTCCATCTCAGGCCCTGATAAAGGGCCTTTGGTTCTTCTGGTTCTTTCCCCCATACTGCTGGACAGAGACTGAGTGAGAAACTTGGTGAGTATTGACTTGCAGCAGAGCTCAGCCCACCATGACTACCCTTCAAGAAAGGAAAGCAGTAAACCAAGGTGAGAGATTCAAGAACTCTCATGTCCTGAAATGTGAACTATAAGCCAAACTTCAAAAAACTAAGTTCTTTAAAGCAGCAAAACCAGAAAAACTTATTCAGATATATAGCAGACTACAGTAACCAAGACAATGACCTCTTCATCAGCTCTGCAGAAGACCAAAAAGAGAAGCTGTTTGCAAACTGAAGATTCCTACTAGGTAGTAGAAAGGAAAGATGATGACAGTACAAATATCAAAGCACTACAAGAGACTGGTCTGAAGAGCTCGTGATATACCAGGAGCCTTTAGAACAGGTTACAGTGATATCTGCCAAGAATACCAATAGCTTGGCTTGCTTCATACTAAGCAAATCTATTCTAGCCTTACTTCTTAGATTTCATGGCACACAGAAGTTAGCCATTTCTCTGATAAAATACTTCAAAAAAGCCCATAAATACATTAATTAGGAAGTCTCAACAATATAATTAGTGCTGTGTAACTAATTACAACATAGACATTGTCTTTCTCATAATATAAAGAGTAGTTAATTCAAGTTAAGGAACCCAAAATCTAGAGGAACAGTATCTACACAAACAAATGTAACTTCAGTCAACTGTTTTAGTAAAAAGCTAGTGTTGAGCAAAGTTACCTCCTCTACGTTGGAAGCAGTTTTGGCAGATGTCTCCATAAAGATAAGTCCGTGCTCTCGTGCAAATGCTTCACCCTCCTCTTTCTTAACTTCTCGTCTAGATTCTAAGTCACTAAGATAGAAGAAAAAAACCGAAAGTTAAATTACATGGTCTAACATGTTCATACAAAGAAAGATTATTCTTCACATGCTATGCTTGTAAGCCTAAGAAGCCAAGAGCACCCATCAGAACTTGGTTGTCAAGCCGTTAAGTAAAGCAGAACTATTGTAAGCCCTGCACTTACAGTATATGGAATAGTCACAGGCATCAATCACATTTACTTGAGCTATACATCCTAGCTGACTTAAATCTTATCAAAGATTTCATGAAATAGCTTGCTACAGGATGAGTGTGCATTTATCTATGTATTCCTTGAATACTTTAGACATTGTATTTTCAGTACATATAACACTTCTATTATAATATTATCTACCACTTCAATACTATAAAGCTGAGCTGAAAAAGCAGCTTTAGAAATGATTTATTAACAATTAAAAATAGAATATTTTTTTCTATTCAGTAGCAAAACTTCATATAGTCAATTTATTTTCTGATAAAAAAACCCCTTAAAAGCAGAAGTAAGTTCTTTTGAACTACATTAGGCGTTCTCTCCCAGTAAGTTAGCATTTAGGTTGTGAAACTCCTGACCCTCCAGCAGCAAAAGAAATTGAAGTAACTGTTACACAAGTTCTTGCTTCCTGGTTTCCAAGCAATTTATTTCAAAGTTACATATTACCCAAAAAAGCAGAGAAAAACCCTCTTGGACTGGACAACTAGAGACAAATCTATTTCCCTAAGTCATACAGACACAAGTATTCTACCCTTACTTTTAAAAGGTTCTTTAAGAACAAGGAATTCACAGTTTATCCTTCTTTGTAAGTACATCACATCTTGAACAATAAAAACAATGCATTTATTATTGATGTGTAAGTGTAAAATATGCATTTCAATGAATTTTCATCAAAGCTGTATATGTATAAATATTTTCTTAGATACAATTTTTTAACTAAACAGCATACAAATATATATATTTGATTTGCAGTCATTATACAAACTATCATACTAGACTTCAGTGCTTGCCAACTTGGCAATCATGCACATATAAAAAAAAACATAATACTCACTGTGGCATCTACTTTGCAGCAAAGCAGGTTTTTGTAATTTTTAACTAAATGCTAGCTTAGATGAGTTAGAGTCAATAAAATTCAGTACATTAAATACTTTTTTTAAAAATTGAAGATAAGGATACAAGAAATATCTTCTCAAAACAATTCTGAAGTTGATGTTCATTATATTTAATTACTCCCAGTATTAGCTGACATTATCTTTTTCAACCTGAGCAATGTCTTTATTTGCTACTACCATGCTACTCTCAGAAATACTTTATTTAAAACCTTGATTCACTTCAGTGTTATCTCCATGACAAAACAAACAAATAACTTTTTACTAGAAAGAATGCAGTTGTATCAAAACCTTCAATGACAGCCCAATCATAACTCAATACTAATACCTAAACATATTCTTAAAGATCTTTAACTGCTTCTACTAACCACAGTTGTCTTCCTCTCTCCATTCCAATAATTCGAAGCATTTGGTCTTACTAGATCAATATAGCTATGCTTTGTTCTGGAAAGAAGATTAAGTACAGTATTTGTAATGTTTTAACACTAGTATTTGTAATGTTTTCAACAAACAGCCATTATATTTCAAATTAAATTCTCAACACTCTTCAAATCCAGCAATAAGTCAGTACTACAAACTTATGTCAAGTGCACTTTTGGGAGTCATAAGAGCAGTATTTATTCCTTCAAAAGTACTATGTGAGCATACATGCCCTTCCCTCCTTCCACCAACTTCTAGTAGTATACCCTATCATAAGAACTGTTTCAGGATAATACAATAAAATTGAAGGAGTTTTCTTCCTGCCCTCCTTGAAAATATCTTTTAAAAAGCTTAAAACTTTTAAGACTTTTAGTTCATGTGGCACTTTAATGTGTAACAATTTACTGTGCACATTTTAAGTATATTTATTGTCTGAATAAAACCTAGCTGTTAACTGGGAATTACTGGGCTAGCTGCAAGTAGCAAATCAGTCTGCATTAGCAGACTGCAAGACATGAAAATTTAGTTTAACAGCTAAGAATAATCAGAAAGAATTACAGATGTCAATTAAGCATGCACATTGATCTCAAATAAACAGTACACTTTACTGCTCTCTCAGTGCCTTATTTTTACTCACATAAGTATACAAACAGTTGGTCAGGGCCATCACAGGTTTACCAAAGCTTCATATAACATAGCAAGTGTACATTTTGGTATATTTATTTGTCAAGATTATGCTTGACACATTCCTCAGTTGAAAAGAAAGTTGTTAGTCATTTATCAGATAATATTAAAAAAAAAAAAGCTGACACACTTTACAATGACTTAATATGTAACCAGGGTTTTCAGGAGGAGGGAGAGGGTGGTGGGGCAGTGGGGGAAAATAAAAGGGAGAAGAGTGGGAAGAAGAAGAAGAAAATAAAGAGACCAACAGACCCGAATAGCAAACCCAGATTCACTATCATAGAGCTGCTTCTCAGTAGCATCTAAGAAATGATCCAGCTGCTCATGAAATTTTCAGGGGCATGCATACACACCATTACTTCAACTGGCATCTTTACCTTCAGGAATTGCTGAGGCATGGAGACAAGTTCAAGTCAATTACACAAAGGCCCATAATTAATGGGTTATTAAATTCTGAGGTGATGTTTTTGATATTTTGAAAAAATTCCACATCCAGCAAGAAAAGTCTAGCTATGACACTATAATTCACTGGATCAAGAACTATAAGAATTACAGGTAACATATTCACTGATGTGTTTTTATTAAGACTTTCACTACAAAGTCTCAGCATCAACAGGGAGTAATTTCATCATTTTAGACAGTGTAGCTGATGAGAAGAACAAGTAAGGAATTGATTACAAATTGGGTAATACTTCCACTTTTAGAAATATTTTCATCTCCCACTGAATTTACCAGGAAATGGTGAAAGAGCATTCTCTGACCCCAATCCCAGCTAAAAGGTACAGAATATGGAAGAGGCTTATAAATCAGAAATGTCTCAATCATTGAGGTATGCACTTCTTACATTTGAGAGAAGTTTTTGATGTGTGTCCTGTACTATGGGCTTTTTCTTTAAGACATTTTCTCTGATGTGATACTTAACCAAAAACTAAAACACGATAAAACACCTCAAATTAGAAATCCTATTCTCTTTATAAGGGAGACATCAAGGTATTTCTAATTGGCGATTCCAGAAACAGAAAAAACATAAGGAGAAAATAACTCATATAATCCATTGCTTCACACATTTGCAATCAATCCTTCAGAACAAAATTACTTCTAAAACAGATATTCAGAACGTAATGCAGTTGGATCCATGTGCTGCACACTGTATTAGTGTAAGCGGAATAGGAAAGGTTTTAGGCTCACCACAGAACTATGCACAGTAACAGAAGGGAATTTAAAGTTAACATATTGCCTACAAATATAAAAAAACAAAAGCTGAAATACAGAGAAGTTAAATCTTTCCCTCTTACAAAATAACAGCTAATAAAAATTTACCTTTTGTTTCCAATAAGCATTATAACCATGTTGGAATTGGAATGCTGACGAGCATCTTCTAACCAAGTTGTCAAGTGGTTGAAAGTGTCCCTCCTAAGCATAAAAGAGAAAGAACATTAAAAGCAGTATTTTAAGAAATCTTTCCCCTGTTAGTCCACTTCTCTACTTGAATAACCAACTCATTTATTAGTGCACATGCTCTAGGGATAAAAGCTAGTAATCCCTCTGTGAGAGAGAACAAAAATTTAGCAAACAAGGAGTGTTAATGAACTCTGACTAAAAACTAATTGAAAACACATTTGCTACAAAGAGTAAAGAGGATTCTTAGAGCTGTAAAAATCTGCAATTTTATATACATATAAAAACCAAACAGAATTTTAAAGTACCCATCAGCTTCAACCAAGCTAAACAACAGTACAAATAAACACATACTCAAATATAGTAACTTTTGTTTTACTGAAAGCAGAAAATGGCTGATAATTTTTTATGTGAGTTTGTAAGCTGAGTTATAAATTTAGCAGTAAAAATCTTTCAAAGTGAGGTACATGAATGTGACACATCAATGTTTTTACAGCAGATGTAAACTAATAAATCCCATGCTTGTAGAATGGTTTTACAATATCGTATTTCATTTATGAATCAAAGATTCATTTACTGGAAATCAGTTACTTCCTGATATTTCAACAGGAAAAGGGAACAAAAGGAAAACATCTAAGAAATCTCTAGCACAAGTGGTTGCTAAATGCAACATCAAGAACCAAGACACACAAAAGGTGGCACACAACTTAATAGGACTTTGGAGCCTGAACACTTTCCTAAACCAGCCAGAGTTACCCACAGTTTTACAGATAAACAGTATACAGACACTTTAGATAGAAGGGAAACTTTAGTAACTTCTGAACAGCTACTAAAAAGCATCAGATTAAGACCTGTATTTTTCAAACCTCATAAACACAGCAATGGCAGAAGTTTCCCAGTATTCTTTATGTAACCAGACTTCCATGTTTTACTATTTCACTCCTTTGCAGAACAGTATTTCAGTAAAAGTAAATCTGTTATAATTAAAGAAAAAAAATATCCCTCATGATAATAAAACACTAGAAAGGAATTAATGAAATATTTTCAGGTATTTCTCAAAGGTAACCCAGAGGTTGATTGTCAATAATTTATGAAAATATTTAATTCATTCTTCCTGAGATTTTTATGCATGCTTTCTCAACTACTATGCAGAAAAAACTGGAAGCAGACAGGCAACATATGCTATATCTTGACTTAGAGCACTTAAAGTTGACACAATGTTAGATTACCAGTTTCTATACAAAAAGTCAAACTAGATGAGACACTTAGCACAATTCTACAAAGACATATCATTGTAATCCAGTTGGTATTCTCACCTTGTAATGTCATACACTAGCAAAGCCCCTGCGGCTCCTCTGTAGTATGATCTTGTGATGGAACGGAAGGACTCCTGCCCTGCCTGTAGAACACAAAGTTTCATTACTTCATATCGAATACTTATTTTTTGTTCCTGAAAACCATGAATTTAGAATAACAGGATCACAGAATTCTACTTTTGAGAGATGGAGAGATGGAAGAGTATGGATGGGAAATCAGAAAGGGGACAACTGGGGACAAAGTCTCCAACAGTAGCAAGAGAAGGCACATAGGGAGAAGACACCAACTATAGCACAGTACTGTTAGGGAAAGAAAAAAAAAAAAAAAAAAAATCGGAACAAGACCTCTAAACCTTTTTTGGCAAACCCTGACAACCCAATTTACTGAATGGCTTCACAATACATGAATCATTATTAGAGCACAGAATGGATTCCTAGCAACTAAGCTCTGAAGACAAATTTGAAAGGAAGCAAATAACCCAGAGCTTCACATTTGAATTCAATAACCCGCTCCCTGGGGCAGCTGTTGACACTAGAATAAATAAAGTCCATTGTAAATAAATGATGAATGACATCTTTACGCCCACCATCTGCTGGTGTAAAGGTTGTTGGAAGGCCAAGGATGCAGATTTTATCCGTTATATCATAAACTGCAGCCAGCTTTCAACAGTCTTCAGATGGAATTCTTTCAGTAATGATTTTATTAAGAAAAAACAGAAAATGGTTGTGAATTCAATTTTACACAATTCTTCTCCACAGTTAATCAATTTCCTCTGTACTTGATAAATAATACTTGTCAAAGCAGCTACAGGATGCAAGAGTCATCTTCATATATACCGTGAAGAACTTCAGAGAGTCTACATAAATTAGATAGTTCTCACAGAAAAGTGTTCTGTAAAAATCTCAGCGCCTGAAGAACTCAAATGCTCAAAAGAATAGTCTTGAAAAATAAATATTCATGGTTGCAGATCCTGAGCTCCTCGTGCTCATGTTTTTCAGAAGAGCTATCTAGCACTTGACACTCGCTAGAAGAAATATTTACTTCTAATATTTAGCAGTAACAGATGCTTTAGCATAATTCAAAGATAACACAGAACATGTTTAAGAAATGCTAATGCTGAAAAAAACCCCTATGCACAGTAAATCTGTAGAACTGTAGGAAATTGCCCTGATTTAAAAACATTAAACACAAGAATAAAATATTTATCAAATACAAGGAGCCCTTCAGCCATGCCTACAAAATTAGTATACGGACAACTTTTTATTCTCACAGTTATTGTACTCAATACAAGATCATCTTGAACTCAAAGAGAACTTGATCTAGGTACTGTCACTCAACAAAAACAGTGGCACGACAAGTTCAGATGTGTTCAGTCATCAGCAAGTATCCTTATCTTCCAGAATAAACAGTAACTTCTATTTAAGAAAATATTTTATCTTAGTCATTCGATTTCCAGTGGAAACAGTTATAAAATACAGTACAACACACTTAATAGCTTCAACACTATTAGAATACACTCACATATGCTCTTGGTCAAGAGTTCAGGTACATCTCCATGTAAACTTTTGTAATAAAATACAGACAACTCAGAGAATACACCGACAAATAAGAAAAACAAATACCCAACAGTTTTTTTAGTGTAATACCTAGTTTCCTACATAGAAATTCAAGTAAGCTTTACCACTTTTTCTTGGTGTGGTGACTAGCTCAAGTGGATGGTAGATAAATGAAACATTTTCCTGCTAAACAGACAACTTATTGTCACCAGGAGAGTCCACACATTGACTAAAATCATACATGACCTGGACTTCACCTAACACATTAAGATTGCCTGTTACACCTTCATAAATTCCTCCCTGACATGTGAAATTGTTCATCTCCCTTAATAAATTAGTCATGGTCAAGCAACACTGTCAGAGGTTCTAGCAGATCTTACTAAAATGTATGAATTGCAACCTCTTTAAAGAATTACTTACTTACAAAAAGTTCCATATATAAATCCTGAAAGTACTGTAATAATTGTGTCTCACTTGACAATGGTAAAATTTAAATATCATTGCTTCCTTAAGGAAAGGGAGTAAAACAGTACCTTCTTTGGTGAAGGGATCACATTTTCCATATAGCAATAATTAATTTATGCTTACATATACCAATGGACAACACAAACTCTATTCCCTTTCATTCTAAGCAAAAGAAAACTGAGTTTCTGTAAAGAAGCTCCATGATACTAATGTTTATTCTGTCTATAACATAAAAATGTATTATATAATAGAAACACCTTATATATAAATATTACTGGCTACTTTAACAGTATCATTCTGAATGAGGTCTAGAAGGTCAATATAGGGTCACTACAGAAGGTCAAACATAGGTTAGGCCTGTAGAATATGTTCCACAGCTTTTTTTTTTTAAAGCTTTACTTCACCTGACAATTTTCTCTCTTCCCACTTCCCTCTTTTTCAAGGGGGACAAGCTATTTCAAAAGTCAAAAGAAGTCAAAACTGAAAGAAAGTGTAGGCTATTAGCCAAAACTGACTTAAAAAACCCATAAATAGTGTGTGCTACAATTGTACTTTATCCATCTTACAAAATAAGACCTACCCAAGTTCAGCTGCTTGCTACAAGGAGCAACAGGTAAAAGCAGCAGTATAGAAGTGCAGTACAAAATAAAACCAGCTTCAATACCAGAGAAAGACCCTTAGTATAATTTTGTTATTACCATCCCTTTCATGTTGCTGCAAAATCTGGCACTTACTTGGTTATTGCTCTTTCATATTAAAAACCTTTTTTCCACAGAACAGTTGAGGTGGGAAAGGGACCCCTGGAAGTCCCCTGTTCCAACCTCCCTGGCTCGAGCAGGGCCATCCAAAGCAGATTGCTGAGCTCCACATCCAGATGGTGCAGGAGGTAGGGGGCTGTGGTATCAGGAATAGTAGGGGCAATAGTCAGGAGACAAATGTTAAACAGGGTGTTTGCCAAGGCCATATTACATCCAGTACAGGTGATGCGAGCTTTTGCTCCAAGACAATCCCAAGTTATACCCACTGTCACAGTTACACTGCAGTGGAAATGGAAGATGGAGGATATTTCTGGTAACAGCCAGACCTGACAGCTACTTCACACATGAACTCCAGCTCAGACATGGCTGCATGCAGGAACCTGTAACTGCACAGTGAACAGGCCTGAACATGCCTCCTCTCTCTGCAGAAAAACAGGTGCTAGGTCCGACATGAGTAGTTCACTAATCAAGAAATATGTGAGCCTCTGTTAAACAAGCAATGTTTTAAGTGCTAAGTAACATTCTTTTTTGGCTGTTTTCTACTCTGTAAGCTTTTGCAATTCACACTATTATGGTTCACAGAAACAAACAAACTTTCTGATAGGAGAGACTTGTCTATATAGACAGTTCTAGAAGTCACAGGCCTTCAACAAAGTACAAAAACCTTCATTACTGCTTCAACTGCACAGACATATATCCCCATGTATTTTTCAAAGCACACTTCAGTACAGAAACCAAAACAGAATTTGAAAATAACAATGTAAGCAAAACAGAAAGCATTATCAATCACCTCACTAGACACAGGGCACTAAGATACATGGAGATTTAGGACATGCACTAGAGTTTTCAGGAACATTTAAGCTATGCAACTTATCATGGACACAGAATCTCTGGCATATTTTAAAAAATACTCCAAGTGTTGCTACTCCCACAGGAAATCTTGATGTCGTTTCCAAGTATGTGGTGTAGTTGCATCAGATGCAAAATACACAGGCAAGTCCTTGTTTACAAAGAGATACTTGCAAGTCCCTTAACTGCATGTTTTTGAATCTATAAAATAAGGGAAAACATGAAAATAGCCATAATGCAGGACAAGAAAGTAGTTAAACAGCACTCATAACAGTGCATCTCCCTAGAAAACAATTAATTCTGCTGAATTCTCTATGCTCAATGCTGAAGGCTTCATAGAATTTCTTTAAGGACCAGGTTAACTGAGACTATCCCAGTGGGCCCTCAGCATACAAGCTGACCAATATTTTTTATTAGAAGGGAATGTTATAGCACACATCTACATGCAATATGAGAACTCCAATACACCTAGTTAGTAGCTCTAGATAGCCTGTACAATTCCCTGAAAAGAGGCATACATGTGTGGTATGTTCAAAACTGGCATCAGAACATCTCATTCATATTGGGAATTATTATTTACCTGTTTACACTTTCGTAAGTTACAAAGAAGACTAAAAAGAGATCTAAGAAATAACCAACTTGCAAGTGTCACACCACCTGTGACAGCTGTCAGCTGGGAACTACTCCACGAAGTTGATCCCTGGAATAAAATGTTCCAGAAAGAAAGAGGAGCAATACATACCTTTATATATAGTTTTGAAAGTTATAAATACATTAACAGTCTCTTAATCACATGTCAACTTGTTTATACAAACGCATTAATCTTGCAATCATGTCTCCAATCCAGGACAAAAAAAAAAAAAAAAAAAAAAAAAAAAAAAAGAATTTTAGGGTGGTTTACTAACATGTAGGACAAACAGGCACAGAAGCAAACAAAAAACGCCCCTGCTGTTTCCAGCAAAGACATCCTGAAACAAAAATAGAACTAAAAATGCTTATGAAGAAGAATCTATCACAATACATGAAAGTGTCAAAATTTATGATGGATTTAGCCAAGTTACATATTGTTTGAAAATAACCCTGTTAGCATGCAGTAAGAACTGTTATTTCAAGAGGACTAAAGATCCTCAAGGATGAAACTGTACATATGTCTAAATACAGATAATTTGTACATTTGCCTTTTCTTCTGCTAGTGTTGAATAAATACCACTTAGATATCCAAAGCAATTCCCAACACATCACAGAAACAAAGCTTTAGCCTGCCTATATCAGAAATTCACTTATATTTGCAACTCGAAAAAAAACTGTACTGAAAAACCTTTAGGTTTTAAGTAGCAACCCCCACTAAAATAGGAGTTCTACTGTGCAAAAACATGATTCATACTCGTCCCATTTAAGGCCTTATCCTAAGCAAGAGCTTGCTCTTGCAGAAATCTTGGAAAGCATGGATAAACCACCATGAAATCAAAAAACAATTCAGAAAAGAACATGCCAAACTATAGTATTTCAATAACCAAATACATTTAAGCATGACAAAGGTTTATGAACATTAAGCTAGAAGCTATATCAAGTTGCCTTAGCTTCCTAAAGTGACATCATGGGTGTGAACAATAACTTAAGCTACTGGCACTGAAGTTCAGATGATGGTCGTATTAAACAAACAGCAACAGGAGTAACTATTAAACAGACAAATCTCCCTGCCTCACCCTTCAATCCATGGATCCAGAAATAAGTTAATCCTCCCACGTGGCAGCAAACACAGTCTGTGACTGATGATCAGACTAGTTTCAGAAACTAAAGTAGCTCCTCTGTAAGTTCTGTAACTTCACAGCAGTGTAACAGAGGACCATGAAATGCAGCAATACGCACGCAGGTACACATGCATGTACCATGGTTAAAGAGTCAAATCAGTAAAAAACGCAGTAAAAGAATATGCCAACTGCCCACAAACATATGAGTATGCTCTGACTACCAAAGCAAGCAGAAAACATCACAAAATAATCAATAAACAGCTCTTCGGGGTGAACCCTACATCTTAGCAATTGTCAAAGTCACTGAGATGAATATTCATTTATTGAAAGAAGAGAACTTTTTGGTTCTAATAGATCAAACCAATTGAAAACAAAAATATCTTAATTTCCAAGAAGAATCAGTATATCCAAAATATCTGAAAGTGAAATATGCCTTTAACAATTATGCTTCCAATCTTCCATAAACATGCTTTTTCATACAAGCTCTCAGCTACTAGAAAACATTATCAATTCAATTAGAAAATACACTTGTATGGAAACCAAGAAATTACTTGAAACTAGTTTATAAAAAACAATTATTTCGGAGATTTAGTCTGCCTGAGCAAGACGAAGGTGCTCTATATAAACATAATAATGAATGAACATTTTTAAATCATGGATTTGCATAAAATAAAGCTGAAACAGATACTAAAAATATAGTGTTTCAAGTACACAGGAAAAGTTCATTATCATAGCAATTTAGAGATCAGCATTACTTAGTGTCATCACAGATCTCTCCTACTGCAATGTCTGACAGAAATATCCTTTTTCAATTACTGCTTATTTTTTCTCATCAACAATGACTTGTTAGTAACAGTCAATGCAATACAGAACATTCCCCTTGACAACAAAACCAAGGCCACTGACTCAGCCTGGTAACAAGCCCAGTTATCTCTCGACAACAATGAACTTTTTCTGAGTAGAAGCAATTTTAATATTCTTACTGTTACACTGCTGCCACGAGAGATCCAACCTTATCTACACAGTTTATTTAAACCCAGAAAGCTTAACAGCTTCCAGAACAGTCATTTTAATCCTTACTAGCTGCTGTAAAACCATTTCTAGTTCCCTAAAAGTTATGTGTGCAGCTGACACTAGTTCAAATACCACAGTTCTACAAAAGAGCTGCTTAACTTATCATAATAAGCAATTACCAACTGAGCTGTTTGGATAAAGTATTTCTCAGTCCATCCAACTATTGGAAGCCATTACTAAAGATGCAAGAAAAGAAATAATCTAGATACTAAAGACACACAAACAATTTGGTCCAATACCTCCTCTTTACAGACCTAAAAACCACCAAAAAGTAACAGTGAAACCCAAAGACCCACAGAGCTAAACACCTGGGCGTGCCACAGCACACACAGCAGCAAGCTTGCAGAGCCCAGCAGTGGGGAGATCCAGAACAGCCTGCAGATGGGAGAGAACAACAGGACACTGCTTGTGCAGACATGAACAGCAGCAGAGCTGAGACTGCAATACATAACATTAAGAATGCAAAGGCCACACAGTATCTTTCATGGAATGTAGATTTTTGTTTGTGGGGTTTTTTGGGGGCAGGGGGCTGGTGTGTTTTAGCATCAGACTAGTTTTACTAGACTGCCAGCTCACAGGACCAAATACTGGACTACAATTTCTCATAGGGCATACATGCATTCTTTAAGCACATCTTCCAGTTTGGCCTCATTGAAAAGGAATTCAGTCTGTGTACTCCCACATGGAAAACAGGCTACAGTAAACAGAATTAAATTCTGTAATGCGCTCCTAATCCAAACTATGATGATAACAAAAAATAAAGTATTTTTGAATTATTATACAAGGAGGACACACAAATAGATCTCACAGACATGCAACAATGTTAGCTTCAGCTGTCCCTGTAAGGTGCAACACACTCCTGCAGTGAGGTATGCTGCAGCTTCCATATGTTCCCATTACTATGACATGCCTTTCCTCGGGGCTACAGTGATCTGCTGAAGACAACACAAAATGAGCACTGCTGCACAGAAGTATCTGGCCAGAAAAACCTGACTTTACATGTTTGATTCTCTTAAGCAAGCTAATTCACTGTTCAGCGATCCAAACAAATTTTATCAAGTTCTCCACTTCTTATGCCTCTGCTCAGGATGCATCCTGTTCAGTGACAGATTAAAAGCAGGTGTATAAGGCTAGCACCAAATAAGAGAAGGGCTAGTGCCGTGACTCAGTAAGCACCAACCGAAAACATAAATAGTTCATGTGTTTCCTTAGTAACAGGTGTAAAATGAACCTTCTCTCATCAAACAGAAGTTGTTACAGCTTAATAAACATAGAGATAGCACAAATAACAGCTACTGCTTTTGGGTAACAGAAAACAAAAAAATGCTCAATGTAGACAGAACACAGTAACCTAGGTCACTATGGACATTTGTGTACCTTAACACTCATAAGTATAATAACTCTTGAGAATTACCTCATCATGTTTCTTATTTTTTGCTATACCTTCAACACCTTTGTACCCAAGATCAGAAATTATACAGTGGAATTCACACATGCTGACAAGCCAAGACCGGATTAGAACAGAAATATCCTGTGTTTAAAAATCAGAGTACATACAGTTAAACCTTTAACTATGGCCAGTATACAGTCATTCGCTGCATACAATTTATAAATTATTAAGTACAACACCAGCATACAATCTACTCAGTGTACAAAAGTGTTCAATTAATATTTTTAATTTATGTATGATATACTTAATAAGCTAGCCAGAACAAAAAAACTCTGCTTGAATAGTTTATAAATTATAGCCAAAAGCACTTGGGTTGCCATTTTGACTGGACAAGTTGCATGCATTCAAGACAACCAGACTGCAAAGAGCCACTGAGTCAGAGGCACCAGGAAAACCATGATCTACAGAAACACAGCTTAAGTTCATTCGTAGCTAAGGAGATTAAAAGAATCAGTTCCAAAGCCAGTGAAAGACAGTAGTAAAATTAGTACTTTTGCCTGCAGACATTCTGCCCCAACTTTAGAAAACAAGGACCAATATTGGTATGTAGTCACACAGTCACACTATGTACTAAGGGATTGATTGCAAAGCTACTTTTCATGCAGAGATTTGCTTGTTTACTGAACTTAAAAATTCTCAGTAATTTTGGTAGTCTGCAATCCACGATTATAACAGTAAAAATGCCCAGGGCAGAAAAACCATAAAGTAAGCTGACCATATTGTTCTGTGCTGTTTTCTTAGAACTTCCAAGGAGGCTCAAGTGTTAGGTGCCATGTCAAGTAAGAACTTGTAAAATAGATAAGGTCTTACCAATGAAGTTCACTAAATTATTGTACTTACTTACATTTTTTTATACACATGCCCATATGTAGGCATGCATATATGAATATATGTCCCTTCACTGATTTGCTGTACCAAAAAGAGCAGACACATGAGGCTAGGGATCACGTACCTGTCAGTTTCTAAAGGTATCTGAAAATGCTTTTAGAAAAGGAAAGAGGCAACTCTGACTTGGGGAATGGTCAAACACATTTAAAAGATATAGCTACCAGTATGAACACATTAAACCTGCTTTATCAGAAGTGTAGACAGCAACGCTGACTGCTTTATAGTAAAATGACAGATAACACAAGAATAGCCAATATATGTTCTTAACCTGAGCTCCCTCAAAAGTCAAAGTCTGAATTTTGTAAGGCATTTTGAAACTTAAAGCATTTACCAGTACCTCTTGATTGAAATATTTACTGTCTTGAACTTGTTTTCTTAGGTCTTCTATGGAAAGTAAGCCATGTGTTTTCTTCTACCTTGGAAATGCAAACATTTCATCTAGAGAACTCCTGATGAAAGGCAGCAGACATCACAATTTCACCACAGAATTCTGTATCCACCAAAACTTGCATGAACACTCAAAGAAAGATTATTTAAAAAAACCTAAGTCTTTGGTAATAAAGAAGACTTTCACCAAACAGTGAGGCAGCAGGAATTCCAGTCTTATAAATCTGACTAAGTGCTGAGGAAGTTACAGCGCAAATGCCAAAGAATACATCACACCAAAAAAAGGAAACATTAGCAAATTTTTAACTTCACAGAAACCAAAGAAAGCTGCAAGACAACATACACTATGTATGCTGGATGTTGATGATAGAGAGCTTAGCCAGCATAAAGGAAAAGCTAGTGGAGCAATATGTTCAAACAATATGATTCATTACTTACCGTATCCCAGATCTGAAGCTTTATCTGTTTTCCATCAATAGTTATCATTCGGGCCCCAAATTCTACACCTGAACAGATTTCACAGAAGATTATATTATTAACACATATCAGAAAGAACAATGTCAAGCACTGTGAAAGCAAGAACATAAGCTTAAATTCAGTCAATGCTGCAGGAAAATAATCTCTTTCACAACCTGCTTTTAGCCAATTTTCCTGCTGCTTGAAAGAGCTTTCTAGAAGAAAGGTAACTGTTACTATTCCCAACAAAGTTTTCCAAAACACTCAGTAGCTCTAGATTAGAGGGAGAAACACACCCCTTCAAATGTAAGCAGGAAATTAAAAGAGTCACAGTTATTTTAACACTCTACCAATGACAGATTGCTGGGGCCAGTTTAGAAGAAATTAAACCTACAATCAATAAAATAATCTATTAAGTGAGCATGCAAAGAGTCACCTTCAACACGAAAAAAATTATTACTGTATTAAAATCCACCTGTCTTTATGGAAAAAAACTACTTACAAAATTCTAGCTAAAGATCAAGTTCTGAAACTGAGGGGGCAAAAATGTGTGCTCCAAATAAGCAAAAGTAACTTCTTCAGTGGAAAAATTCAGCCTTTTATACCATTTTAAAAGCAATTTTGAGACCATTAACAGCAAATCAAGTACAAATTGAGGCTATTACTGCATTAGTTAAGGTCAAACAAATGGCTAGAGATCATTATTTAAAAAAAAATACTCACCTGCTAGCTGAAGTTTTGCTAAAATTGGTCATTGTCTAGACATGGACTTAAGGCTTTCAATTATAACCTGAGTTGAAATATTCCAAATGTCTCTCCAAAAGCTTGCTTAGAATATTTGAGGGTGCAGTGCTGCTTCCTCTGGAATGACTTGTGGGGAAAGTTCCCTAACAGGATATTGGAGCCAAATAAAAGCTGCTGGACACAGACCACTGTGCTCCCTAGCATCCAAATAATTTGCAGCAACTGTCAACTGTATGCAAAGAAATTGAAAGAATGGAGGCGGGAATGCAGCAAGGAGGAAGCAGGTGAATGACACTGCTCTTCCTGAAGTTGACTGCAAAGCCAGGGGAAGGCCCTTGGAGTACTACACATGTAAACACTGAAGGTTTTACCTTACCTCGAAATGTGGCTATAGAGCTGCTAATTTAAATCCAACAATCACCTTAAATGTTTAGTTTCTGCACACAACCCCATAAAAAATTAAAAGGGCATTTGTCCTATTCCATCAAAATACATCCCAGAAAAAAATACTGAATTTGAAAAAACACAATTTGATAACAAGCTTGTTCTCAAAGAAGGAATAGAAGCTGATCAGGTTTACAATAAGGACATGCCCTATGGGCAGTAGGCAAAACAGCTAGAATGTTTACAATGGTTTATTTAATCTATACGTTTTCTGGATTTTTAATACAACCATCAAGGCATTTATTAGTTAAATTTCAACCCACCCCATTCTCACCCCACAGCGGCATTCACCATGTTCTTTATTTATCTGTCTTTCCAAATCTATTTGGGTAATTGGGAGAACCCGACCAAAACACATACATGCCCTCATGGTTAAGGAGGCATTTCCAGCCTCTTCTGATACCTTTAGGGACTAGCTAAAAACAGCAGCCATACAAAATCAAGGGGAATAAAACATAGTTATATTTATTGAAAGGCCTTCAGGTACATTTCAGGCAGATGAAGTTCCGCTCAGGGGCTACACCCAAAAATGGATGATGGGTCACAGGTTTTCACACTTCCCTAAGTATGGGCCATTTGCATATTGGGGGTTAAACTGCAAATTACAGCTTCAGGTAATGAAATAATTTACCCCAAGTTCGTGCTACCTCCCTCCCCCACCAAATCACTTCTGTTTAGATTTTTTGGGAGCTGAGACAATAAGGTATCCTTGATTCCCAGATCTAGAGTGGAACTGTTTTGTTGGATCAAAATGGGAAAACAGTACTAACACTATATTGAGTTCAGAGTTCTACACTAAAGAATTGCAGGATTATAAATATATTAAAAATATAAAAGCTAAAATCATTCTTCCCTCCTTTTCAAGCAGTTTCCCAGGCTCCATTACTATATCCCTCATTATGTTGCTTCTAGGTTCATCTCCTCATATTACTAGCTTCAATTTCTGCTCTGCTCCCAGATTTCAGCTAGCTGTATGCCAAACAAAGAATTGGCACTACAACCACCCTGCTTCCCAAAACCTATCAATCTGAGGTGACAGGGCTGCCAAATGTATGTGAGATATATAAGGTGCCACATATTTGGCAGGCCTAAAGGAGAAAAGATGATAACTCATGCTTCCCTAAAGTACTCATGCTCTTTATTCAGCCAGCCTATCTGCTGCCAAGACCTCAAAAATATCTGAAAACTGATGTTAGCCAAAGAATTTGAACTATATGACAGGCACATAAAATGTGGAAGGACCGTCAAGAAAAAGGGAACTCATAATCAAACCACCTGATACATTCTGTTACATGAAGAAAATCTGTTTATATTTCAAGCAGCTATTTCAGTACTCCCAAACATAGAAAGCCTACCTACTAGAGGGCACAAACTAAAAATAGAGACTAGGATACACTTTGCACAAGGGTCATGATTAAAGCTGATAGGTTCCTTGAAAGGTTCTGCAACTTCCTCTGAGACTAGCATCTGTTATGCTTAACAGTAAAACTGATCCACAGACCTGCCCTCAGAAGACTTCAGTACCACACTCTTCTTATTTTGTGTGGAAAGATAAATAAAAGTTTGCATTATTTACTACAGTTAGATCAGAGGCAGTGTGTCAACATGCATTCATTCCCCCAGTATCAAATCATACCTAACACAAATGGTCCAACATCCAGTTGAAGAGTTGGGAAAGAAAATCCCTGTCCCTTCCAAAAGCAAATGCATTCACACTTCAGTCCTCTATTCAAAAGTTAGTCTCCTCAAATATATTTTTTTTATTCATCTTTAAAATTTGCTATAGTTTATCTGTGACTTGTCTTCAAGGTTTTATGGCTCAGCTAATATTGTGTTCCCTAGGGAAAAAAAATGCCACTTTCATCACCATCAGTGCATTTCAAGCTTGGACAATTCTTCTTCTGCACCCAGTTTTCAGCTTTTCTGAAGAAACAGTTTAGATACTGTAGCTATGAACTTTTTTTTATTGTTTCAGATTGTACCCTCCCAATAAAAGACCCCCAACTGACTTTATGAGCTAACAAATATTCATTAGCTAGAGATTCAGTGTCACCTTAATACTGCACAAATCCTGACTACTTCTCCAACATGACACACTCATAAATGCATGCTGAGATACCCTAACCACTTAGCTACCAACAGCAGGCAGCACAAAAAAGACCTACCAATAGTGAGATCGTGGACTGGTTGAAACCGCTTGTCTGTGAACTGTAACAATAAACATGATTTCCCAACACCTGAAAGAAATAAAATAAATAAGTGTTAAATTTTCAAAAAAGTCTGTAAAGGACCAAGAGAAATTAATTTAAGGAAACATTATAGTTTGCTTAAAATTCATTACTAGAACTGAAGGTATTAGATATCAAATACTTAGAAGTGCATGAAACTTTTTAATTACAGCTTTTGAAGTTCTAGAAACGTTATAATCAAAGCAGTTATTTTCAAAAAATGAACAAAAATGAATTATTCTTTTGAAAAAGTAGTTCTGCCTTTAAAATGAAGTGGGAGCAAAGTTTTCTAACAGACCTTCAAAGTGCCATTTTACAGCCTCTCTCCATACTAACTACAGCGTTTGCCACTCCTCACAACCCTTTATCTGCTTATCTTTCAGTATGTTCAGCTTTCTTTCAAGCTAACTAGATCCTCAATATCAACAGTTTCCCATCTATCTCCTTATTTATCCCCTGAGGCAACCACAGCAGGTCTGTGGTTGCTTACAAACACTATATGCTGCTGCCCACTGGTCCCTCACAGGCCAAAAAGCAGTCTAAGAAGAACTGGCAGCAGCTGAGTTTATATTAGTCAGACAGGTAACACAAACATTGTCCCCCTTAGATAACCAACTCATGTCCAAAATCAGTGTGGCTACTTTCCATTACATGGACACTGGTCAGCAAATGGGTAATTTCTTCTGTATGTGAAAGCACAGAAAAGTAGAAGTTAATGCAGTTAGCAGGAGTATTCAAACTACTTAGCTTTTTAAACATACTATTTTTAGTTAATTTTTCCTCCTTCTTTAACTTGGAGGGGTTATTCTTCCTGCTCTGTGCAGTGAAACTTCATCTTCTCAGGCTTAAAAATTTGATGGCGATATATTTGGTTTAAACTGAGTTATTATCACAAAACATGCTACGCTGTACCACCCAAGTTCCTGCTGTACTTTATCTGTCCAGAAAGATAAAGCTATTTGAGCCACATACTAGAGGTCAGCAAGAGCTCATCCTAAGAGACATATCTAGTAATAAAAGATAGCCAACAAGGAGATAAGGAAAAGAGCCACACTATCGACAAAAGATATGCACACCAGAGGCTTGCACATAGTGACACTGGTCTTGCTGATACCAAATTCAGCAAAGTTTTTTTAGTATGGTTTAATGAGGAAACAAAGCCTACAGAAATATACCCTATTTTATTTTGGACTTTCATCACCCATCACTTTTATCACTTTCACCTTATTTTGGACTTTAATTCTAAGACCAGTAGCCAGTTTCAGCCAAATCTAACAGAAATAGGAAACATACATTTAGTTTTGTCACAAAATGAGTTGTGGCCAACTAATTACACTCAGATTAATATCCCAAACAATGCAGCAATTCCAACAGCCTAAGCCAGTTGCTACTGCTACTGTCTCTACTCTCTTCCCTACAGTATGCTCCTGTTCATTTCTCCACACAGCTTAGATGAGTTCTGAAGCAGTTTCAGCTGTCTGCCGAGTTCGCATGTTAATCTGACAAGAAGACTGACAAAGCAAACAGAAATGGCTTAATGCAGGGTCAGACAAGTATAAGAGTTAGTTGAGATGAGGGGAAAAGAAATACAGCAGCCAGCAGATCAATAAGAGTGTGGCATGGAACTGTAGTCCAAGGGAAAATTTGCAGCATATGCCTTACGAGATCTCTTTTCTTTAGCTGTCTGGCTTATGATGGCAGGCTGGCAGAACACAAACAGCTTGGAAGCAGGTACAGATTATGTTCCTAAACAATTAGCGACGGAAAAGACGGAAAAGACGGAAAAGACGGAAAAGACGGAAAAGACGGAAAAGACGGAAAAGACGGAAAAGACGGAAAAGACGGAAAAGACGGAAAAGACGGAAAAGACGGAAAAGACGGAAAAGACGGAAAAGACGGAAAAGACGGAAAAGACCACAAAACTTCACGGAATTTTAAAATAATAATTATTCTACTCTGAGAACAGCTCTTATCACAGCTGGTGAGTGAGCCTACCAGAGGAGGAACTACGCTGGACCCGCTGTTTGCAAACAGAGATGGGCTGGCGGGAGATGTGGTGGCTGGATGCTGTCTGGGGCACAGTGATCATAAAACTATAGAATTGCCAATATCTGGTGAAAGAGGAGTACCAATAAAACTTCCACACTGGACTTCCAGAGGGCAGACTTTGGCCTGTTCAAGAGACTTATTTGAAGAGTTCCTTGGGAAGCATACCTGTAAAACAAAAGAGTCCAGGAAGGATGGGCCTGCTTCAAAACAGAGATCCTGAAGGCACAGGAACAGACTGTCCCTATGTGCCGAAAAATGAGCCAACAAGGAACATGATCAGCCTGGATGAGCAAGGAGATCTTAAAAAAAATTAAGGAAATAAAAAGTGGGTGCAACACCTTTGGAAGGAGCATCAGATATCTCCAGAAATATTTAAGGGAACTGCTTGGTCATGTAGGAAAAAATTGAGAGGCAAAAGCCCAATGAGAACACAATCTGGCCACTTCTGTAAAGGACAATAAAAAATACTTTTATAAATACATTAATGGCAAAATGAAGGGCAAAGACAACCTCCATTCTCTATTAGATACAAGAGGGAATTGAGTAACTAAAGATGGGGAAAGGGCAGAGGTACTTAACTCAGTTTTCAACAGATAGACAGGCTGTTCTCAAGACAGACTTTTTTGCTGTCCTCCTGGGCCAGCAGATGGTGTCAGGGAGCAGAATGGTCCCCCTGTTATCCAAGAGGAGGCAGTCAAAGATCTGCTGAGCCACTAAGATGCCCACAAATCAGTGGGACCAGATGGGATCCATCCTAGGGTGATGAGGGAGCTGGCAGGTGAGCTTGCAATGCTGTTCACCATCATTTACCATCAGTCCTGGCTCAGCTGGGAGGTCCCAGATGACTGGAAGCTGGCCATTGTGACACCCATCCACAGGAAGGGTCAGAAAGAATATTTAGGAAACTACAGACGAGTCAGCTTGACCTCAGTGCCCAGCAAGATTATGGAACAGATCATCCTGAATGACACACAGCACCTACAAGATGGCCAACTGACCCAGCCAGCACGAGCTTAGGAGGGGCAGGTCATGCTTGACCAACCTGATCTCCTTTTATGACCACGTCACCGGCCCGGTGGATGTGGGAAAGGCTGTGGATGCTGTCTAACTGGACTTCAGCAAGGCCTTTGACACTGTCTCCCACAGCACACTCCTGGAAAAGCTGGTAGACAACAGCTTTGTCAGGTGCTCTTTTCACTGGGTTAACCACTGGCTGGATGGCTGGGCCTACAGAGTGGTGGTGAACAGTGCTGTGTCTAGTCTTAAGTGGTGTCCCCCAGAGATCAGTGCTGGAGCCAGTCCTGTTTAATATCTTCATTGACCATCTGGATGAGGGGGTGAGTCCACCATCAGTAAATTTCTAGACAACACAAAGATGGGAGCATGTGTCAATCTGCTGGAGGGTAGGAGGGCTCTACAAAGAGACCTGGACAGGCTGGATACATGGGCCAAGTCTAGTAAGATGAAATTTAACAAGTCAAAGTGCTGAGTCCTACACTTGGGCCACAACAACCCCCTGCACTGCTACAGGCTGGGGACAGAGTGGCTGGACAGTGCCCAGGCAGGAAGGGACCTGGGGGTGCTGCTCCACAGCTGACTGAACGTGAGCCAGCAGTGTGCCCTGGTGGCCAAGAGGGCCAACAGCACCATGGGCTCTATCAGGAATGGTGTGGCCAGCAGGAGCAGGGAGGTCATTCTTCCCCTGTACTTCCCCTGAGGTCACACCTTGAGTGCTGTGTCCAGTTCTGGCCCCTCAGTTTAGGAAGGACATTGAGACTCTTGAGCATGTCCAGAAGAGGGGAACAAGGCTGGTGAGGGGCTTGGAACATAAACCCTATGAGGAACAGCTGAGGGAGCTGGGGTTGTTCAGCCTGGAGAAAAGGAGACTCAGGGGTGACCTTATCACTCTCTAAAACTCCCTGAAAGGTGGAGGGTATCTCTTCTCCCAGGAAACCACTGACAGAATGAGAGGACACAGTCTTAAGTTGTATCAGGGGAAGTTTAGGTTAGATGTCTGAAAAAAATTCTTCACTGGGTGATTGGGCAATGGAATTGTCTGTCCCGGGGAGGTGGAGTCACCATCCCTGGATGTTTAAAAAAAAAGGCTGGACGTGGCACTCAGTGCCATGGTTTAGTTGATGAGGTGTTAGGTTAGGCCATAGGCTGGACTTGATGATCTCAAAGGCCTTTTCCAACTTAGTTCATTCTGTGATTCTGTGAGCAGTGTTAATACACACAGGTAAGTTTTATATCACCAACGAAATAAAACTGCCCCATCAGATAACAATCACCACCTCACTTGCAAAAAATCTCTAAGTCACACCAGAAATAGCTTTTGCCATTAACCTTGCAAAGTGATTTCAGTATCAATGGATAAATCAAAACCTTAAACCAGTCCAATATTCCTGCACAAATCTTACAAATGTTGGAACAGTATTTCAAAACCTAATCAACAAAATTACATTTTATTAGGTATTCCAGCACTAGTTCTCAAGTGGCAATCTGATATTTCTTTTCCTTGTAAGACTGGTGACCAAGCAGGTTGAATTCAATATACAAACACCACCCTCAGCAGAGTGAAGATGACAGACAAGCATAGCCCCTTTGATGCAAGCCCTGTCTCAGACTGGCACAAGATGACGGCACCTCTAGCCACTCCTCCATAGCAGGCCTTTTAGGAGCAGACTGATGGGTTCCCGCAGAGAAACAGAAGTACCACCTAGTTTCTCTTTAGTGCCATTCCTGCTACCTCAGAGCCTCCCAACAAACAAACACCATCTCAAAAGTCCCTAAGTTTTGTACTGCTGTTGACTGAAACAGAGGTTTCAATTTTATAGTTTTAAGATATTACATATTTGTATCACAGAAGTTCTTAACGAAATAGTTTGTAGCCCAAATCACTTCCAGGGCTTGAGCAAACTCCCTTATCATAAACAGGAACATGTATCACAGTCAGGAGCTGTATATGAATGCCTGAGCAATTTACCGCCTTGCAACCAACAGTTACTGCAAAGATCAGTTAACAACTGCAGGCAGCTAATTCTATGGCATGCAGGTGGTTTAAAGTAACTACACCAGTTAACTCTAAGAACAGAGCAGCAGCTTACCAGGTATCTTGTTCACATAGCAATGTAAATCTTACCCCTGAAATGAGGCAGACACTGTGAAAAGCAGTTAAGCAAATCTTGACAACAGTCAATTGCAGAATGCAAAAGGGAGAGATTCAGTTATTTATTACCTCATTCTCATTTTACTGCCACAATTATTTTAACATAGCTTCAGATAAACCACCCCAGAAAAAAAAAAAAACATTCTAGTATTTTCATATGAGAGAGCTTGGATACACTTCAACCACAGTAAACAAAAGCTCTTGCTTAAGAACAAATGAAAACAATGCATTATGTGTTCACAGGGAAGGCAGCTTGCTTCTTTGCAAATGCCTGTTTTAGGATTCCTTCATCACTTCTTAGTACTCCGACAATGATGGGAAGTAGAAGTTGTGCTATAGTAATTTTACTTTCCAGCGCTAAATTCCAAACCAGCGGACTGAGTTGATTCTCCAAAATTCCTCTGCCTCCCTTAACAGCTTCCTCTAACTCTGGGTGCAATTCTGCAGTCAGTTTCCTTATACAAAGCATTGCCAGAACTTTGCTGTTGCCCACTTTGGCCCAGCTTCAACATGGCCCTTCCTCATATACTTGTGTTTATTTCAGGGCTCAACAGTAAAGCTACCCTTGTCCCTCATATGCAACAAGCTACACCAAGGAACAAATCCAGCACTAAACTCATACAAAACATCAGTACGTGCATGAGACTAGGGCTGTGGAAGACATAGCAAAGGAAATGGTTATTCTTTTCAGTAACAGCCTGCACTCGTAGCACTTAAAAAAAAAAAAAACAACAACAACAAGAAAACAAGCAGCTCTGGAACCACAGCATAGGTGATGACACAACTGCATAGCTGAGCCAGTCATTGGCTAAGAGAGCTGACTTGCTTCCTTCTCCCATTCTTGACTCCCTTGAATAGAGCAAGGAAAGTTCAGTTAATGGCTGTAAAGTCAGGTGTGTACTACTGAATATGAGGAAAACTTCCAGGCTTCTATTACCTCTAGAAAAAACTCAGTGTTCCTTCCACTGATGTTTGCCTTGAAAAGCTGACCTGGCTCAAAACTAAACATGGGTCAAAAAAGAGGGTAGGGGGAGATTAAGAATTTCCTTACTTGCTCACCTAAGTATAGCCCAGGAAAGATGCCGGGGAAAAGAACTATAGCAGTGGTCTTTCCAAACAGAATAAAACCTGAATGCTAAAGAAAAATCTCCTGTTATTTTGCCTGCTGTCTCTGGTGAGTAGACTCACTCCTTCCCACAGAGCTCCATTTGCTTACTCAAAAGGACTCTCGCACTCTTCTAGGCATACCTACTATTTGTTTAGTTTTCTTCAAATCATCTTTGTGAGCTGAGCTGGCTCTCTGAAGGATCACACAAGCAATGATGCCGACAGCCAAGAAGCAGCGGAGCTCGCAATTGAGACAAGAAGTGGTAACAAGGTCTACTCGTTTTGGCAGCAGAAAAACCCTGGATTAATTCAACAGTCTCACAGAACTACTTTTTTTTTTTGTACTTGATGGTGATCAATCAGTCCACCACACACAGAGATGAAGACCTACTTCCCTTTGGTATTTTGCTCTCACTAATCTTCCTAGATCCAGCTTCCTTCCTTGAAAGTACTCTAGACTATGGAATGCATAGCCACAAGGCCAAATCACCTGATTCAGCCACTAAGTAAAAAGTTAACCTAAAAAGAAGGTACTTTTCTACTGCATAAGTGAGTGGATCCAGATCATGGCAGACTATCAAAGTCACCACAAGGAACAGGGAGCAAGAACTCCTTTCACATGTAACCAACTATGTCAGCTTGGATGTCCTTGAAACCAGTGCCACAATACCAAGTGAGCTGAAAAAAGCTTCCTGCTTTCTCACCTTCCTTTAGAAAAACAAACAAAAATAAATCTTATAATTAGGGTAACAGTTTCAAATAATGGGCAAGATTATAGATATGATTATTGTATATATACATATTATAGTTATATTAAAATAGATTATTATCTAGATAATACATATAAGAACCCAGATTTTAAAACTAACTTTGATTTTAACCAGGTTAACACATTAGTAATGTCACAAGATATATACCTCTAACCTGGTTTATGAGATACTTTTAGTTCTTTCCAGTAGTCTGCAGAGATTCCAGATGCTTCATAAGCCCTTTTCTTATCACAGGCTGCAGTTCACTCCCTCTCTCCTCCCTTTCCAAACACAGCAGCTTTATGCAACTCTGGAAAGTGCAGTATTACCTTTTCACAGGCCTAAGCATGTACCAAGACATGAACCTAAAGCAAAGATTTTTTTTAACCTCTTCTCAGTGAGTTATGTCTTAGAACTACCATCAAATAGGAAAGCTTTACTTAAATTTATAGGAAGGACAAACTAAAAAATTCCAAATTGTCACAAACAGAGCAAAGGGAGTTCACACACAAACATAGGCATGAACAAGAACAGAAGAAAAACAACCTCCAAAATCCTTCAGGATGCCTATGTAATTTTGGGAAAAATAATAAAAATGGCTCTTTTAAAGCTGATTAAGCTTCAACGCTTCAACATTTTCAACAGCATATTTGCAGCCAATGATGTAAAATTTTCCTTTCTACATAACAATTAGCATAGGCCTATAAAGTTAAAGGAGCTGTTTAGCTTTTTTTCAGCTGTTCAGTTTGTATGGCACTGCTCCACTGCTCACTGTAGGTTTAAGTAAGTAAAAATTAGTTCCAAATAAAATAAAGCTACATTTGAGCCTGTAAAAAAACTTCAGGTCCTGCAGGGTCACAAACAACTTAGAAACTGCCAGCCATTCACAATAACATGGTTTTAGATGAAACTAGGCATGGGGTTGGGTAAGATTTCTTTTGAGTGGCAAGGTGTTTGGGGTTTCTTTTAAACAAAGTGTTAGAACTGAATTAGTACAAGTGTGCACATTAACAGTTTCATGAAGTCTCATCTATGGGCATACAGTTTGTTAATTCCAGTTAACAACTTCTAAGAGGCTGTTTTTATATGACACCTAATATCTGCTCTTTTGGGATTAAAGCATCATTGAAAGTGTCTCAAAGCAAGATGTAAGTAGTTCACACCAGTACTCTGGTTTTCAGCACGAACAAGTTCTCAAACTATCACAGGGTATTAACACCAGCTCTGGTGAGCTGAAAACCAGTTTAGCCAAGAAATACTATTACAAACTTAGAGAAAATATGGGCAAAAGACTCTGGTCATAAACATTACTAGTTAATAACAGCTGCTGTTCCAGAGCAAAGTGCAAAGACACTAGAAATTTCACAAAGAGAACTGAAAAAAAGTAAATTTAATTGCTTAATTTCTACATTTGTAAGTCTCCTAGACAAATGAAATGGCTGACTAGACAGCTTACTTTACTCTAGAGAGTGAGAACTAGATCACCAAGCAACTATATTTTCTTTCATCATCACCTTCTAATAAGAGTAACTTAGAGATACTCTTAGTCTAGGAGCAGCAACTATCTGCTGAAATTGAAAGACAAGTAAAAGTCCATTATGCAAAAAGCTCAGAGAGTTGCTGCAGTAACACTTAAGAAAAGCAGGTGAACCTGCTCATGGAAAATGCAGCAACACTAATCCTAAAAAGACACTGAGATAGGCTACAGCTGATACAAGTTATGTTGGTGGCAAGAAATCTGACCATAGCAAAACTGGTACTTGAGGCATCCTGAAGTTCAGGAGCATTCTCTGGTGGAATCTAGGCAACATACTCTAATATAAGAAAATTCTGGTTAATGTGTATTATTTTGATAAAAACATTCCAGCTCTCATCTTCACTGAAATCTTCTATCATCCCCAGTTTATTTCCACATGGTACATCGCCAGTAACAAGCATTTAAGTAAAGAAGATTTTTACTATCATACAGAAAAAGACCTAAAAGAAAAAAATGACAGACTTTCAGTCACCAACTGCACAGATAATTCTCTTATGCCAAGAATATTCAGCCTAGCTCAGCTCAAAGTCCATCTCAACTTCAACTCATGGCCAAAGACAGATGCAGAGGGAAGAGTGGATGAAGACACTAACTCCTACTGGCAACTAAAATCAAAGACATCACCAACTATAAAGGCAAAAGTCTCACAGGTACAGCCCTATGCAGCATGCACCACACATGCTTCTAAATGCATCTGCAAACTCCAATAATGTTTTGGAAATAGCAAGATCAAAGGACTTTTCCTGGTAAACTCTCACAGTAGTCACTATTCCACAGCACTTGTATTTTAAAACTCTCATAGCTACTGTCTCACTGCTACAATGTAAAAAACACACAGATTTACGGCAATGTTGTCCGAGTACCTGAAATACAGCCATGCCATTTCAGGTCTCTCCCATAACAGAAAATTAACTAGATCCTAAACCAGTTCCAATTATACAGAAAACTACTTTTATATATTAAAAAACACAGTTAAGAACCAGATTAGAAGCAATCCCATGTTCATAAAGCAACCATGCCTGAAGTACCAGAAAAAGAAAAAAAGTCAGTGAATGCCAATGACCAATAAAACAGGGAATGCAAAGGCACAAGAACTGTTGAGCACAAGGCAGTCTTGCATAGTCAGCCTCTGTGGCAGTCATTTTAACAGACTGAGATCATCCTGAATTCCTGTGTTTAAGCAGATGAAAGCATGTGGAATCACAATTCAGAGAAGGCACATACAGGTGTCTTGTATAATTCCAGGGGGTTTTCATTGGTTTGCTTATGGATCACACAACCGACTTTGTTTTTCAGTGCTGAAAGAGGAGCTAAATGTTAACATCTGTCCTCAGCTGAGTCTCTTACTTCTGTCCTACAGTTTGTTTACAACTAATTGCTGAGTCACCAGGCAGCTGAGGCATTTCCAAAGACTAAATCAAATACCAGGAACGAATTTCATGATCCTTATGAAATCTATATGGTCTGTGAGGCCAGTGGCATATCTTCACTGGCTAGAACCCTGTGGGAAACCACCATGGGAACCGAAGAGGACAGTCACCATCCACTCTTAATTTCCACCATCAGAACTTTGAGTTCAATTGCCTTCATCTGAGGAAAAATAGCAATACCTAGACTATCATCATCATCTTGGCAACTGTGCACAACTTAAACTGGCTCTTCAGTACTATGACTCGTACTACCTCTATTAGAATACTTAAAAGGCTCACAGAAGATCTAAATAAAAGCAAAACCAACTTACCACTATTGACATATTCAATTTACTTCAAGAATAATCACTGCAGTAGCTTTAATTAGCTTCCTGTAGCAACTCAAGAACACAAGTCACAAGAATTAAAAAAACTAATCAAAAAGCCAACAGCAAATTTGTGATCCGTTTTCCTCTCTGTGTTTCCTTTCTCTTACTCTTCTGATATTTGGCTCTTAAGAAGCTGCAACAACTTCAGAAAAGACACATTTCCACACTCTGTATTTCACATTTCAAGCAACTCAAATGCAGGAGTGCAGCACAGACCATTACACTGAGCATATTTCTTTGTAAAAATTTTATCAGTATACAATCAATGTACCAAAGCAACTGTAAGCTGCTGTCTACCACTTTAATGACTACAGTTTTTAGAAACGCACAAGAATTGGCCACCTGTTCTGACGCACTGTCATTCTGAACCGTACGCTACCATCTTGCATCACCCCAGCTTGACAAACCTCTTCTTACTTCTCCTGAATTTGCACAGGTAATTCCTATCCTCCTGTCCTGGCTGATGTCACTCAAGCAAACACTCAACAAAAATCAGAATTTTCAGTTATCATCTACAGCCTAATGCTTCCAACACTGTCGTTATAACTGTGACATATTTCTAAAGATTCACTTGCACTACAGCTGCTACTGCAGAAGCCTAGAAGAGGTTTCAGAGTTTAAATGTATGTTTAAAAAGCAGATAAAAGTCACACCAGTGACTTTTGCATCCAGTATATTTAACAACCCCATGTGTAATGCAACTGTAATGTATAATTACAACCCACCAACAGATAATTTGGTTCATAGGCATGAAGTAACAATTATGAAGGTACCCTCAGAACAGCATCTAAAATAATAGTGTCATCAAACTTATTAAAGGCATTTAGACAGGTATGAGGAAAACAAGGAAAATGCACAATACACAGGCACAATGGTTAACTAAGTTAGCTCCCTTGTCCTGACAACAGTTTGACCAAAGTATGCTACTCCCATCCATAGTAGGCTGAGAAAGGACAAAATGTATTGGCAAAGGCGTTTCAAGCAGCAATTCCTATCAGCATACAGCTAAGCCAACAACTGTATGCAAGCATTACTATTCCTCAGTTAAAAATTAGAGTAAGTCTTTAAGAAATGTTCAAGGCTAGGTTGGATGGGGCCTTGAGCAATGTGGTCTAGTGGGAAGTGTCTCTGCCCATAGCTGGGGGCGGGGAGGGGGGGTTGTGACTAGATCGTCTTTAAGCCTCAGGCCAACCCCTTGACATTCTATAATTCAATATGGTTTTAAAAAGTGACAAGAAACATCTGGAAAAGCAGTGGTGCATGCACATACATACTCATAAAAAGAGGTCCCTTTAAATTAGACTGGAAGAGCCAGGGCTTTTAATTTTCTTTTGACAGCGTGTCTCTACACAGTTTGCTACAGCAGCTCCAGCCGAGACTGAAAAGAGCATCTTTACGGCCTGAGCCGAAGGTACCTCACAGGAACGAGACAGAAACTCATTACAAAACTGCGGGGTGGAGTGTAGCCTCGCTGCCACAAGGCTGCAAACCACGGGCACTACCCATGTATAAGTTTCGTTGTGACAGCGCCTTCTCCCTCTCCACTGAGCCACCGCAGCCAGAGCTACGAGCCAGCCCGAGCTGCCCCACGGCCCGCCAGCCAGGCCCGGAGGCGGCAGCCAGGGGCCCAAGGCCGTCGGGAGACAAGGCCGAGGCCGCGGGCGGGGCCCGGCGCAGAGGCGGGGGGGAGACACCGCCTCTTCCTCGCGCGGAGCCACCACGTCGGCGGCACTGCCAACACTGCGGAAATGGGCGCGGGGCGCCGGGCCTTCCTCTCCGCCTCCCGCCCCGCTCCGGCCCGGGCCGGGCTCACCCACCTGTGTCTCCGATGATGATGTACTTGAAGAGGTACGCGTAGGCCATGGCCGCTCCCGGGCTGCCGCTCCCGGGCTGTCCCGCTTTCGCTCCGGCGTGACGCGCGCGCTCGCCACCCGGGCTCGCGCTGCGGAGAGGCGGAAACGGGTTAACGGCCCCCGGGCGGCGCCTCCGCCCGCTCGCTCCCTCCTACCTCCGCCCCCGCGCCGCCGCTGGCGGAGGGGCTCTGGTCGGTCGGCCTTGCTGTCCGCCCTCCTTCCCGCCGCGGCTCCGCAGGCGCCGGGAAACGCAGAACTCGGCGGCAGCGGCGAGAACAATAAACAGGCGCCGAGCGGACCCCCGGAGCCTCCGGCGACGTCAGCGCCCGCCCCCTCACGCCGCCCCGCCTCCGACCCGGAAATGCTGAGGCGAGAGGCCGCCTCCCGCCGCGCGCGGGCGGAGCCTCGGCCCCCGCCCCGCGGGACTGAGGGCGGCGGTGGGTGCTCAGGGGTTTCCGGGAGCTGCCGTCCCTTAATCCACAGTCGATCAAGCTGGGAAAGATCTCTGGGGTCGTCGAGTCCCACCTATGGCCAAACACCACCATGTCAACTGGACCGGGGCACTGAGTGCCACGTCCAACCTTTCCTTACTGGGAACGGTGGCTCCACCGCCTCCCTTGGCAGCCCATCCTCACGTCTAAGCCCCCTTAATAGGAAAGCGTTTTTTGTATTCTCCAGCCTAAATCTCCCGTCTCTCGCCTCTCTTTGTCCAGGCTAAACCCCGGCTCCCTCAGCCGCTCCTCACCGGGTTGGTACTCCCGACTCATGCCCTTTCTTGGGCCAGCACCAGCACCTCAATGTCCTTCCTAAATTGAGGGGCCGAAAGCATAAACCCTCTGAGAATAGCCAGCAATGAGCTGTTTGGTACAAGTTTATCACATGAGTTCTGGCCTGGAAGGGTTTTTTCCCTTTCTGTTTCTGTCTTTAATCACTGAACTGAAAGCAGTGAGCCGGGAGAGTAACCTAAATTCACAGCTGGTGTTTAGGACTTTTACTTGGAGTTCACATGGGAGTGGTGAGCTGGAAGAGGCTTCAAGGTCTTCCACACAGTACAAGCTGCTTCATGAGGCCGGTGTACTCTGACCTTTGGGCATGGAGCAGTCAAAGGCAGACGGCTCACATATCACATCCACACTGAGGCTACATCAGATGCCTGGCAACGGTAAATGTGACACTCCAGTCAGATCATCCTGATGATGCTTTGGGATTCCCTTCAGCTCAGCTGTTTGTTGATTGTGGGCTGTGGGAGACTGTTCAAGAACCATCGGCACATTCTTCATATAAACTCACATTTTACTCCCATTCTGCCTGTCTGGTAGAATGGGAGTAAAAGGTGTCTGTTTTTTAACTTTATAGAGGTTTTTATTTGTGGTCAACAGCTTGGACAACATTGACCTACAAGGCTTCTAACAGATGTACATCCAACTTACTTGTAAAAACCTTCAATAAAGCTGATTGTGCCAAATCCTGTTGTCATATTTCATGACCTGAAACCCAAAATGTAGCTTTAAAAAAAAAAAAAATCCGGTCTACTGTGGATGTGCAAAAAAAACCCTCCCAACAACACCATAAATTGGAAGGAGCTCCTTTATATATTATAAGCATATCTACCTTTTCCACATGAAAAATTCACATTTTCAATGACCATTTGTCAGATGTTTGCCTCCTTTTTTCTTTTTTCCTCTGTACTTCTAATTTCTCAACACTATTAAGTATAGAGCCCAAAACAGCAGTCCTCACGTGTCTCTAACCAGCCTCATCACCTCAAACCTAGCAAATGAGTATCTCTAGTCTTGCCCCTCTCTGAACATGGTTTTTTCTAAATCAACACCATCTGAATTTAATTTTTGATACTAGATCCCTATTCTAGACAGTTACTATTCAAATGTATCTATACATTTGGTGTCTCCTTATTAGCACTGTTGTTCCCCTTGCTAAATTTCAATAATTTTGATCATGGTCCCTCAGTTTAGCAAAAATATTTGATTTTTTCTCTTTTCATATCTCTGCCATTTTGTTACCCAGACTGTTCATGACAGTATTGAATAAGTCTTGCATGGACAGGACAGAACATTGAAAAGTGGCACGTGAAATTTTCTTGTTGTTTAAAAACCCTTTCCATACTGAAAAGAGCCATTTCTCTATTATTTTATTTGCAAGTAGTTTTGATATACATTTTTGTTAATAAACAATTCCTAGCCAGAATGAGCTTTCTCAGAGGAGCAGGCTTTTGCCATGCTTCCTATGAAAGTTAATCTTCTGTTTTCACACATCCCCGCGTGTCTCTGTCTCCTGCCCCAATAATGATCATGAAATCTGGCATCTGGATGGAGCAGGGTACCTCAGCTGAAGGAATGGCTGCAGTTGGGGTCAGCTGTCAAACCCAATCAAGAATTCACACTAAAACAAGTCTTCTCAAGTGCTCCTCAGCAGCTAAGCCCTTCAGCTGGCATTCATGCTGTTGGCATGGGTTTGTGTGACCTCAACCACTGGAGACAAAGCTGTAGGAGATCAGGCTGTAAGCAGATAAGATCTCATCCAGTATAAGTAAAGGTTGCTGGGCTAGGGATGGAGCAGCTCTGCTTCTCCTAATCTGCTTGTGGACCCTCCCTTGTTCTGGCACTGTCAGAGTCATCTGCTGAACAGAAGTGGCTAAGCTTTCATTTTTTGATATTAATTTTCAGGCAAAATTGTCCTGGGTCCCACAGGCACACCAACAAATTAAATAAGCTCATCAGTTGGATCTTACCTCTGTCCAGCCATCCTCACTGCTCCCAAAGGGTCCTGTGGCTTTGAAGGCTAAACCCTGCTCTATGTGTTCTGCCATGCAGACAGATAACAATTCAGCATGAGGTCTTTCCTTTAGCTGCTTCTCCTTTGACTGGCAGGATGAAGGAGAGCTGTAGGGGCTTTCTTGTCCACCTTTCCTCCAGAGCCCTGTTGTTCATTACATGCTCCAAGTCTCTGTTAGTACTGTTAGGGATTCCTACATGATTGAGCCATGAAGGGTATTACTCTGAGGGTTGGTCAAGTCTTGACAATCTACTATCTCAGGGTGATAAGTTTCAATTGTGTTTGATGGTGACAGATATCTAATAGGGACTGTAACTATAGGATAAGGGTTAATGGTTTTAAACTAAAAGAAAGGAGATTTAAACTAGATATGTGGAAGAGTTTTTTTAGTGTGAGATTGGTGAAGCACTGAAAAAAGTTGCCCAGAGAGGTGGTAGATGTCCCATCCCTGGAAACATTGAACATCAGGTTGGACAGGGCTCGGAGCAACCCAATCAAGTTGAAGATGTCCCTGCTTGTTGCAGGGGGTTTGAACTCAATGGCCTTTAAATCTTTCCAACTCAAAGTATTTTATGATCAGATGCCTGCATGATTCTATGATTCTGTTTACATCACTGATAGGATTTGATCTCTTAGTTCCAAAATTATGTGATCTTTAAAACTTCCAGACAAGCCAAGTTGGCCTTATGTGACTGAATGAAATCTGGTAAGAAAAGAGAATTCTGTTTTGTAGAAGTGAGATTTGCTGATGGGGAGAAATTACAGACAGTGCAGGATCCCCAGTGAAATGGAAGGTGCCTTTAACATCACAGCTGAGCTGTCTGACAGCTGGCAGGTGGGTCTGACAGTTCAGAGGGAATGCAACCCTACCTGTTTGTGCTTTGGCAGCCTGATGAGCCAGGCAGGTAACCAGCTCACAGGTGACTCACATGGCAGGGCAGTGCCCCGCTGACTTCAGTGGGTGCTCAGCTTGGGCCAACAGCTCCACCATGCACAGATAACCAGGCCTCCGCTGGTTAGCCAGGCAGCCAGGCTGCTCTGTGGAACAGAGTCATTTGTGTCATTTCAGTCATTTATATTGGTTAGGGATAGTTATTGAATCAGTGTTTGGTAGAAGCTTGCAAACATAATATGCAAGAACTTGTTGTTTATGCTAACCCATGGTAAGTACAAGCTAATTTTCTGCTGGATAAGAGACTGTTCCTAACTTATTGAATGTTATCAGCTGTTCTACAAATCTGAGATGCCTCCAGCTAGACATTAATGCAAAATTGATTTTCCTCCGAGTTATCTGTACCATATAGCATGTTAAGTACTAATAAGAGGCATGCAAATAGCTACTGTAATCCTTTTCATTTTTAATTCTCACCTGCTAAATTTGCCTTTTCCAGAGAAATTAATATATTTTGATAAGCATTAATACTGTGACAGAAGGCTATCATGTAGTCAGACTCACTTATTAAAAAAAATAAAAATCAACCAGTTGATATAAAAGAAGCATTGGTAATTCAGTATTGAAGAATTGCAGAGGATTATTTTTTTTTTTTTTTTTTTGTTTATGTTATTGTGACTACTCATCTGTTACTGATTTTACATCGCATGATGAAATATTTCACTATGATGACTGTGTTTGGATTATATTTTGGCAAATTTGTGAAAGTTTCTGGATACACTTTGGAAAACTATAACTTGCTGTTTTTTCTGTGTCACTTAGTTTTTTCGTGAATTTTCCACTTAGCAAACTCACTTGGGGTTTATAGAAAAGCCTTAGGCTTTGCAGGATCCTTACCACTAAAAATACTATTTTGGGAAGAGGCTTGGAGTCATCCAAAGCTTGACATACTCTCCGGAGCAAAGCATTAGACTGTTTTTTTTCAAAAACACAAAAGCAGAACTCTGGCATGACATTTTGAATACAACCACTTTAATTATATTTTGCACAGTAGTATCATTTAACTGTTGGAAGTAAATCTCTACCCACACTTCAGTCTAGTTTAAAATTTTTAAATCAGTTGTACGGTTAAATTTTCTATACAGATGCTGAGTAGGAAATGTTATTTTCTGGTGTCTGTCATTTAATTCATCTGCACATGCTTCTGCTAGGAACATTAAGTGTATGCTATAATTTTTCTTATTTGTGAATTTTAACATCAGATTTGTATTATACTAAAGAAACAAAGCAATATACAGCTAATACTTTTTATTTATTATAAATGTTGAGAATGAGACCTCATTTCACATGGAAATAAATATAGAGAGCAGATCCTGCAAGAAGACCGTCAAATATATCTAAATCTCAATGAAGATCTGCCTTTGTGAAGAGAATTTCGAAACACATGTTAAGTCTATAAAGGTGAACTGGAGACAACTTTTGAGTCAAACAGGTAGAAATCCATGTCTATGAGTGATGTGTGGCTTGGGCTTTGTACTTCCTAGATCAGGGAGCTTTGGCTGAGATTTCAGCTAACAGCTGGGTATGTGTGTACAGTTTACATCATTACTTTTGATCTGCTGAAAAAAGAAGTTTGGGAATTAGTTTCTTTTAAAAAAAATTAATTTGCAATAGAGCATCATTTAACTAATAGCTTAAATTAAATGCTCTCGACTAAACATTAAAAATAAAACACCACATTTCTCCAATCACTGTAATTATAGAATGTTTTATTACAGTACAATTACATTGATAAGTAATTTATAGAAGTGAAAAATTAAGTTCTAATAGCATTTTTTTTTGTTTTCAAAATATAATCTTCAGACTATGTTTTTAAGGCAGTGCAACAAAAAGTATAGTTCTAGAGTTTCCAGCTGTATTCATATTTTAGGTTCTTGCTCCTCTGAAAATATTTGCATGATTTCTGCTTTATCCCTGTTTATTTACTAATGGCCTTTGCCACTGTTATCATTTCACCTGTTTTTCCTTGCACATAACCTTGTTTTTCACTGCCTTGATGTAATAATAAACACTTTGTTAAGACAGCATGTGATAAATTTTAATACAGTTCTCCCATAAAAAACAGGGAAAACAATAAGATGCTTGAAAAATCCTTGAAATGCCTATAAAACTAACTGAGAATATGTTGATTTTTTAAAAAAAAATATTCTCAGGAGCATTTGAAAATATGTGCCTGTGTAACAAGATTTACAAAAGCATGAAATAGTAGTGCTAAACAATGTCAGTGATCCATGCAGAAGCCTACTTAAACTGACATCAAGGTAATTTTTTTTTTTTTTACTTTAGAGACATGTTTTTTTCTTATTTTTTCCTAAATGTCTTTTAAAAGTTGTTTTTGCAATACTTTCAGAAAGAGAAAGTGGAAGCTAAAGTTACCACACAGGCTCACAGAAGTGAAAATAAGTGTGAAGACTTCCTGTCTACTCACAGCAGGAAGTGAGACAGCCTTAAGGAAACTAGTTTGTTTGAAAAGGAGTAGGAGTAGGCAAGCTTGGTCATAACAAAACAAAGTAGCATGAAACTGGAGGTTTATTTTTCTTTTAAGTACTTCTTCATTGTACATTCCACTGAATAAGCTTCATCATAAATATTTTTAATCAGAAGATGTTTTACTTTAAAAATACATGTGTAAGCTCCTTTGATATTCAGCCATTGTTGATGTAGAGGGCAGCATGTGCTTCTGCATGTATTTTCCTTCATTTGATTGAGTGCATTTTAAAACTCCAGCCATCTTAAGGTTATTTCAGCACAATGTCCCTCACTTATCTTCAGGCTGTGAAGGTCACACCAAAGCTGTTATTGCCCACATGAGCTAAATCATTGTAGCCTTCCGTCATAGGCTAGAGAGTCTTTAAATCCACAGATCAGAAGGTGAGCAAGTATTAGTTTTTTTTTCTCTAAATTCAGATGCCTCTATCCATTAATACACTGTTTGAGAAAAGTAAATAGTACCTCCTAGAATGGAAAAAACCCCAAGAGAATGAATTACAATGGAGCATACCCCACCATCCCCCAGCCATCACCTTCCATTAATTTCAATTGTTAACTGGGTGTAGGTGTTAATTCCTACATGTTTATTGAGAACACCTTGTTGCTGTGGTCATGAGATATAAGGAAGTGCAAAATTTTGGATATCAAGCATTCTGTCTTACATTTCATAGCAGAAACTGCAGCAGAAAAGCAATTTTCCTGGCTTCAAGGCCCAGTTGATTTTAATGAAATTTCTCTTTGGCAGACAGTCTCTTTTGTAGTTCTACACTTTACCACATTAAAAGGGGGATTTCCAATTCTCTATTTTCAGTTCACAGTGGAAAGAAAGGCTGTAGCATGTCTTTACTTTAAGGAAGCCCTTGTTCTACTAAAACTTAAACTCAGATTATATCAATAACCACTGTAATTCCATCTTTTTTTAAACAATGAACCTTGTTTAGTTATCACAACCTTCATCTCATCATGATTACTTAGCATAGAAAATGGTTGTAGTTTGTGGCAGTGCCAAGCCCTCATCACCATAAAGCTTGTCCTGTAGTATGTTGACAGTCCTCCAAGGCCTATTCCTATTTACTTTTTTTTTTCCCCTGCTATGTGTCTCGATCCTATTTTCTTAGTTTTCTTCAGAATATCTTCAATTTCTGTTCTGTTGTCAAAAATTACATGAAAATTAACAAAATGGCTTTCTGGGTAACAGTTTCAGTCATGGTATTTTCTTCCTGTGTTTTCAAAAGGTAAGATGACAAGTCTTTTACAGAACTTCTTGGTGATGTAGGAAAGAAATGCACAGTGTATAGTACTTTAGGAAGTATGGGCACAGAGTAGTCTACGGGTTATGAAAAGTAATCTAGTGTTTCAGAAATAAACCCCAGACTTCCTCCTTCTAGGAAATTAGCCACTTAACAACTGGCTAAGGCCATGAAACAATGCACTCGGCATTCTACCTTATGTCCTGTAGGGATTAGGAGCCTACTCCTAGTACTCCTTGTAGTGGTTTTCTTTGACAGAGACAATAAATGCATACAGGCAAAAGCCTAAATTAATTTTTCCATGAGCAGCAGTTATGTGAAAATTTTCCATAGCTGTTCTTGCCACGCACATGAACCCAGTCACATGAAGGGGAAAAGCAGAGCTGTCCCTGACAAAAAGAGTGACCGTGACCATACTTTATAAATTCTTTTGGCAGTAGCAGTCAGGCCATAGCCATCCTCTCATCCTCTCTCATGTAAATACTCTGTGTAACACAGAATTAATTGGTCTTTATCTACTCAGTAAACGGGGTGCTGCCATGTTGCATCAGACTTAGCACTCTGAAGGGATGCAATAAAATTCTACCATGTCTTGGGAATGCAACTTGCCTTAGCACAGAAAGAGATGAAGCAGCCAACCTCCCCAGGAAGGTATAGCAGCACTAATCTAATTCATGTGACTTAGACTAAGTGGAAATTGTATGCTTTTGACTTAAATCAAAGTATTGAAGCTGTTGCCTCAAATGAAAGCAATGACAGTGTATAGTTCCTTTAGTATAATATCAGGTGAAGCAGAGAAAATGCATAGAATGGCTTAGGACAATTATAATATGGAAAATGTAAATGGAGAAAGTGATGCAATGCTAGTTTAAATAGTATAAAGTCATGTATAAAATGAAAACAACTGTTTTGGAAAAAATACGTTGATTGCACTAGAGATTGAAAAGTAGAAGATAAGAAAAAGGAAGTAAAAGTAAAGATCAGTTATATAAATGGGCCAGTTTCCAAAACAAAGGGGCAATACAGAGATACACAGTCTTATTACCATTTCCCAGTAAATTATTTCCTAATTTGTCTGAATTAAGCCTGCTTCTTGTTCCACTTTGACTGGGAAAAAATGTAATTGAGATCTTTTTGAACATTAATTAGATGGCTTACTGAATATTCCATTCATTCTGTGGCTCCTTCTTTCAGGTTTCATCTTAATAAGTTGATTTTTCTGACTGTAATTTGCATTTAAATGATGAAAAAATAATGAAGATTTTATCTGCATGTACTTTCTTGGTTGAAAATTTTGCTGTAATAACAATAGGAAATATTTATTTTATGTAAGTCAGTTTGGAAGATGGATTTGTCTTATTTTTTGGAATGGTACAGTAGTTCAGCTTTATAAGCACTAAGTTTGTGAGTGTCTCTAAAAACAGGCAAACATTTTATCCTACACCTCAGCTAAAGATCAAATAGGTTTAAATACCAGAGTTGCAGTAAGCAGATATTTGACCATATGTTCTGAGATAAATTCCATACATTTTTGTGTAAATAAGTTGGGCTCTGCCTTTTCTGCAAAAGAGAATCAATCACATGTCTAACTGATGCTTAGTAATGTATGTGACCTAGCTGAGTTTTAGAGAAAAATAGACTTGATGTGACAAACTGACCAGTAAGAAAGAGAACTTTGCTGAACCTTATTTTATAGTAATTGCCCACAGCTTCTCTGGGCAACCTGTTTTGCACACACACACACACATATATATATATATATATATATATACATGTGTACATATGTATATATATATATATACACACACACATATATATGCAACTGTTTGCAATAAAAGATCCGTGACATAACTTTTCATGTTTACTGTCTTTATTTATGGGAAAATATTTTCTTCTGTCAAAAAAAAATAAAAATTATATATTCCTTATCCCATTCTTTTGAAGATACCTAGTTTTCTGTATTTCCATTCATCCTGAATATAGTTTTCAAACTATTTAATAACAGGTACTTTCAGTACTTTTTGCAATATGTACAATACTTTTTACAAGCTGCTGCCTCTTTGTGGAGGAAATAGTAGGTACTGCAATAAACTTAGCATCACAGAGTACATTGCAGAGACCAAGGTGCACATTGTGAATTAAATGTCTTAAAAAGTAATTGAGGAGCATTCAGATTTCAGTTACAGGTGATGAGCATGGCTCAGAGTGTATTTAGCCTGTCTTGAACTTAGACTACTGGCTAAGCATCTAAATCTGTCAATGTAAATCAGGTAAGCCCCTGGCAAATTTCCCCAGATGCTGAAGCAAGACCAGATATTAGAATTGAGTGGAGCCACTTAAATTCTTCACCAAACAGTAATGGTCTTCACAGCCGACTTTCACTAGGGATCCATGCTGAAAGGAAGGAGGTACAAGGGCAAACATAATCCCTCATTGGAGAATACTAATTTGTGGAAGCTCTGGATGAAAGGGGGAGTGAGTTTTCCAGAGCCCTCCCTCAGAGGTGGAACAAAGTCAGTGACAGTTTCTCAGTCTTTTTTCCTCAAGACAGAGCTGTGGAAGGGGAATGGAAGCTTGGTACAGTTTTGTTATGAATGAGCAATGAATAAGGAGACTGTAGGTGTAACTTAAATACATGAGAAATTGCACATCTGAGAAAGAACCTTTTTCTAGAGAGTTGCTAGTAACCAGAGGAAAGAAGAGCTGCTGGAACCAGAGTGCAAAGGTCTGTTTTAGAGACTTCTTAAGTAGTAGGCTTTGACCAGATTTGAATATGGAAAAGATTCTTCACTGAATAATTTAGCTCCTTTAACCACATGGATTGTTGCAGCATGCAAACTTTTCCTAAAGTCGCAGTTACTCCAGGAAGGTTAAGAATAGGCTGTGGAGTAGTTTGCATATAGCAGCCTCCATTGAGAAACAGAGGGAAAAAAACTACTTAAAATTTATTAATAGCCTCTTCTTCTTTTTTTATTATTTTTTTTTTAATGGACTTAACATACCCTCAAGTCTTCACTGATCCTGAAGGTTTACATGTCTTCTGCAATGACAGAACCATAAATTCTAAATGTTGGAACACTCAACTGTTCAGGGCAGCATAACACCTCCCTGAAGACACCTTTTGGCTCATATACTTTTCCTGGCATGTTAAGTGATCCTGGAGCTGAGAAGGAGGAATTGTTGTGAGTTGAAATGGCAATAAACCTGTCTGTGAACATCAAAACCTGTCTGTGAACATCAAGGGAAAAAACAGGCTTGTCTTTGCACATACTAAAGAGTGATGTCTGTCTCCCAACTAACAGCTTCCTCTATGCATTTTTTTTTCAATTTGCAATATCTTCTTTTTCAGTTAAGTAATTTTAAAAATGTGTATAGAAGCACACATATATTTCCCTAGTTATACTGCCAGGGATTTGAATTAAAAGAGACAAGAAATAGATAGTTTAGATTTATATAACTAACTCAGGAATAAGCATTGCAACTGCAACACCATTCAAGCCTGAATGTTTGAGTGGATTGTATATGTGAATAATAGCTACATAAAATCTTTTCAGACTTTGTAAACAGCAGTTACAGTAATTCCTATCATTTAGCTTTCTGTGGAACTTATTCCTGCTTTACTGTAATTATTTTATTGCCAGTGAAAGAGATCTGAATACCATGATTGGCTTTTAAAACCCAAATTCACTGCAGTTGTTTCCTACCAGCTACCATTTCAGTCTTTGGATGTTCTTGCTAAAAGGAAATTCTGAGATAACCATTAACACCTTCTCAACTACAGTTAAGTAACTATGGTGATTTGGTACTTCAGAACACAGATCTGCTTTCCCCAAACCATGATTTACAGTTAATGTTGACAATACCTCAGATATTAAATTTTAAAACTGAAATAATTGATGCTCCATTTAACACAGTATTGGCTTCTCATTGTTTCCATGTACCAACATTGAATGCTGACCACTGATTTTAAGGAACTGTATCTCTGTGTCCTCCTTCCCAAATCCATAGAAATTATCAAGGTTATTTTGGCACAGTTCCCTTTATAAACACAAGGAGTATTATGCATTTCAGAACAATGATGTTTAATCTTTGGTGCAGGTTAATTTAATTTAGTCATACATGTTGACATTTATTCAGAAGCACACTGTTTTGACATTGCATTTCTTCTAGATATTTGGAGAGTTTGCTTTGACTTATTTAGAAGAAACCTTGAGGAAGGTCAGCAGTCATGACTGAACCATCACTTTCTTGAGTGGCTGTCAAAATAAACAATTTAGGCTAACATAGGTTATTGAAGTCAGTGTTTCTTTTGCAATATTCTATGCTCATTGAGAGGCCTACATTACAAAATCTACTTTTATTATACAGAAAGGAGTGTCAAGAACATTCTTACCATGCCCCCAGTCACATCCTCTGGTTAAATAATGTAAAAATAGTAAAGCAGCTTGTAACTAACTGCCAGCCTATCTTTCTCCAAAACTTCACTTAAAAGTGGACTTATATTTTTAGGATGGAGAGTTTAAATTCACTTAGGCCTTATCATGGAAAGTTGTTTTAAGACCTGGGACATTACCTTGTGACTTGAATTTAATGCTCTAACAGATTTGTTTCCTTGGTAAAAATTATGGTTAGCACTTTCTTGCACACTTTCTCAAATATTGTCAAGATTATGGAAAACTCAGATATCATAACAGGCACAATACAAGAATGGTAGCAATTTTAACCTCTTGCATCAATACTATGCCAATGAACCTCAAATCCCTTACATAAGTGTGGATTTCAGGCCAGTTTCTGTTAAGCAGAGATTTCTTTGAAGAGTCACCAAGTTCCAGATGTTCTTATGATGGCTGTAACATTTTTCTGACGTGTACCAATAACCATCAGTAAGGATACAACAACAATAAAGCTGTTCCACACTGAAATATATATCTCAACCTGAAGTTTTGCATGATATTTTTACCTACTGCTAGAATCTTCATGTACATTTACTCAACCAAACAGGATTTTTGTGCCCAAAGAAGATGGTGCTTTTTTCAGCTATTAACCCTTAATGGTAGGCTTTTTCTGGGTCTGAGGATGAGAAGCAAGATGCACCTGCTGAAAGGCCTGGGTTTGAGACATCTATTGCATACCATTATGTTTTTCTGCAGCTTCTCAGTGTCTGATTTTGGTGTACTTTATCATTTTTTTTTGTTTTCACCGATAATTTCATCTATTAGGTAAGATATTATTAAGTCTCCTGGCTACAGGCTACTGGTCACATTTTTCACATGCAGTCTAGGGATTCATTTTAAACCTTCAAAGATGTTTGAATACTCCCCATTTTTGTAAGCTATTTTCCTATACATCTCCAATAAGTCTTAATCTTAAAAGGAACTATTCTCTGTGTTGGTAATCCAAGACACAAATTCTTACTATTTTCAGATAGTTTCAACCTATACATGCTGAATGCCCAGTAAAATTTCATATCTGTAAACTCAACAGCAGTATTGCCTTTTAAAAATAACAACCATATAATATTTAAAATCTTTAGATTACTATGTTTAATTTTCCTTTCTTGAGTCATAGAGCAGTAGCATTCCTCCTAAATATTGCTGTTACATTTTCAATAACAATGTCTAGAGTCCACTGCCACACTAGGGACTTTTTCTGGGGAGACACTTCTCTTTCCTTTTCAGTCTGTCTAAATTATCAGAATTTAATCATGTCCACAAGTGCTGGACTGATGAAGAACGTATTCCACACTCTTGGCAAACTCAATTTTGATAGCACACTATTAAACCGCAGTCACAGTACTTGTGGTTCTTTACTGTACTGTGTTTGTAATTTCAGGAACATTGTAGCTATTGATCTAGTGCCAAGCCCAGTTGGGAACAATTCCTTGCTAGCTCAGGAGCCATGGTGCTTAATTAAAATAAGATTTCCCTTCATACTTTTTTTGATATATTTATATCACTCCACTGATGATCTGACCCACTGTTTCTTTACTCTCCAAACTTTCTAGTCGTATCCATATAAAATCATCTTCCTATGGGCTACAGTATCCCACAAACCCTCATCTTTCCCTCTTATATTTCCAACTAAATTAGTAATCCTAATTTATTCACAGTATTTTATGTGTCAGTGTTTTCTGCTTTGTGTCTGTTCACATGTTATTCTTCTGCACGGCATTTGGGATTATACCATTCTGTGACCCTGTATGTCAGTCACTGGTCCCAAATCTACCTTTCACAGAATTAACACTCACATTTTTCATTCATCCAGGATACCCTGGTCAAATCCAACCTTTATTATGATAAACCAAATGAACTTTAACTGACTTATCTACCCATTTACAGGGAGCTGTAATTTTATACTGGTTTATTTTATTTTATTTGATCTGGTTTAGGTTGCTGACAGGTTTTCTTGGAACAGTGTGTCAATTTTAGTTTTTCATTGTACAGTTTCTGAATTCTGCATTCTCTTTTGTACTGATATTGTAGTTAATTCCACATTCTAGCTCTTTGAGTAATTTTATATTTGATCCTGTGAAAATGGATTTTTTGCTGTAATTCTATGCCATTTCATCTCAGTCTTCTCTACATATTCTTTCTTTAGCTAATATAAGAGCTCTCCTATCCCTGTGCAAATATCCTTCAAGTTTTCATTACATTATACTTGCAAGTAACTAAGTTTTCTGTAGTAACTTCTCCTGGAGCAATTTTCATCAGTTCAGCTTCTCCTGTCAGGCCTGTTAAATGTTACAAGTGTCAACTTTAAAAATAGAGGTACATTAACTTGAGGTGTGTAAAACCCCTCATACCATTGCTTGCATGGATACCTGTCTTGCCTGTCACATTTCCAAAAAACAAATAAACCATGACTGTTTGCTCCCCTTTAGCTCTTTCTTTCAGTTCAAATCCTGAATAAAATAGAATATTTGTAAATAAAATTTGGTTTCCCCTTAGAACAGACAAGAATAGACTGGACTACTTCAGCTGGAAGAAAGAAGAAATAATCATCTAGTCCAAATGCCTGAACCATTCAAGGATGACCAAAACTTACAGCATGCTGTTAAGGGCACTGTCTAAATGCCTCTTATGTGCTGACAGGCTGGGGGCATTGATCACATCTCTAGGAAGCCTCTTCTGGGGCTTGACCACCCTCTCAGTAAAGAAATGTTTCCTGATGTTCAGTCTAACCCTCTCCCAGCACACTCCCACATTTCCCATGTCCTATCACTGGATACCGAAACTGAAGGAGATCAGCATCTCCCTTTCCACTTCCCATCCTCAGGAAGCTGGAGAGAATAACGAGGTCCCCCCCTCAGTCTGCTTCTCTACAGACTATAGAAGCTCAAAGTGCTCAGCTGCTCCTCACAGGAAGTTCCTTCCAACCCTCTCACCAGCTTTGCTACCCTCCTCTGGGTGCATCCAAAGACCTTCCACCTCCTTTTTAAGCTGTGGGGCTCAGAACTGCACACAGCACTCAGGCTGAAGCCACGTCAACACTGAACACAGCAGGATAATTGTGTCTTTTGACCAGCTGGTGATGCTGTGTTTAATGCATCCCAGAATGGCTTGCCTGCCAGGACACACACACTGCTGGCTCCTGGTGAGCATTCTGTCAACCTACACCCCCCAGATGCTTTTCTGTGAGGCTGTTTCCAGCCACTCCTCTCCCAATTTATACTTGTGCCCAGCATTACTCTGTTTTGGGTGAAGAATCCAGCAAGCATTTCAACTTGTTAAATTTCATCCCATTAATCATTGCCCAATGCTCTCATCTATCTGGGTCCATCTGCAAGGCCTCTCTGTTGTTCCTCAACAGAGTCAGCAGCATTTTCCATATTGGTGCCATCAGCAAACTTGCTAGTGCTGCGTTCAACTCCTAACTCCATGCCATTTGTAAGTATTGAACAGACCTGGCCCTAAAATTGAGCCCTGAGGAACACCACTGGTGAGCACTCACCAGCCAGATGTAGCCCCACTCACTACAACACCGTGAGCTCTGCCTTTCAGCCAATTCTTCACCCTATGAACTGCTCATCCCACAGCTGGACAGCTTGTCCAGAGGGATGTTGTGAAGACCTGTAGCTATCCCATTAGCCTCTTACAACACAGAACCTTTAAAATATAATTGTATAGGAAAGATTGAGGGAGCTGGGGTTGTTTAGCCTGGAGAAAAGGAGACCCAGGGGTGACCTTATCACTCTCTACAGCTCCCTGAAAGGTGTTTGTGGTCAAGTGGGGTTGGTCTCTTTCTCCAGGCAGCAACTGACTAAACCAGAGGACACAGTCTTAAGCTGCACCAAGGGAAATATAGGCTGCATATTAGGATTTTTTTTTAAGGAACAGTCTACCTGGGGAGGTGGTGGAGTCACTATCCCTGGATGTATTTAAAGAAAGCATGTGGCACTCGGTGCCATGGTTTAGTTGAGGTGTTAGGGCATGGGTTGGACTCGATGATCTTAAAGGTCTCTTCTGACCTAGTGATTCTGTGTGATTCTGTGATATTGGTCTTTCAAAAATGCTTGCTCTAAATTGGTCAGCACTTCACACTGAGCCTACTGGCTGGGGACTTGACTCCAAAAGGCCAAATTAAGGACCAGTAATTTGCTGCAACTGTAGTTCAGACATTGCAAATATAAATTAATTAGAAATTTCATTCCAAATGGCATCTTCCTTTTCCTGCTTGGTATAATTCCATGTGCTATAAAGGCCATGTTTAAAGGGGACTGAATCAGGCTTTGTGCTAGTTTCTGGAAAGATACCCAAGACTGACCGAGTTATGTGAGGCAAACAGACAGCAACAGTGACAGTGACAGCAACAGTGACATCTGCAGAGCTAGTGCTGTCACTATCAGCTGCACAAATGTGTTCTTGCATCTTTTATGAGTTTAATTCACAGAGGATATAATGGATCTTTTGACAAATTCTGTGCTACAATTATAAGTCTGTTGCTCAAAGAAAAGACTTTCTCAACTCAGAAATCAGAGACTGATCATCTGTAGGCTGAATTACTACAGTAACAACACAGAAGCAAGAAACATATAATCCAATTATTGGGAGTAATATCTAAATCACTCGTATTTCTTTTTTTAATGGTTTGATTTGGAATCCATTAGGACAAAGGGTCTTTATGTATTTAAAATATTAATAAAGTGAAAATTTGAAGTGATCATACTTAGTTGTAAGTGAGCAAAGTGCATTCATTTGTGTTCTGTCTAAGTCCTGTCATTCTGCAGAATATGTTGTCATGGTATCCAATATGGCCATGTCAAAAAGTAGTAATAACAAACAATGGCGGTTAGTGACATGTGAAAGATTACTTTTCCTGTTTGGTACCTAGCATGGAGTTGAATGGGCAAAGATAAAGGTCTGTTTCAGATTCAGAGGTACCAGCATTCTGAGGCTAAACTCTGAAAAAGTGGGACCCAGCAATGATGAACATACATGATGTAGAAGAAATGTCAGAGGGGATTTGGAGTGTGTTTTTGAGAAATGAAGAGGCTTTAACTTATTATTTAACATCCATCCCCCACCACCCATATCTCAGCTTCTATAAACCAGGTTGACACCTTTGAATTAATAACAGTTTCTGAGACCCTCTCAGTTAAGAAGGTCTTCAGATAAAATCTTTGTTGTGTTCCAGGTCAAAAGAAACCCCTTTACAGCCTCTGAGCAGAACCAGGCTGCTGTCCTAAGTTTGGCAACATGCAAAAGTGCATTGATTTAATTTCAAATGTTACATTGAATTGGGTTAGTTAAGACCATGATAAAGGAAATGTTTATCAGAGCCTCCCAGTCTTTTCCTGGCCTGAGCCTCAAGACCAAATATTCTAGCCAATATTAAGGGTGTAGAATTGCTTTCATATGAATGACATGAATGGGGAGATTAGTTGTCTCGAAAGAATTATTTTTCTGTCCCAGACCTTTAGAAATGTTTTCTAGGGTGCTGGGAAATCAGTGGCTAGTCCAAAAGCAAGACAAAGGAACAGTTATAAATATCCCTCTCCTTCCAAATCTGGCAGAAAAGATGGCAAGATTAACATATATGTGGCCGAATAATTTTTTTCTGCTGTCAGTCACCCTTAATCCCTTCCTATCTTAGGGAGGCAGGAAAACACAAGGATTTGAAGGGCCAATTCAAAGGGCAGGATGGCACTCCATTTTTCTTAACTGTAAGACTGCAATTGTGAATGGAAAGAACATTCCAAAAATCTGCATATCACAATCTTAACATTGTGCCAATAGCAACCACCCCCTTGCCCAACTAACTCTTCCCTTGTTCTTTTCATTAGAAAGATAATCTCTGCCTTGTATATAAAAATGTTTAGCTGTTGTTGCCCCAATAAAAAACTCAAATTTTAGTATAGTTACCTTGAGGCTGTCCTAATTTACAACAGAATCCTCCCCAAAACATGGAAGTTTTTCTTATGTAGGTTTAGCCATCATCTGTTCTAACTTCCATCTCTACTCAAACAGACATCTTCAGAAAGCAAATCAGAGAGCTCCTTCAGATACCAGTTTGACCTGTCATGCTCTGTAAACTACATACAGAGCCACGATTTTTAATTTGGGCAATGTGGAATCAATGTCTTTGTGTCCTGTGCTTTATTTTAGCAGGTAATAAGCAAATAATGGATCTGTGGTTCTGTCCAATAAAAGCTGAAAGTTTAATTTTTCTAAAACTTTTCCTGTAAATCTTCAATTATGGATTATGTTACAGATGAGAGGAAAGGACCAAGTCTCATACGCATAAATAGGCTGCATGTCTCCAACAATATCCACAATCATAATTCTGAATATAATCCTTGGCAACAAACAATGTCTGTCTGTGAAAGGCATTTTAGAATTTCTGAAGTAAATGGTCAATTCATAAAAGAACAATGTGATGGATTTTGTCCATGTACCCTAGATAAAAAAGGAACAACAGCTACTTAAAATGTTTTGCATTTATCATTTTTAGGAAGAAAAAAAATAAATTAGAATCATTGTCCAATCCCAAGGGATACTATTCTGTGTCTAGTATGACCCTAATTATAATGATAGTATAATGAAGAAATGTCCCCTCTCTTCCTGTAGCTGCACAGTGGCAATCTGCAGAAAATTACCTTCAGCTGTAAATATATAAGTTTTTTAACAGTGAGCTGTGTTCTGTGTTCTTGTAATACAACTTCATTTTTTAAGGGAACACCTTATGAGCTGTGATTAAGAAAGGAGAATCTGTCATGTTATTGCAAAAGTACCAAGTAGCCCAAAGTCAAAACCAGATGGCAGCTTAATTTAATATAGCTGAATAAAAAACTCCAAACAAAAAAAAGCCCTTCTAAATGCAAGAGGGCACCAACATGGATAATAGTGTGAATTATAGACAATTGTGACTTTATTCCAAAGTAAAATATATAGCAACTTGCATACACTGGTGCAGCAGCTCCAAGTCTCGCTAACAATGCTGAAATATTTCCCTTGCTATAAATATTTCCATGTATTAATCATTTCTAGAAACTTCCATTTGCCCCAGTTGCCTTTTCTGATTCATAAGGGGTTTTTTTTTTGCACAAATTTCACAGAAGTCTTCAGCTTTTTTTTTTTCAGTCATGACTAGTAAAGAAAGTTTCTTCCCATAATAGTATACTTCAAGATGTGCTACAGTCCCAGTACCAAAGCAGTAGGTAGTAAACAAGATAAGATTTGGCAAAGTAGGAGCTCTGTGCCCCCAAATGTCATTTTGTTTCCTTTGGTTTGTCTTTCTGTATATTGAAAACATCACACAATTCCAAAAGGGAATTTGAATAAAAACCCAAACAACCCAGAGCCATGCAATTATATTAGCTCTTACTCTTGAAGCAATGCTTTGTAGCTACAGCCTTATAAATGACTAGCTGCTCAGTATGATGAGATTTCTTAGCAGCCCTTGTGTGAATAAGTATAAAAATCAAGGCAATCCTCAATTAAAGATATTTTTTCAAATGTCTGAGATTATATTTTTCTACTTCTGGTTATTTGTGTTCTGGCAAAGAACATGAGGTCAGTTTTCATTGAGGAAACAAGCTCATTTTGTTTGAACTACAAAAATTTAGGACCCAACTGAATATAAGCATATAGCACATGAAATCCCTCCTTTGTGGACAGCAGGATGTATTGCAGCAAGAGTATTGCAGATGTTGTCTCATTCATTACCCGCAGCCTTGTTTTCAAAATCTCAGTGAAAGGAACCTGGCAAGCAGGAAAAATCATTGCCCAGTCTATCTTTCTGTCTCTGAAGGACAGTAATATTTTTTGATTCTCAGGAAGAAATAAAGGCAATGCATAAGCAGGAGTAGTAGATGAAATCAGTAGACTATTGTCACTGAAGAATAGAAGCTGGAAAGCAGTATGTTGGCACAAGACCAGCCTTGCTGCAACTGAAGAGCAGAAGACATGTTTTCAGGCAGAAGAACAAGGAAGAGGGATCATAAATTTTTCCCTCCTGTTTCAGCAAAATTCATATGTCTAGGTCTGATGTTCCCTTGTCATTGTGCTTGGGGTATTTGCATGCCAGAATTTGTTATACTATATTCTTTGACTTCAACCATGCAGATGACAGCTGGAATGTACCAAGGACAAATAGATTCCTTAGGGAATCTGCACACACTGGCTGAGCATGCTGTCAGGCAGCCCCAGAATTTACCCCTTGTGCACTGAAAACCAATTGAAAAGCGTACAGGGAGGGTTGCTGAGGTGAGGACCTTTCAAAGCACAGTCATTGGGGGCCTGTTAGCTCCACTCCTAGCTTTTGCTGCATACTTTTATTTCTTATGGCTCCAGTTAGGGAGCAGTTGGTTAGAATCTGCAATTTCACACAATCACAGAACAAGCCAGGTTGGAAGGGTACACATCTGGTCCAACCTTCCTGTTCAAGTGAGTTGTCCTGGAGCACATGGCAGAGAATTGTGTTCTGACATCTCTTGAATATCTGCAGGGAGGGAGACTCCACAACCTCTCTGGACTATCTGTTCCAGTGCTTGGTCACCCGCACAACAAAGAAGTTTTTCCTCATATTCCCATAGAACTTCCTGTGCACCAGTTTCTGCCCAATGCCTCTTGTCCTATTACTTGCCACCACCAATCCTCTTGGCACCCTCCCTTCAGATCCTTATGGATATTGGGAAGGTTCCCTTTCAGGTTTCTTTTCTTGAGGGTGAACAGGCCCAACTCCCTCAGCCCTTCCTTATAAGAGAGATGATCCTGGACTTTAATAATCTTTGTAGCCCTCTACTGGACCCAATCCAGGAGCTCCATGTCTCTCTTGTCCTGAGGAGCCCAGCACTGGACACAGCACTCCAGATGTGCCTCACCTGGGGTGAGGAGAGGGCCAGGATCACCTCCCTAACCTGCTGGCAGTGCCCTTCCTAATGCAGCCCAGGACACCACTGGCCTTCTTGTCCACCAGGGCACTGCTGGCCCATGGACAGCTGATGTCCACCAGGACTCCCAGGTCCTTCTCTGCAGAGCTGCTTCCCAGCAGATTGTCCCCTAGGCTGTGCTGGTGCAGGGGGTTACTCCTCCCCAGGTGCAGCACCCTGCATTTGCCTTTTCTGAACTTCAGGCAGTTATTCTCTGCCCTTCTCTCCAAATGGTTGAGGTTCTTCTGAAGGGCTGGACAGTGCTAAGGAGTAATTTAACCCTTTGCTTTCCAGTCAAGAGCTGCTGGACTATTAAAGCCTGCACTCTCATCTCCTGAAATGAGGAAAAGTGATTTGCTCTTGGTGATGGATCATAAACTAGAATCACAGTAATATGTGTACTAAAGTTGCTGTGAACGCTTCTGGCTGGCCAAAATTTGATGGGAACTCAGGGATATCAGTAATGTAAACAGAAAATAATAATAGCTCTACAATTCCGTAAGTTATATAATTTGCCTGTATTTTAGTTTTTCCCCAAGGAAGAGTAAAAACAACAAAATTCATGTGCTAAGGTTTGTGCCACAGTTGAAGCTCAGGCACTGTAGAAGACAGTATTGCTCATATATATATATGTATATATGTATGTATATGTTTTTTTAAAAATGTATTTTATTTATTTATTTATATAATGTCCCATGATCACAAGGGAACAGCCTGGTCTTTTATTGCCTGCTGTCTTACCCTGCAGGTTGCTGTGTTTAGGTTGCCTAATCTAGCATTACAAAATCTTTTGTGCTGGATTAAGTACTATCTTTCTGCTTGGAAGTATAATGCAGTGCTTTTGAAAGCTGTATGTTATCGGCATACAGGAAAAGATCTCAGTTAAGTCTCTTTCCTCCACTGCTGCTTGTTTGCTATCTGTTTAAGATAAGTCTTAGCCTCCTGCTGCTGTCTCAGTTTCTCCTCTGTGCAGCAGGGACATCTCCCTGCTGCTGCTGCTGTGCAGGCAGTGTAGTGTGCACGTGAGGTGGTGTGCTGACTCAGAGGTAGGGTACCCAAGTAAGTCTACCTGCGTCTGCAAGACTGGGTGCTGTGGGGGAGTCAGCCAGTGCAGTGAGAAAATTAAACTGCAACTTCATCAGCAAAAGGGAATGTGATCTCCAACACTGGCAAATTGGGTTCTGGTAAGTGCACTGAACAAGTCAAGGCACCGTTTTGATAGTAATGTTATATGAGACCAAGTTTATAGTGGTGATCTGTATCAGGACGTGTGACCTCATTTGTTTGATGTGGGCTCTCAACTATAATCTATACCTTCATTATCTCAAGTGCAGGACAACTGTAACCCACTCTGACTGTCAAGTTACAACTAAAATCTACTGTGAACTGAAGGTGACTTGAAATGCAGCCGTGCAATTATTAAGTAATGTGTCATGCAAGGAGCACAGTGCATTATACCAATTGCTTTGGAAGAGCACTTGTCGCCAGCAAGAACAGAGGTGAAATTCATACCCTCTGTTTTGACCTTTGTCTCCTGAAGTGGCTGAGGTCCAGCCTACCTGAAGGGACTTTAAATTCTCTGTGCTGTGTGCTACAGTTGTGATTACAGGTACTGGAGCTTGGGCCACAGCTGGTCTCAGTAGGTCTGAGATGTGAACTGCGTATTTTATATAAGCACTTATTTTGTGTTTGTTTTGTTTGTTTTGTTTGTTTGTTTGGGTTTTTTAAATTTATTTTTTCAATTTTTTTGCTTCTAGTAGGCTGTTCTTTATAAGAACAGGGAGTATTATCATGATCCATGCATTTAAGCAGGCTGGATGAATATATTAAAATCTGGTTGGACTTTCTGCATGGCCATGTTCCTTCTCCTTTCCCACAGAATTCTTGCATGATGTGCATTCATGCACAAGTATATGGTAACACCAGAATATGTATTTTACAGTTTCATCCAGCCTCAAAACGAGAACTTCAGTGATTTGGAATTTCCTGTGCCCCAGATAAGCTGTTCAAATTGCTGTGTTTTACTCTGGCACCTGGATGGGTTGTTTTGTCAATGCTATATGAACAGTTATGTTGCTTGCTCTAAAATTTTCTTTTAAATGTGGTTGTTGTTAATAATTGTGAAGAGGATAGGATTGTCTGAAAGTAAAACTTCACTCAACTACCAAAACCTAGATGAATAAAATATCCGGGGTTGTTTTGTTCAAATTATTTTGTGGATACAGGTTGATTGTTGCAACTGTTACTTTCATAGTTCTCTTGGTCTTTATGTTTTCCAAGGCTATTGTAAATATTTCAGTCACAGCGTGAAATTAAGTTTTAGTTTGAAAAATAACTTATTATATAGCTGAAGTATTTATAAATTCTTAAATGTTTCTATTACTCATTGAATGAATCAGAAGTAAAAAAGACACGAAAGGAATTATGATCCTTTGGCGCTTTAAAAATGACTCCACTAGGTGGAGAACTTGCATCAAGTATGCAACTAAAAATGTTGGTGCTAACTGAAATAATAGCAGTGCTGCAAAAATTAAACTCCTCATATCAGAATACTTTATGAATCATACTTCCTGTCTATAATTTCTAGTGAAGAGCACTTCTAACTTGGTGGCACAGAAATTCTGTGGGGTTGTAGAGCACTATATAAATTCCTGTTTAAAAATTAATAAAAGGGTGAACATATATTTCTTGATACATTAGCTGAAGAAGTTTTTGTCTGTAGTTATCAACTTCTCTGGGAAATGTACTAATTTGGAACATTTTTCTTCACCGTACAACTCATTCTTATGACTTGCCAACAATTCAGACTGTTCAGAGACAGGAATAATGAAAAAAATTGGCCAAAACCAGATATTTAATTTTTAAAAGTCTTATTTAACTGGATCCCAGCTAAAATTAAACTAAACTAATAATATATTTTGTTAGTTTCCCTGGCTCTGTCAACATGACCAAGATTAAGATAGTAGGAAGAGGAAAATTGCTGACAAAAGGGAATATTTTAATGTATATTTTTGTGTTGGCTATAGGCACAACCAGAATTAGGGGTTGACTTTGAAATTTTTAGAGTTTCAGAATTCTGTAGCATTGCAGTAGGCCCTATATTGATGGGAAGAGGATAAAGGGGACAGTTTTTCTTAATCTGCTGGGACTAGTCTGTGGAGACAAATTTACTGGGAAATTGCAATCTGAACATTTGACAGCTGAAAATAATTAAGAAGTGATATATGGTTTGTGTAAGAGTCAGAAAATAAAGCTTCTAGGACCCACATGTTCAGAAGGTGACAATTTTGAAAGGGTCATTGCTTGCTTGGGTGTGCACACCAACACCAGACTTCAAGGCAGATTTTGCATTGGGCTTTGGGAGAGTAAAAGAGAATTGCAGAGATTTTCGGTTTTCTCGGGGGTGAAGAATCAAGAAGACTGCAGAAAGGGGTGAATGCTCTATATATTTAGTATTTGCATATGTTTAATTAATACAAGTATTATAAGTGGAATTTGGGAATTCAAGTCTTCAGAGTATTTGTTAATGTCTTTATGCAGGTGGTCTGACAGAATTACAAAGAGGGCAGGTGATGACAGGGTAGGAAATTGGATGTACTTTGTCATAATGCTCCAAGCCTTGCAAATAATTAACATCAGACACAGAGTCTGGATTTGAGTTTTCAAGACTCCAATTGATTCTCTGTGGCTAGCAAAGTTCAGAAGACAAGATAGTAGCTGCTGGTAAAGGCATATACTCTGTAATTTGGAGTCTGAGTGCATACCAGGTTATACCTAAGTTAGGGCTAGTGGTGGTATTAGGTTAAGGCTCTAACTTGCTTTAAATTTTGGGCTGAGGTTAGATTTCAGGATAAGAGGTGATCTCTCCTAGTGACACATTCCTTCTTAAGAACCCAGATCTTTGCTGCATCCTATTATTACTGAAAAGTTGGAAATGGACAGGTTTTGGAAATGATGATTGTTCTGTGTCATCTTGTAGAGGTGAGATTTGCACTAAAGCCATGGTTAGAGTAGTGTTATGAATAGGGAATCCAAACTCTATTTTTCTCAATTTATGCGTGGACATTCCAGGGACAAGGGAAACAGAAAGATTATGTGTTTTTCTATGGGAATATGCTTTTCTTTCTTTCACTGATGTGATCACTGTTGGTGTTGGTGTTAAGATTGGAGTTAGGTTTAAAATTTTGGGTTTAGTACTGAAAGAGAACATTTTTTCATTCTAGAGCATCTAGATAAATACAAGTAGAGAAAACAGTTGCTTAGGCCAGTGCTTTATGCTCTCATTCACTTTTGGTCTTCCTTCAATTCATTCATATAATTAAATTCTGTGTTAGGATTTGCACTTTTTGTGATTTACAAAGACAGACAGAATTAATTTTTATTTATAGTAAAAATTAGCATAAAATAATAGTTTCCAAGAATTATTACATAATATAGGGGAGAGCAGTAAAAAGGACTCCAGCTAATAATTAGGCTTCGATTCAGAGTTGGAAGTAAATTTAGAGCTTAGAAATCTAAAGTTAAAACTACAGTATATTTTCCTCTTATGTTTGCCTATGTCTTCTTGAGTTTAGAAAGGGCAATTTCTTAAAGATATTACTAGCATTAGAGGCCATATCTAATTAAACATAATTAAGATTGAATGTAGGACTGGAGTTATAATTTGGAAATGGAATAGTTGAAGACCTGCACTTGTTATGGCCTTTTGTAGGGATCTTCCGGGTGGAAAGAGGGAATAGGTCATTAGGGGGAATAGATTAATTTCTTCCCACTCATGAAAAGAAATTCCTGCCAAGAATCAGCCCATGTCTGCTGCTGGCTGGGGTGGTGGAATGGGACGGGACAGCCTGCTAGTCTCCTCTTTTCTTCCCCAGGGGTGTCCTGGGATTTTACCAGCATCTGCAAGGGCTGCAAGAATTGATCCGAGAGAGGTGTGTGACAGCAGTAGTGAAGACTACTTAGGTTTTCTCGTAGAGTATGAATTTGCATTGTGGGTATGATGAAGTCTCTCATTAGCATTGGGGAACATGAAGGTATTTTCACACTCTTCATCTTGTTCATCCCTTGTTTCTATTTCTGGCCCTCATTTTCCTTGACAAGCTATCATGTCCACCTCCATTCAGAAGATGCCAATTATTTCACCCAAATTTAAATCCAAGCTTAGTTGATAATTAGCTTTAGGGTATCTCCCAGAAAGTCTGGCAGAGGGTTGCACTGAATCTGATTTTGTCTGCCAGGACATAGGTCCTTTACCTGCTTGTGTCAAAAAAGCCCATTGTATTGTTTGGTAGGACACACTGCATAGCACATTATACTGGTGGAAAGTGAGAAGGACACTTTGAACTGAAAATAACCCCAAATGCAGTAATTAGGTTCACTTGTTGAGTGGCAGCACTCATTGGAAGATGCAGGCCAAACAGTGATAAAGGTAATAGACATAAAAAACGTGGAGAAAAAGTTGGTCTCCTCTGATTGTGCTGGTAGTCAGAGATTTCTTGCAGGTGGATCTGCAGTGTTGGTGCAGAGAGAGCAAAGGCTGCTGACCAAAGGCTTCACTTTTGTTAAAGGAAGCAATCAAAACTGTGTAGATAACAGGACTGCTGCAAACATAGACCTTGATGCATGTGATGGACAATGGTGTGACAGCCTTTTCTTCACTTGATCTGTAATTCTTACAATATGAAAGGTACTGCAAAAGTTAGGGAGGGTGGCATCTGTCCTTTGTCATGTATATGAATGGATATCTCCTGCCATGTAATATTGGTGTTAGTTTGTAACAACCTTTAGTGATTTGTATTATTTCCAGTAATTATTTTCTCTTTTCCTTGTACAAGTTGAAAAATATTAAGAGATTTTTACCAACAGAAGCTATCTGATTTGTTGTTACCCCCAAGATAAAAGGTAAAAGGGTGACCTACAAACAATTGTTGCAAGGTATATGTTTGTCTTTTCTCCTAAGTAACAAGTGATGGGAAAAGAGGAAATGGCCTCAAATTATGCCAGAAGAGATTTAGATTGGCTATTAGGAAAAAATTCTTCACTGAAACTGTTGTTAAGCACTGGAACAGGCTGCCTGGGGAAGTGGCAGAGTCACCATCCCTGGAGGTATTTACAAGATGTGTACCTGTAGCATTTAGGACATGGTCTAGTGGTGGACTTAGAAGTACTGGGTTCACAGTTGGATTAAGTTATCCTGAAAGTCTTTTCCAAATGAAATGATTTTATGATTTCATGGAATTCATAAGAGACTGTGCAGTTCTTTTCAGTTCTGATGACCACTGAGTAGGCTGTCACAAAGGCAGGACAAAAAAAGACCTATCTTCAAGGTAGAGAAGGCAAATGAAATATTTTTTTACTTCTTAAAATTTCCTTTTTGCCTGTTTGAATTACTTTGAGTTTCCTGGTAATAAACCCAAAGGATTCAGTTTTCTAAGGAAAGCCAACATCTTTGAATATAATAGTTTTGTTCTTTTGGGGAGGGGAGATGTGTGTCGTCACTACAGGAAAAAGATCTGGTTGAACCCATTGCTGTATCTGGTAAGTGCACATTGCTTCTCAGAAACCTAGATTGCAGCAACTCTTCAGACTTCTGTATTGTATCAGTTTTGCACCTTCTGGTTTGGTGATAATATCATACATTCTTTCAGCCTTTCCTTTGTGCTTTCTGGAAAAAAAAAAAACCAAAAACATATCCTGTTTGTTTTCCTAAGTGCTTGAAAGTGTTTGGAGGTGTTTAAATGAGGCACATGCCAGCATACCAAATTAACATGTTAGATATAAGGAGCACTATTGTATTTATAGCTTAAAAATCATCTCCACATCTCCACCCCCTTATTTGCTTTTTGGAAGAATAATCTGTTCGAAGTTGTAACTTAGTGAAATAGTAGCTGACCTGACAATCGACTTTTTTTTATACTTATTTTTGGTTTTTTTGAGATGCAGCATTGAAAATTGCTTGACAATTTATTTGCTATGCCCGTGTTTGTGGAGTCTTGTTTGTGGCAATGTTTTAGCCCTGTTCCATGTCATAGAATCATAGAGTCTTAGGTTGGAAGGGACCTTAAAAGTCACCCAGTTTCAACACCCTGCCATAGGCAGGGACACCTTCCACTATCCCAGGCTGCTCCAAGCTCCATCCAACCTGGTCCTGAACACTTCCAGGTATGATGCATCCACAACTTCTCATGGCAGCCTGTTCCAGTGCCTCACCAGGCTCACAGTAAAGAATTTCTTCCTAATGTCTAATCTAAATCTGCACTCTTTCAGTTTAAAGCCACTCCTCCCTGTCCTTCCACCACATGCCCCTGTAAAACCTCTCTCTTTTGACTATTCTTCACTGTAAATTTTGCTTTGCCAGCTCTTGTAACCACTGAAACAGCCCGTGTGTGCCAGTACAGAAAGGCTACAGGAGACTGACATAGTCTCAAATATGTGATGGATAGACAACAGAAAATAATTTATCTAGGTTGTTCTTCAAAGCAAGGGAAGGGAGAGCCAGGCAGAGAAAAAACCCTCCTGTTTCCACATCTCTGTATGGAAACATTCCAGATCACTGGCTATTCTGAGTGATTGTTGTCCACTTAATTAAGGTAGAAATAAGAGATCAAGAGCCAAGATGTCCAGAGTCAGAGATAAAATCATAGGACATGAAGTTCAGGTGTGATTATGGAGCTCTTTTTTTTTTTTAAAGTGTGACATCCTTAGAAAAAGTGAAAATTCGTAAGGGTGAAGGTTGGAACCCCATCCTTTCAGCAACAACAATGCACAATACAATGAAATGTCTAAGAAAAATCACTGTCTTTTGGAAAGTGAAAACTTTATTCTGTGTTCAGAAGACAGCAGATAAAAGCAACTTTAACCATAACCTGTCAATTCAAGTGTTTTCAAGCTGACATTTCTTTGCTTATTTTGCAATTGTTTAGGAGACTGCAAGATTTATCATTTGTAAGGGAAATACTGGTTCTCAACCCAGAAGTGCTTCATCAACTCCATGTTTTCATGAATGCAAGAACATTTATACACGTTCCGAAAGTATTGCTTCCCCACTTCACACTGGCATTATTGTATCCCATTTAATCAGTAAGATTAGTAACCTAGAACTCCTGAGTGACAGGGAGGAATTCTGATTCCTCTTATTCTCTGTGAGTATTCTCCATCAGTAAAAGAACTTTCAGGGATCAGCTATTCAGGGTGGAGGAATCAACCATTAAGCAATCATAATGCATGTATGGAGAATGAGGTGTGCAAGAGTGGGGTCTATGGGAGCACACAAACACAATTAGAACTCTCAAGTAAGCATGAGCCTTACTCCCTAAAAAAGCTAAGGCTATCTCCCTGCTGACAAAACTGATGCCCTTCTCCCTAAAGCAGGAGACCAACAGGTCCAATGCAATTTATTCAGTTTTCTGAAACACTCACTGGCCCCTTCAGACTCATTCTTCTGTCTTTCTAGATGGCAGTGCAGGGAGAGTTGAGTGTGGCTTTTATGAATTCTTCTGATGAAAGTTTTTCACGCTTTGTGAAGCATGATTAATTGATGGACTTAAACACTGTAAATCTCTTCAGTCTCTGTACTCCTCTAGAATTGCTGTATGTAGTGTGAGACAGTTTAATAGGACTAATTGAGATAATTTCACTCTAGCTTATTTGAGACACGTTGAGAACATACTCCCTTGGGAAGTAGGTGAGGTAGTTCAAGTCCTCCTGAGAGTTAACCTTGAGTGTCACAGACATATGAGGAAAATAAAAGCTAAGGACAAAAGCTACAGCACCTTTTCCCCCCTTACCTTTTAAAAGAAAAAGTTTGAGGTTTATTTTTGTCAAAGAACAGCAATCATGTATGGCCTCACAGAGGAGAAAGAAATGATGCTTCTATCATTTGGGAATGCCTTTGAGGACATAAGTATTCTGGGTGTGATCTGAAATTTTATTTTATTTATTTTATAGCTAGCTATAAACTTTAGACTTTTCTGGTGCAATGATCTGCTGAAAAGCTCCAGGTAGGTGACTTTTAGATTCAGTGTGTAGATCCTGGGCTCTAATCTCTTTATGAGTCCAGCCTTAAACTCCCATCCTTGCTCTCAAGCTCCTGATGGCTGAATGACAAAAGCCCTAAAGAGTGAGAACACTCCCTTTCTATAATTGCAGGGTGAAATCCAAACAAATGTCACAGCACCCGCTGACTTCAGGTCATGCCAGAAATTCACATGTGTTTTTGGTTTATTGTATCTCTTTCTCCTTTGTTCATGAGCATTGGCAGTGAACCTAACATAATGAGACTTACAGAGCTTCCCTGGACAATATTATTAAAAAGGAAAAAGGAAGCTGTCTAATGTATCTAATAATAACTGAATGATAGCAAACTATTCACATGGTTGTCTTTGCCAGCAGGGAATGTATTTAGTGACTGAATGGGAGGAAGGATTTTCAATCTTATATTCTTATGAAATATGCAAAGCACTGAGCAAAAAGAATGACAGAAAAATTCATATCAAACAACAAAAGTGACCTTTCCTTAAAAACATTTTGAAATAGCTAACTACAATTCCAAGTTAGCACTCGGTAAGCGATTAATGAATTAGCATACAGTCTTCTTTTCCAGCTATTACAAATCAGCCTGCATTTACACACAAAACATGTTACAATAAAAACCATATATCAGATGTTTTTAGAGCCTAAGAATATTGTATTTAATCCAGCTCAGTTTAACCTTTTTTCCGTCCTTCTTTCTGCAAATAGACTTGTGTTGTTTGATCAGAAAAAAATGATTGTGCCACTACTCAGCTTTGTTCTCACTCATTCAAATATTTCAAAATTAAGTGCAGTGGCTACTAATGTTTATACTTTTATGTTTTCAAGTTGTTCTCTTTCAGACTGTGGTGCTAGGATTTCTTGTTCTTACTTGTCATTATGTCTTTTACATCACCTCCTAGTTTTGTAAATAAATGTCTATTACTAAATATCATTACTAAAATGTAATTGTTATGACCAAATTGTTCCTGCCAGTTAGGACACAGACATATAGCAAAAATTGTACCACCTACATGTCTCATGGTGTATTTTAAACTATAGTTTTACTTCAAATTAATTTTTTATTAATTGTTCGTCGATTTACTCACTATAGTTATTAATTTTGTTCAATTGTTGTACATATAGCCTTCATTTCTGTTTGCCTACAGGCACTTCTCTGCTTTTAAAACCAAATTAGTTGTTTTGAGCAAATGTTTGTGTGATGTCCAAAGTGTTCTTCATAACAGTGTTAACAAGAAAGTAATTGATTTACAAATTACCCTAAAATCTGTCTACTTTGGATAGTTCTCTGAGTTTATAATGCAGAACAGTACAAATGAGGTCCTTTATTAGAGACTGTCTTGACTATGGAGTTGGACTCTGATTTGTACTCTTTTTCTCTTGCTTATTCCCTCATTTAATAATACATGTGCAGAAAATACTTACAGAAAAGGCATATTAGTCTGTGTTGTCACAGTGACCAAGATTTTGTTGCTGGATTTGGTTAAGTGCACTGGTTTATTCTCAGTCCTATCCTTATGGAATACATACACTTGCTTATAAAATTTACTTAAAAATATTTTTGCTTGTCATTTACTTCATTTTCAGTGAACACAGCATCTGCTTATATCTTCAACAACACTACTGAAAATCTTTCTAGTTGCATCCCTCCATTGCTTTTAGTTGAATGCTCATGCCTCTCTAGTTTTGCTAGAATAATGTAATATGTTTCATCATCGAGTCACACTTAACTTGCTTGCTATTTACATTTAGCACTTCACTTTTGTCTGCAACTGCATGTATTTCAGTTAGATGTGTTAAAATCCCCATCTATTGCAAAGAACACCATTTTAGCCATGTGCTGGTATGTCTGGAAGGCATACTACTTATGGATTCCCATGTATTGTCCTTTGCCAGTGTCATTTCATCCATGAACAGGACTTTCCTGAGGTCAGGAGAGGAAAAGGGTGTGCCTCTACAGACCTTTCTGCCTTCCTGCAGAGGTCACCTCTTGGAAGGTGATAAGAGCTCCTGGCTCTTGCTATTGTCACACAGGACAGTTCTGATTCTGAGCTGAAAAGTGTCTAGGCAAGACAGAGGATTGCACAAAGGTGGTGGCTTTTGTGCTGCTCCCCCCACACCCAGCCACTTCGTGCCAAAGCCTCTTCTCAGCACATGCTGGCATCTTTTACACAGATACAATTGTATGTAAATGTGTGGGACTCAGTTTCATAAATTGGATTCCAAACTGCTGCTAAAACCTTGCATGCTGAAATGTTAGTATTTCCTAATTAAGAATATTACACAGAAATTATGTTTTTATGTTATGTGTAGTTTTCCCCATTCATCAAATTTTAGATTGTATTTTATGTTATTGTTTGGATGCACTTAAGCTTTTTGCATCCAACTTTGCTGAATAATAACTTATCTGTCATCTGTTAATGTCTGCTTGATAGCTAAACAGCCAAGTTCCTGGCATTACAGCTCGAGATATTTGCTGGTTTAGTGCTGTTGCTTTGATATTCATTGTTGGTTCTGTAATGGCCCTTAAACATTTCCCATGCATATTTGAGCTAGAATGATTCTTTACATAATGCCTTAGAGGAAAACAAGGTTCTTCTAATAGCAATTAAAATTAGCAATGTCATTAGGCTAAGAATTTTAAATTACATATCACTTATGTGCCAATTCCCTTTTATCATTAAAAAAATCAATTTTCAACAATGTTGCATACCTCATGCATTATACACAACTTCAGTGATTTACTTCTTGTTTTGGCACAGGCTCAGTTGAATGATATAAGAGCTAATTTTGTTTTTCTGCTATAATAGCTTGTATTGTCTGCATAATGAATCCTTGCTGAGTTTCATCAGGAGAGTTATGATGTTCATATACTTTTGTTAGCGAAAAATTTTGTGCTTGTTCTCCAAGAAGTTTATTTTACCTGTAATCTGAAAGACCCATTCATGCAGGTATCAGCTATTACACACCATTCACAGCCATTCACTCAGGTATCAGGAAGAGACAAATCTAGAGATGGGTTTTCTTCTGAGGATGGTGGCTATTTCGAAGCGAATGCAGGAAACAGAAGTGTGGAAGAAAACATTGAAAGAAGTTCCCAGCTGTGCTACACATTTTGATAAATGACACTATGATGTTTCCATTGAATCATATAAGAAATGATGCCATAGTTGTCATACTTGTAGAGATGGGCAAAGAGGAGCCGTTTTGTAGCCAGAGAATGGCAAAGTAAATAACAGTGAGGATTAGCAGATCAATAATTTGACATATCTGGACTTTTGCAATATTAGTCCATTTGGAAATATTCCATAAACTGAGCTCTTTTCCTTTTTCTCTGTAAAGATACAGCTCAAATCAATGAATTAAAGGGGAAGCTGGGAAAGAAGCTTTTAACCTAAACTCTCAATGTTCATTATAAAGTAAATCAGGCAAATTAGAGTAAAGCAAGACTTACTAATAAAGGTAAAGGAGTGCCAAAGATCCTAGAAGAAAGAACAAATTCTAAAAGGGAAGGTGACAACTGAAAGGCAGTAGAGCCACTGGAAGGCAGCAGAGGTAGGGAAAAGATCCTGTTGAGGGTGAGGCACTAGGCAGTGAGGAATGATGTGTTTGTGTGTTAACTCAGGCCAACATACAGTGATGGCTTTTTTTGTTTCTGAGAGGAGACTAGTATGTTCTTGTTTGCAAGTTATCTTAAGGTGTGTGAGATTTATAATAAATGTTTATGATAAATCATTATATGTTAAGTGGATAAAATCTAGCTCAGAAAAAAAAATTATTTAGAATGTCTTCATAAGGATATTAAGTGGATCAAGATGCAGGAATTTTTTTTTTTTTGGCTGAAGTAAGTATGTCTCTGTCCACCTGAATTTAAACTGAGTGTTTGAATAATATATTTGCTGTGTGAGAGAGTAAGAGAAGATAAACAATGTCAACATTGAACACATGTGGCTTGCTTCACTTATCTGAAATTTGCCGTCTGGGCTATATAGGTAGAAAAACAAGTTATAAGTCTCACTGTAGTAATTTCACTCCTACACATGGGATTCCTAGAAGCTAGATTCCAGTGAATATCAGTGGGAAATCAGTGGATAAAAGAAGAAAAAATGTTCTCTGGGTCCTGAGTTATGACACAGACACTCAAACAGGGCTTGCAAAAGCTAAAGCCCATCTTTAGTGCTGAGATAAAGCAAATCTTCTACTCTTTTTGAAATATTTCAAGAGAATTGATATAGACTGTGATGCCATACAATGTTAGGCATTTTCTCTAAATCCCTAACAACTTTACCTACCTAAGCAGATTCCAGTTATGAGACTTAGGAGAACAAAACAGCGTGAGGTGAAAGGCAAATTGGCTGATGATACTCTTGATTTTCATGCTCTTTTGGACAAAGTCATTCACAGGTCTCCACCTCAAACATTCTGTGAGAATAAACATCGACCAGATATACTTTGGAGAATTTTTGTAGGCACTGACAGTGTTGATGCTGGTTTCTACAGAGATATCTTGATGAGAGGGTAGATGAAATACAGCAGGACTAAGTTCCAGCATGACAAATCCAATGATCTAAGCTTGCTATCGGCAGGTAAATTTTTTCTATCTATAATAGTAGTTTGTCATTAATGTTCTAAGGGTATGTAGCAAAGATGGAGCTGTTCAAGTTAAGAGGACAAAGACAAACCTGGATGAGCCAGAGGGACTTTCCTTACATGAATACTATTTGAAAAGTACTTTTTTTCATTAGCTAAAGATATAAAAACAACAAAAAACATAAGGGTGCAAACAAATAATGCAAGTAAGTAATAGTAAGGTTATGATAATTTTTCCTTTAGAGTTTGTGTATTTCTTAGCCTGGTGAGGAATAGAAATATCACAAAAACTCAATTATTTAGATGACCTGGCACAAACATTTGGAAGAAATAGATGGGTTGTGCTTTACTCATCACTCAGAACACTGTATCACAATACCCATTGTGGAAGACTTGAAATTGCAGATAAACATCTGCAAGTTCCGGGGCTGGAGGAAAATGGATTTTTAAATGCCCTCAACCTTAGAAGTTACTCTTGGAGTCAGTCTAGCCTCATTTTTACCTTAGGGTGTGCTGGAAAACACCTCCGTCCTTTACTTATTTTGAGGAGTTGAAGGAAGGGATGGAAAGCAGGAATGAAAGGCTGGTCAATGTGTGGTGATTACTGAGCATGCAATGAATGAAACATTAAGAATTATGTTGCTTTGGATATCTGATTGTCTGGGTTCATATTCATTTCTATAAAAAAGAATAAAAGGTATACACTGAAATAAATATTTTAAAGGACATGACACAACTTTGAATATATTTCCTTCACTAAAGTTTCAGTGAAGTTGTGGCAAATGCTGCTGCCTCACTCTGAACTTTAGTGTGGAAATATTTCCAATGTAGGAACTCAACCACAAAAAGAATCTCTTTTCTCAGATCTTACCAGCATTACACAGGAACAATGCAGTTTTCTCTGCTTTAGCAAGATAGAGCTTGTTTGCTATATTGTGTGAGACTTTGATATATATTGGCTAAAGACAGTACAGCAACTAAAATATGAGTCATGTTTTCAAAACATGTCAGCCTGTGCTAATAAAATCATGGAATCATAAAGCACTTTAGGTTGGGACCTCAAAGGTTTTCCTGTTCCAATCCCCCTGCCATGGGCAGGGACACCTTCCCCTAGACTAGGTCGCTCAAAGCCCCATCCAGCCTGGCCTTGAACAACTCCTGAATGGGGTATTCACAACCTCTCCAGGCAACCTGTTCTGGTGCCTCACCACGCTCTAATCTAAAACTACCTTTCTTAAGCTTAAAATCATTACCCCTTGTCTTATCTCAACATGCTCTTGTAAAAAATCCTTCTCCAGCTCTCTTGTAGGTCTCCTTTTGGTATTGGACGGCTGCTGTAAGAGAGACTTCACAAGAAACTATATGAGACTTCATGTCGTGTTACTACTGGGTGATGTGGAAGAGAAGTGCTGAAACTTGGGCTTCAGTTTACTGTTTATTATGTCTTAGTTGGCATGAAAAGGTGGTAGATCATAAAGCAAATTGCCATTCTTTGGTAGAAATAAAATTAAGGTATAATATTATAGAGCTACTTTCTGTCCAGGCTTGCAAAAAATGAGCATTCTGTATTATTAGTTGGATATATATTTGGGATATGTTGTACTCCTTTTCATGATAGAATCACTGTCATACCTCTTGGAAAGACTTAAGAAGGAAGTGTTCTCTTGATGTACAGTTCCCTGGTATGATGGTTTAATAAACGGGCTCTGAAAAAATCCTGTAAACATTTTTGGGAAGCACATTTTTTTAAATTTAAAGATAAAATACTCTTTTAAGATTTTGGACTAGGAATTTTTGATTATCTTAGCAAAATAAAAAAAATAGTAATTAAAGTGGTGTTTTAAAAATCGATGTCAAATGTTTTGTTGAAAAAGATTCATAAAAGATATTCAGTGTCTTCAAATAAGGAATTTCATTAAACAAAGAAATATGAAACTAAAGTATTATGACCTTTTTATTCTCCCTAGGCAGTCCCCATTTCTGTCTGAATTTATTAGTTGATTTGATTCAAAGTTCCCCAGTTCACCCACAGTTAATTTACTCTACACCAAAGCTTATTTGCTCAGTTCTGAAGCCAGCCTTAAATTTCACCTCTTTTGAGGTGACTAAATTTCTAAAAGTTGCAAGACTCAGAGAAGATAGTTTGGTCAAAGACTGTGCTCTCAAAGACTGTATTTTTGTTTTCAGAAGAAAAAATATTAATGCTGTGTTGTATAGGCAGTGGTAGTCAATGAGTACAGTAAATATGTTCTAATAATATAATATTTAATATCATGACCTTTGAAAATTGCTGTCATATATATCCTACACATAGTAAATCCGTTTCACAAAGGTTGGAAAAGTTTCTGAAACATTTTGTTCAATATTAATGTGTGTTTGAGCAAAATGGAGAGAGAGATTTTGTGGAAAAGAATGACATTTTCTAGGAGCTCTTAAATATTTTTTGGCTTTGATATTAAAAATATAATGTTTAATGGGGCTTAAGTTTTTTCCATTCCAAGAAGTGAAAAGCATTAAGGGGCTGGAGCATCTGTCTTATGCGGAAAGGCGGAGGGAGTTGGGCCTGTTCAGCCTCAAGAAGAGATGACTAAGACATCATCAATCTCTGTCAGAATCTGAAGGGAGCCAGTCAAGAGGATGAATCCAGCCCCTTCTCAGTGGGGCCAAGCAAGGGGATGAGGAAATGGGCAGAAACTGATGCAGAGGAAGTTCCACCTGAGTACGAGGGAGAACTTTACTGTGCAGGTGACCATGCACTGGAACAGATTGTCCAGAGAGGTTGTGGAGTGTCCTTCACTGGAAATATTCAAGAACTATCTGGACACAATCCTGTGCTATGTGCTCTGGGAATGATCCTACTTGAGCAGGGAACATGGACCAGATGAGCCACTGTGGTCCCTTCCCTGGGAGTGGGGCATTACCCATTTTGCATATCTGTGAATCACAGAATCCACAAAATCTCTGAATCTACATATTTTCAAAGTATTTTCACACTTTGAGACTCAAAAAAAAAAAGCTAGATTTTACAGGATGTTAGAGACCATAATAACTCTAGACATAATTTCCCCACAATGCTATAGCATTTGGGTTTGATTCAATTGAATACACGACATTTGTGAATGTTACAACCATCATCCCTTTACTGCATGGCACTGAGCCTGGGTATTGTGCTTTACACACACGACAAAGTCTCTGCCTGTGACCTGTGGCACAGTCTGGAGTGGTTCAGCCCAGAAAGTCTCCTCTTGTCTCAGGAAGGTCTTGTTTCAGTTTCCCTGTACACATCTTGTCATTTCTTTGCAGCTGATACATGCAAGGGAAAACAGGTAATCTTAATGCCATTCTTTCATTGTGATTCCTAAAAACAGAGAAGAGGCAAAACAGTGCTGTATAAATGAGTTTTCAAGGATATATTCTATCAGTTCATCCCTGAGTTGCCTTAGAGTCTCACTCTGCTCTCTGCTTTCAACAAATGTAGCTGGATAATTATTTGTATTAATTAATGATACTATTAATATTTATTATTATTTTGGTTTTATGTGCAGAGTGTATTACATTTGATGATTAAAGAAATATTTGACCATCTTTTTCAGACTGATAAAAATAATGTTTGATTCCAAAATAACTGAAAGTGAGTTAGTGGCAGAGGTACTACATGGAAGTGTCACTGCAACAATCCTCGTAGAGGAGAAGTAATAATTAAATGTCTTGCGAACAGTAGGATCCAAGACTCAGAGTTGCTTAGTTTAAATGCTGCACCTCCTGAAGCCCACTGTGAAGTATTTATAGAATAGAGACTGAAAGGTAGTCAAACTAAGCCTGACAGTCTAAACTAAATTAAAATAATTAAAGGAACCAGTATAGTGTATAGTACAATTTATAGAAAGTCAGGATATAAATAGGTGAGGATCAATATATATACTAAATTACATACATTGATGACTATTAACATCTTGTGTCTGTCATGTGTTTGCTTTATTTACTGTGAAAGCTAGAAAGAAAAACTATCATAAAATATTTAAGAGTCAATGTAAATGGAAAAAATGTTTTCCCAAGGTAATGGACTCCTCCAGCTATTAAGCAATGAAGCAAAGTAGAAACATTTATTTTCCAGGCAGAAGACAGTGCTTCTGAGATAAATTTCTATGATAATGAACATAAGGCAGACATTCACTGTAATGAATCCAGAGGTATCTGGTTTTACCCAGAGAGCTCTGAAAGAGCAGGGATGCTGTTCTGCACAGCCTGGTTGTGGTGCCCAAGCCCCATTTCCCACACCAGTCCTGCCGGGCTGCGTGCACTCAGTGTCCATCTCCAGCAGTGTGTTGGCTCCAGGACACTGGTGCTGGCTGAGAACATATGTTTCCTTTCTCAAAGTGATGTTTGTACCATGAGGGACAGGCTCTAACAGAATGATTTACTGCACAAATGTCCTTTATTTGCTTCCTAGGAATGAAAACCTTTGCAATGGAAGAAACTCTTACCCTCTTTCCCAATGATTTTTGTAGGTGGCATTGCTTTTCCCCACAGTTATTTTTTATGCAACTGCTGCCCACCTGCCCATTTACTCCAGAACAGTATTTCCCTTCAACCTTCCAAACACTCCTTCAGACAGGTTTTTAATTCTCCTTCCTTGTGCATCTCCTGTGCTTTACTCTGGGCATAATCAGCACTTTGTCTTTCTGCTGACTTCTCTCAGTTTAATTCTCAATATCTTTCAGTCTCAAATTTAATGTATTGTAGTCTCTGATCCTTCCTAGCCCGGCTGTTAGGGTGAGAGGCTTCACAGAACTCAGTGATTTTATGCAGAAAGAAAATCTAACCCGATTGTTCGGGTACTAAAAAACTTTAATACTAGAAAATAGCAACCAGCAAGCCAAATAGTTTGTACTGAATGAACTGGGAAAGATGGTACAGGGAGGCTTGATCCATGCATGAGGGCAAAATGGCAAAAAGCAGGTGTTAGGGCATGTCAGGGGTATTTATAAACTTGGGGAGGGGAAGAATTAGGGTGGAGTTTAGGGAGGGGGTCCAATAAAGAACTAGGGCGATTAGGAATATTAAAATTATTGCAGCAAAAAGGAACCAATGATAACAAGGGAAGCAGAGAGCTTTCTGGAAATTATCAACATACTGGAACTGGGGGATTCTGGGGTGTGATTTTTTACCCACCCCTATTGCAAGGGTTTTCCTGTGGCATTAAACCATGATACTCTGCATTTTTATGGGAGCTGACTCCAACAGTGTATATTTGACAGTACAGAGCATTGAAAAATACCCTGAATTCCCTACCTTTCTTAGCACTTCCTCTTTCTTTACTATTTGTTCAACATTTTAACATTACTTTTATGAATTTTCATATTTAAATATCATCTTTGGCTAGGTTTTAATTTTTTTAAACACCTGAACACATATGTCTTCGTCAAGTTAAAACATATTCGCTTTTGCCTTAGTAATAATCCCCTTCTAATCCTTCAGACAAACAGTCACTAGCCTGAAAATGCAAATTGGTATATGTGTTTTTGATATTTTAAAGAAATCTTTCAGTGAGATATTGTCACTAGAATGCATTAGAAGTCAAATAAATAAGGAAATGCAACCTGGTTATACTTTTAGAAATATGAAGAAAAAACTAGAGAAAGTCAGAATTAAGTAACATTTTTTGTCACTCTCATATCAGGCTAATCAGATCAGGCTCAACTTCTCAATACTTCCCCTTGTGATTTGAAGTATATGTATTTGATGCTTAGGCTGTTTGATCTTAAAATGCCACTGAGGCTATTTATGCTGGGTCATATCACTTCAAACAAAGTATTTATACTCTTCTCCATTCTTTCCTCTTATCTGATATGTGGACAGCTCTGCTAGTGCTAATATAAAACCATTAAACACCACTTTTTCGTTTATCTGAAATCACTGCTTTCCTAAATTTATACTATTATCTACTTTAAAAAGTTGATATTGTGCATACAAATATATAATAATAGTAGTTATCTTAACTTCTAGACTTCCCCAAAGTGCTCTTAACACTTAAGATTTTCATTACCATTGCTCTGTTTTATGGGCATGGTTAATAAATAAATACATGGGGACTCTCCCTACGTCTGTGTTCCACTTCTGTGTTTGATAACTATCACTCAAGTTATGTTAAAATATTTCATGACAATAATAGCACTCAGGCATCAGCTTGGGCAACTTTAGGAGTCAGCTTTTCAGTATTTTGTAGTCAGATTTGATTCAATCTTATTGGCAATGTAAAGATTTATGAGCGTTCACATGGCAGATGCAGGTTTCATGAACTAGCTCTGCTCGCCCCAGGGTCAGATCTTGGAGCATTGGATAGCAGGGATGTAGAAAGAGCTGGGGTAGCTGTATGCAGGCCAGGTGGTGACTTGAAGAAGTGTGTTGCAGCTGTAGTGAGGCAAATCTATGCTATTTGCAGGTATTGGATCAGAAATCTGTTCAGCACTGCTGGTCATAGCATGGATTTGCCACCTCAGGTCTCAGTGAAGTTGGGGAGACAGTGCAGTTTGGTGAATTGCATTTGGTACAGGCACTGAAACAGGCAGGGGGGTTAAACCAACAATATTCCCATCCAGCTAAAGGCAATAAAAACAGTGCAGAAAGGTGAATGTTCTGGAAAACTACTGCAGTCTGATATAAGGCATGTTGCAATGGTAAAGTACATTGCTGTGCTCTCCTTAAACACCAGGAATTTACATGTGATTGTCTAATTTGGACTTTTAAAATTTGAACCTGTGTTTTGCATACTTTCCTTTTCCATCATTTACAACTCATCCCTTTTAACAGAGTAATGTGTCTCTAGCCCTAGATGAAACCAACTTTCTTGACTGCCTGAAAATCAGAAGTATAGTAAACCAAATAATTTCTTAGATTAGGATTAGTATCTGTACAACAGAGAACTCAGTGAGCTGAAGATCATTACACAAGTAAATAGAAAGAGAAGGTCTCCATATACATACTATCTTCATTTAAGAAAAGGAAATCTAAACTACACTAGAGGTCACTGTAGGTGAACCTTAGAAATTCTGAATCTGAATTCATTTGCAAGAAGCTCAAGAAAACTAATGTAGACTTCTGTAGTCACCCTTACCTGTTATTTCAAATTTCCCCCCAGTTTAGGTAGGAAAAAAAAAAAGGAAAAATCAGTTCAGCTCTTGCAGACATATTATTGTCTGACAATATTTCATAAGCTGTGCAAGCTGGTAGTATCTACATAAGGGAGAACAAAATTTAAAACCATTCATTATAGTCCCAGGCTAGAATTTTGTTTCCTGAGGGACACAAAGGATAGCCAGCAAAGGGCCCCCCAGATGACTGAAAAAACACTGCTATGCAGTTCCTTATGACTACAGGTCTTTTGTTTTGTATTACTGTGGTCATGCTTATTATTTCCATGGTGCCCAGGAGGCCTAAGTAAGGGTGAAAATCCTGTTCTGTACCTTTAAACTGCTACTTCAGAAGACAACTCCAGTTCCAGAGAATTTCCTGAGAAGAGATTGCATTTATAAGATGAGTAAGGTTGTTTTCAATAGTGATGGGTAAGCATACTCAAACATACCCTCACAAGTACACCATTATTCAACTAAAAAAGACGTTTTCCAGGTAAATAAAGAAACATATATATTCATATCAATATAGGAAGCCATAAGTGTCTATCTCCTTCTTCTGAAAATTCAACTCTATGTAAATGGAAGTGGAAAACAACAGCTGGGAGGGAGGGAATTTGGAGTACAAAAGAACACCAGACCCAGCTGTAGATTTGCATTCTTTGACATCTGGTGCTGAGTAGACACTGGGGAATTCTGTGACAACATGAGATTTTTTTGCATCTGTCAGCTAAATCTAGCAATTCTCTCTGGGACAATTGCATGGATGAAGTTGATCTCAGAGAGCTGTTTTAAACCAGACAAAATAAAAGAACTAAACTATATCTGAATTGGACCCTCAATTCACAGACCTGGCAGGTTGCATGAATTGGAATCACATATCTGTTCTGCAAGAATTTGCAAGATAGCTTCCATAAAATACCAACATGATTTGATTTCAGGAGTGCTGTGACCTGGGGCCACGAAAGCCTTCTGGTGCATAATGAAAGGGGTCAAGAGTGTGTGTGTGTGTGTGTGTGTGTGTGTTTATGTGTGTGTGTTTGTGTGTGTGTGTGTGTGTGTGTGTGTGCGCGCACATGTATGCGGGTAATTCAATTAAAGGACAAAAAAAACCCTATACAGTTTTAAAAGTGGACTTTCAACATTTCTCTGAACATTATTGGAAAATCATACTAAATCTAGATACTCAAGGAAAAGAAGGGTTCTGACCATATGAAGTAATCCCCTGATCTGAAGTAATCCTGCCCTTACCTTTGTACTTTTACCTCATTCCAGTACAGCTGAGCATTTTTTTCTTTTTTTTTTTTTTGAGATGAGAAAAAAATCTTGTGTTTTATGCCAAACCAATTTGCGGTTTACATGCAAACAAAGGAGCCAGAGTTTGAGCACCAAAGACATTTCACGTCATTACACATCGTAAATCCTCATGTGCTCTCTTATCATTAACATTATATGTGTTTGACACTACACATTGTAAAATATCACTGCCAAATGAATCAGATCACTAATTCATGGAATCTTACTTTAATCTCTGCTTCACAGTAATTGCCGTTCTTAAGAAGGGAGCTGCTTCGTATGCCACCAGGATAAACACACACCTCATATGAAAGCATTTAACCTCCCTTCCTTACAACTCCAGATAACCAGGCGTGGGTGTAGACAGGCCAGATAGTGGTGCTGTGAAATCTGTGTCTGTGACCTTTCCACCTCAGACATCTGAGAGCAGACATTGCAGCAGTACTAATGAAAGCGCCCTTTCTTGATGAACTCATGCTTCACGGTCCCTGCCGTGGTATATTGCATAATCTGGGATGATGTAAAAACGATCTGCAGTGCAGAAGATGAAATAAAGTCTCCTTCCTTCCTTCCTTCCTTCCTTCCTTCCCTCCTTCCTTCCTCATCTTCCTCTCAGATAGGCTGCTTGAACTGCTTTTGTTTTGGGATGACCCTTGTTCCAAGTGATTTCTGCACCGAAAGGAAAGCAAAGAGCTTTTTACAGCTGCTGCTGGTAAATCATGTGTGTGGACTCTTCAGATATAAATCAACAGGACCATTTCTATGCTGTTGTCTAGTCCCCATTATCTGCACACACTAATCAAATTTAAGCCATTTTTAGATACAGTGATTGAACAAATTTTTTTTTGTTAGAATGTTGTTCTTTTAATGAAAAGTGTCATGGTGCTATTGACAGGAATATATGAAGGAATACTCTGAACTGCTTTGGCTCCCAGTTGTCTCTTTACAAAGTAATCTTTTTGCTACACATGGGGTGGGAAATGTTTCTGTAATACAGCCCGTGACTCCTTTAATTATGGCTTATTACCCTGTTAAGGAAAAAAAAAGCAACTAAAGCTCTTAAATACTATATTAATGACAGCTATAAATGTAGATATTACCTAAGCAGTGCTGTAATGGAGTCTGGTATGCTGAATAGAAGTCCACAATTTTCTAAAAATATACTGCTGTAACTATGAAACAGACACAGGTGGGAGCTTACCAGGAGAAAATAGGCTTGGTTGACAACTTGTGGCTGACAAATGTTAAAACCCAATTTCTGAGAAATTCTCAGTTGGTTATAAATCAGGCATGAGAAAAACTTTGCTCCCTTGAGACAACTGCCAAGTTTTTGCTCTGTATATAGATGCAGTTCCTTATAAACAGAATGTATTTACAGCCTGTAAGATACCTGCTATTTTTAATAATGATTCTCAACAAGCCAACAAATATTTTTTGTTTATATTAGAAAGTATTGGTATGTCTGTGTGGTTTTTTTTTTTATGTGTCTTTTTTTTTTTTTTTTTTTTTTTTTTTTTTTTTTTTTATGTGCCCATGTGAATGTAAGTAACCCTCGCACATACTATGCAATCTGTGGGGGCCACAGTGGGTGGTATTCAAGTCAGGCAATCAATTAAGTCAGGCCACCCTAAGGCACAAGTCCCAGGGTGTGCACATACCAACCTTTCTAAAACTGGATCACTAGTTTACAACACTGACACGCCTAAGCAAGGGACTGACATTAACCTCGTGATAGATTTAAATCATTCCAGGCAGTCTGTTTTGAATTTCCAAATGTGCCGTACTGTTCTAATGCGTTAATTCATTTGGTATCCATTTCCTCCTGTCAGCTGCTTTTGGAAAATAAATTGTGCATTGTTATCTTAGCCTTGTCTATCCTATTAATGGTTTAGGAAATGCAGCTGAAGATTATCTGGAGTTTTCTGTGGCAGAGGTTGACCTGTGACAATGTAATGATCAATCACATCTTGAAGGAGTCAGAAACTGCAAAATCATTGTTCATTTTGTTTTCTGTCTGCAGGGCAGCTTTTTTTAAAAAAATGTTTTCCACCATTTGTGCAGAGGAGTAAAAACAAAACTGTTGTCCAGAATTTTTGAAAAACATCACTTTCAGTGTTTAAATGTCATCCACCCAATGAGGGGGATATAGCAATATACTACATATTCCACATTTTTCAGCAGTACATTAGAAATCTTCTCTGTTGCCTTCTTGTTTGGTGCTAGTGATTATATTGGCAATACCCAGATGGTTTCTGGTGTTTTGCGGTGCCGTGTTAGGCCAGGTGTGAGTGGCATAGCATCTGACAGCACCAGACTCACAAAAGAGCATTCTCCAGAAGGACCCTGGTGTTCCCCAAATGCTCATCTCCTTCACCTGTCAAGTCCCGTCCCCTGCTTCCCAACACCTGTTAAAGATGGCAGTACTTGTATCCCCTAATTCACTTTGGTGAGAGGCACTGCTTTTAACTGGTCCTGACTGAGTTTAGGAAACAAAGCTACCCAGGGTGTCTCTGATCCCTGTTGAAGAGCTGGAAAAACTCCTACAAGAGACAATTCCTGTCTATTAATCTGTTAGCTGGCAATGGTACCCTTCCCTGCTCTTTCCAATCCTAAAAACTCACAATTTTTCTTTACATCTTCCTTACATTTTTTTTCACATCTTCCTCAGTTTCCTAGCAAGCATTTCAAATTTGCTATTCTATGATTATTCCAGCAACTAGTTTTTAGAAATGCCTAGGTATCTTTGCTCCCTGGTGTTCTGGCTGTGTTGCCCATGTCAGCTTTTTTGCACTGTGCTGTGTGCTAATCCCACCGCAGTACACAGCACAGTGTTACTCGTGCCCACACTTTCCCTTCACTCCAACCACAATTAGATCATCTCAAAATATCTGTACTGCTCAGAGGCTCTAGATCTGATGTGAGGGTTCATAGATTAATTTAGCACAACTAGTTTACCTTGGGATTTAAACAAGCTGCTATTTTAACAGCCCTGAATCTTTTTGGCTGTCCCTGTGCTGAAGTCCTATGCTTCCCATAGGATCTGTGGGAATAAAAAGTGTATAAAAAGAAAAAGAAGCACAAAACTCTTAGCCTTTCAGCCCTTCATTTTCCTGTGACTTTCAGACAGTTCTGACTTGCACACTGGAGAGAGACTCTGAGTTATTTTTTTATGAGAAACAGATTGAATGCGCAGGTTTTCATTGATCTCAGTGCAAGTGAAGTTCACCTCTCTGAAGAATCCCCAAAGCGTCTAACATATGGTGCCAGGAATAGTCAGGACCTTGTACTTGAGTCTGTTTTCTCCTGCACTTCCTCTCTCCTCAGCATGGGGTGGAAATTATTTCCCCTCATTATGCTTTTCATTGCTGCACATGGCTTTGACCATTTTAGCCTAACTTTAACTTCAGCCACCTAAGTGGAACCCTCAGTTGCCTTTTAATCCTGAACTGAAAGCTGAGTGGGAACAGAAGCTGCTTACACAGTAGTGAGGAAATCCATGCTCTGAGAAGGAATTCTCTGCAGCCTCACGTGGCATTGCCTGAGCACAATCCTCCCCAGCACCGATGTGATGGACAAATCTGAGCTGGGCCAACTTGCACCCTGTGCACATCTGAATTTCCATTTTCTCAGAGTATTCCACAGTGAGCATAAAACCCCCCTCCCCTGGAGGTGCTGGTGACTCTTGGATGGCTCTGTGCTCCTTGTGTGGCCAGCATGTGCCTGGTTTTTTTACTGGTGTCTGTGGATAGCTCATACTTCCCCTGGTGTTGAAGAGCTGCAGCTGCACAATACTCCAGAGAGAAATGGACCACAGTTTGATGTTCATAAATAGCCTCTCAAATCCAAGATCTGTGAAAGAAAATTCTGTCAGTGCTTCTATTTCAATTTTAGCCTTTTTTTTTTTTTTTTTTTTGAAATTATAACAATAATAAAAAATATCCTGTGTTCTCTGTAACAAAAATTGGTGAAGTCTCAGTGGAGTCTGGGGAATTGCATCAAACATGTCAGCAGAGAATTTGGCCCATGAAGGGAAAATAAGTCTCAGTAACATTATAGTCTCAACACAAATATTTATTTTTCTTGTTGGCAGTACCAAAAGATATTTTTCTGTTCAGAACTCCAACGGAGGTTTTTACTACCAAGAATATAGCTTTTAAATAGAAAAATAAAGAGCATACTATGATAACTTACAATAAAGATATTATTTTAGTCTTAATTTTCAAGTGAAAACATTACCAAACTAAATTTCAGATAGTGTTTTATTATGTGCAAACCACTGTTGATATAGTAACTTCTATTTTAGGTTGCTAGCAAAGAAAAGAACAATGTGACCCATTTAAAAACTGGCTCACAGAAAAATATTAGCAAGCCATTTATCATTTCTATTTAATTTTGGCGATAAGCAGCTTTTGATGGAAACATTTCTTTGTTATAAAACTAACAGTAGCATAGGATGTATTTGACCATAACACATGTGGTTTGCAAGGGTACTGAGAAATGGACTTTCTGTTTGTTGCCAATTGTTTGGAAAATAAGTATAAAAAGGGAAAATTCTCACCTTTCAATTCTACAGCAGCTAGAGCCTGATTTTTGAAATCTTTGATTAAGAGGTAAATCACACTCAAAAAGCTGGATTGCTTCAATGGCTGGATACAGCTAGACTAAAGCATCCAAGAAGGCTCTAGAGTGCATTGAAAGACAATAATGTAAAAATAGTGCTACAAAATTAATAGTAATAATAATATTAAAAATTATAATAAATTTTATGATATTTTCAGTTGGCTGAGGAGGTGAAGAGGAGATGCTCCGCTGGATCTGATTTTCACAAACGAAGACCTTGTTGGGAATCACAGAATCACACAGAATCACTAGGTTGGAAGAGACTTTTAAGATCATTAAGTCCAACCCATGCACAACACCTCAACTAAACTAAACTAAACTGCCACATCCAGTCATTTTATAAACACGTCCAGGGATGGTGACTCCACCACCTCTCTGGGCAGACAATTCCAGTACTTTCAGTAAAAAACCTTTTCCTAATATCCAACCTATATTTTCCTTGGTGCAGCTTAAGACTGTGTCCTCTCATTCTGTCAGTTGCTGCCTGGAGAAAGAGACCAAACCCCACCTGACCACAAACACCTTTCAGGGAGTTGTAGAGAGTGATAAGGTCACCCCTGAGTCTCCTCTTCTCCAGGCTGAACAACCCCAGCTCCCTCAGCTGTTCCTCACAGGGTTTGTGTTCCAAGCCCCTCACCAGCCTTGTTCCCCTCCTCTGGACATGCTCAAGAGTCTCAATGTCCTTCCTAAACTGAGGGCTAGAACTGGACACAGCACTCAAGGTGTGACCTCAGGGGAAGTACAGGGGAAGAATGACCTCCCTGCTCCTGCTGGCCACACCATTCCTGATAGAGCCCATGGTGCTGTTGGCCCTCTTGGCCACCAGGGCACACTGCTGGCTCACGTTCAGTCAGCTGTGGAGCAGCACCCCCAGGTCCCTTCCTGCCTGGGCACTGTCCAGCCACTCTGTCCCCAGCCTGTAGCAGTGCAGGGGGTTGTTGTGGCCCAAGTGCAGGACTCAGCACTTATTAAACTTAATCCCATTGAACTCTGCCCATGTATCCAACCACTCCAGGTGTCTCTGCAGAGCCCTCCTACCTTCCAACAGATTGACACATGCTCCCATCTTAGTGTCATTTGCAAATTTATTAATGAAAGACTCAATACCCTCGTCCATGTCATCAATAAAATTATTGAACAGAAATGGCCCCAACACAGACCTCTGAGTCTGGATGCCAGGAGCAGATGGAACTCAGGATCCTGAAAGAAGACAGAAATTTAACAACCCTGGACATCATAAAGCCAACAATGGGATCTGCTTGGAAAAATGCCTAGTGACTCTCTTGCAGAAGAGAGGAGGAGTTCAGGATAGCTGATGGATTTTCAAGGATCACCTCTTCCAGACTCAAGAGCTGTCAATCTCCACCTGCAGGAAGTAAAACAAAGGTGGGAGAAGGCCTGCATGGATGAACAGTAAACTCAAAGGTAAAAAAGAAACATTCAAGAGGTGGAAGTAGAGTTAGGTGGTATGGGAGGAATGTAGAGACACTGACCAATAATGCAGGTATCAGGTTAGTAAAGTCAAAGCACACTTGGAGTTGAATCTAGCTAGAGATAAGAAGAGCAAAAAGGGAGGTTTCTACATGTACAGCAGCAGCAAAAGGGAGACTGGGAAAACGCTGGCCAACAGCTGAACAGGGCAGGTAACCTGGTGATAGAAGACATGGAATAGACAAGTGTACTCAGTGCTTTTTTCTCATTGGTCTCTACTGGTAAAAGAAATCTCAGTGGTGCCTAGTGACAGGACAAGACTCAATGGAGCAAATGAAATACATTTAATCTGTGAAAGTGGTTAAACACTGGCACAGGTTTCCTGCAGACGTGTTGGATTCTCCATCCTTGGAGATATTCAAAACCCAATGAGATGTGGTCTTGAAAATCTGCTATAAGATGACCCTGCTTTGAGCAGGGGGTTTTGACTAGTTGCTTTCTGTAGGTACTTTCCAGCCTCAGCCATTCTGTGAAATTATGGTTTATATAATAAACCAAAAAGTGTTGGCTCTGTAGGAAGCCCCATGTCGCAGTCTGGGCTCACAGCTCTTCTGCTGCTAAGAAGTTCTGTTAGAAAGAATTCATGTATAAACTTGCAGGATGTAAGTGCATGTAAGATCCTGACATCCAGAGAGACAGCAGGGACCTCTTGGCAGCTGAATCCGGGGTAGCTGGAGGATGCTTTGCTGCTCCTCACCAGCTGCATTCCCTAGAGGCTGGGCTTTCCCATCCCCAGGAGGGGATCACAGCCAGAATGACGGCCTTGGTCTGTCAGTCTGCTGGAGAGGAACAGCTGGCTCTGCTGGCATTGAGGCACCTGGGGAGCCCTTCTCTCAAGGAGAAGTCACAGCTGATTTTTCCAGCCTACTTTCTAGACCTTTCGTGCTGATCTCACAAAGCACAAAGGGAATAGAGCAGGCCTGGGAATATGTGTGAAAAAATATCTCCCCCAGCCTTGTACATACTGAAGAGGAGTATGTAACAGCATGACTTTTGTACCAGTTCCATAGAGACAAAACCACTTTGGAAAGTGGCTTTCTCATTGTTCAGGAAAGCTAATTTTCTCGCCAGGTTTGAATTAGACAAAGTAATTTTATTTTCTCTCCAAGTTCCTATTAGTGTTATGACTATTATCAGCAATGAATTGTTTTGAACACCAAGCATAAGAAGAAAGATATACTAATTTTTTTTCACATTGTCCTTTTACTAGTAAATTTTGGACTGGACCACTTACTCTGTTTATGATTAATGCATTCATGAGTCTTATTTTCAGTAGCTATGAAGAAAATAGATTTTAAAGCAAATTGAGGTAGGTGGTATCTTCTCTAGTGCATTTTTATTGTATGAGACATTGTAACGACCAGAAAAGCATTCTGTGCTCTGCAATACAATTCAACAATTAAAAAAAAGAAACAAAACAAAAACAACCAACCAACCAAAAAAACAACCCAATAAAAAAGAAAGATAGAAACAAGATAACAGAACATATGGGCAAGTGAAAGGTACAGCCATGCTATTAGTGTCCAGTTAGCTAATTTTATTGGGATTTCCAGCATATGAAAGATTAATATGATAACTGGTGCGGGTATGAAGATGTTGTGATATTAATAAGAATGTAATTCCATAAGAAATTGTCTTGTGATTTATATCTAATAATGTAACTTAAATGAGGCTAATGAAGGCAATCAATGCTATATAATACATTTTTGTAAATCTGATTCTCAAAGCATTTCTGATAGAAAGAGGATAGATTTGTCTTCTCCCAGCAATCCCTTCTGACAGAGAACTCCTACTGAAATCAACTGACAAGCAGACAGGGGAGTAAATAAACCTCTGTGGATGCACTTGTGCTCTGCCTTGCTTCTGTGGCTACTCTCTCATGACAATGTCCTTAGAGTCACATTTTCTGTAAGAAAACTTCTCCAAAACACCTGAGGCACAGTCTCAGCCCTTACTGCTCTACTAAGGAACTCTGCCTGCTATGAAAGGTGCCTTTGCTCTTGCTGACTTGGGTAGAGATCACAGAGTCTTTTGCTGTGCCATACCAGTCTCTCCAGACCTTTGGGTATTTATGCAATTAGCTGGTCTACACTGCACCCCACGCTGCTTGTTTTTACTGATATTACACTAAAGGAAGGCAAGCTTCATTGTATTTCCCCAGTCTTTAGGAACACTGCAGACTGCAGCGCATGTTTTCCCACCCCAGCCTCCCTTTCTCTAAGCAACTGAAATCAGTTAGATTCAGCAGATCCCTGAAAGCATACAGACACATATTTCCCTTTTTGTTCCCTTCCTTTTCTGTTTCATTACCCATTTTCCTTGGAAAGGAATTTATAATGTGATTTATAATATGGATCTTTATAGCATTTGGAAGAACACCTATTTCTTCAGAGAAATGTCATGGGATATATTTAAAAACAGAAATTTTAGAAATCTGGCATTACTTTGCTTTGCTTGAAGTACAGACTCACAGTTCTCCTTATGAGGGGATATCTACAATGAAATTACTAATCTTGTGGATAATTTTGTGGATGTTAAAGTATGACCTCTATTCTAGGTAGACTGTGAAGAGAAGCTCCCAAATGCATTTATCTCCTCATGCCCAACACCTTCCTCTTCAGGATTCTGGAAATGGACATTATAGCAGAGGTTTCTGTCTCTGTCACCATGCTTATTTAAGTCAATGGCAATAACTTCTTTGATGTCAGTGAGGCAGGACAAAATCTTGTGTAAACAGCCAGCACACATATCTTTCCTCATCTCAAGAACCTTGTTGACATCTGACTTAACACCTTAGGTATCCTCCTCGTTCAAATACTTAAGTAGGCACAGATATGTGACAGCAAGGAGGTATACTGGTGAAGAAAAGGATGTGAATATAAGGTTGGATTAAAGGTGTAGCGCTATAGACAAGATCATAACAATCTATTTTTCCGTGCAAGTTTTTTCTATATCTCAGTCCAAGCAGCTGTTGAGGCAAGCAGCATGAAGCACAGGAGATTAGAGGCAAAAACATGTTTGAACCATAAGATGCTTGGAAAAACTGCAGTCTTATCTGAGCTTGGTGAGAAGAACCTGAGAAATAACATGGACTGGAGAAACACCAGTGACATGGCAAACAGGGGAATGGCTACTGATTTCAAAAGGAAAGCAGTTGATTATACTTTGTCAGAAAAGGAAAGATTTTAGTCCTGACTGGCTTTTTTGTGTTTGAGGTTACTTTGAAAACCACTTAGCACAGAGAAGATTAGATCCTGGCACTGTTGTGCTGTCATCACTGTAAATTCATTAATGTTTCACTGAACTGTTTTCTAATGCCATTGGACTGCCCCATGTCACATGTGTTGTGTCTATGAATGCTCTCTTTGTCTCCCTGTGTAGCAAGGAAGGTGAAAGGCACTGGAATTGAACCCATTCTTCAAGCCGAGAATCTTTGCAATCATAAATAAAGTCAGTCCCTTCAGCTTAACATTCATTGCCTCCTTTCTCATTTAAAAACAGATGTCAGCACAAGGAGAAGGCAGGTGCAGAGTGCCTCTTTCAGCTGCTTTTGAAGGAAAGCAGGAAGTGAATAAGTCACAGAGAGCTGTGCTGTTTGGATCTTTAGAAAGCATTTATATATTCTAGATACGTTCCTACTAATGAGGGTGTGAGATGCCGACTCTTTAGAAGTTAGAGCATGCACTCTCATCAACTCTGATGGATGCAGTGTGTATGGGAATGTAATTTAAACATGAGGATATGAGAAATGATTTATTAAGTTACCACAGAAAGTACTTAAGAAAAAAAGTCTAATACTAGAAAAAATGTCTGGGGTAGTTGAATGCTATATAAACTACAAAATTTGTTATAAACTGGAAACCTCCAAATAGATGCTCTCCATACACTGCAACACTGTCTGAAACTGCTTATAAATAGCCTGAATAATAGCTGTAAAATATTACAGTTTACAACAGCCAGACTCCTGAACCTAATGAAGGCCACAAACTGATTGTTGTCAATCGTATTATTGCTGTTAAACCAGCAGCAATGTTTTCTGAGAGCATACTATGTTTGGTGTGTGGTGAGAATCTGACTACTGCCATTTTCCCCTTAGGCAATCCAACTTCCACACAAAATAGTGCCATTTTCTAATGAGGGCAAGATCAGAGACAACATTCTCCATGGTCTTTACAAGATGTGAGACTGAGGTGAGCAGAAAAGAATAAACAGCACTACAGCCTCTCTCTCTTGTCTTTCCACATCTATCAGGTTTGACGTGGGTGGAAACACACTATTCTTTGTAAAGAGCTGGCACAATTTGCCCTCATTAGCAAAGCATACCCACTTTTTTTCTTTTTTCTTTGCCATTCTTGCTGTACCTCATTTGAAACACCACACTGCAGGGATTTTACAGTGTCTGGGATTTTAACTATGAAAGGAGAAGTTTACAAGAAAAACGCCTGCAGCTTCCTGGGCTTGATGCACTGCATTGTCTGGCATGGATTTCACTTTCCCTGTGACACTGAAAAAGCATGCCACAGAACAACTTGTTTTGATGCCCTCTGCTAGCAAAGAAGTTCTGTGATAAACAAGCTTTTAATCCTGTATTTCCTCACTTTTACTAAGCAAATCACAGCTTGACAAAGCTGTATGTCAGTGACTGTGCCAAAAGCTCAGCCCTAAACAGAGATGGTTAAAGAGGGTAGGAGAAAAAGTGCTCACAGGAAGCACACAGAAGAATTGTACTTTAGAAGCTTTGTCAGAGCTTTGATTTAGTGCCATCAGTTCTACTGCAGCAGGCCTTCTCCTAAGTGCTAGTGTAGACAGTCCAGGAGAACTCCCAAGAAGCTATAAATGATGCTTACGACCTGAAAAGTATCTTCTGCCTCCCTGAATTCTAAGGAGGGCTCTGCCCAAACAAAATACGTGTCGGGACTCACGAGGAGCCTGCCCTTTCATATGACAAGGTCTCTATTCAAAGAACCGTAGTGTACTTTGATTAAGTACATAAGGAGCCAAATCTCAGCATCAGATTTTCAGGAAAAAGCCCTGCTGGCCCCTTCCATATGATGCCAGTCCACATGTGTCACAGAAGTGAAGAGCCATCTTCTGCATGAAGGTAATACCCAGCACTAAAATGCATGTTAACATACCCAAGACAGAGCTTTTCAGTACTAAAATTAGCAGTTTGGGAAGCAGCACAGGAATGTAAGTAACAGAGGACCTTTTCTGCTTACCTGAAAGTTGTCTTGTTGCCTGAAATCTTCACAATATCCTGAAGTATTGCAGTGCCTCCTGGAACTACTCCTCTGTTCCTTTTTTCAGATGAAGAGACGCTGAGCTTATCTGCTTTGCTGATGCAGATACAATAAAGCACACTGTGCTATGAACTAACTCCCTTCCTGTGGAACAAACATTAGGAAGCAGCTGAAGAGATATTCAAGACTCCCATGTTTCAATGTAAACCAGAAAATTCCTGTTTTCAGATTCTTAAACAGGAGGGTGCAGACTGTGTAATACAAAAACTAATCACAAGAATAAAAAGTCTGATATAAAACTCTTCTTTTTAGTAAAGAAATCTCTGATGCTTTCCCCCCTGCCCTTTTTATATAGAACTGAAGTACACAGATGCACTGTAGGACACTGATAAAGTATCAGAGCCACTGCATGGCTCTAAATTACTGCACAGAAATCAGGGGCATTTTTGGAAAATATTTCATATTCAGTGTGGTAAAGTATTTTTCATTTTTAATGGTAGCTGTTTGAAGTTGTTCAGTGGCTTGGGAAGTTACCAGTTCCTTTTAATTTCAGAATATGAACATTTCTGTGCCTGTGCAAGATCACATTTTTTGAGGTTGTGGCTCTTGTGGCTCTTTTCACCACACATCTAATCTGAGACAAGTACTACATTATTTTTGATGAAGTTTATCATCCTGGAAGAATACTAATTCAGGAAATCAGTGTTCAATGTTGCTATACAAAACATTAAAATTAGAACAAAATCAGTCGCTTTTTCCTAGTTAGCTACATGACATGTGATTAATGATTGGTAAAATATAAATCTGAATGCAAACACCTCCTCTTCCAAGGTTGCAGTTGATCAGTTTTGAATTGCCAGACTGAGGATGTCAGCTAAAAGCCTCTCTAGCAGCATCACAGTGACACACTGCCTGTCCTCCTTTTAAGTACTTGTTCCTTCGTAATTATTATCTGCAGGTGGCCACTGGACTTTGAAACTGCAAACTGCTTTCCATATCTTTTGTTTCCTGCTGTATATACATTGAAATCACACGCTTTGTTATCTGTCACTAAGATTACATGCAACATGAATTAAAAGGAAAAAGGTAGAAAAATGTCAATGAAAACAGGGAGCTCTTTACTGACTATAAAATTTGACATATCTCTGTAACCAAAAATGGAGCTATAGTACTCGGAATCTGGTGCTGATTCACTGGTGAATAGAAAAAGAATGAGTAGAAATAGGTACAAAAAGACTAAAAAAATATTGATATGTAGTAGAAATGTTAGGCTATAAAAATATTGATGCACACTTCAGGAAAAATCAATAACCAGGTTTCACACAAATTTGTAACAACTTTTTAACTACATTCATCAGAGAAGAAACTCAAAGTCACTATAGCTGACACTGTGCATTTTTTGATGGTGATAAAGAGATAAAATATTCATAAATATTTTTTGTGTTTTATTTTTGGGGAGGAGTCTGATCTGCTTACATCGTCCCATTAAAGAATTTTTCATTTTATTAATAGCTAAGTGGTACTGTGCAATAACATAAGGTTAAAATCTGATTTAAATGTATGTATATATGTATGTATGTATGTATGTATGTATGTACCTGGATAGATACTTACCAGGTTCTTGCAGACCCTTGGAGTTTTACAAGAGTTGGCTGCACAGATCCTCAGTCTGTTCTGTAAAATTTTAACAAATACAGGACAATGTTATAAGACATAAATAATATCAGCATTATGTAAATATTAAAGAAAAAAAGAGAAATGAGATAATTAAGGTAATAACTGTTTTGAAAAAGTAGCAGGAAAATACAATAAATATGGGACTACAGTTATAAAAACTTGATGTAGAGGACTAATGCTAGTGACAATAGTTTTACTAGAAGTGTGCCTTGTCAAAGAAACCTATAATGACATTATAGATTTGTTGCGGCATATGATTTGTAAAAATAAATGATTAAAAAAGGAACACTAGGGTTCATTCAAATGAATGGCATTTTAGGTCAACATAATGCAAAGTTATAATTCAGTCTGTCCACATTCTGCAGACTGGTGCTTGGATACCCTGATTCACAAAGAGGATTTAATGTTTATACAAAATTGCAGCAAACAAGGGAGCCAATACTTAATTCAACAGAAAAATAAAACAAAACAAACCAACCAACCAAAAAAACCTAATGTGAATACTAAATGTGCAGATAAAAAAGAAATAAATGTGCACCTAGAGGTGAAACAAGAGCTATACAGGAGAATTCCAGTGTCCGTATTTTTAATGTGAAAAATGGGAAAATGTGCAGAAAAATATTAAACCCAAGATATCTTGGTCTTAACTCCAGTAAGTGTTAATGAGCTCATTTTGTTTAGACCTCACAGAGGTGGCCAGACTAACACAGGTGAGTACATTAAAGAGAAAACACAAAGCAATAAAGGCTCTCCTGTCAAGGCAAACAAGCATAACATGAACTCAAAGTTAAAGTCAGAAAAATTCAAATTGGAATTGAATACCCATTAGTTAATACTGAAAGAGATTAACCACTAGAACGAGCTCTTCAATGAGTTCTTCATGTCTTGACGTCTTCAGGTCAGGCATTTCTGAAAAATGTTCTGTGGCTAAATGCAAGTTATTATTTATTGATAGCCAAATAATTAACTTAATACATGAGCAATTGTGTGAAAGGTAATAGCTTGTGATATACAAAGACAGATTGCACTCTGAATGTATGATTTCATAGCTTTTCCAGAACAGGGCAAATGAGCACTTTACCAGCTATGGATGTTGGAACATTGGTAAGTGAAACTTAATAGAATGAATGATGAACTGACACTCTTTTCACCATCATTTTACAGACTCAAATATGTTGTTATCTCCTTGCCACTTCATGCTAATCAGTGCTTCCTCTTTCTCACAAGCTTCCCAGCTGAAAAGCCAACACCTGTAAGCCAACACCTGCTTGTGCTCTTCTAGTGAAAAAATGATCAGGCCTATTATTTAGTTCATTCTCTCCTTTTATTTTAAACTGTAGAAGGTATTATATCTTTCCCTGATTCAGTGGTTCCCTTTGAAACATTTAATTTGCAAGTGGTGGATTTAGCATCTATCAGTTCCACTGACAAAGAGCCACTCCTTTTCAATAGCTATTAGATGAAATTCATAATACTTCAAGATTCTCACATAATGTTAAAGATCTGAAACTATTACAGCTAGGTAAATACATATTTATCATCTCCTTATTGCAGATTTCCCTCTGAGCTTCCCATCTTTTTCCTTTAATTTGCATCTGGGTATATCATTAGTTTTGCTTCCTTCCTAAAGAAATAAAGAAATAGGAGTTTTGCCATGTCAGGGCCCTTGATTATCTGCATTCAATTCTTTGCATTCTGTGTTTCAGAGACATCCTATTTCATCCTTTAACTGCCTTTTCCTTTCAGCCCGGTAGCAGGAAAAAAATCTCACTTCCCTTCCAGTCTTCTGTTGTCTTCAGGAATTCTTTACTTTTGTGCTTACTTTACTTCATTAGCAATTCCTGTTTTCTCTACTATTTTTTGTAATTCTTTACACATTTTTTCCCCCAGGATTACATCCTTTTAAGGGAAGGAAAAGCTCCAGGAGACTACATAGAATACTCTCTAAATTTTTTAGTGTGCCCTTAAATTCACTGTACTTTATTATTATTTCTTCTGTTCCCTTTTGATGGTACTTTCTTCAGTCCTTAAAAATTACTTTCTATCATTTGTGTTTTCTTTAAATAGCTTGACTTTTTAAAAACACTATCCCCCTGTAGTTTCAGTGTCCTCAAGCTGTATGTCTAAATTCTCATGGACAGCCGTAATAGCCCTGCTTTGCAGTTTTGAATACTGGGAGAATACACACCAAGTATGCCCATAGGTCTGTGGCTTGTTCCCATTTTCCCCTCATCTCTTGTGCATGCAAAAGGTTTATAACTATACTGTAGAAAAACATCTGTACACACTTGCAGATCAATATGTTGATCTTTAAATTCCCCACCCGAACCTTGCATGTTGTAAAGTGAAACATGTGAAGTGTGTTTAGGGCCAGCCTGCTGTCCTATTACCTGCCAAAACCAGGAAGCACAAATTTACACTTACAGACCATAAAAACACACAAGGCCATAGAAACCACCCTTTGGTGTAGATGTAAGAGGAAATTGGGATTCAGCTGAGATATTTTTGCAATGCTTGCAGGATGACATTTGCCAATGTAAACATGAATTGCAAAGATACAGTGTCTTTCACTGTGAATGGTTTATTTTTGCTATAAATGGCCTCTTTTTTGGAAATGGTCTCCCTTTACCTTTTCATCTTGGACTGTTTGAAATATTCAACCAAATTTTCCATTCTGTAACACATTACTACAGGTGAAGAAAATAAAAATAGGCAAATATTTTTATTCCAGAAATACAGGAATATTATTCCTTATAATTAGCTAGTTCCTTTTAAAATGTACAGAGAAATTTTCAATATTGGTACATATAAGCTCATGCTTTAAAAAAAAAAGAAACTTTGTGCTTACACTTCTAAACTTGGAAAAGAATCAAACTTATTTGAGAGTGTAATCTGGCAAGAAATAAAGATAGAAACAAGACCACGTGGGAGATGTTTGCTGGTCAACCTCATAGTCAAGATGGGAAGAAAAATAGGAAGCCCTATTCACTGGAAAAACTAGATGCTCCAAGTGCCTTCAGCTGCCTGTCTTGCTGTATGGAGACTGCCTTTTCTTTCAGGCACCTTGGCAAGAACAGAGTGCAGAAGCATAAACAGACTCTAAATTACCTCAAATGGAATGCTCCAATATTCCATCGAACAACTCCCTCCTTATCAAAATATTAAGTCTTGCATGCCCTCAACTACTCTATGTTGGCAGCAACGTAATAAAGAAAAAAGTGGATAATACAGGAAATATGATCATCTCAGAATTCTGAATCATCTGAATTTCTCATCCCTTGCACCAAGGAGATGACTGTCAGTTCTGTGGCTGCAAAGAATCATGCAGGTAGGAATGTAAAATCTAAAACAACTTGTATGTAATTCTGCTTTTCTTTTTTTCCTATAGATTTCTTAGTAATCTGTACGGTTCTCTGCACTAGAATCTCCCTTTTCAGAGTGGTGAAAGCAGTAAGTAAAGTTGTGGACATGTAACCTCTTAAAAAATGTTGCTGGTCATTAATGACAATTGTCACAATTTTTTCAGCATTTGGATGGAGAATATTGATTCAGGGCCAGTTTTCCCAGTATATACTTTTCAAGGTGTTTGGGGAAGATATATTATCTTCTGAAAAAAAACAAAAACATGTAGAACAAAAAAAGTTTATCTAGATATAGAAAACAGAAGAACAGTTTCTTGGGATCTCACCAGGATTAAGTATGATACTAACCATGTTTCAAAATGCCATTTCTTCTTTGACAAAAAGAATGTCAGAGACTGCACCACTTCTGAACTACTGTTGTGTGAGTTCAAAGAGGAGCTATTAGGTCCTGGATCTGTGCCTGAGCTTTTTATTCCTGGTACTATCAAAGTATAATATATTAATCCAAATTAAACAAGGAGTCAGCATGTTCCACAGAATCAAAGAGTGAACCAGGATTCAGGAGAGAGATGTCCTGCTCCTGCTTCTGTTGATGAGGTGTTATGTCACTTACAAAGGTCATGTTGGCTGAGCTTCTCCTACTTTTTGCTCAACTATTTAATATTTGCTTGGGGGCCATAACTATACCTATCTACAGACTTTTCTGTGTGTTGAGCCAATGTAGCAAACATTATAGGCAATGCATTTTTACAGAACAAAGAGTGCATTTATATGTATTACAGTTATATATTTAACATATTTTTATTGTAAATTCAACTATTGGGAGCTTCTACAACAAACAATTTTACGTTTGCCTAGATCATTAAAGGAGATCAAATCCACTGATCTTGAACAAATCTTAGCCCATGCCACCATCTCCATCTGATTGTCTTAGCTCTTTTACTTGAAGCTGGGTCCATAAACGAATGAGTTGGTTTGTGCAGAGATCGGTAAGGTCAATATCTGCATTTGTGATTGGAGTTTAATGTGAGGGCTCAGTCCCATGCTCCATTTCCTTGTGGAGAAGCAAACTCCTTCGTTACTTACATACTTCACCATTAAAGAAGTCCCAGGAATCTTCAGTGGAATCTAATCTGTTGATTAGATCATGCAGTGCCTAACAGATACTAAGGAAGAAACAGGATATTTGTACAAAAACTACTCAGCGGACATATGGGAATAAAGAAATGTCAATTATTCAGTACGGATTTACCTGCTATGCCTAATTTTGCAGAGAGATATGGAAGAATTGAAAGGTTAAAAGGAAGGACAACAAATATATGGCAAAGCTGTGAAAAGAATTTATTGCAAGACAGGAACTCACAGGTCTGATAAAGTTGCCCCTCATAAGTGTGAAATTCTGTAACACAGGAAGGTTACTGCAGGAAAGGACTTAACAGAGAGCATGAATGAACAAAATCCCATATTTCAAGGACTAAGGGAATGAATCCAGCCTCCTAGGACTATTTGGTTCATTTGCAAAATATAATACTCCTTTGGAAGAAGAAAATTAATTTCCAGTCAGATGCACCAGAACTGATGATAATTTAGGGTAATGTTTGTTTTTTTCCCCATGTGGTTGAACAATGATTCAAAGGAATTGACATTAATAGAAGCAGCTGGTATGTGTTTTAGAAGTGAGTAGATGATAAAACTTAACAACTTAATAAAGCCAGTTGGCTATGGGAAATGAGTATGCATATATAACATGATGCCTCATGTGACTAAAATGCATGTTAAAAATATCTGAGTTTTCTGTTTGTATTTGGGGTGCTCAATAGATGAAAAATGTCCGTTTGGGTTTTTTTTTTTTTTGTTTTTCCTCAATAAACTGCACCATGTTGTAGTTTGGGTAGTGTGATACTGCAGAAGGAAATCTGTGATTCTTCTCTGCTCTTCAAAAACCCAGCCCGGTAAAGTCTAGTTCTTTTGCCCTATTTTCTTTTCACATTGCATGCTGCTCATGAACCAGTACTCTCTTGCTTCATTAATGAAGTTTCATCTCAGTCCTTTTTTCATCTCACACTCACAGTTAATAATTTCTGCTCCCCTGTCAGAGCTGCACAGAAATCGCAGGTACTGCTGCTAAGACGGGGATCACTGAAGCACGATGAGCTCCACACTGAGATCAAACCTGGTGGATCAACAGCACAGGATCAAGACTTTATCATCTTGGGATACCAGAATTCGGGGAGGTCTGGTCACTGTCTTTAAGTGGACTAGGATGGTAAGGAAAGGGCGCTTCTTACCATTATAGCAATGGTATATGTCTGCCTCTGTTACCTTTTCTTATTGCTGTCAGGGACTGCAGACTGTCAGTACTATGTTCCCGTTTCCCTTCCTGTCACTGATGCAAGTTTTTTGGGCCACTGCCTGGAAGAGATCTCTATAACAGAGGTCCCTTCTGTCCTTTTCTCCCCTGACAGAATGAATATTCTCTAGTTCCATACATGGCTGTTTTCAAAGGAAAATGAAGAGTCCTTTCATAACCTTGAACTGAGGTATCTTCATCTTGGGGAAAGAATTTCCTGAAACCCCCGATGTTTATATAATTTGCAGTAGGAATTGATGCCACACTTGTTCCTTTAGGACAGAAAAGGCAAAAGTGGGCTCCCTTCCTTATCCTCAGGGCTGGTCTCCATTCCTCCGCAGAAGGGACACGGTACTCAGTATTGAGGAATAAACACAGTCACAGAATGGCCCATGTTGGAAGGAACTTCTGGACATCATCTTGTCCAAATCACTGGCTCAGGCAGGGCTGCCCACAACAAGGACCATGTTCAGATTAATACCTTCATGGATGGAGACTCCCCAACCTCCTGCGGCAACCTGTTCCAGGGCTTAGTCAATCTCACAATAAAAATTTTCTGGTGTTCAAAACCAACCCTCCCTTCAATTTGTGCCAATCACCACGGGTCTCATTATTGGGCCCCACTGAAAAGAGTCTGGCACATCTTTGCATCTTCCCTTCTGGTATTTGAACACATCTGTGAGATCCCACTGAGCCGGCTCTTCTCAGCTGAGCAGTCCCAGATCTCTCAGGCTTTCCTCATAAGAGAGATGGTCCAGCACCTTAACCATGGTCATGACCACTTGTTGGACTCTCTCCAGTCTCTCCAGTATGTTCATATCCCTTTGTACTGGAGCAGCCCAGATCTGAACCCAGCAACCCGGGTGCATCCTCCAGTGACCCACCCAGCGTCCTACCAGTGCTGAGCAGAGGGGCAGGATCACCTCCCTCGACTCGCTGGAATTGCTTTGCCTAAAAGACAGCCCAAGGCATCTTCACCTTCTTTGCGGCAAGGGCACACCGCCGGCTCATGTCAGACCTGATGCCCACAAGGACCCATAGCGGGTAGGACCCACCCACCCAATGCCAAACTACATTCCAGTCAGGTAGTTCCCCACCTGTCCCGGCTCCTGGGTTGTTCCTCCCCATCAGCCAGGCTTTGCCTTGTTGAAGTTGCTCTCCCTGGGTGTCCCCGGGTGCACAGAGCGCCCGTGCCCAGCTGGAGGGGCAGCGGGAGCTGCGGATACACACGCACCCACCCACCCGGGCTAGGGAAGCCGCCTGCGGAGGACGGCGGGAGAGACGCGGTGAGGCTGAGGGGAGCAGCGTCCCGCCGGGCACACCCGCTGCCACCTCACCTCGCCTCCCCTCACCTCCCCTCCCCTCACCTCACCTCACCTCGCCTCACCCCTCGCTGGCTGGGACAGCGCCCGGCTCCCGGTGCTGCCCGGCAGCCGCCCCCGGCCCTGCCCCTGCCCCTGCCCGGCGCTCGCCGACACCCGCGGGCGGGGGGAGGTCCGGGCGCGGAGCCGAGCGCCGGCAGCGCCTCGCCCCGCACACGCTCGCACTCGGCACAGCCCGCCCATGGCTGACAGGAGCCTGACCGAGGGCGCCGAGCCCCTGCCGCGCCGGGAGGAGGCTCCGGAGTGGGGCTACGAGGAAGGTGAGGGAGCGGGCGGCGACTCCGCCGGGGAGAAACTTTGTCCGCGGCCGGGGGGGGGAGGAGGTGGTGGGGGAATTTCAGTGGCGGGGTTCGCTCCCCGGCCGTCCCGAGGCGCCGGGAGCGGGGAAGCGCGGTCCCGCAGCGGGCGGCAGGTCCATCCCCGCCGGCGGGAGGGCAGCGCGGGGCGGCGGCCGCGGAGCCGCCGGTCCGGCCGAGCAGCCCCTTCCTTCCCTGCGGGCAGGGTCTGCCGGGTGGCCCCGTAACCGCTTTTCCCTTGTGCCTCAGGAGTGGAGTGGGGGCTGATTTTCCCCGATGCTAACGGCGAGTACCAGTCGCCCATTAACCTGAATTCGAGAGAAGCTAAATATGACCCCTCGCTCCTGGAAGTGCGTTTGTCACCGAACTACGTGGTGTGTCGTGACTGCGAAGTGATCAACGACGGGCATTCGATTCAGATTGCCCTGAAGTCAAAATCAGGTATGCTGAAACACGGCCTCGATTTTCCCGGCTAAAGCTCGTGTTGCCTGAAGACATGCTGTGCTCATGTCCCGGAGCGTAGGAAAAGCTGCCTTTCCCAGCAGCGAGCAGTTGTGCCCGTTCAGCATGGACTATGCCCGGTGACAATGTCGATGTTGACTTTGGTAGGAAGACGAGCAAGTGTTGCAATGGGAATTGCAGATTTCGATGCCACACTGGACGGTCAGTGAGATTGCTTCGAAGCATGTCCACAATTTCCTCTTGTGGTGGTATCCAATTCACTGGCGTTAACAGCTGTCTTCACTCAGAAACAGTACAGACTATTGCTGAGACAGTGTAGTGCCAAACTGTTCTGTACAGCTGGCAAGATTCATTTATGGTTCAAAGACAATGTAAGATAAAAGTGTTTTTTTTCCCCATTAATTTGAGTGGGTTCTGAATAGTAAGTACAGAATTGGACACCTTAAGATAGATACACCAGTTATACATGCTCACAGTATTGATGAGGACTAAGTAGAAGACAGTCCTCATTTCTTAAAGGATGGCATTTTTGGTGTCACTCATCAAATACGATTTATTTGAAGCAAATAATAGAAGAAACAATTCCAGCATAAGTGAAGTTGCAGTATCTTATCCAGACCTTTCATCTGGGTAAACTAGTCTGTATGAAGGAGGCAAGGAAGTTGGGAGGAAAAAAGTCCATTTTGCTTTCCAGCACTGCAGTAGTGTTTGGAAGAGCCTCCATGTTATTCCAACCAGTCTTAGCTAGTAACAGCCCTTTGGGGCCATTTAAACAGCTGAACATTGTTAAACCATGAGATATTCCAACTTTTATTTCCTTCTGAGAGCTCAGTAGTACTGGGAACTACAGCTGTGCTAAGTGAGGGAGTAAATTCAGTTTTTTTAAAAAGGAAAGGTTTGTTATTTTAATAATGATGCCTTCCTTTATAATTTCCTTTCTATGATATTTTTCATGTATTTTTGCAACACAGAATGTTTCTTTCCATGAAATTTTGCAGATTTTCAGTAAAAGAGAAATGTTGTACTTCCAGTCAGTTTTACTGCCTTCATCAGAAGCAGAGTTCTTTTCCCAAGGGATAAGGAATTCTTTTCCCTGCAGGATCAGGAATTCTCGCATTCTCCTGTGGAGGAAGTGAGGGTGACCACAAGTGACCTCATCATTTGCATGCCAAAGTGGAGCTCCTTCTGTCCTGCCTTTCCCAAGGGCAGTTTGTAACTCAGTAGTGATAATTAATAAGATGGGACCAACCTACCTAAATGTCTTTGCAAAACCATTAAGAGAATTAGAAAAAAGGAAAGACTTATTTTTTACTTGAATGCAATGTGATGCCAGACAAATGAGTCTTGAATTATAAGAAAATATGAAATAGAGAAAAAGTTTATGACTGAAGTATGGAATTATGATTTAGGAAGCCTTGGTTTAGTTTCAGCTTTTCCTTAGATTTAATGTTACATAATTTTCTATTTTCCATTTGCAGACTGGGAATAATTTGGGAGGGATAATACAGCATTTATTAAATCTACCAAGAGGATAAAATAGTTAATAAGCTGTGCTTGAACCTGGCCTAGTATTCTGGCCATTTTTCAAGGATTTCAGAAACTCCTGCAGTTTCTTTTTCTCACAGAAGATCTCTGATGACAAATCCATTTAGCCAGATTGTTTTGTTGGGAATTATTGAGCACTGAATGCTTTTGAAACTCTGTCCAATTAATGTGCAAGAGATCCTCATCTACTGTAATGTTAACAGTCAAAGAAAAAGTTCCTTATGGAAAAAAGTAAACTGATTAAGATACATATTAAAAATAAATTTGTCATTACTGATGCATGTTTTTATCCTTTAATTCAAAATGTGCAGTCCATATGGAATTCCCAAATCCTTTCCATTATTTAATTGCAAACATTTTCACAGCTGCTTTAGTTTTGATGGTGGAAAATGTGTTGTGCATTAGGTGGAAGTACCATGACCAGCTATGAAATAGTTTTATCATGGGATCAGTGTCCTAACTGAAACCTTGGAAAGAAACTCTTCGAAGCTCCTGGAGATCCAGAACTACATCATATAGAAAACATTTTTTTCTAGTTGCAGTTTGTCTCAGAGCAGTGTTTTAAAACAGAAAAAATGCTCAATTTTCCTAATTGAGATATTTATTATTGTATTATTGTCCTAACTGAGCACTAATTGAGTATCAGAATTCTTTTTATTTGTCCAGCTTTCTCAAATACTTCAATTGGTTGTTTCCCCGAATGTTCACCAGATTTGTAGATTTTCCCTTTAGGGGATATAGGTATAGACAGAATATAGATAAAACAAGGTTAAGAAGCAAATCTGAATCTATAACTGCATTTAGGGCATTTAATTTCAGAAATTCTAAAGGCTGTTAGATTAGCTGTGAGGAATTACTAAAGGAGGATTAATTGGAATATTTGGCTTTTTTTTTCTTCCAATGTAATTGCTTATGAAAACCATAATTGATCTGTTTTCTTTCAGTTTTTTTACAGTTCCATACCTTTGGTTTTGTGTTTATACAGTTATAATATGATTTTAGTATTATACTACCTCTTGTGCTCCAAACTCAGGTGGTATCGTTTGTGTGTCAAAATACAACTTATTGTGGAACTGTTTCCTTAAGGCTATATTTCATGCAGTTAAATAATACTTATCAATTATCAGAGATTGTAAAATATTAATTCCAAGTCTATGAAATGTAAGCTACAATTTAATGGATTCTGGGGAAGACTGTGAATGCCCTGAAATAAAACTTAGCCCTGCCTAGAAGCCTGTATTCAATGATTTTAGTGGGAAGTTACCTCCAGTTTGTGGTGCAATATTTGATCTAAAACAGATTCAGAAATCCCTAGGTGAAATGTTTCTGCTGATTAATTCCATAGCAGATTGGGCCTCACAGTTGCTTGCTTTTACTACTTCTGGTGGAAGTCTGTATTAATGTGAAAGTACTGACTATATACATTTTTTGTGCATATGTTGTGATTGAGGACAGATGCTTTTAAGAAATTCCAGATGTTTAAAAAACTGAGGTAAGGAAAAACCCATGGCTGCCTAGAAGCTGTTTTTAAGTAAATGTGGTATGCAGTTTTTTTCTCTGGTCTGTAGGTTTGATTTTATTTTTGTATGGAGGTGTTCACTATCTCAGAAGCCTGACAGGTGGTATATGACTGAACACCTTTACCTAGCAGAGTATGTGCAATCAAAAGTTTTCTATCCATTTTTGTGACCCATAGTGAATATAGATGATGGAGGTTAAACAGTTGGACAGCTTGGAGGTTACTTCACAGTTCAATTCAGAGCCCCTGCCATCTGTTTAGAACACACAGTTAATGTCTTGATAAGACAAATAAAATTTCCCTCTTCTGACTGGTAAAGGTACAATGCTTTTATTTGGTGTTCTACATCATAAAACTAAGAGTTCAGTATGACAGCAGTTTTACTGTTTGTCATAACTGCCTCAATTACTGTTCTGTACCTGCAAGGTTCTTCAGAAGTAAAGGTGACTAGTCTGTCAACATTTCTCTCTGGTACCACTAATAATACAGAAGACTGCCACAAAGTCCTTGTTGTGTTTGGAGAATATATTCAGTGTCTTGTCCACTTCAAAAGGCAAGTTCTTAACCACTTATCTTCCTTCCCAGTGTTAATAGGGGGGCCATTACCTCGGGGACACGAGTTTGAACTATACGATGTTCGATTTCACTGGGGGAGAGAAAACCAGCGTGGGTCTGAACACACAGTTAATTTTAAGGCCTTTCCCATGGAGGTAAGAGTGCACTGCATTGTATAACACCTGTGAAATTTTATTTCATAGTCTGAATTTTTGGTAGCCCAAAAGCGACTTCCTTTTAGCTCTGCATGCTTTATATTTCAACCATAAAGCTCTCTTCCTGAGGTGTGCTTTAGTGCAGGTAAATTAGGATATGCTTCTGGAATATAGTGCCTCTAGCAGTCATCACACCATATGATTAATTGGTCATAAAGTTAACTTGCAGAATTATTAACTTCTTTCTTGTTAGTGTTCTAACAAGATCTGCCACTTCAACACTTCCTGTGTCACCTTGACTAATAGCTATACATGGGGAGAACTAGCTACTGGAAATATTTCCATGGTGAGTAATAACAATTTAGGTCAATTTGGAGTAAGTGTAGAGCAATTTGTTCATTGTTACATACTTGAAAATTGAAGATTATATGATAGTCCCCTGTATGTTCTGCAAGATCTGAAAGAAGTACATGATTTTGAAATAAAAGCAAAGTGATAATGCAGTCTTAAAATATTCAGCTCCTCATGGGGTTAGTGTCTTAGGCAACAAAAAATGCTTGGTCCTATTTCTCCTACCCTCCAGCAGCAGTTTGTTGTACTACTTCTCTTCCTACTGTCCCATTGCTTATAGCTGGCAAGGAGTGGCTTGGAGTATTCCTTAACCCCTGGGCTGCGAGATTACTTTAATAGATACCAACCCTGATGCTTGGTGACTTCAGCTTTGCATCTTTTATTTCATTTATGGTGCACTTATTTTTTTAAAAAAAACCTCAAGATTTTTCAGAGTTCTTTAAGTTATTTCTGCCTTATTTATCTATCCTAATCCCTCATGAGTCTGAAACTTTCTTTTTTTCACTGTGCTCAGTGCTAGGAAATTTATTATTATAGTGTTTGTGAATGCCTGACTGCTGGAATAGAACTGTCTTATAGAAAAGAATATAAAAGTACTAAAGAATATTAAAGCAACTACTGCAGAAATAAGTGTAAAAATCTAATGGACTTACATAATCCATCTAATTCTTAGGGTTGTTTAAATACTTTCTTTAAGAGTTGTGGGTCAGATTTTGGTCTCTGCTATTTGCTACTTTGCACTGGTCTATCACAACCCCCTATATATATAAACTTACTCATATGGAGTTTTCAGGTTGAATTGAGTCAGATCATAGAATCTTTTAGGTTGGAGAAGACCTTTATGATCATCAAGTCCAATCATAAGCCTAATACTGCCAAAGTCCTCTCCTAAGCCATGTCCCTAAGTGCCACATGTACTCATGGATCCACTCTGCAGGTTGATTCCAGGCAGGTCCTGGAAATGCAGAATTGCTTGAATGGATCAGACTTGTCAGTCAAAGGGAAAACAAGGGAATGACTTCTGGTTACCTGTCATAATACATACAATATGATTTATGTGGGCACTAAGACCTTCAGGATGCTGCAGTGTTCCCCTGAGGCAGGAAGTAGCCAATTCATTATAAAATTACTCTGCTTAGTGCTTTTCTTAAAGGCTGATCCAATATGTGGTGATTGAGAAATATTCATATCAATCATGCTGAGATCTGTACTTGGGAATCTGTCAGGGTTTTCTGTCTCTTTGTTACTTAAAGATCACTTGCAAACAGTCTTGGTGATACGTGGGAACAGTCTGTTCATAATCTGCAGAAAACCTAGAGCTGTCTACTCCAGATCAGTCTAGAGAAAAATATGCTTGACCCAGAGATACAAGACAGCAATCTTACTAAGTCATGAAGGGATTTCATTCTTCACCTACTTTAAAAGCAGTACAGCAGCTGCACAAACAGAATTCTGGCACAGCTGAAGAACATCACCTGGAGGTGAGCAAGCCAGTGTTTTTCTATTTCCAGCATCTAAGTAGCTTTCAACTAAATTCTAACTTCCAAGAAATAATTACTGATGCAAAAATCCTCTAGCAGAAAAAACATGACCCATAATGCACTTTAAGTACAGTGTGAATGTTTCATTTTGTAATCAGATAAATTTTTATGGCAGAAAATGGCCAATTCATCATCTTCTGCCCCAAGCTGCAAGAAAGTGCAGAGGAATTTTTTGACAGATGAACTGCATTTCCTTCTACTATACGCACAAAGAGCTGTTATATTAATTCCCTCTCAAATTGTCCAAATCAAATATTATACTTGAGCAATAATAAAGCAGGTGCTTGTGGCCACTGTAATTGTTTATGTAGCACACCTGAGACTCCAGAATGGAAGATTTGCTGTTTCCGTTCCAGACATAGCTTTGTCTTCTTTTTTTTTTTTTTTAACTAACAATAGTTTTGATCAATGGACCAGGAAATCTGATTTTCTTAGCTTTTGGCATTGGTTTATACAGTTGATGGAAATCATCATATTCTGAATGTTTATTTGCCTTGATTTCTACTGGGTTTCACAGATTGACAGAATATCCTGACTTGGAAGGGACCCACATGGATCATCCAGTCCAGCTCTTAAGTAAATGGCCCATATGGGGATTGGTCCCACAGTCCTGGTGTTATAAGCAGCATGCTCTAATTAGCTGAACTAAGTTTGTGGTTACTGAACACAAACATCTATTGATGCCTATTTTGGCTACATGCGAGCAATCTAGTGTAGTTGATGCATTAATACAAAATAAGTTGGCAGTTGTTTGTGCATCAGTGCATGCCTAGAAATATGTTGAGCACCAAGTGCATAAGTTTGGGTCTTTTTCAAGTGTAACAAATGTAGAAGGTCATCTTCCTAAGGAACTAGAAATTTTTTCCATGGCAAGCAATAGGGATTCTCTTGTCTTTGTGAGAGGAAAACAAGGAGACAAGCAGTAATATGAAAATGGAAGTGCTTGCTTTAAGTGGGTACATTAACAGCACAACAGGTTGGCCTAGATTGCACACTCTACTATATTTTAAAACCTGAGCAGTTCTACAGAAATCAGCTTTTAGGTTGATGAGATCTGAGATGACTGACTGAGACTAATTATTGACTGGAGCAGCAGTCCCGGTTTTTTTTAAGGGCTGAAGACTATACAACTTGATTTTATTATACTGGACAAAATAGTTGTGAAACAGCTTCAGATTATCATGTAATGACCTTTCTAAAAGATTTTGAGAAACAGTGTAATTTTTCCAAGTTTGGAAGACTAATCTTCAGTTACTTCCTTAGTATCTTCATCTTTGGAACCATAATGTCTATAAAAGAAGTTAGGCAATATCCTGTATTAGTTGGGTAATATCCCATGTTTCTTAGTGCAAAAATCTATTACGTACTACACAGCCGAGGCCTTTGCATGTGGTTAGGATATGTAGTTTCATGGTGAAGTTGGTTAGATTACAAAGCTTGTGTAACCTCTGGAACAGCTTCTTGAGCTAATACTTGTTGTCCTAATTGTTGTTTATGTGTCTTGGAGGCTGAGTTCTTTGGTTTTTTTATATTCCTAAATGAGGTTCAGCAAAGATGTGTTTTCCACCTTCCTTGACTGAAGAAACCAGAATGTAGACAGTGATATGCCAGTGCTTTCATTTTCACTGAAAAATCTGTGTTTGCAATAAGTCAAGAAAGCAGGACAAAACAAAAATATTTGCTAAAAATAAATAAGGTAACACCTCTTCTTAAACTAGGGAAGAGCAGAGGGCTGTATTTACCAATACTCCTTTCTTTTTTTTCATGAAAACATGAGCATGAAGACTGCTCTTGCCCTTTGGCCAGGAATTGGAAGGAAACATTTGTACAACTTTCTCTAGAAATCCTTCTCAGCAACTGCTTCAACTGCATGTAATAGAGTGCTACTTTGCCTTTTGGCCAAAGATACATTGGCCATGACATATGCTAAATGTTTAGTAATGGTCTTAACTGAGAGAATGTTTCTTGCCAGCAAATGGAGCAGGTACCAGATATCTGTGACTTACAGTACAGATTTCCACAAAGCAGTGAAATCCACATTTACACATGATTTGCCTGAAGCTGATTTAGGTGTAGGAAAGAGGGGAACTATTTGGCATCTTTGTTCCTCTCCTTGATACCAAGAGTATGAGTTGGAGAAGGAGGAAAAGCAAATGAAGAACTAATGAAACTGACTCTTTCCCTTACCTCTGATGTATAACAGGGAGATGGAAGAGGACAGGAATTGCAAATTGCTGCTATTTATTTTTGTTAACAAAGTGAAATCGGAGCAGCTGAAAATCAGTTGTCATTGTATCTGATCCCTGTATAAACATGGCATATTTATAGTATATTATATATACTATATAGTATATGTACATACATTATAGTACCAGGCTGAATACGCTTACAGTCAAAAAAGAAATGAAATCAAGCAGGAGAAAGTCAATCACATGATAACACCAATACAGGTTTATGGAAAAAAAACTTGTTTTACTACTTCTGAAATGAAGGGAAACAGGAAAAATATAAGGGGCCTTAAAGTTGTCTCTTCCTCTTAGTTAGTCAAATGGTGGTGTGACCAAAGGCATGAACTGACCATAAAGTCTCAGTTGTTTCCAGGCTGCTGCTCTGAAATAAAACTGTATCAGGGAAAATAAAAAGGTTCCTTTCACCAGTTGAAATATAACCGGGAGTATAATTCTCTGTAATCCATCCTCTTTAAAATGTAGGATTACATTAACTGTAAACCACGTGAATGCTCTCAGTAGAAGTGGGTTGGCAGAAAATAATTTAAAAAATGTTTCCAAGATGTGCAGGAAAATTAAAAACTATTATTGTCTGTCCTACATTTTTTGAGTAGAACAGAAGAAAATACAGCTGCTGGAAGGACCAAAATCAGTTCTGGACAGGAATAAAAGCTGTTCCTTTCCATTGCATAAGAGAGAGCAGACTAATTGATTCTATAGACTCTTTCAGAGTAACTGAAATACCTGCTGCAATGAAGGTAAGGTAGTGCAAAACACATATCCTACCCTCAATTTGGTTTAAACCATAACATATTCCTTTGTTAACAAGAAATGGTGCCAAAAGTACTCATATAACAGAGTTAAAGCTTTAGGGCTTTAGGTTAGTCTGTTAACATTACACTTACCTACTAAAGCCTTTACAGTCTTCAGTATGGAGTTTTCTTTGCGCCCAGCTCTGAAATCAGGTACCTGCATTCAGTGCATCCCGTTTCTGGCAATTCTGAAGAGAAAGTATCACGCTTTCAACACAGAAATTTACTTTTGGCCAACTTTTAATATTCTTTGCCAAGGCTATTTAATCTTGCAGTCTCTTTCTTCCTATTATTGCAGTCTGATTTTCCTATTACCTTATCTGGACTAAAAAATAAAGCAGAGTATTTGTAATTGTAGTAGAAGGCCTGGGAAACAATGTGTTTTCCAGTGTATCTCTCCCTCCTTATGCAGAGACTTACAAGCTGCAGGACTGGGTATGTGTGCATGGAAGCAGAATTCAAACCATGATGACAGTAGTTTCTTTATTAGGGCTATGATCCTAGTAATTAAAAGATAAACCAAGGAGTAAATCCAGTTGCCTTAGTTGGGTGCACTGATTGCCTGCTTGTGGAAAAAATAATTAATTCCTCTCATATTGGCAGCACAAAACCTTCAGATGAAGGATATCTATGAATTTAACAGGGGGCAAAAAGAACTGATTCCAAAAGAGTTTATGTAGCATCATGCTGAGGTCTGGAACTCTGCTCCGGCACTGTCCAAGTTTTCTGGTGGGATTGTCTTGGACGATCTTCTAAATTTTGGAATCGTTGCAGGTGAACACTCTTAGCTGTGATTAAACACAGTGTGCCTTATAAGGAAATGATGACATTCATGTAATAGCTATATTCTTGTCAGGTTATGAATAAGACTAGTAATTGTTTAAAATAGATATTTTCATTGGACAGCATCTAATTTTTGAGGACAGAATTGCAGAAAAACATGGGAAAATCATACCAACATTTAAACAGACATTTTCAGTTTTGTTTTCTAAATCTCAGTGATTTCTATAAAAGCAATTTTTTACATGCTGTGTATATGCCATTTAGGAATGTAACAATAATACCTAGATTTACACAGCACTTCATGGGAAAAGTTTATCTTAACACCAGTTCCAGGACTGTTAGTGAATATGGGGACTGTCAGTTATGTGGGATCCTAGTCCCAAATGTGCAAGTGTTCAAGTATTTGTCTGCATTTTTCTATATATCATGCACTCTGTAGTCTCCTAATTGATTCTGTGACTTCTGTTTGGACTTTTTGTGGTGGTACAAAGCTGTGAGGTCTTTGTCTCCTCCCAGTATACAGGGAAACATGAAACCAGCAGCAAGGTGAAGAAAAAATTACCATCATTGTAAAAGCACACATGATCAGCTTATGACTCCTGATATTGCTAGTACTTTAAGTTCTTTCAGTGTTATGTTTTTATTGTTGTTGAGGGTTAATTTGACCTAAGTAGGCACATGCAGTCTCTGGAGTATTCTTTGTTTTTGGGTAATTTGCCAATATGAGCTTTGATTGGCCCTTGATTTTCTCACACATAGTTTTAATTTTTCAGGAATGCACCTATGTGCTTTCTGTTGTGAATTCCTGAAAGCAGGTGCAAAAATGGGCTGATGTACTTGCACAAACATGCTTTTACCTTGTCTTTTCCATTCCTTGATCAGATTTACAGCTTTGCCTTCTCCTTACTCTACTTTCTTACACACTTACCTTGCTGACAGTGCTTGTATTTGTGGATATAGAAGTTGCTGCCACACAGCCCTTATAGAAAACTGTTCCCCAGCTCTAACAGAATGGCTACTTATGTAGCTGGTGTGGGAGAAGATCTTCTGTAGTCTCTTAACAGATGGGACTTCTGAAGAGGATTTAAACCTAGTTTGGAAGTCAGTAAGATTGCTGCTCAAGTCTTTGCCATTTTTCTTGGCTGCGTGCCTTTGCTGTGATTTGCTTCAGTTGTACATAATTTTCTAACTTCTGCCATGTTCCTTGCTGGCACTCTGCACATATTTTGCTTCAGTTCCTGCTGCCTTGGTTTTCCTATTTGGTTTTCCTTGGCACTTTGCCCTAGCCACTAGGCCTAAGTGTTTTGCTTATAACTTGTTGAAGAAGGAGAAAGGAGATTCCTTGTTTTGTTGTTTTCCCTGCTGCATGCTTCAGTCAGGACCAGTTCCAAGACTGGCCCCAATGCATAAGTAAATACTCTAAAAACCAGAAGTAATAGCTTTCTGATGCTAGCCCCAAATTTGTTATGTGTGCTGATGGTGCATTCATAGCCCTCAAGAGGTAAAGGATGAAACTTGTAGATCATCTAGGATCTGAAAGCCTTAGGAGGCTTCCACAAATATTTGCTGTTATGCCTGAGTGCATCACAAGCACAAATAATATAATCCTTAAAACATCAGCACTGCTATTGCCAAGGAACTGGTAGAAAACAAGTTCAAAGGGATTAAATTGTTTGGCCATGGTCACACATGATGCCTTTTGTAGAAGTGGTGGAGAATTGACTCATGATTCCTAGATGCTCGAATTCCAGTAAGAGTTTCAGACACTGTAGTGTTGGAATGCCTAACTTAGGTTGTAAATCCTGTTACAGTAATTTAACCACAGGGCTATCTGATGCCCCAGTCCATGGGCCACACCGTTGTCAATGAGATTCCGGTCATTCCTGAATTTTTGCTTTCCCAGCATTAAGCCACATAATGAACTGCACTGGGAAACAGCTAAAGTTTAGCAAAATTTGTGGAGTTCATAGAACTATGGAAGAGGAGAAAAGTATAACATACTATTACACAATCTGCAAACTTGAAATTCAAGAGAAAACTGTTGGAGAAGGATTACAAAGTTTGTTATTTCAAAGGAAGCTTAGCCAACATTACAGGAAAATGACTGACTTTCCTAGAGGAGTGTATTGTGGAAGAGCAACTGCTTGCTGGATAAGAGTCAAGATTATGATTTAAGAAGATAATCTGCAGCTGCAGATTCTCATATCTTAAAACAGACCATTACCTTTGAAACACAGAGAACTGTGGGATACAAATTAACTATTAAAAAAACTTGTCAAATTAACAGGGAAGGGGTGTTTTCTATTCTGCCTTCATGAGAGAATCTACTATTGAAAATTATATTGGTGATTTAAAATCTTCCTCATACGAACAGTCTGATTTTAAATCCAAGACAACAGATTGCAGGCAACGCTTTGGAACTGGATGCTTTTATTGAATGCTTAGTCATGTAAATAGCATTTCCAGAATTAAATACTTAACCTATAGCTCTTTGTGTTTTCTGTCTTCTTGATGATATTGGTAGTCTGTAATATCATCAGCTATCCATCAAGGTCCAGTCTTTTTTCCAAGCTTCACTCTATTGTGGAGCTGTAAAAGCACATGCAGACATACACAAGTGGCCTCTCAGGCTGTCAAGAACTCAGAGTGATAGTAGGCTGGAGAATCTTGCAGTAAAACCCTTGCTTTTTCCTTCCTGGCTTTCATATTTCAAAGTAAGGAAAAAGAAAGGCTTGAAAGTATATTTGTTTCTGTTAGCATAGGTGAAGGCAGACCCAGGGCACTTCAGCCTACATGTTTGCTGGGGCCAAACACGGTAGGGAACAATAAGCTGCTCTGTGGTGCTCCTTGCTTTGCACACTGAGCAGAAACTTGGCACAGTGAAGAACCTGACCTATGAATCTGACAGTAATGACTGTGTAGCTGTTTAGTTTCTTACCATTAGGTAGATATTGAAAGTTGGCAGCATAGAGAGAGGGACATTTTGCCTTTTTCGATCCTTTTCTTAGCTGTATACTTACATTAAAGTTAAAAAAATGTTAATTTTAATTAATTCCTGTGTTCTTTTAATCTCCTGTGTGTGCCAGTTGACATAAACTGTGCTTGTGATTTCAAACGTGAAGAAAAAGTAAATACACACAGATGACAAATTATGTATCCTTAGTTTCCCTTACACCCTATGATGGTTTTGCCAGTGATTTTCCTAAGAAACAGGCAAGCTAATGTTACATGCCAGCAGCTTCTGTGGGCAAACAAGGAGATAGGTAAAAACATCTATGTTCTAGTTGCATTACCATGAAGATTCTTTTTTTAAATTTTTTTTTTAACGTTTTTAGACCTTTTGGCTTCTTTTCCCAGAACAGAGAGAAGAGTGCGGGTTGGATTTTTATGGTTCCTGTTATTTTTATTTTTAGCTTACTGTTTGTAGCTGTTGTGTTTTGAGTTTTCCCATGTACATTAGTACTTCCTGTTGTTAATTTCATTTTTTAAATGGACCAATAGGTCTTTGTGTAAAATGAAATGAGGATGCTGCATGTGATTAGACTTTTCAAAGGGAACAGAGATTCCTGTTTAATATTAGATGTTGCAATGTTTTTATTATTCTGTTATGTAGATACTTCTTTAGTGAGTTTGCCAAAAGAAACAGCAATAATGTTTCCTGAGATGCTGCAAATAATTCTATGTCCTGTGATTCGCTACTTTTTGAGTGGCTCATCTGAAGGCATGCTGCACAATTGCTAAAACTGCTTCTGCTTTCACTAGGCTGGCTTGTTTGGAAAGAGAATAGATTTTGAAAGGTGTCTTTGCAGTCCTTCCTTTTATGATTCAAAAAAAGTAACTTTTTTTTTACAGCTCTTCTTCTTTCTTTGAAAGATGCTCATGGAGAGGAGAGCACCAGTCAACAAAGGTTCTGGACTACCCTGGTGTCCCAGTTGAGCATATATTCAGCATGTTTTAGCTGCGAATTTAGCTTTTGACCTAAAACACGTAGTATCTCACACTGTGATTGTGAATTTGTTTGAACAGTATCTCCAGGATACCTTGTGCTCTGCTCCATCTTGATTTACGTGCACCTAATTTCTCTGATCTTAGATTACAGACTTCTTTGTTCAGGGAATGTCATCTCGCTCTGAACATACTCAGAGCCTGACAATTAATGTGCAGACTAGATCTGCTTGATCTTTAACACTTTCAGTAAATTATAACAAGCAGAAGTTCAGCAGAAACTGTGCTTTCCGTTCTCCTACTTTATGTTAATCAGATTTTTAATCCTAACAGTGTTGTCATCTGTGTTCACTGGCACTGCTTTCAGTTGTGCCTCTTAGTGAACTTAGTGTTGCTTTCAAAGATAGGCAAAGGGTTCCCTTTATGTAATTCTTTCATTACTATGGTCTGTGTATAGAATTTTAAAGAGGATTTAAATTATACTGAAGTTTGGTGGCATTTTGGCACCTATCCACTATAGAAGCCTTGAAAAATTCAAGTCTGGAAGCATAAACCCAAGTGCACTAATTTATAACCTAACGACATTCTCATCCTCTTCTTCATTTTGCCCAGAGTTAATGATCTAGTAATTTCCTTCTGTTAGCATTTGCATTTTCAAAGGAAGCATGTTAATGTTGACTGAACTATAATGTTTAACTATGAAGACTTTTTAACTTTATGGGTATTTGTTTCTTTGTTTTGTGGCATGAAGTATGTTCATGTACTCTTGCTTCTCCTAAGACATTTTCATATAGTCTCTATATCAATTCCATTATCTTTATTTTCCTAAACCTCTCCTTCAGACTGTTAATATCTTAACTTTCTGGTTTTTTAATGACTTTTCTGGAAGCTGTGTGCCCTGGTCATATCCTTGGTTCAGTCCCCTTGTGAGGATTTGGAACTTAATTACTGTATGTTGTGGTCACTGCCAACAGCTTAGTCAATTGCTTCCTGAAACAATTCACTGCCAAGTCAAGTGTCAACTCATAAACTCTCGTGCACATGTAAAATAGAAAGACACATTTTTTCCACATTTTGTCCTCCTGAGATATTGCTTTTGCAATATTTGTGCTGTTGAAATTACACATCATTATTGTACAACTAGACTGTGTTGCCTTCCATTATTAGTAGCTGAAATCCTCAGCTTCATTTCATCCCTCTCAGTCCAGGAAAAAGCCTTCCTGATGGCCCTAGTTAGGTAGCCAGATTTTGCCATTTTTACTGTTCCCTACTCCACTTTTATGGCATGTTGTGAATGAAACTGGTCCCTGGCAAACTTGGGTGAGTCCAGGAGAACATTTATTATCTCTACAGTCATTACCAGAGGAATTCTAAAGCTGCCTTAATTTACTTAGAGATATAGATTTATCCCTGAGATGGTGTTTATGGAATCAAAAGAGTGTTTCATCACCTACACTCTTTCTCAGCAGTGATTGAAATATCACAAAACCCAGTCTGCCCAAGATTTCCAGACTTACATGTTTTAGGTGCCCCTCCGATTAAGAGATGGTGATGCAGTATTGCCCTGTTAGTACTTTGATGTACAGTCTGTATGCATTGAAATAAGAGTTGGAAGGATATGAGCTCAATAACAAATCTCCCATCCTTGAGAGATTTGTGGAGATGTGCCTTCTGTCCTGTAATATTATTAGACTAAGCAGACTTCTCTGGAGCTTGTAACAGCTGGTTGCACAGCTAACAAGGAATAGCTGTATATCCTAGTTCTGAGCAAGGAAGAAAGGTTACTAAAAGACTAATTTACACATGATGCAGCATACACTGAAGAAAGAAGCTTTTCTAATAATTAGCTTCTCAATCAAGAGTGTAGAGAGTGGAAAAAATGCATTGGTTGATTGTGCCAGCTGCACAATTTCAAGCAAGGCCCACTGATGATTGTGATCAGATATTCCAGTTGATCTAAAGAGGAATTATTTAAAAATGATGGTCTTCTACTGTGTTTAGTGCAAAAAAAGGGGCCTGTTAAACAGAAGAATCCCCCGTGTCACAAACTCCTGTAGTATGGGTTATGGTTGCCAATAAAGTTGAGTCAGGACCTACACCCAGGCTGGGCAGGTGTTTCTTACTGCCTCCTGCTGCCTGAGCTGCCAATGGTTTTATCAGGCCCCTATAGAGCCTGGTTCTGATGCCAAGGGGGTCTGGAGGATTTTTACTGTTGGCATATTTCCCTTTGTCTCCTATGGAGCATGAGCTTGGTGCTCTGTTCCAAACTGCCTGACTTAGCCAGTGGAAACAGAGCACATTGAACAGCAAATTAGAGTTTCAGTCATTTAGCAGTAAGTGTTCATAGAGAAAGGAGTTATAGCATATGAGCTGCTTTTTAAGGTAGCAGGACATTCCAGACTGTGCAGGTTCATAGCAAATTTGCAATATTAGGATCATACAAGAGTGCAGAAATGTTGGAGCAGAGTTCTTCTTGTCCCCTTACCATTAATCACATGCATCGTAACAGATGATGAGCTGTTATTTGTTTCAGGATGTATTTTCCTGTAAGGAATTAACCTGAGTCAGGTTTGGTCTGACATTTGGGTGACACGTACATACCAGCAGGTCACAGTAGGGGACAGAGCTAGCAGCAGCTTTCCTGACATTTTAAGAGTTGGGCAAGCTTAGATGAAAGTAATCTTAGTTGAAACATGGTCATTCAAACAAGTGGATGACTGAGGATGTTTGAGAAAGAGGAGTCAATCATGGGATGCTGGTTTAGCAGTCACAGACAATTCATGCCTGGGCTCCAGAACAGAGAATCCTGAAGAATGCAAAAAAACAAGAGGCAAGGGACACAGGTTTCAACAGGAGAGATTCTGATTAGGTACAAGGAGAAATAAATTATGGGGGAGGTCAAGCACCGAACAGGTTATCTAGAGAGGTTGTAAGACCTCCATCATTGGAGATATACAAAACTTAGTTGGACAAGGACCTGAACAACCTGATCTGACTTTGAATTAGTAGCTAACTTTGAAGTTGGTGCTGCTGTGAAAGAGTTGAACTTCAGAGGTGACTTCCAACATAAATTATCCTGTCATTATATATTGTATGTGTGAGCTGGGAATAAAGTAAGGTCATCCACAGAGCTTAAAAGATCATTTTTGCTCTCAGTGAGCTTTAGACCCTGCAGATTTCCACAGAGCAGTCAGTGGCCCAGACAGGGGAAAAATGTACATTTTTGTAACTGTGTTTTTTATTGAGAGACACTGGCTTCCAGAACTGATGAATGTGATAGGTCACATACAGTGACTCTGATTCCTGCCAGAATCTGTCAACCTAGGACTCCATTTTTGTCTAAAAGTCTACCATCTGGCTTTTTCATACTGACATAGGAGGCATTTCTGTGTTAGAGAAAGGAATGGATTTAAGGGGTAGGGTTTTCATTCAATAAATGTTTATTGATTTTAAAGGTGAAATCTCACATCCTTACTCAGTTAAGAGAAAGCCTTGTTTTGAAACAGGCCCCCTGTTAATGTCTGTAATCTTTTCCTAAATAAGGATTGGGTTCAGTAGCCTTTTGGCTGAGTGGGGGCTGGATGAAAATTGAGAAGTTTCTCAGAATTTTTTCCATACAGAATAATCTTTCCAGGGCATCTGCTCTGTTACCTGGAATGATTTCTTAATCTTCATGGTGTAGGAGAGTCTCTGCAGCTGTTCACAGAGCAAATCAACTTTATCAGCACTTTATTATTATTTGCTTTCATGAGTTTTCAGTTTATCTGATTTTAAAGAAGTCAGTGCTACAATTCTTTGATTTACAGCTGTAGTGTTAAAAGGCCCAAAATTATGTTTTTTTTTCGAGAGAAAAGTGGATTTTTTTTTGAGTGCTAGGGATTTTCTCATAGCTTTCTGGTTATTTTGTAAAAATATACTGTCTGGCAGGTCAAGCCAGCCACCAATAATCAGTAACAGCACAGCTGACTCATTTTGGCTGTGTAGAACCATCATAACTACCAAGTATCAAAACATTACCTGACAAGGTGAACAGAGCCTTTCCTGCATCACTGACATGTGCGGCTGCTTTGTACTCTGAATGAAAACCACACAATGGGAACCTGCCAATGCACTGCAGCTGATTGTTTAGAAAGCCCTGCATGGTTTTGTTCATATCAGGGGCTGGCTCACCCCTTGTGAGTGAGCACTTTTCAAACAGCTGTCTCAAATAAATGTGAAAATGAAGGTTACTAAAATACAGAGCATTAATAGCCTTTGTGATTATTCCTAGTTGTGAGATACAGAGGCATGGATATAACATTGTCCATGTGCATGGGCATTATATTGACAGTTTTGAGATTTGTGAAAGCACTGAGGTCTTTCCTCTGTGCACATCTGATTTCCATAAATATTAACAAGAGTTGTAGGCCATGTTTCTTGTGGTCTGTACTAAGAGGTCAGATTCTGTAATAGTTGTAGACTTGTCATCTTTTTTTGAAAACTGTTGTCTGATGTTTATATCTGATGTTACATTACAAATAAAAAAATCCCCCACACAAAAGTCAGAACAGCTCCAGAGAGCTACAAATATGCAGGATAAAATGTGATTTAAAAACCCCACACAATTTACTACAAACACTTATTACTTCCTTGCTATCTCATTTTCTGAATAACTTTTTCATATACTTCCCCAGCCCTGCTTTGAGCTACATTTTTCCTACTTTGCAGAGGAAATAATCTGACTTGTATTTATTTAAGTACATAACCAAATGTGTTTAATTATTTGAGTGTGCATGCATGGTCTTATAAAGTTAAAACAAATGATATGTTGGCCTGCTGTTAGGAAGTACTATGGTATTAATTATTATTTTCCATTAGGTTGCCTTTCTAATTTCAGCTTGTAAATCTGAAATGATTGAACATTTGCTCTGTTAGCAGTGATAATTAGCAAGCTAATGATGGAACATTTTCTGTGAACAGGTAATTCTGAATATCACCTTGAGTCAGGACACGGGAACATAACAAATACACTGCAGTGCATCCAGTGTGCTGTTGTTAGCAGTACCAGTAAGGGATGCTATGTAGAAAGAGCATATGAGCCTGACCACTTTTTGTTGTACTCCCCAGTCAACTGTTGTCATGGGACTAGGAGTGCTCTCTACCTGTTTTCTTTAGTGTTTATGACAGCAAGTTTGCAACCTTCTGTGTAAAAAAATATATCACTAATCCAGTGTAATTATGGCCGTCTTTAACTGTAGCATCTTAAACACAGATCAGAAGTTCATTTTAGTTTGGGCATTAGCAACCCAATACAAAATGATGGATCTTGTTTCAAGGACCCTGCTATGGAATTTAAACATCCTTGAGCAGACCCTCAGTGTTACAGAAACCTTTAGACCAGAAATTGCTGATTGCCTATTTTTCAGTACTTTTAGTGATGCTGATTACTAAACCTGAACCTAGTCTGGGGTTGTCAACATTACCTTTACATACATATGTACTGCTGCACAGACTAGTTCTAGTGTCTTAACATTTTGTAGCATTACACAGAGGTTTTGGTGTAATTTTTCTAGGTGATGTGGTCTTATCATAGGGAAGCCTGTGCCCTGGTGAACCTGCTGCCTAAGACAGGACAATCTGTTTCTGGAGAAACGGAGGTCATTGCTTGAACAATTTGAAGTGCTTGTTCATTTTCCTCTTTGTGGCGTTCAGCATTTTCCTTTCAGATCGATTTAGAGAAAACGTGCTGTTGTCAGAACAGAGACAGATGTCAGATTAGACTTCACCTCCAAGGGAATGTAACACGCTGAGTGCCACAGCAGCTTTAGCCCAGACCTGCCTGTAGACACAGGCAAAGTCATGGTCCCTGTACATTTGGGGGTCGTCCTTGGTGCTGCAGTTCCAGGCACCAAGGGACAAGCTTGCTTTGACATGCCCAGCCAAAAATGTCATGGTGTCACACAGCGCTGTCCTCATAGCACTGAGGACACTGCCATCCCCACGGCAGTCCCCAAAATCTTCTTCCAACATTTCTCTAACATCAGGATTTTGGTGTGGGCTGTGGGACTCCGTGATCCCCCTCTAGTGGGGAGCTGATGCGAGTACCAGGCTTTATCTGCAAAGTGTGGTGCTTTGGCTTTGTCTTCGCAGGTGGTGGTGGTTCTGTGTCTGCCCACCAGAGCCTCGGAGGATGATATCTCATTATTTGGCTTTAAAATCCAAAAGCAAATCAAATGTGTAGCAAAGCTTTTTATACGTGATGTAACGCACACAACCAAGTAAATCCACAGGCTTAGTTCTAAAAGGGAGTGTTTGTAAGTTTTGTAGCTGTGGGCAAGTAGATTGTTTATATTAGTGTTCTCATGTAAAAATGATTTGTTGTATTTGGTAAGAAAAATGTTTCAGTTTTTTGGCCACACCAGATGCCTTTGATCAAAATGAATAAAATTATTTGTATGATAATCTGGAATTTAATTCAATTTACAGTATGTTCATTTAGAAGTTTGTATTTGCTTTTGGAATAACAGTCGTCAGGAGGAGTGCCTAAAATTCGTACTGGAAATAAATAAGTGGAAAGTGTTTGTTTGAAGAACTGGTATTATGAAATGCTGAGATGCCTGAATGAACTCCTGTTGTGTAAGGGGCAATGAGCTTTTCACAGAGGCTGTTTCTGCACAGAAATAAAAAACAAAATAGGAAGATACACTGTTTTAAATACTAATTTTTCTGAAGGTGGAAACAATGTTAGCTATAAAAATGACATTTTAACTTCTTAGACACATGAATGAACAAAATATTGGTCATGATTTTACATCGGAAATTAAGTCTAAGAATTGTCAGATAAACTTCAAAGCAGCTGTGCTCAGGATGTTGAAGATTACAGTGTTTCAGACCTACTCACAGAGATTACATTTACATTTATTTCTGGAAAAATTCATGTTCAAAGTGTGTATTACCTTTCAGTAGATTTCCTTCCTTCCTTCCTTCCTTCCTTCCTTCCTTCCTTCCTTCCTTCCTTCCTTCCTTCCTTCCTTCCTTCCTTCCTTCCTTCCTTCCTTCCTTCCTTCCTTCTTTCCTGGATTCCTGGATTCCTTCCTTCCTGGATTCCTTCCTTCCTTCCTTCCTTCCCCAAATATCAGTCTGTTTTCCAGCACTTTTCTCTCCCCCTCAACTCTCTTCCTCTCCCTCCCTTCCTTCTTTTCTCCCTTTCCAACTTCCTGCTAGTCTGTCTCCCAGCACTTTTCTCAAACACTACTTGCCAGATTATGCTGTGACACTTCTCAACAGACTTTGTGTTTACCATTGAGTGTCTATTGCCTCCCATGTATTCATGCATTAGCTCATTTTCTCTTTACCATCCCTTTCTTTTAGCATTATCCCTAAGGTGGTCCTCAAGTCACTTTTCTCTGCTTGATTTTCCCTGTGTTTAACCTTTTCTGAAATTACTTCTACTCTTACTACTGACATTTGAATGATTCATCTTGGGAGGTAGTGTGTGAAACAAGTGGCATTATGATAGTAGAGTCAGTCAGTCTAATGTGTGTTTGGACAGCCTATGTCCATAATAATTCTCCTGTCTTGGGAGGGAGCTGGCTGGCTGAGAGGCGGTGTGGGTGGATTTCATTAGCTGACATTATTTCAGTATTCAAGATTGAGGGAGTTGTTAAATCATCATTACTATAGTAGTTAACATCTTTGATGTAGATTTTTGGTAACTGGCTGTACATCACTTTATCTGCAAATTTATCTTTTTTTTTTTTTTCTTGGTGTTCCTGATATTTACAGTAGTAAATCCATTTATCCCTGAATGCACAGCCGTGAGCATGCACATATGTGTAGTCATGTGTGCACATGCAACAGGCTGAAGCTTTGTTAATTGATGTTAATTGCTGGTGGTTTTAATTACAGAACATATTTCTCTATCGCTTCATTTGCACTGCTTTGTTTTAGCTTCATCTAATGCACTGGAACTCTACACTGTACAGCAGCATTGATGAGGCAGTAGGGAAGAAGCACGGCATAGCTATTATTGCTTTGTTTGTGCAGGTAAGTTTCCCGTGTTACACTTGTTATGATGCACTGTCATTTGTCTGAGGATAATGAGGTCCTTTCCATGTTATTTAATTTTTAATGATTTGATAATAGAGAACGATCTATGACTACTGGGATTCTGTATGTGTGCTAAGCAATCCATTCATGTTCAAACAGGATATTGAAGTATGCTAGTTAAAGAAGGGATAGTTAGTTCATAGTTAGGCATCTTTCTGTGGCTCTGGCTATAAGTAGACATCCAATCTTCATTCCTCTGAGGGCAGAATGAGGGCTCTCAGTGGGGACAAGTGCTTCACTATCTCTGTGATGTATTTCTCTTAATTCCTGGCTGGGTCTGCTGTTCAGGGGTTGAGGAAATAGACAGAGGAGAGGAGGAAAGATTGAAAGAAGCACCTACAAACCCATTGGCAATGCTAAAAACTGGTAGTAGAATTGTGCTTTCCTGAGCACAGGGACAAGTGTGTCTCTTCACACAGGACAAATGTATGGGTCATATTACTTCTTCAGAGACTCAGAGTGTTAACAAGACTTGCCAGAGACCCTCAGAAAAGCCTGCAATGAGGAGGCTTAAAGCTTCCTGGGGACAAGGTGTAATGAAATCTGGGATGTTAGCATTGTAATTTAATTGCTGTTGAAGGTTTTTCAAGGTCTGCTCCCTATAAAGATTTTCAGTTTTAGTCCTCAAACACCAGATTCTCATCTTTCTCATGAGAAATGGCAAGCTGTTTTATTTAAATGGGTTTGGAGGAAGAGTTTAGAGTTCATGCTTAGAACAAATGCATTTTCTTTCACAGAGGTATTATTAATTTGTCGTATTTCATAACGAGTGTATGAGTGCCTTTGAGCTTTACCTCTGAATTTAAAGGTACATTGATTACTGCCTCAACACTCAGATAGAACTGCTAAAAATGGAAGTTAGAAAAAGTCTTCAGTTTTGTGTCCTAGAGGGCTGTGTGATAATTGCTTATGTAAGTCACCTTCTCATTCCAGCAGAGGTAACCTTCCAGTCAGTTAGAAAGTTATGTATAAGTTCTTAAATAAATTTGAAACTTAAATGATACATTTTCCATTTTGGGTCTCTCACCCACATCAGTGTTCTTAAGCATTCCAGAAAGGCCTTTTCATTAGCCAAGAAAGGCATCATGTAATTACAGTTGACCAAGGAAAAATAGTATTTAAGCTGTTTATTAAAGGGATAGGAAAACAGAGAGAGGAAATTTGGTGACCATTTTGTTCCTTGGTAAAGGCACAGAAAAATAATTTTGTACAACAGTTCTCAAAATACATTATTTTAAGGTCAGTGAAAATATTTAAGTAACAGCCCTTGGGGAATATTAATTTAGAAGCAGCATCTTTGAAGTGACTTCAATATTTTTTATGCACTTTGAAGGTTTGAAATTGAAATTCCATTCTGAAACAAAAGAAAAGGCACTTAAATTCCTAGAAATAACAAAGTACCTTTTGTTGACATTCAGTTGTTTCCTTCCAGTGGCTACTGTGTCATTCTATTCCAAGAGAAACAAAAAGCAAACAAAATTTTCAGGGTCTAGCTTTCCCGTTCTCACTCATGCTGGCTTATTTCCTCACCTTGTATTTGTACATGTTGGCAAAGAAATCAAGTGGAAGGCCATTCTGCCTCTTCTGATGTTGTTCTAAAGATAAGACTAGGATCCTGGAATGGGTGATTTGAGTCAGAAGCAGCTGAGTTTAGTGTGCAGAGTGAGCAACGTCCATATAAAATTAGAATCTCCTATGTTTCTTTAGAGCCCCATCTTCTGTGCCTTACAGACGTTCAGCAGAGGCAGTGCTGCAGCCTGCCGGGAGCCTCTCTTTCCCTGGCAGAGTCCCAGAGATGCTGTGAGAGAGGGAATCTGCTGTTCTGCACTCTGCAGGCAGGAAGAACCTCCTCTGAGATTCAGAGATACCTCGGGCCAGATTTGCAACACTATGGGAACAAATTCAAGAAGTGTCTGTTATGCTTGTTCACTCTTTTCCTCTCTGTGTACTTTTCTGACAAAAGCCAGTGAGGAAAAACTATCCTTGGCATTTATATGCCACAATACTGCACGATTTTGACTCCACATTGATTAGGTGCTGCAAAACAGGGTTAATCAAAACCTACCAGACTTAATTATGACTCTTGTTCTGTGAGTTTCTATTTCCCTCTCTTTAATAACTTTCTTAAAGTTATTTAAGACCTGTTTACTTTTGGCTGGTGGTTTTGTAATGATTGAAATTTTTGGAGTTGTCATGTATCAGTGTATTTGATTAACACAAGGTTGTGTAGCTAAACTAAAAACAGCTGTAGTACTTAATATTCTGGTTGACCTGTGTTTTGCCTCACAGTTTCTGAAATACCAAGATACTGAAACTCAACTTTGCTTGCTGTATTTCAGATAGGAAAAGAGCATGTGGGCCTAAAGGCTGTAACTGAAATTCTTCAGGATATCCAGTACAAGGTAAGGCATTGTCTGAAGCACTGCTTCCTTTAATGACCTGAGAGACGGTGAGCAAAGGGTCTGTATGGAGCCAAGAGAAAGATTTCAGATGTGTCTGTAGTAAAACCGACTGTAAAAGCCATCATTTGATGGCTAGCATGAAAACCTCACCATTTTATTCAGATACTATTATTCAGCTAACGTATATTTTTGTACTTCTTTTTCTGGTGGCCAGAAAGTTTGATCTATACCAATAACTGCTTGCCAGTCCTACCTTTTCAGTAATTTTCACGGAGTCAGTGTGAGTGCAAGCACTGCAGGATGCTTAGTGAACACCAGCAGCCATATCATCAAACTTAACTGGTTTTAATTTGTAGAGGAAAAGAACAGAAGAACTGAGCACCCATGAACTGAGCATATTAACTTGCAGGGAAATCAGCAAAAACACAATGCCAACTTGTCAAGTGGATTATGTGTGGGAGTCCTGAAGGACAGGTAGTAATACTAGCAGGACTGAGGAGATTTGAGTGCTCTCCAAAATGTTGACACTGTCTTAAATGACATTGGGCAAGTTACTTCCATCTCTTTGCTTCATGATCTGTAACATACCTTTGATTTTAAAAGGATTTTGAGATGTATTGATGACATGTTTTTTTATTGGTCTGACGAGATTACCATTCACTTCAGCAGATGCTGAAGTGCAGAAAAATTAGAAATGAATCAAAATCTTTTAGTAAAATAATATATGGCAAACTTCAGTCATTATGTTTAATATTGTAAAGTCTTTATTTATGAGTGTCAGAGAAAACAGTACTGTATGGAACTCTTGATTTCCTTACTGAGACAACAGCCAAGCACAGGAAGGTCATGAAAGGCCCCACCATTGTATGACTGTGTTATAATGGTGACTTTCAAAGGGTCAGTATCAAACACACTTTGGAATGCATAACATTTTCATGTATTAAATATGTGGAACCAGCATTATTTTATTAAGTGTTCTCTATGTCAGTTAAGTAATGGTCGCTTTGGCCCTTGTTTTTTTAACTCTTTTTGTATGAAAGCCCTGAATTTCATGTAGAGAATTTCAAGGCTGGGACCTGAAAAAAGTCCAGGTGCTAAACAAATTGCTGGGATAAGCTTAAAAAGGAAATAAAAAATAGAATAAAAATATGTGTCTATGTTGCTGCAAGGACAAATGCAATGATGATTAAATGGAGGCTCTTTATGAGGTTGCTTTCCAGAGGAATTCAAGGCTTAATTCTATAAGAGCCCAGAATGTGTTTTACCTCATTATTCATCAGCATTTTTATTAGAAGCTGGATATGAGATTGATTTGTATTCATTTTTTCAGGGAAAGTCCAAAACCATACCCTGTTTTAATCCCAACTCTTTATTGCCAGGTAGGTGCCTTTGCTTGCTTTTGCATGTGTGGATTAGTAGCTGATTGCAGAGGCTGAGACAATCTTAATCCAAAACCTAGCCTAAACTGCAAGCCTGAATGTGTATATAAGCCCATAAGGTGGTAATGCACATCCTAACAGGGATAGTGGTGAAGTCCTGTTGGAATTTAGTGTGAATCTGCACCTTTGTTGTGTGAGTGGGATGTGATACTGTAGTCTGTGCAGTGCTGACAACACTGTGGCTAGTTGTTGAGGATATACAAGCCCACTAGAGAGACACCTGTCTGTATTCCTTTCTCTACTTGGTCATAAAGTAGGAAGTGTAAGGCTACCTGCTTAACAAGGTAATTTTATTGGCAAAAAGACAATGCCATTATGCAATGGCAGTTGTATAGCATAAAAGGAGAAGTGACAAAGGGAGACAAATTCAAACTTACATATCTAAAAGTTAAAGTGTAAGAGTAAGAAATGTGACTTTTTTAAAAAAAAAAAATTTCTAAAAAGAAATGTTTCTTCAAGGAATCCATATGAGCTAAACTCTGCTGTAGTGGCAAGATCTTTAGTTTTTCAAAGTAGCCTAGTTCTGCATTAAAGTACATTAATTATATCAAAAGAATATTGTCTAGGTTGCCAAGTCAAGTGCTCAGCAATTAGGAATTGCAGGAATTAAGGCAGCCTGTGCCTATCATGCATATCCTTTATGAAACATCACCTGATTGCATGACCATAAGTTATTTTTTACAGGAGCCCTGCCTCACAGTTCCTGTTTGATGCTGATCAAGTCACATAAACAAAAATTTTCAGATGTCATGTCTAACTATGTGTTCCTCATTTTCTAGGTGCCCGACTTGAGATCATGGGGTCTGATTTGCAGAAGTGCTGAGTGCTTACACCTCCAAGAGAAGTCAATGGGAGCAGTGCTCTGACTGTATTATGTGCTATAGAAAGTTAAATACTCTGAGAAATCAGGTCCTAAGCATATCATATTGAACATTTCAAATGAATAGGTGCATTTGACCTCATCTTCTCTGCCTCAGTTCCCCAGCTTTAAAGTGAGGGCATAATCTATCCTTCCTCACCACTCAAGGGTATGGGAGGATAAATTAATTCACTTAAGCTCTCAGGCACTGGAGAAATGAGTGTATTAGAATTATGAAAAATGAGAAAATATTCTAACAAGCAGGATTTTAATAACATGGGAAAAAGAAGACCAAGTGCCTCATATTGTACTGAGAATTCTAAATAATATTATTTACTTTTCAAAACAGTCATCTGTCTTTGCAAGTAAATGATGAAAAGTTCTCCAGAAAAGACACACATGATCATGTAACAGCACTGTATCATGATGCATGCACAGGATGGGCTGAATTAATTCTTGCAGTTCTTAACTTTTGAGTGTTTGATAATGCAACTTGCTGTCAATGGATTTGCTACACAATTTCCTAGCTGAGAAAGAAAATTGCTCCAACAAAACAAAATCCATTTACTGACAATCACAGACTTCATTAGCAAGATTTAATTCTACTGATATTCCTCTGAGCTAGTAGTGAAATGACAGTAGCAGGTTAGTTCAACAAAGCAGGTTTATTTGTTTCCAGTCTCCCATTCTGTCAAGCTAGTCACAACCTTCCCCCTGGCTCTCCATGCCATGATTAACCACACTTTGTCTCCAGTTTCTCTCTAGGTTGTTTTCTTGTCCCCTCTTTTACTGTCAGGCAGTTTTCTCTCCATAATTCTTAGGCTATATGACCTACAACAGCAAAGGAAAGCCCTGTGTTGTCTTGATTGTTTAACTTGATTGGAATCTATGAGAAATGAAAATTAAAATAATTAAAGTAATTTAAATAATTTAAATCAAGTGTGTTGTATATAGAATTAAAAATCTGCATGCACAAAATATTGTCCATTTTCTTCAGTGACAACTGTTTATTCTATAAACCTACTAATAAATACATAACTTTAAAAAATACATAATTATAAGGTAAACCTTGATGTTTTTTCCCCTTCTGAAATTCAACTCACTTTTCCAAAGGTAGGAAGCACCAGTGCATCTCAAAAAGTATGTCACCAGAAAGGCAAAGTTTTTCATCAGCTGAATTTTCATTCATTTTTTTTCTAAAAAATGAAATAAAATTAATTTTTGAGACATATCCTAAATGTAGACGTCAGTAAAATTTGATCACCTCAGACCCTCTGCCTTCAAAATTCAACATTTCTTTTAGCTTTTGACATTTACAGGAATTCTTTTATTCCCACAACATTGCTTATTTGCTGTGCTAATTTAAAGAGCTGTGCACTTAATAATGTTTCACATCTACAGAGTGGCATTTTCACGTCTAAAATGCTCATCTGCAGGGTAACTTACTGTAATATAATCACCACAAGCTCATATACATTCATATGAGGAAGTAGTGGGCAATGCTTGGCAGGTTATACATTCACACCTTAGTTTCTGCTTACTAACTTCATCATGCAAGCGAGCCCACAGCTGTCATAAGCTGTCATAACTAAAAGACACCATTAACTTCCTTAATGTCATGAAAATTCCATGTTTCTGTTGATTTCAGATCCTCTTCTGCGTGACTACTGGGTGTATGAGGGCTCTCTAACCATTCCACCCTGCAGTGAAGGTGTCACCTGGATATTGTTTCGCTATCCTTTGACTGTGTCCCAAGTGCAGGTAACAGCTGTGCTTAAAGAATGACCTTGGAATATGGTTATGAGCTAAAGGTTATAGCGTGCAAATGTATATATCAGAACGTTATGTCTGTTCTCCTTAAAGATCCCATTAGATCAATACATGGCTTTTCAAGTAAAGGTTAAACCTTTTGAGTCACTGAAAGCAGCGCAAAGGTCAGAGATGAAAAACCTTGTTATCATTTATCATCTGCATTTAAAATTATTCTTGTGTTTAAGTGAATGAAAAAGAAAAAAAGGAACTCAGTGGGCAAAAGAAATTAAATTCTTTGAAATTGTAAGCTTTCAAATATCACTGGTTTTTAATGTTAAAGGAACACAAAAGCACAGGGAGGCACTATGTCCTGGAGAATGAAAAACATTAATGTTGTACAGACTGGCTAGATTGCATTGAACTATATTTAATTCATCTGGTTCTCTTTAAATTCAGTTTTATAATAAAATGTCATATGGAAACTACCTATTTAAATTTCATTTCACGTGCATATATTTTAAAATGTTTGGGTTTTTTTTCCTTAAATTAAGTCTAACAGTTGTGAGCCTTTCTGTATAAAACTTTTCAAATCTGTCTACAGATAATCCCAGTAAAAACAAAGAAAACTCCTGATGAATATTCTCCCACAGTCTGTGAATCCCATCTGGAGGAATGTGCATTTAATTTAAGTGAAACTACCTAGAATCCCTGAAGCTGAATGCATTCATTTTCATTACCTGTTCTGAAGCACGTGAGAAAAGTATAAGTGGTGATAGATTTAAATTATTTCAGCTTTAATAATTTAAAATTTTGCCAGTGATGCCAGCACAATATTGTAACATCTTTAAAAATTTAAAATTGGCAGCATTTCTTGTTTAATGGAAACTGAATTTTAGGTCTAATCACAGGATAAAAGCAATAGCTCCCAATAAATTACTTGTCTGGTAGCTGCAACTTAAATGCATCCCATCATGAATCTGTTATTTGTTTATGAAAAGGTAAGACTTGTGGCTGCTTACTACTGAGTAAATGCATTACTTGCTACTGAATAAAGTGCCTTCTGTTAGCAGCATTAGATTCAGAATTAACTTTTAAAGACAGAGTGTATTTTGTAACCTGTCAGCTAATTGTCCAGATAAGATATTGATAAATAAGGGGACTTAATCAGATCTACAAAGTCCACAGCTATTATACACTGAGACATAGTATGTTATTGCTAGTTGCCGATTTTGTAGTCTCTATTCCCTTTTAATCCAGTCAGTGCACAGAGGAGAGCCAAGTTTAAACCATCCACATGTAGTGGGAGATAGGAAGAGGGTGAACAAAAGAGAAATTCAGCTTTAGTTAGTATTAGTGTACTAAACTACCACTAGAAGGCAGGATGTTGGAGTGTTGTGCGAAGGGGATAAGACTCCTGAAAAGAATATTGTGCCTGAGGAAAAGAGTGACCCATGGTGCCTGGGGCAAAGACTGAGATTCCAACCATGGCCTTTGTCAGGTGAGGGGTAGCTGGTTTGTGTGGCTGCATTACTCTGGTAGGCATAAACCCAATCTAAAAACATTGCAGTGATGATGGGCATGCAGGTCATGGAGGAGCTTTTCTCTCCCACTGGCACTGTATGAGGATGGGAGGTGGCACTGGAGAGAAGTGATGGACCGGAGCAGACTTACGCCAGGATGATCCACTATACTTGTCATAGATAAACATCAAGTAGAAAAATCTTCCTCAATGATATTTATGATTGCAACATTAAAGTTAAGGTTGTGTAGGAAAGATGATTATTAAGAACTTGAAAGGCTTTTGCCAAGGTGGGATAAAAAAACTGTATTTCATCAGATACTGCTTTCAGATGTCAATGAAAAGTAAATACGTCAATAAAATAAATATGTCAATGAAAAATAAATATGTGGTAAGTGAGAGGAGATGATTCTGGGATTTGTAAATTGTAAGGTCTCCATGATGCCCAAATTAAGATTTTGTTGGTTTTACAATATTTTCCTACAGCCTAAAATTCCAGTATTTTAAATTAAAATTAGCATTTTGACTGCAATGAAATATCTGGCCTCTTTTGTGGATGTGGGCATGAGTGCCTATGAGAGATTTCATTTAATCACAGAACCACAGAATGATTGGGGTTGGAAGGGACCTTTGGAGATCATCTATTCCAAATGCCCTGCTAAAGTGGGTTCATCCAGAGCAGGTTGCCCAGGAGAGATTAAGGAGAGATTAGAAATGCAAGGGCTTTTTTCTGTGGAAAATAAGAAGATGTAATATAGGATATACCATTTTGAATCTTCCATGGAAGGCTGGTAGAGACATTTAATTTTATTAAGCCAGCTTGTAACATTAAATTGTAGATTTCAGTGCAAATGCATTTCTAATGGGTTTAAATACAGTATTTTTACATGTGTCTTTACCTTTTAGAACTTTCTTCTTTGGGATACTAATGAAATGTCAAGTGCTTTATATAAATACTAGTAGCATCTGTGGTTATAACCAATGAGAGACAAATTCAAGGCTATTTTCATTTTCCAGGCCATGAAATAATTAAGTCCTGAGTGTCAATAACAAGTGAATAAAGAATTACATAATATAATATGGAATAGGTTTTAGTTCTTTCCTCTGATCAAACTAGTTCCTATCGTGGAGACAAGATGCTAATTTTCTGCAATTAACACAGCAGTATTGATCAGCTTAACAAACTACAGGTCATAAGGGCAAAAATTGAATAAAATTAGCATTCTATTTCATGGTCACACTCAAAAATATTTTCACATTTTGTTATTTTGAAACAATGAAGCAACTATTTTGACGTAGACACAGTAGGCTGACCATTACCAAGTAGAGAACCCTTTTTTTTTTTTTTCCTGAAGACATTTTCAGATAGCAAAGTTCACCTGATGTGTTGATATGTTACTGATCTAAGTCAATGTTAAATGAAAGGAGATCTGAGTGTGCTGGTTATATGGATAGCAAAAGAGCAATTCAGGACTGTAGCATCAGGATGTGCTTTCCTGGAGTCCTGAGGAGTGCTGTTTCCTCACTGGTAGTAATTTTCTTTGTCATGAGACTTCACTTCTATCAAAAAGTCCTTCATGGGTCATTCCATGCATATTCCTGTCCTCCTATAGTGATTTTTATCATCCTCTCTTGAGTTATGTTGAAATGAACAGCCCAGAATGAACTGTGTTGATTTTTCTTTGAGATACCTCACACATGCATGTACACTGCTGAAATGCAGTGGGAGAAGACTCCTATTAGGCCAGTAAAAAGCAGGAAGCAATTGAAAAAGACTTGGTCATGCTTCTCTCCATTCTATTAAAAAAAGTAGGGACATTTGTGAATAATGTGCTTTGTGGTTCACTGAAGCCCAGAACAAGTGCAATTTCTAAGCCACTCAGAGTAGGGATTTTAAACAATGATGCAGAAGGAGCTGTTCTGCTGTATTCACTGTCAGAGTTAACTGGTCTTTTGTTCAATGGGCCTGGTCTCTGGTCCTTTTGTCTACCTCATTCAGAGTCAAAAACTACAATAGGACAGAAATAGTAACTAGCATATGGAGCTGGGGTGGAAAATGTGCAAAATTTATGTAAACTGTAAAATAAAGCACTCAGAGCTTCATGGTATTCTGGGTGCTGGGAAACAGGTTCGTGTTCTTGGGAGGAGTCATAGAGATGTGAAATTTTGAAACAGAAGGATAATGCTTCTACCTCATATTGAAGAAATTTTATAGAAAACATGCAGATTCTTCGTTTGTGTGCTCTAGTCTTCAGCAAATAATACAATGAGTAGTAAAAACATTCTACACAACATGAACATGAACAGTTTTACTCAGTAGAAATGCAACTGTTCGCATTGTGGATTTGCCATACACTGGTTAGAACTTAATCCCAAATTTCGGTGTGAACAGGCTTAGGTCATCCTTGATGTCTTCTGGGCAGGAGAAGAGCTTTTTAAAGTGGCTATTCCTGGTAAAAGTATGTGAATGTCCAGGGGTGCTTAGCCATGTACCTCTGAAACATCTGTTTCATTGGCAGTCCTGCAGGGTGTACTTCACAGCATTGACTTATGAAGGCTTTGGAGGAGATGGTAAGCGATGATCTCAGAAGAAATTCCCCCGTGGAGCAGAGCTACAATTCTTGACTACCCTAAAGACTAAAGAGCAGGCACAGAGATCAGGTCAGTTGTACTCTCCTGACTGAAGAAACTGGAAGCTGCTTTGTGAGGAGTACCTCCTGGAGAAAGATTTCACTGCAGGAATTGGGATGGGGCATTTGTAGTTACAGTAGGAGACAACAAATGCCAGTTTTGCAGAGAGTCTGCTCTTCCCTCTTCTTCATCTGTGTTTGTTTGAAGTATCTCATTCTCACAAGATCAAACAAAAGCCACATTTTTGTAAAGTGCTTCTTCCTAAACTACAATTATCTAAGACTTTCCAGAGTTGATTCAGATAGTGAGAGAGGATGCTTTTGCAAAACTCCTTCAGTGATTTACCAGTCCTTGAGTTCCAAAGACTTTTTCAATTCCAAGCAGGTAGTGGGTTTGCTTTCAGTTTGCTTTAAGTAAACAGAACAACAACAATGTTCCATAACAGGATTCTGCCTCTAAAAGCACCTTCAAGGAGTTTTTTCATTTTTTTCAGTCAAAGCTGTTACCTTATATCTCAGCTGCCAGAAGCTGAGTGTTGATTTCCAAGTACACTGTTTTTTTGAGGAAAATGAAGCAAAGAAGAGGTAGCATCTAAATCAAGTAAGCAAGTCTGTATCAAGTACTGCTGTAGAGTGAAAAACAACTAGGGCAGTTGTGTTCCGGGTTGCAATAAGAAAGTATTCTCTGTAGGCAGGATAAGAATAAAAATGCCATTACCTGCTTTTTAGTACCTGATTTAATTTAATTCTGGAATCATGCTTACATTTTCCCTGTAATATTTCCTAGGGTGTTTTTCATGGAGAAATTAACTCTATAATGTCTTAGATGTTGAAATGATTGTATACTCCAGGCTTCATTTTACTTTCTGTGTATGTTCAGTTTCAAGTTAGAGGTGAGCTGCATAGTGAAGCATCACAGGGTCAGTACAAGTACAGAGTCTGAGGCTAGGGGAGTCAGCCATCAAGTACATTTATTGTATCCTGCTAAGACAGCTTGTGAATATGTCAAAGAAAATACTTTTTTTTTTCTAATAGTTGTAACTATTTAGAGTACCAGACTCCTAAAAACAGCACTGGTGAACAGTAAAGTAAAGTGTTTTATCACGCAGCACTTGATGCTAATACCAGGGATAGAGATGGAAGCTGCTCAAATTCTTCCTTACACCAGATTAGATTTAGAAAAATCTAAAAAGAATCTAAAAGAGTCTAAAAAGCAAGAAACATATTTGTTTTGGCTCAACTGATTTTTTTTTTATCTTTATTTTTTACTGTGTTTGAATTCCTGACTATCTACACCTACAGATCTTTTGAAGCAGTATTTTGTTTTGATCACAGAAACTGTACTTTTCCATATAAAATGTCAACAGACATTCTCTGAAGCTAAGAGTCTGTTCAGTATTCTTCTGGTTTAGAAGATAGCAACAGTTTCAGGCAGTAAGTAAATCACTAGGAGAATTTCAAAGCAATTTATAGTCAAGCAAGTTATTCCTGAAATGCACTTCTTTGAAGAAGACCAGGATTACTACTTTAAACACACAACAGTAAGGCTGATTCATAGGATGTAATCTGCAATGGCCAAGGTTATAGATCCTAAAAGAGGTTGTGAAAAAGAAAAGGATAAGTTTGTTAAACCATGTGCATAAGAGTTGTTGTTTTTCTCTATATCTCAAATGTTTTGACAGTGCTGATAGCTATTTAAAAATGTTATTAATGTATATTGACCTTACTATATGGTACCTAAACACTCCGGTTTTCAAAGCTGCAGAATTGGCTGGACAAGGCTGGTTTTGATCATTAGTCCCATGGTGAAGAATGTGTCTCAGCTTCTTCATTTCTGTTTTTCTGTCTTTCAGATAGAGGAATTCCGAAGACTGAGGACTCATGTTAAAGGTGCTGAACTTTTAGAGGGCTCTGATGGAATCCTAGGAGATAACTTCAGACCTACTCAGCCACTTAGTGATAGAGTCATCAGGGCTGCATTTCAGTAGCAGAGGAGGAAGAACAATGATAAATCTTCAGTCAGGTAAGTAACAACTTAGTGGAAAAATCAAAACTTTGAGATAATTTAGCTAAAATAAAAAAATAATTTTAGCTAATGTTATGATACATTGTTGCAGTTGTAAATTTTGTCACTGTAATTTCTATTTCATCCTGTGTGTAATAGTTTGGTTATGTTGTGGTTTAACTCCATTTGGCAACCAAGCCCCACAAGCTGGTCACTCACTTTGACGTGGTGGGATGGGGGAGACAATCAGAAGGGTAAAAGTGAGAGAATTTGTGGGTTGAGGCAAAGACAGTTTGATAGGTAAAGCAAAAGCCATGCATGCAACAAAGCAATAGAAAACAAGGAATTCATTCACCACCATCCAGGCAGTGAATCAGGATTCCCACTGACATCACAATTACTTCTTGTAGCTTTAAATTTCTCCTGCTGTAGTGAGGAAGAGCACAGTATGCCTTGGATATGTGGTATATTTCCCCAGTTACTGAGTTCTACTGGTTGATTCCTTACCATGTTTCTAGGCCAGCCATTGTGGATCTTTTCACCCTGTTAAAAAGGCAGGGTAGTAGTTCTGGAAGGAGGTCTTTAATTCTAAAATTAGGCTTTTTAAAATTTTTTACTCTCTTCTTTCCCATCAAGACCAAGTTTTGGGCAACTCCAGTGAAGGTACAAGAGGAAACAAATTAAATTGTCATGGCTAATTCATAATTCATTAATCAAAGTAGTTGCTGCTTCTTTTCTACCTTCATTGACTCACAGAGCAAGAATTTGAAGATGACATAAGAGAAATACACGTGAACCTGCATTAACCTTGCTTCAGTTATTAAAACTTCTCATGTCATGTTCCCCCAGCCTCTATCAGTTGCAAAATAAATCCCCTCAATGCTCAACAGTTACTCCTAGTCCTCGTTATACTTAGTTAATGGATGTTTTGCTGTTATGAGAAACCTGGCAATGAGGTTCAAAGAGAGTTAAAGTCCAGGGAAGTGGTTGAGTCACCATCCCTGAAGGCATTTAAGATGTGTAGGTGTGATTTTAGGGACATGGTTTAGTGGTGGAGCTGGCAATGCTGGATTAATGGTTGGACATGATGATCTTAAAGGTTTTTTCTAACTTAAACAATTCTATTTTTCTGAGGCAAATTGTTGCCTTGAGTGTAATGAGTCGAGGCATGAGCTTTGTGGTTGATTTTGAAATGAAGTGATTCTGATTTAATGCAAATAATAGGAGAGCAAATCTGGGAAATCTTCAAGAAGAGAATCTGTTTGATTGCTTTCTTCAATAAGTACTACTGCTTTTCAACATAGTAAAATTTTTCCTCTAGTTGCCCTCAACAAACTTTATTTAAATATAATTGAAACATTGGATAGTCCCCATTACCCTATTTACTGTTGAAATGCATAATATAAAAGCCTCAGATTTTCTATCTTCACATTTCTTCAAAGCTACAAAATAACAGATTAATCTTGGGTTTCATCTGGAAAGGATGCTGCTAAAAGGGTTTTGATAAACTGTTTTGGGTAAGAATATTTATTTGTACTTTAAATTATTGCCCTCTCTAGTTCATGTCAGGCTCTGTTGTGGAGTTAAACCCATCCAGAACATGCTTTGGGTCCAGCCCCCAGTTTCATGTGAAGTAAAAAATGATCAGGCAGCAGATAACCCATAAAAAAGATTGGTAATTCAGTGCTTTCAAAAAATAGATCCATTAAAACTAAGTGAGAAGATTATCCTCCCTTCTGCACGTGATGGAAATTATTAAATTGTCTAGGACAGTGACCAACAATTTCATGGTCTTTCTGTATAGTATAAACACATTCAATATAGTGTATGCATCTAAACATTTTTGAAGTAAGGGGTTATTTGTATTTTATAACCCAATTTAATATCTGCATCCCAGAAGTTAAATGAAAAACCCAAGACATTGATATCTTTTTAAAACATTATTTTCTCATCCCCATATTTAATTTTGGGCATATCCCTAAGACCAGTTCTCAATTACATGGTTCTCTGCAGTAACCAAATGTTGTCACTTTAATCTTGAAATGGATGTTTCAAATTTATCCCAGCTTCTGCATAAAAGTTACTTGGGAAAATTGTAGCAATATTAAAGTACAATTTTTCTCAGAGAGTGGTAATGCCCTCAGGCCAGTGCAGGTAATTCAAGTCTGTAACAGTGAAATTGCTTGACACACTGAGTTTGAATTTTAAGCATGAAAGAGTTTCCTTTAAAATGATGGAATTGAAATGTAAAAATTCCTCTTTTGCTTTCATGTTTGAAATTTTATTACATTTGTCAATACTTATAAAGATTTGTTCTATATAATAAGATTTATCTCGGCATTGCTTCACAAAATAATCTGCAGTTTTAATTCTCAAATGATGGAATTTTTAATGCAAAGTAATAGTCCTCACTGTAGGGCTATACTAATTATGGACACTCAAGCACTGAGAAAGAACTGTGACTCCTGACACAAAGTAGCTTACAAGAAGAAATGACACTTGTTTCTCTACACCTGATTGAATTATTTATCAGAAATTCATTTGGTCAGGTCTTTTCAGTTTCGTGTGCGTCAGGCCAAGTAGCACTGAACCAATCAAGGTTTCATTATATATCTTTGCTATTTAGTTTAGGGAGCTGAAAAAAATGAAGAGTAAAAAGGAATCACATGGCTTTGTTCACATTTCTTCTATGCAAAGGGGTAAAAAGGGAAGGAAAAAATCCTACCTACTTTGTAGTGATGGCCTCACACCTCTCCAGGAGGAAGGTGTTGAGGAGCAGTAGCTCCTCACACAGACCTCAAAAATCCTCAAAAAGTTCCCTTCCTTCCGTGGAATGAGGGAAGTCCCTTAAGATGGGACTGCTGGCATCAGCTGAATATTGCTATGAAGACTCAGTAGTAGATGGAGAAGTAATAGTTTGCAGGGCAGCATCTTCCTAGTGATTCAAGAGGAGCATTTATTTTCAAAGAGCAGATTATCTTTTATTTTAAAGCTCTGGTATGTCTTTAATATTACAATGGCAAATACACTGGTTGACTTCTTTTCTTACACAATGCCCCTCTGCCAAGGCTGCTGAACTACTCTCAGTAAAGTTTTCAGTGTTTTTTTTTTATTCCAAGCCAATGTGTCAAAGCCACTTGAAGAACTTTGAGGAGTGTTAGTTTGCCATGACCTTATTACTCTGTCAGGGAAAGAAGGAGACAAATTTTTCTGTAAGTGTATCCACAGGAGTAGAAAGAGATTGTTTGAAAGGTCTAATTAATTTTGACTGAATCAGAATGCAGGCTCTATGCACACCACGCTCCCAAAGCTTCAGAACATCTGCTCCTCAGCCTTGATTTAAACCTTGACAAAACTGAACCCTTTGTGGCTTATGATCAAATGGCATATGTTGGTCTTTGATGTAATTTGTTCTAATTTGTTGAGTAAGAAGCAGAGTTGACACAAACATGGAATATCATGATGTGTAAGGAAGAACTATTTTTTTAAAAAAGTGTTCCTCCATCATGGAAAAGCCCGGATCTCAAAATGCTCCTCTTCAGTTTGAAGATAATGTTTGGCCAGGCTTTTAAAGGGGGCCTTCAGGATGACAAAACAGAAATTTGTAGCTTCTTCGCTCTCTTTAAACCAGTGGGTTTTAGAATAAGTTTGCTGCTGTCTAGTTGGCCTCTCCTAACTCTGCTGCTTTTCTGCTGAAAACATATGTCTCTAAATGTATAGTTTGAGGTTAATGAGTCTTTGGATTCTGTTTTGGTAGGGTTTTTGATATACATCCAAATTACATCCCATTAAATGACCTTTTGGTCCTTCTTCTCCTGTAGTTGCTGAAGTTTTCAAATACATGTCTTTTGAAATAGCTGTTTAAAAAAATCTCTAACCTCTTTAAATCATATCCAATAGTGAAAGAACCAGTCAGATGTTAAGGAGTTTGGAGGAAAAGTTTAGTACAGATTTGCTTTCAGACATCGTAGGTTAAAAAATTCAGTTGAGATTTATAGTGTGAAGAACAATAAAATAGCGGAGTAGTTGTAATTGAAAGATGCCTCTGGAATCTATTCATTTGATCCTCTGCTCAAAGCAGTGTTAACTACAGTGGGTTGCTCATAGCCATGTCCAGCTGGGTTTTGAATATTATAAGGATGAAGACTCCTTAACCTCTCCAAGCAAATTCTACCTGTGTACTCCTGCAGGGAAAACGATTTTTCTTAATTTTAAATGAAATCTCCTGTATTACAGTTTGTAGCCATTGCCTCTTCTCCTTTCATTGGATGCAGCTGAAGATGCAGTCTGGTGTCATCTTCCCTACTTGTTCTCATAAAGTATTTATACACATTGATAATAAAATCTGTGTTGAAACATCTTTTCTGGAGGCCAGGCAGTTTCAGCTCTCTCAGACATCCTTTTATGACAGGTGCTCCAGTCCTTTACCATGCTTGTAGCCTGTTGCTGATCTCCAGTATGTCCACGTTTCTTCTGAACTGGAGAACCCAGGACTGGACCCAGTGCTCCAGGTGTTCTATCAGTGCTGAGTAGAAGCATTTCCCTCCAAGTGCTGGCAATGCTTTTCCTGGTGCAGCCCAGAAAGCTGCAGAATTTCATTGTTGCTGGGGGTGCATTATTTTGATCTTGATGTTTGCCAGGACTCCTAAGTCATTTTCTGAAAGAAACAAGAAGGGATAACATTGTGACTTCCTCAGTGTTAATGCTAGTTTCTCTTCCTGTTTGACTCAGAACCATTGCTATGGGCATTAAGCTATTTCTTGATAATTTCAGATGATCTTGGAATAAGATTTATAACTGTATAACTGTTGTTATACAGCAAAGCCTAATAGTGAGGAAAACAAATGCTACCGCTCTTAGAAATGAAACAACAAAAATCTTAAATCTTCCATTTCATTAGATGCTATTTATTTGACACTTGTAGCCTGACACACTATTTGTCATATGTGAATTGTGACTATTCCAGAAGGCCTGCTGGAATTTTGGGGCTTGCCACCTTTTCTAATGGATAAATAATTTTCATGTGCTGCACTCTTTACTGAAGACAGCATTATTTGTAGTTTCCAATGGATTTATCCCCCCTCTTTAATTCTTGTTGCTTTACATGTAGCTAATTCGATAGACATGCCTTTCCCCTCTTTTACATCAGTGGAACAGCTTTATCTGTGGATGAGCAAGACTTCTGATTTCAAACACTTGGATATCGATTTGAATTTGTAACGACAATGAACTCAGTATGGCACACCAACATGTCTTCATCCCTTTATGCACCAGGGTGTGTATGCATGATTCCATGCATAGAGTAGGTAAATGGCATTGCTCCTGTTTACTAAGAGGTGGTCAAATAGGTGCTTCTTACAGAAGTCATTGAAATCCACAAGGCTCTTTTAATAGCAGACAGGAAGAGCTTGTTCAAAAAACTAATTTTCTAAAAGAATATTTTCTTTTTAAACTGATAAACTTTAATTTGCTTTCCTCTGAGATTAATTAATAAAGAATTTGATCTCCATTGTGTTGTCTCAGAACTCCCCATCTCAGACACAATGTATTTTGTATTCATAAATAATTATCCTCCAAGTGTGATGATATCTTATACCTACTCCATCTATATACATACATTACTCAAGTTCTCCTGAACATTTTTTCATTCATGACTGATTCAGAAATTCCTGAGAAAACATCAATTTTTATATACACCAGTGCATATACACACTCACACATATATCTGTGGTAGACCTCAGACTGCAAGTAGCTGCAAGTTTATCCAATATTCTGTAAATTATGATAGCAAAAATTAATTCAGATTAAAGTATGCTTAATATAATTACTATTTTCCTAGTTTTAAATTCAAGATTAGAGAAAAACATTAAATGACACCATTAAAATAGCAAGGTTTTGCTAGGCGGGGGGGAAAGGAAGGTGTAATTTAGGGTGGGAGGAACATTTCTGCTACTGCAGAGACTGCAGAGACTGCATAATACTGACAGGTCTGAGCAGACAAGGAGAAACTGATACAACGTAAGTTTCACAGCAATGAGAGAAGGCTATATGGTGGCTGTATGTGGTGTGTTTTTTTGTGAATGGGTGGTGCAAATTCCTTGCTTTTGAAGCTGATGAGCAGCTGTTGCGGCAACAAAACTATGTTGCCCTTTCCCCAGGATATTGAACAGGGGATCTGATGTTGCCAGGGGGAATGAGCTAGTACTAAACAGGTTGTGGTGCACTCTCCAAATTATGGATTGTGAGTTGTATGACAACAGATTGTAGAATGTGAAAGAACATTCAAATCTTGAGTGAGTTGTGGAGTTACACCTTGCCTTTGAGAAATGGGAAGGGTGATGCAATACTATGGACTGTATTTCTATGTTTAAACAGATGGCAGTGAAATTTATATTTTAACGGACGTTAACATTAGCAATCCACATGTCTTTACTCTCGGTTTACTAGTAGCATTTGTAATTTGTGAAGTTCACAAACAAGTTGCTTCACAGAAGTTGTAACACTTGGGAATTTTATCCCTTTATGTTGTGTAGGTCTAGAGCTGGAATGAGCTGTCAGCAGCCATGCATCATTAGGCTGCTACAACTATTCTTATCATTTTCCTGTTTAAAAAACCCAAATCAACCCAACACAGAGATTATCAGCACTAGTTCTTTAGAAATGCAAAGCAAACACCAATTTCCCAGATTTGTTGAAATATGAATATTTATGCTGCTTCTAAGTGAGTGATTTTTTTATTGATCATTGTTTGTCTCCATGAGTTTAGTTTATGATTAAAAGGTGATTGGTTTAATTGTTAAGTTTCAGTTTTAAAGAAACTGAACTTCATGTTATTACCAAAACTGACTATTCTTCTGTATTTAAGGTCTTATGTCCAGTGCCCAACCTTCTGCTGCCACTTCAGTGTTGTCAAGAACATGCTTACACTTGAGTGCATGACTGTAGGACATAGGGCCAGACACCATAATCAGAGGCCTGCTGGAAATAAAACAAAACTTTTGGAGCTTTCAGACAACCAAAAGCTCCAAGAATGGCTGAAAAATGGTGCCTTTTGAGGTTGTTTTCCACTGCTTAATTGTAATAGCAGGGAGCAGGGTGTGACCTGAGATTGGAAGTGAGGCCTGTAATATCAGCATAAATTTTTTTTCTCACTGCTGATGATTCAAATAAGTGACTAGAAAAACACTTTTGTTGCTTACATGACATACCTCTGATATGGGGGCCAGAATGTAGGGACTTGGTAGCCAAAGGCAGCCAGGAGTCATAGACTGGTCCTTGCTGTGTTAAGTATTTATGTGTCCAGGCCAGAGCATCAGTATAGTAGGTGATCAAGTCTAAATAAAAAAAAATACCATTTTGAGTTTTCAGAGTTAGTATCATATTGGAATTGTCCTTGTTCAGTTCCTTACTGAGCTCTAGTTAGAAATACACGGGTTGTGGAGGAATAGAAAATGGTCAAAATCCTTTAGCACATAAAGAAGCAAGGAGGAAAGATTACTGTGCTTCCTTTTCAGAGCTAAAAAAGTCATAAGGTAGTCTAGGAATAAGATTCCTGCTTATGCTCAAAATAAGATACTTCATGCTGACAGGTGCTCCTAAATTTTGCGACCTGTGAATTTCTACCAGCATATCACACAGTCTTTCCTATTCATAATTCACTGTTATCATCAGCTTTTCATAAAAGAGTTTTGAGATAATAATTCCCAGCAGCTTACAATAAACCATGTATGGTTTGTAGACTGCTGCTTGGGAGCTGATAATGTAGCCAGGAGCCTAGAGTGCCTGTCATACAAAACACCTTCACAATGTGTTTATTAGCAATCACAACACACAAGTTAGAGTCTGAACATGCACTGAAACTCTGCAATGTTATTTTCACTTATGGGGAAAACACCACAACTTAGTGGTGAGTCAAAATAGGAAGCTGAAATAATCATTTAAAGCTGCACCCATTTTTATAGAAAGAGAATAGCACATATAAAATATAATCTAATAGGTTCTCAAATATTAAAGATACTAGAAGGACATATAGGTACGTGTGTCTGTACTATACAGAGAAGAGAGCCTGCAATATGCTTTCCTCCTTCATCAATGTTACACAAGTTAGGGTCTGGAAGTGCACTCCATTTTGTCTGAAAGAAATCACACAGAGTTAAGCAGAACATGATTACTCAATTGAAACTGAAGATCCAGGTGGGCCCAGATCCTTACTCTTATTGGAATTTTTAATTCTGATTATTTTGTATGGATAAAGATAATGTAATGAAAAATATGCAAAGTCTTGCTAAGCAAACAGACATATTTTGTAAATAAATAGGAAATGAAAACTGCAAAGTTATTTGGATTACTGAAAATGTTTTTGAAACTGATACTTGCCACTCAAGAAACAGAATGTCGGCAGTAACTGTTGTTAGTAATGTTTTATGGATAAGACCAGTATTTATGACAGAGCAGTGCTACCCAATAAAGCTTTCTTTAAAAACATTTATGCATCCCCTTAGCTCAACACAAGCAAAGGCCCATTTTAGTTAGCTAGATGTAGCTAAATGCCCACAAAACTTGATACTGATTCAATAAATGGTAACCTTATCATGGAAGGAAGAACATTTCAAGAAAGATAAGGTTTGATAAGGTACTCAGTTCTCTTTTCCAAGACACTCTGAATCCACACCTGGCTGTACTTCCAGGTGCTGTTTTGAGGAAGGTGTAGGATAAAGGTAATGTTTTGTTAGTATTATACTGGGTTTGCCTCCCATATATTTTGCTTTTTTTTTAAACTCTTCTTGATTAATTGTAAGGTTAAGGAGGAGAAAGCAAGATCTTCTATAAAGGAAATGATAGGACATTGTGTGAGACAAGGGGAGTAAGGAATATAGTAAGACAAAAGAGGTGGAAAAACTTTCCAGAAAGGAGATTGACTATTTTTAAGGAGCAGAATAAAAATTTTGATCTTGTATATTGATATTGACCTAAAGCTGCTGCAGTGGGACATCTTACTTTCTCCCTGTCAGATGGAAAGACATGTTATTGTGGCTGTCCAGTTAATTTCTCAATAGTCTCTTTATTTGCACTTTCTCAACACTCTTGGAAGTCTTTGAAAAATAATCCTTTTCGCTGAAGTTTTCTCATCTTCCCTTTTAAATATGTTCTATCTATTGCTATAGGAACATTGAGACTTTTGGTTCTTAAAAATATACCAGCTTTGCTCCTTATTTTTGCTCCTGCTTCTTGTTTCTGAGATGACATATATAGTGTTCCATTTGTCCCAGTTTTGTACAAAATTTTTTCTCTGTGAAAAATATAGGTGCATAAGGTTTTTATATGAAAGAATTAGATATAAATATTGGAAAAATAATGATTTCTTTTTTTACATTCTGTGGTTGATTTCTGAACCATGGGTATTGTGAAGGACTTTCAAATTTTGTAGGTATTTATACTTTATGGCACTGATCCTGGAAGGTTTTCTTTGGGAATAGTTATTTGATCTGTAGAGGACTTCAACAGAAAGTAGGAAAGTTGTTAAATAAACAAAGGTAAACATGAAAAACAACACTACCAATATATACAATCAGTCTTTTGTCAGACAATAAATTAAGTATTTCTGTAACAAACGTAGCTGAAATCTTCAGACTGGCTTATAATTAGGCTCCTTCCAAAAAGTTATTCATTAATACAATAGGTACCAAATCCAAATCCCAGTTCAACTAAATTTCACTGACTTTGACTTTTGGACTAAAAGCATTAAGTCTGAATTAGCTAAAAATGTACAAAATGTGCATTCAATTAAAGAGTAATTAGATACTCAATCACCGTTACATCGCACTAGGGATTATCCAAGAAAGAAGAGAGGTGCTACTCACTGCAGTGTGTAAAACAGTTTTCTTAATTAGTTTAGCAGTAATTGAGATTGAGGGAGTGTCACTGTGTCACAGCATTAGTTTACCTAAATGAAACCTTAAAAACAAAAAGGTTTTGGCTTCTTTCGAACTTTCTCACTTGGATTTTTCAGTCTTATTCACTGATCCTGTACCTTCTGGCCTCAAAAATGGAAGCTTTCTGTTCAGTTCAGGGAGGGGTGTGGGGGGGGGTTGGTCCCTGCACCCCTGTATCAGTAGCCCACTGAAAACCATGCCAAGAATTTTTCCAGAGATGGAGAATACCTTGTTGTTGCTACTTGGTTGTTGTTTTGTTTTTATATGTTACACCTTTATATCAAGCCCCTGTGCAAGCCCCTGTGCTTGGTATAATCCTCTGTGCTGTTACGTGGAGTGTAAAACCCGCTGCTTACATCCTGCCTTAGGAGGCAGCTGGTAGAAAGCTCTTCAAGTGGACCAATAAATGGTGCTGCTGCCAGACAACGTGGCTTTTGGGGGGTGTTGAGTGATAACCAGGGGGTATGAGGATAACTAGGGAGTATGCCTACCTCGTGGGTAGGTACTTAACTTCTTAGCAGCACTGCTGGTTACTGACAACCTCTACACTCCCCCTGTCAGGAACAGTGGGAACTCACTGGAATGTGTTGACTCTTCCTGCAAGCAGTTGTAGCCCCAGGTGACCATTTGCACATGACCACTTTCAGACAGTGTGTACACACTGAGCTATTGTTAGTACTAGAATAACCTCAGGGTGAACAAAAAAAAAAAAAAAAAAGGAAATTATTGGTACAACAGAATGAAGCAGTCAGACACTCTCATACTCACTGCTTCTGAACTGAGAGCACTGGGACAACCTGTATTCTTCAGGTTATGCCAAAGCACATGAATATGTGTTTGCATGAAATCAAGCATTGATTGATGCTGCTAATGAATAAGAATATTACTGCTATTAGGAGAAATTGGGCAATTGCTTTTTATCCCTTGAGCCCACCTGACTCCCATGATAGCTGGTACTCAGCACTTCACTCAGTAAGCCCCCTAAAACAGTAAATGGTAAAAAGTTCTCTGTGACCAGTATATTTTTCTTTCTAGTTTACTACCGTGAGCACCAGGTTAGAATCAATTACCAGACTGATTCAGAAAGCCAATTGTAAAACTTTGTTTCAAATTAATAATTTTACCACTGCATGTAACTTTGCATTTTTACTGCCATTTCCTCCATTGCTAGTAAATCTTGCAGCACTGGCTTTACCCTAAAAGAGAAGAATCAGTACCATTATATCACTGAAGTATATACCCTGAAACTGTTCCCACCTGCTGTCATGAAATCCCAGCTTTTAGTTTTCCCTGTCTCCCTGGCTGGACATAAACAGTCTTTCAGACCCACTGTGGAGGAATTTCAGTAACATAATTGTTCCATTCTCTTTTCAGAGAGGGGGAAGACAATGCTCCCACAGTGCCCACAGATGAGAAATGGAAACTTTTGAGACTGCTGCTTCAGTTGAATCACAAAGCCTGTATTGTTTGTCTTCATCTAATTCAGCCTTGATAGACAGCTGTAACAGTTGGCCTGTCCACATGGTCCAGTGAAATTCTGGGAATGGGCTGTATATTAAAAGAAGAAAACATATTAAATCTTCAATTTCACACTGTTAACTATTTTTAAATTGTCATTATCGTTACTTTTATAGCTACTTTGCCATAGCATTCAGTAGTCATCTGTGAGCCAAATAGTACTGATTTTAAGCTTGGTATGAATACGTAGAAATGCTCATTAATTTTTTGAATGTTAGATTTATTTTTATTCCATATCATCTCATGTTCTGTCAGTAACCATATTTTCTCTAGAAGGGAGAGGCATTCTACAAAAGTAATAAAAACTCTGTTTGTTCACATGGAGTATTATACAAATTCAGAATTAATTTTTTGGCAGAAAGGAGCACTTCTCTGCTAAACATGTGCACTTGATATGGTTTATCTGAATAAAGCTCAATGACATTTGCATTACTAAGAACCTTACTGAAGAAAAGGACAGTTTGGAACTAAGTAAAATGAACCAATGTAACAATAAACTGAATCGTCTGGATTATTTTCTACTTGGTGAGCCATGGAGCTTTGCAATATAGTGTTCAATTGAGGCAGAAAATTTTCAGTCTTTGTTGTCCTGTGAATTATGACAGTCCTATTTGTTCTGTACATTGCTGAGGATGGTGGTCTGGGGACTTATTCTACATGTGCTGAGCTTGCTGCACAGCATGGGGATTGCCATGCTGGGCCACACATGACTTATCTGCCAGAGGAGACAAGGCAAGGGTAGTTTGAACCAGCTAGTCAACCTCATAGCTTCTAATTCCTGAGAAGCACCAAGATCTGAAGGACAGTCACTAATGTGGGAGGCAATAGCTTTGATCACCGTAGCTATTAGTGAGGTCCCCTGTTGTAGCATGAGAGACATCACAGAGATCTGTGGCACGGGAAGAACCCCGCAGGCACAGATGGCAACTTCCAGTCTGGGACACAATAAAGATGCAAACTGAGGGCTCACAAAGTGGAGGCCACTCCTTTGGAGAAGATCGATCCTCAATCACAAAGTCATTCCCAGGAAATGGTAAATACAGAGTCAGAAGGCATCCTTAATCCACCTTGTCAAGGGTTATGCGGAAAGCTACTGCTGAAGAACAAGTTCCGAGCTCTCTAAGTTACTTATGTGTATATATATGTGTATAGGGGCAGCAGAAACAAGAGGGCAAACCCACACAGTGCATGTGAGCTGGGTGAGCAGGACCAGATATTGCTGATCACTTGATGTGTTTGTAACTGGGTGTACTGCAGAAACACTTGCTTCCTTTGGCGATAAGCCTTGGTAACATACATTGGAATAAATGCACAGAAAATGTAAAACAATCAGCCCACCATGAGGTCATCTATTCATTTGGGCTTAGCAGAGTAGCAATCAACATGTTGTTCCTTGGGCTTAGAGAAATTTACATTTCTTAGGGTTGTCCCTATCTCCTGCCCACATTTAATGAAGTACAGCCCCATTTCCTATACAATGGGTTCAAGATTTCAGTGCTGGCCAAAACCACACTTTCCACCTGCAGTGTCTGCAATGTGTGTGTAGCAGCTTCACTGGCTGCTGCCCTTCTTCCTTCAGCAGCTACTTCCCAAGCAGCTGCAGCCAGAGCCCAACCCCAACACCTGATTACCAGACCCTGGCTTCTCACTGATGAGCATCGTACCGCAAGGCAGGAGAAGTCTCTGCTGCAGTGGCCTGGCTGGACCGTCTGTAGTTTTTAACAGGAGCCTGATCATTTGTCTTAGTTGTCAGGTTTGATACTAAAATCTTGGGAAAATAGAACAAAACTCTATGAGGTGGAAGTCACCTGTTTTCTGCCAGGTGAAGGTCTGTTCTTAGCTCCTTGCACCCAGCAATGAATGAACCCTCCAAATGTGGAGTGAACCATGTTCCAAACCTGACAGTCCTCAGGTTACATGCACAGCTCAATCAGGTCTTCTTCCTTTGCATACAATATATTAACTACTGAGTGTTAACTGACAGGAACTGTAGTAGTAATATGGCAAATATTGACATTATGATGAAATCTGAACTAGATTTATTCTCTAAATAAACATGTTCCTTATCTTGAAGCTGGCTGATAATTCTTGTGGCTGTGAAATACAGATACATTGTGAAGCAAATGATGTAATGTCTCCACCAAAATGTCCATTATTTCCCTTTCCTGTGCTCCCTTCCTGTGTTTGCTGTTCTTGCAAGCATTGCCTTGTGCAGTGAAATTCTAGTCATTTAAATACTACTGCTAAGGAATTGAAGTTAGTAAATTTGTCTCAACACTTGTCAGACTTTTTTTTCCTGCGCTTGGCTTTGAAAGAAAAATAAAATCCACTGGTAAAAATACTTAGAGCGGTTTTGTGTCTTAAGAACTGGATTTAATTATAGCAACAAATTCTTTCACAAAACAGACCCATTCTAATTACAGATTGGTCAGCCCACATTCATTGTGTGTTGGGAAAAGTTCAATTATTGGTTATTCTGGTTAATATTATTAGTTATTCTGGTTTTGGTAGGAAAACACAGGGAGGAATTTTCAGGATGGGCTCTTGGTGTATTATTTCACTTACACTACACTCATGAGAGGTTTCATTGACTGTGGCAAGGCTCTGCTGCTCTCCAGCTGGAGTTCCACATGCCTGCCTTTGTATTAATACTTCTCAGAAATCATAAAAAATGATAAGGGGATTCTGAGGGTAGTGTAAGGCTGCAAATTAATAATTTCCTCTTTAAGCCTACAGCTACTAAAATTTTGAATCAATTTGCTCTCTGGAAGTATTTTTAAAGAGAAATGTTAATGGGCATAATGCTTCCCATAATTTTAGATATTTATTAGAAATATGAGTTACAAGTTTCCAAGAGGTGTTGAGCAGTTGCACACTTTTTGGTCATGAAGTCAATGACATCATACTTAAAAGCAACTTTGTGCTAGCTCCACAGGCTTATGATAAACTGTATTGGAAGGTATTTGTAATAGGAAGAAATCTGACTCTTGAAAGAAGGAAGGTGAATTGGGGCAAATGCCTGTTGTCAGTCATCATCCATCTGCAGGTGATGTGTTCTTCAGTTTCCTCTGCAGTTTTCTGGAGCTATCAATAAAAATAAGAGCCTTTAAACTCTTAGTTTGACTTCAGATCATGGTATGATGTGCTTTGCATGTCCTTTGGATCCTGGGCTCCCACTTATCCAAATTAGTGGAGCTTCTTAGAAAACACTGTACCTCCCTAAAGCTGTCTTTTGCCCTGGCTCCCACCTTTCCTTTGTGTGAAAATTAAGTCATAGGTAGGTGGACCAATAAATGCTAGGCCTGATCCCAAAATATACCTGGGAGGTAAACAGGAATAAATTGGTCTGGGTTAAAGGATAGGCTTGATCCCAGACATTACACTGGCAAGTGTGTGGTTGTGGCTGTGTATGGGAACAGATGTGAGGTAGGACATGAATCGAAGAGGAAATAGGAGTGGTCCCTGGCCAGCATCCTGGTATGCATCCTTAAGGTTGACTCACCTGTGTTCCTTACTCTCAGAGGATAATTGAAGACTACTGCTGCTGAGAAGATAGAAGTGCTCAAGTGCAGGACAACATAAAGAAAGAATAATTCTACTGAGAAATTTCAGCTGAATTTTGCTGAGACTGCAGAATGAACAAGAAGAGGAGATCCATGCACATACAGCTTCACTAGAAGTCACACCAATCAGCATTTTCCAGACCCTGCCAGGGTGTAGCTGACATGAGCACAGACTCACCTTCATGGAGTTTGGCTGGTGGGCACAGCACTGGTGCAGTAATGGCCTTGGGCAAACTATTCCTTTCATGGTTGTCACATCCACTCCAGTGAGAATGAAGGGAAGTTTCCTTTCTTGTAGAAATGGGGGGAGTCTCAGAGGGAATGATGGCCGTAGAGAAAAAGGGGAAAACCCTCTAGGGGTTGAGAACTATGGAAGGAGCACAGATTTTGGCCTGCTTTTTCTTTCTTGTCTGGGTTTCACAGTGTCATCATCAGCCGTGGAGTTTGCTTTTTGATGTGTTCTTCCTTTATACATCAGTGCTGTCTGCTAAATGTCAGGTAGCTGGAGAACCACCCACTACACCTTCTGAGGCTGGACCATGCAGGATGCTTTTGGAAATGCTTATGTGCACATTTATTTTAGAAACTGTAGCTGCCATTGTAAGCACACCTATTGTGTGTGTATTTATCTCTTTAGAATGCTACGCATAAAAATCTATTTTAAAAACAAATGCAACTTAAGATGAATTGTAGAATTTCTAATTAAAGTTAATATATTTCAGTCTGAAGACTATATGCTTAGCATCAGCTCACCAGCCCTGTTGGCATTGTATGATTTGGTTTCTCCCTTTGCTTAATGAACTTGTGTTAAAGTCCTGTTCTTTTCCTTTCCCCCCACTATTCATTTTACAGCCCCAAGTCTTTTATACTGAATGCTGTTTGAGACTTGGTCTGAGGACATTATTCACTTTCTCATGAGCTTTCTTTCTTACAGTACTTTTTTGAATGCTTCAGATGTAAGAACTTACATTTGCAATCACTTTGCATATACTTCTCTATCACGCGAGGATTCCTCTCTGATCACAGATTAAATGTATGATGTCAGGTATAAGAAAAAGACCCAGCAGTCAGCCCTGTTAGCTGGCTGGGATTCTTCATATGGACCTGCAATGTATGTAGTCCTTGTCCAGGAGAACTTGTTACACCTTAACTTAGACTTACTTGCAAATTAAAAACTCAGCATTGACTCAGTAGTCAGATCACCTCTTAAATCTTCTCCCTGATTTGTTGGGATAATTGCTTCTAATGCAAGGTTTGCTTTTCAGTGCTGGGTAATTTTTTGTGATTTTTCCATTCACTATCTTCAAATGCTTCCCACCGGTGTTTTTCCCATGCTGTTTACAGAGACAGTGGCAGCTTTTTGCTTCTGCTCAGCCTTCCCCAGAGCCTGACCTCATCTTGATCCAAAGACACCTCCCCTCCCCAAATATCAGAGAAGCAACTGAAGTTGAGGTAAAAGAATGGAAATATTAGATAAACTTGGAAAGAACTTGCCCTATATAGTACACAATGAGCTGTTTAAGCCTTGAATAACAAAAAAAGAAACAATAAAGATAACAAAGCAAAAAACAGCATAAAGAAACTTCCTTAGGCGTCCTTTTCACTACCGGGGAGGTGGTTGGAAATATTCTTTTTCTATTTCCATCTCAACTTGCTTGTGTTGGAAGTGATCCATTCTGGGTTGTGTAACACCAGCTGACTAACCTGCAGCCAACTCCCAAATCAGTGATCAGAAACCACATTCAGCCAGCCTTATTCCATGAGACTGCTTCTCTCCTGCACCTTTCCCACAAGTGACAGGGAATTGGCTGCTTGTCTTTGGACAGCAAACCTTAACCAAAACCTGGCTGTTCACCACATTCCCTTGTTGCATTACCTTTCCACCTCCACCACATCTCCTGAGATAGAAGATGGTAAAGAAATAAAGTAAAAACACATACTCCATTCTTTTATAAAGTAGAGCACTGGAGAAGGCTGGAGGTTCAATCACATAAGCAACTCCAGTACTTATTATTAAAGATGATGTTTGTGTCTGAGATGGAGACAAAAGCAACATGATCTTACATAGACATAAACTCATTTCCTCCCTTAGGCTTTAGTATAAATATACACTACAGACAGTGCTTTCTGAAGTGCCTCCCATGTAAACATCTGACAGTGGTGAGCATGAAACAGCTGAAAGCTATGATAAGTCAGTGAACACATATCATGTCAGCAATATTTTAAATAGCAGATACTAAGCAGTTCTAGAAAATGTGTGTTTAGCCTCATGTTGTGAAGATACCAGGGCTTTTCTTTTTGGTGCACTATGGGTCCATATGAAGTGCATTTCATTATCTTGGACCATAAGTTGACAATGACTTGATCGCTTTAGCTGGCTAATCATATATGTGGCCAAGCAAAAATAAAAAAAACAAAATACAAACAAAGGGTAGCTGAAAGATTCATTCATGGCTTAGAAAAATGTAGTAGTTCATATAGATAAGGAGATGTTTACTCAAGAGAAAAATAAAAAACAAACACAAAAGAGTCTGAGAGCTGTGTGCTCTTGGCAGGGAAGCCACTAATGATTACTAAGTGCATGAGTCTCAGTGTGAAATTATAGGCTGTGATTAAGTGAAAGTGCTGCAGCCTTTTGAATCTTCCCGATTTTACATTTTGACCAACCCAGTTACACACAATTTAAAATTGAATCCTAGAAACATATGAGCATGTCAAAATACCAGTGACTAGGGCTGTAATGAATGAAAAAAAGTTCTTGCAGAGCCAAATAATCTGTTTTCAAAAGGATTCTAGGTATCAGGCCTTCAGATAATGATATGATGGTGCAAAATTTTTACAGGTGTCCTGTAAAGATGTGTTAATTGCATTATATTATCCAACCACTAGATGTCTGCATACTATAGAGCTTCAGGCAGGGCTTGCTTCTCAACATAAAAGGCAAACAAAGAAAACATGTATCTGCAGATGAGAATCTCTGTATCATAATTTGGCATCTGTTTTTCTCTGACCTATGCCCCTTGTCCAAGGAGGGATCAGTGGGCAAAGACATACTTTACAAGAAAAATTATATGTATGAAAGTCACTGGTTTCTGTTGAAACTGGAAAGTAAACAATAGATTAGGCCATATGTAAAGATCACATCTATTCAGATAAAAATCACAAATACCAGAAATTAAATACAGCAGGGTCACCAGTGATTTTAGGAGCACAGTAAGTCCCAGTGCTGGTTTGACTCGCAATTCTTCAGGAAGTCCCACCGGTTTTTGCTGACCATTATTTGCGAAATGGAGCATCATCTGTTTGATTTCAGTGGAAACAGAGTTGTTAGGAAGTCTAAGGTGAGCTGCGAGCTCTGTGAGCCTACATATATTCCCCCAAGTGCTTGCTTTGTAGTAACAGTATTAAAACAAGGACACATCCTGAACTGTAGGACAGCCCAGACTAAGCGTGCTCTGCATGGGCAGTTGTTTACGGACTTGTCTGGCATAAACACTTTTCTCACAGGGTTTCCCCAAGGCACAGTGGTCTGTGCTAGCCCTTCCTAGGTGCTTACTGTGCTGAAATGCCAATAATAGGATGGGAGAAAAAACAAAATCTGTGCTTTCAGGACCTTTGTTACTGCCTGGAAAGCTTTTACTGCTCGAGTTCACATACCCAGCTTCAGAGGTCCCTCTTATCCGAGTTCATGGGAATAAGTGAAGGCTGTGAAGTTTTGTTAAAATTACTGGTTTACACAAGTCAGTAACTGCAGGGTCTCAAGTGAGCACCACTACAGAGACAGATTAACTCTGTCCTCTATCCCTTGAATTGGAACTCTTCCTCCTCTCTCCAAAGGCCTCTTCTCACCTTTAAACAGGTTACTTTTATTTGTTGCTCAAAAAAAATACAACTTCCTCTTGCTTCTCCTGATCTGCCATCTTTCCTTGCTGTTGTGAATTCCTTCCCGAACACATTTAGTGTTAAACACATTTAGTGTTTGGGAAGGAATTCACAACATTTAGGCTGCAGAGCACAGACATTTTTTGTGTGCTACTTGATATTACAGTATTCACCCTTTCCCAAACAGTTTTAAGTGGTTTTCAAGACTTTCCATGCTTCTTTACATCTCTTGACTAGCTAATAAATTAACAGCTCCTAAATTCAGTTTCCCATTAACAAAATTTAATCTAATATTAAGGATTCATTCTAATTTTAGACTTGATTACCATAACTGTGGTTTAGTGTTACATCACAATTGACTTTGTTTGTAATCACTAAAAGGCCAACAAGCTCATTTCACACCGCTTTCATTTGGATTCATAAAAGTAGAAAAGGAAGATCCAATAGGTTTCCTGCATTTACAACTGAAAAAACTTTCTTTCACTGTCCTTAATAGTGTCAAATTTGTGAAGCTTAGGGACAGATTGATGAGGAAATTTTTCTCCTTATAAGAAGTGGAGGAATCAATAAAATGTCATTGCTACTTTGTTTTGAATTAGAGCATAATGCTGTTGCTATTTATGGGAATGCTAGCCTGTGCAGTTCTTCACTGTATTTTTATTCAATGAAGCCCTTGGAAGATGTGTCTTAGTTCCACCTGCAAGGAAGCGCCCTTCTTGATTTTTTAGAACTTTTCCGAATTGCAATGAAGTTTTAATTAAGTTAGAATACACTAAGTTACTGAGATTTTAAATTTCAATCAGTTTTAGTAATGTTTTTAGGGCTTCTGTTATATTATCTAAATTTCTCTTCTCATTGAGCCTCCAGCTCCTGTATAGACCAACCTGCATTCTACATTTGTTTTGCTGTAGAATTGTTTTTATTTCTCAAAGAAAGAGAAAAGAAAAAGGAATTAATTCTTTTTGAGAAATTATCTGTCAGTTGTTCTGTAAATGAAGAGAATGGTAATATGTGGTTATATTAACAGCTTTTAATAGGAAGAATTTAGCCAGTTAAAAAAGAGCAATCTGGTATTGCTTTGGGAATATTTTCATATAGAAAGAATTTTTTCTGGGCATATATGAGAATAGTTTTAATTTTTTTAAAATAATGATTCTTTCCTACCAATTTCTAAGAAAGAACCAAAATAGATTCACTTTTAGGCAACAAGAGACCAGGGGGAAGAGACACGCCTCTTCCCCTCACTCTCCTTTTGCCTGTCCATTTCCCTGGCAGCCAGAAGAATGAGAGAAAAGAATCAAAACATGGTGTCCTTTCCAGCAAAAAATTACAGCTGACATTTCAGCTGTAGTGGACATCTACTTGCAGGGATAGGACTGTTGTCACCCAAATCAAAGCAGGTGCACCTATAGAAGGAAAATATTTGCTAGAGAAAGGAAAGAAATAGACTCAAGTCTAAATCTGCTCTCAAAGACTTTTCAATTCCAAATTTAATGAGATCATGTGAGGTTTTATATCTCCTTGTCTTTAATTTGATTTTAATTAGATTTTTTCCCTCTTCTCCAGGCAGAGTTCTCCCATTTTCTTGTTATATTCTTCTTGTTTGTACCCAGCAGCACAGCCTTGCCTTCAGAGCTGCGGCAAAAATATACTCAGAGTCTGTGTGTGGAATCTAGACTGCACCACCACAGTGACTGGCAATTACGTATGACTAACCAACATTAAAGTGGAAAGGTTCACTCTATTAGGCTTGGTATTTATAAAAGAGACCACAGAAATTCACCCAGTAATTCCTTCATCAAGTTGAGAAGCTTGTGTTGACCTTCTGCCTCATCTTGAGTTGCCTTTCATCTGTATCCTCAATGCTTTACATCATCTGGTACTATGTGTAACCACATTTGCACTACCTGCAGTGTTTGCGTGATTTTCCAATATTTTGTTTCATGTGCTATCAGGTGCTAGGCTTTATTTATTTCCCTTTCAAGTCATGTCTTTTTTTTTTTTTTAAACTCATCAGCTTTCCTTCAGCTTTTATACTTTTTTACTTTCCTCCTAGATTCTTTCTGTCACATACCATTTCTGTCAACAGGCCCGTGCTTCCATGGTGTAAGATCTGTGTGCTCCTGGATCAGCCTGTGGTACAAATCCAATGTGAATGAGGCACGGGCATATTTCTGATGAATTAGCCAGAGTACAGTACATGGATATATGCCAGGCTTTATCCCAACTATGGGTAAACAGATGATGTGTATTCGGCATAAAATTAGAGTGGGCAGGATGAGCTAAAAACTGATCTGTCAAGACAGATTGAAGTTGTACTAAGAATTCAAAATATTTGGAACAAATTTGAACTGACAGACTGAAGTTGTTTTAGTGCTTTGTGTCATATGGCCACAGGGTTTTTGATCTTGTAATAGGCATCTTAAAACAGGTTTACCATCTTGTCTATTTACAGCCTCAGTAACACTAATGAAAGAGTCCTTTGGGTAATTTCACCTGATCCTTGAGTGACCCAGACAATAAAATTTCCTTCATTAATTCACCATGTGTTCAATATCCTTCTGTCATCCTGTAATATCAAGACCCCACAGCAGAAAATATGTGAAGCATCCAGTAATACAATGTTGTTTGGACAGTACAGTCAACACATCATCTGGGAAGCACCTGTCTGGGATTTGCACAGTCACACTTTCAGAACCTCAGCAAACCACTTAGCTTAGAAACACCATCCTCAGCCTGGGGCTTGATAAGAGACAGCTGTGGCTGGTGGTTGCCACGCAGGTTAACTCCATTGACTGCTGCTTGCCAGCTGAAATTAGAATTTGGCCACTGGAGCCAGAGCATGCTTGAAAAGGGTTTGCAGGCTTGGCACATCTAGGACTTGTGCCTCAGACAGACACAGGATGGAAATGCCATCTAAGGGATTACCATTGGCCCTTACGGCTGCAAAAGAGAGCAATCTAAGGAAAAGCTCTTCCATTCCTAACAGGGAAAATCCATTACTGAACTCGGAACATTATGAAATGAATTTTTTTCCTTTTCATTTATATACCTGCAGATCAGGTATACAATTAGGGACTCAGTTGAGTGAGAAGAAAAGAGGGAACACAGATGCACAAACTGATGGAAATAAATCCAGAATCTTTCCTGATACTGAAATCAGATGACAGGTCTTAAGTGAAGAGCCAAACAAGATTACTTCCAACAGGGACACAGAAATCTCTTTTGGATGAACTGAGAGTGACAAAGATATTTTTACTTTAAAAAGTTTTTAATAAATAAATAAATAATATGAAGGACTGAAAACATAGAGCATATGAAGGAATTCTTGGGAAAACTGTTTATCACTTTCTACCCACTTCATTGCAAAAGATTCATTGCATCTGATGGTAGAACAATTAGATTTGGCCAAAGTTGTTTACGCTTTTCTCCAAAAATGACAAAGTCACATTTTTGATCTCGTAAACAACCTACCTTTGTGCGTGTTCAAACATCACCTCCTAGAAATAGGTTTCCTACTTTTTTTCACTCCTGGTAGTCCTTCAGCTCCAGCTGCAGGACAAATGTGTCTCTTCTCTTTTCCTGACTCACAGATCTCCAGAATATGGGCTTTTGATGCAAAAAATATCTTTCTTTGATGTTCTTTAGGTACTGGACAGTCAGTAGGGATGATCCAGATGCTTCATGTCTTCAAAGCTCTGTTGAGGACTTATCCCCTGCATACCACTTCAGCCAAGTCATCCCTGAGCAGTAGGAGATAGCCTGGAAGTTATTTATTGCCTGCTTATCATGTTTGTTGTATACTTGCAGAAACTTCCCTCTAGCCAGGGCAGTAGTAAGATACTCTAGTACTCAGAGTACCTAATAGTTTGCCCTTCTAATAATGCAGTTTGAATAAGGAATGGCTTGGATTAGAAGGGACTTTACAGGTCATTTTGTTCCAACTCTCCTGCCATGAGCAGTGACTCCTTTCACTCAACTGGGTGGCTCAGGGGCCCATCCAGCCTGGCTTTGAATATTTACAAGGATGGGACATCTACAACTTCCCTAAGAAATCTGTTCCAGTGCCTCACCACCCTTACAGTAAAGAATTTCTGGCTAATATCTAATCTCAACCTATTCTCAGTTAAAAGCCATTATACCTTATTCTATCACCACATGCTCTTGTAAATAGTCTCTATCTTTCTTCTAGGCTTCCTTCAGGTAATGGAAGATGCAATTAGGTCATCCCAAAATCCTCTCTCCAGGCTAAATAATTCCAGCTCAGCCTTTCCACACAAGAGAGTATTTCCATCCCTCTGATCATTTTGATGGCCTCTTCCGGACTCACTCCAACAGGTCATTGTCCTTCTTGTGCTGGGCATCTCAGGCCTGGAAGCAGTATTCAAGCTGTGGGTCTCACAAAGATGGAGTACAGAGACAATCACCTTACTTGACCCACTGGCCCTGCCGATTTTGATGCAGCCCAGCATACAACTGGCTTTGATTTTTTTTTTCAAATACTTAAATTCTCAAATAAATAATTCAGTATTAGAGTTTGAGGCACTAAGTATTGACTCTCAGAAAGTTACTACAAAATGGATTTGCTTCTGCCTAACCATGTTGTCAATTTCTTAAAAAAAGGACTGATGGTATGGCTAGAAATTATAGGCTCAAGATAACCTGCAATGAGATCACATTTGCTTTGGAAGACAAAGGCAGGGCCACCCCAGTGCCCCAGTGAAACTGAAGTTTCACAGCTGTATCCAAGTGCTCAGGTCTTCAGCTGGAAAGACTTTAACTGCTGGGTCCTTCCTGGTTCACTGAAGGAGAGATGTAAAGGGGTAGCCAAGATAAAGGTTTATCCACCCTGCCATGTGCCTCCTTGGGTGGAGGCACCTTGAAGCAGGCTTGGCAGGATCATACACTCCCAGAGGAGGTCTCCCTTGCTGTACAGAAGCCTGTTGCTTCTGTACAAACACAGGGATATTGATGTTGCCACATCTTGTTCTATCCCAGCACTGAAGCAAGAGTGGCTGATGGATACATGTATAACTTGCTTTAGAGACCTTCCCATGTGAGCCTTCCCCATCTCCTTAGAAAGCTTTTCCTCCGGGCTAACTGCACTCAGCTGCAGTGACTGTGTCCCCCTACCTCATTCCCATCTCTCAGGGTTTCTTAATGGTATGGCAGTGTTGTAAATGATTGAGAAAAACTTCAAAAGGTTCACTTAGTTTTTATTTTTAAAATGCACCAGAGGCAGGAGCCCAAGATAAGCTCAGGCCCCAATCAGTAAGCCAGACACACACACAAAAAAAAAACAAAAAAAAAAAAAACAAAAAACAAACAAACAAAAAAAAACAACCCAGCAACTTACAACTGCACACACAGCCCCCACCAATGCACAAAGAACCCACAGTGCACAGCAGCCGGGGATCTTTATAGCCCTTGCTCTTCCCGGACTGGTGAATTTTTCAATCTTTTCCGTGATTGGTTCTTTCCTCGCCCGCCGATTGGTTCATACGAAGGTTCGTTCCGGGCCAATCATTTTCAAATCCGCCGTTCCCATTGGCCAGCGTATGGTCCAATCACGACACAAACTGTTGTTCTCACCCCCCCCCCCCAATAGTCTAGAAAGTTCCTTCTACTCAGCCAACCCAGCGCCTGCCCGGCAGCGCCCCCAGCTGGTCAATCATAGCCCCCCCCAACTGTTCAAAACAACTGAATATAACAGTTTACAACTTCAACAATTAACTAACAATCCATACACAACTGATTAACAACACAACAGTCCATAAACTCACTACATTATTTAATAGCCCTTAACTTTTGCCCGCAAACATTAACTTAACTCATTTGTAACCACATTGATTAACAGAGCCCCAACTCCGCCCTCCAACATTGGCTTATTTATAGCAGCAGTGGAGGAGGGAGCCTTGAGGGCTCCCTGGGGTGGCAGGGCTGGGCTGGGCTGGGCCTGGCAGGTGCTCCTGTCCCACCAGCTCATACAGGAGCAGCCGGGGCAAGGTGGGGACACTGTCCCATAGCAGGCACCTCCCTGGGGAGGGACAGCTCTGGCAGTGCCCTCAGGCAGCGGCACAGAAATTTGTTCTGTGCCTAACAGCTTTTTACCTGCCTTAAAGCTGTGTATTGCGTTTGTCGACGTTCCTGTCCTCTGAAAAAAGCCTGGTGCCCGTGTGTGCTATTTTCTGCACCAGACATTTTTCTTGATTTTGTTAAGTCTGTCATCTCTGTACTGCCGAGAAGCCACCATTCTACCTGAGGATTGTGATGAAGGTGAACACCAAATGCTACTGATCCACACTGGTATCACCTCCTGGTGGCTCCTGATGTCCCTCTTTCCTGACCTCTATGCCTCTCTCATATGGGGCTTACCTTGGCATACAGAAATTTGACATTGGCACAGTGAACTCTGCTGAATCTTGCTGAATTGTAAAATCTGCACCACTTAATTTCATGGGTCTCATCTACAAGTCTTGGTACTAAAGCAGCTGATTAAACAGTAACTGATCCCCCTTTGTTGTTGGAGGGAAAAGTAGAACAGTAAAACCTTTAGTATGTTGCCCATCTCCTGAAGTTAAAAGGGTAAAAAGGTAAAAAAAGCAAATAACTGTGCTTTGGATAAAACAGAAAACCTTCCAATCAGGAAAAGAACTACTTACACATGCTCCAAAAACGATCATGTTCTAGCCAATTTAAAATTAATATAATTTCACACCTATTTCATAGTCCTTTCTTCATTCCTTGTGTACATTATTAATCCCTAAGTGACATAAAGCAGCTCACTGGCTTCTAATGGTGAGGAGTTTTGCCGGAGCAGTCTGGGAAGAAGAAGCAGAGAGAGAGGTGAGGAGACTTCATGGTGCTGGTTCTCAAAGGCCAGGTACTCCTCTTCTAGTCAGTCAGATTCATCCATCCTCGTGGAAACAGCTTCAATAGTCCTGCATTAAATACAGAGAGTCACCTGTACCTTCCTCCTTGACATGGAATTTTACCACCTAGTCTGAGTGCTAGTGCTTCAAAAGGGCTGTTGCAGTTTCCTTGGACATGAAAAAAATTCCCACACAACCAACCTCTTCTGCAATTTTGCTTCTGCTCCATAAAAACAACAGTTTGAGGTGGCAGGATGGGAGTGAACAAGAAGATAATCATGCCATGGGCCCTCTGATCTCTTGTAGTGAACATCTCTGTGACCCCAGCCTGGGGCAGCCCAGCCTGGGATGAAGGTGTTCTGTTCTCCAGCACCTCCTCTTGAAAACTCTTGCCCTTTATGTTTCCTCTGCCTTAACAGGGGAAAAGCAGTTCTAATACACAAAGGCAGAAACTGGAGTCAGTTTTTTAGCACACACGACTGATGTTTCCAAGTGTTGCCACCAGAGGATGTACCAAGCACATTTTTTGCTGTATCAACACAAACACACAAACAGTTTAAAATAGCCAGATTTACCAGCAGAGGCAGCATAACTTCTGTATCAACACAGGAAGTATCAGTGTAAACAACAGTTCTTGCAAAAGAGAACAGAGGGAGAGAGAAAGAGGTAAGGAAGTTACACACTGTATTTTCTGATGCATTTACCCCAGCTCCGCAGTGTTTAATATATTAAATGGTAAATGCATTTCTGATTTCTCTAATGCATTGCTAATACTGGGAATGTCTAGCCTAGGCCACTTCCAGTATTTAAGGGACTTTCTATCAAAGACAGCAGCCATTTTGATGTTTGAATGTTTTTCATTGCAGTAATTCATCTTCTAGATCTGGGGTAGTCAGCAATTTAGACACCAGGCAGAACAGAGTGTTCAAAGAGACAATGGCTACTGGAGTGAGGCACTGTCTCAAAAGTAATTTGAAAAATGGTCACTTTAAAAAGGAATGGTAAGAGCATCAAGTGTAGATAATGAGATAGCTTTTAAAACAGGTGTTTTAGGGAAAGATCTGTAATCTCAAATACATTAGTCAAAGATTTCTTAGTAGTTATACTCTGTGTCAACAAGAAAGTATACACTTTTAACTGAAAAAAGCCAAGTTGATCTCACCCTGGAATTTTCCCACTTATTACAGGCACTGAATACTTCAAGGAAGGCACAGGTATACTTCAAAATGTACATTCAAAAAGTGTGTAATGTTATGAAACATTCAGGACTGCTCACCCTGCACTGACTGTTTTTAGATTTCATTAATGGTCTGACTGACCATTCAGTGTCTGGTTCAGTTACAAAACACCCCATTTAGTGGAAGAGATTCAAGCCTTGAAAAACAGATGTTAAAATTATTTGCCATCACACTCTGAAATAAAGATAATGCTTTACAGGAGTTTTATCTTTTGTGGATAAACTGAGTTATGTAATCATGGTCCCATCCTGGAACCAATGAATTTATGTCTCTGTGTGTGTTTAGGCACCAAGTCTCAACAAATAACTCAGGAGTTATTAACTTTCTAAACAAACCTGTTTACTCAGCGTGTGACCCCTCTGTATTATTATAAACAAACATGAAAACAGATGGGTTAAGGAAAGATTCACTGCTCTCTGTTGAAGTCTTTGGAGAAGAATTATTCTGGATACATGGTAAATTGCAGTTATTGTTTATTTGAATGTGCTTGTCAGTATAAAAATTAGCAGAATAATTTTCCCTTTAGTTACAGTGTTTGCAACATCTGCAATTGCTGTAGTAGAGAGCAGTGAATGAACATATTTATCTTCCAAACTGTAAACACAGTCATGTTCTTTCAGTTGTCAATGTACTAGGGTTCATTTTTTAACCAATCATACACTTTTTCAGTTATTGTTACTATCACTAGTCACTTAATCCTGTCCATTTGAACTCCACTTGCAAGTGCTGGGAAGCTTGAATGTTGCAGTGGATTTGTTTATTCATCATCCAATTATAAGCCAAGTCCTTTTTATTTCTTCCTAATGGCAAACAAGCAAATTCTGAGGAGTTTTACATACTCTTGCATTCTCATGGCCAGTGTTAAGTATCTGTCTATGACTGCTAGAGGTCCTGGCAGACCTGTAACACATCAGGTGCCTGATCACTTCTGAAAGTGGGAAGTCATTCCTCCCCTATCTCTTTGTAAGGAAGCAGGGAATTTGTAGCCTTTGGCAACCCAAGTCCGTGCTCACACTTTGGCCCATGCAGTACACAAGCCATCTTCTAAAGCTTTTCACAGTACTTTCTTTGAAATCCCTTAGCTCTAAGAAGTTAGGATATAACTTTCCTACTCTTGACTGCCTTTGAATTTTCTGCTTCCTTAATTTCAATAGCACAAAAGGAACCCAAACACACCATAGAAAATTTATACACAACTGAACAAATAGAACCCAATCAACATCTAAGGCATAGAGGAAGAAAGCAGTTCAAATATTAGTGTTTTTTTTTGTTAGAGCTTGACTGGCTGACTCCTCAGAGCCCATTCACTCACTGTCTGCAGCATGCTGGTGTAGGGAGGAAGGCATCCTCTGTATACAGGATCCTCTAAACCCAGCTGTACCCAAAATAAGTCATTACAGACAGGAACACTAGGTAAACAGACACCAGAGGCTCCACAGGGAGGACTTCTGAGAGCCTTTTTTTCTGGCTTCTGAGAGCCCTTTTTACGAAGAGACTGGAGAGCCAGACATGCCTGGTCTAGTCAAGCCATTCCTTGTGATGAAGTCATTGCTGCTGGCTGCTACTATGGACCCAGCTGTGCAGTTCCACACCTCTAGAGTCTGCAAATGAGCCTCAAAGAGTCACAGCCTCCAGAGGAGCCTTCAATCAGGGGGTCAGGATTCTTGCAGCCCCCTCCTCTCTCCTTCTGAATTGTCCCTACACTCAAAACATGATCCAATTCCCTGTCCTCAGGAGCACCTGGCATTCTATTGCTCTTTTGTTTTTTAGCATGGTGTCTGCCATGAGGTGTCACTTGTGCAACTGAGGAGTAGGCAACCCCCCCAAGATTCAACAGGTATGGCAATGTCTGAGAAACTCCATCCACTCAGTGGACAGTTCCAAACAGAGCTGGTTAGAGTGGCCTTTAATCCTGGCAATTCTCTTAGCTCTGGTATTTGCACACATGCCCCTAAAACTTATTTTTATTTTTCACAGCTGTAATGTCAGAAATATCAAAAGCATTTTTGATTAGCTTGTTGTGGGAGATTTCAGCTGTACTTCACATGGCCTTCTCCTCTGTAGTGGACAAATCTGGAGCCAATTTCTGGTGTGTAACTTTATCCAAAACTCACTATAGTTACTAGAGCTTCTGAGACTTCTCAGATGGGTGGCTGACAGGAAGCTGCCTGGTTACATGAGTTTTAACACATCTTTCAGCTGACTCTGAGACTCAAATGCAACATCTGCTAGAACACACAAGGATGTAATGTGGATTTATGATATTTGCTTGACAATTCTGGAGCCATAAACCAGTGAATGGACTACAATGAGAAAATGAGTATTTCTTGTCTGTCAAAGGCAATTCTGTCCTGATACTTTTCAATGCATTATTTAATTGAAAACAGTTCCCATTTTGCTCAACCTAGCAATCTGAAGGTTTAAATGATAAACTACATTTCTTTGTTTGACTATACTGTCAAGTGGATTTGAAAATAAAATTCTCAATCATGATAATGTTAAGACTGCTCTTTATGTTTGTGGGTTCAAAATGTTAAACCTAATAATACTCCTTTTTTGAAACTGGGCCAATGCTACTTCACTTGAAATCAATGGGAATTTTGCCAATGACTTAAATGAAAGCAAAGTTGGGGACTATATGTTAGCTTCAGGCTTTAGGACTCCACGGGAGCCCAGTACTTCCACTTTGTGAAAATTAAATATTTCCAACTGCACTGATCTCTCTGACTTTAATTTGTTGCCATATCTCGAAAAATGGATTAAAATGAACACTGAAAAAGAGGGAAATATTTTGTTACATTGGTGCCAGATTCTAATGTTTTAAAGCAACAATATACCCTCATTTTTTTTCTTTTCTTCTTTTCCCTCCCTGCCCCCCCGAAATATTTGCGTTTCTCAAAGACATGAGACACAGTGCCAATCCTCCAGGCAGCTACACACAAGGAGAATTGTGAAGCACAGGTATCATCTTCATGTCTTCAGCAAGCCTGTGCACAGCCTGGGAGCCCACCTACACACAGTGACTGAATAGGTATAGCTGCTGTAGGAACTCCAAAGGTTTTTTGAAGACTGTTGTCTTTTAAAAGATTATTTAAAATATTGATGTGGTTTTTTAGTACTCATCTGTCTTTTTTCATCACAATGGATCAAAAGGAAGGGTAAGAAAATTTTAAACATTTTGTAGCCAATTCTAAGCAAATTGATTAAATAAGCTCCTTTACAGTTGTTATGAAATCCTAATAAACTCAGTAGGCAGATTAAAGATGGACCAGATAAGTTTAACCTGATGTAGATAATGAATAGTCCTTTCAGCACTCAGCACTCAGAATGAGCTCTTGATGTATCTCACAGAAAATAATTTCTGTGTTTGGATCAGTACTCTATGAACCCCAAGTTATTACAACCAATGCTTTAATTATGGCCTGAAGATGCAAGTAAACATAAAGGAAAGCAAGAAAGAGACAGGGCAACTCACTACCCTACTTACACTTCAAATTTGAGATGTCAGTCTCCCATACACCAAATTAATCACCTGGTTTTGGAGAGGCTCTCTTCCTGTCCTCATTTGGTGATCAGATATCTCAGAGGTGAGCACTGCAGCTCAGCTACAAATCTGGTGGCTCAGTGACACAGTCACTATCCCTGCTTGCCTGATTTCCTAGAACCAGCACACCTTCCAGGCTCTAGCTGAGGGTTTATCTGCAAAGGAATTCAGAAAAAGTGTGAATACACTTCTGAAATCATAGAATCATGGAGTGGTTTAGTTGAAAGGAACGCTTAAAAATTCAACTAGGTCAACACAAAAATGTAATAAAAATATCATCTTTTACCCACGATTTCTTTTTTATATATAATTTCAGGACAGAGAAATGCTGAGAGTCGTGTTCTGATTGCTGTGACATACCAGAACTCATGGCCTGTCTCACTCTGCCCAGCAATTTTGAGGAACTAGTTTATCCACCCCTTGAAAAAAATCTCAGTATTTTACAAGTAACTGAATAGCTCTGCATGCTTTGTAGGAAAACATGCAGAATTAATCCTCTCCTTCCCTCTACTGATATCAATAGGTGGGGCCTGATTTAAAGACTCAGAATATCTACAAGATCCAACAGACTGAGCAGTTTTGAGCAGCAATGCTTCCTGAAAACCAAAATGTCTGCATGAGTTTTCTCTGCAGCAGGATGTTAATTTTCAAGTTCAACCTGAAGCATATTAAAAGTGTGTTATGTCTTTTTATTAATTATATGTATGCAGTAATCATTCCTTCCTTCCCTGGATAGATAATGACAGATTTGTTTTATTTATCTGAGAAAGATGGGGTACAATGTAGTGGTTAAATAATTGCCAAGTCACCATAAAGACATTACTCCATCTAATGTGCACAATCTCACATTCAGTCAACTGATGATACAGCCAAGCAGAACTAATCAAAACATTGAAGGTGGATGCTTGCTGCCAGCAGCTCTCCTGCATTTACCAGACAAGCTATTTACAAACCTAGAATGTGAGCTACTTAACTGTGGGAGAATTGAGTTTTGAAAGTAAAATGTAGCTAAAATTAAATAAAAATGTTCACTTAGAAGAGCTGGAGAGTTGCAGGCTGGCTGCAGATTAGATTTTCAGTAGTCATATCATTCACCAGTGATGATATCTTCACTTTTAGGCTTTCACTGACCTTCTGAAACCATTGTTTCATAGAAATGGATGTTATCATTAGATTTCCCAAAATCTTAGGAAACACAGCTGAAAATAAGCTCCAGAGATCATATTTTCACCTCTTCAAAGGGACCACCTGTCCTAAACCTTTCCTAAGGGAAGTTCATGCAGCCTGTTACCATTTTTCTAATATTGTTGCCCAAGCCCCTGTGTGCTGATGCAGATCTCTTCTGCTGATTCCTCCAAGCTGGCACTGGGGAGAAAAATATAAAAATTAAGGAAAATCAATTAGCAAAACTCACCAAATTAGATGGAGGATTATCAGGCTTTGTTAGATCTATTGAACTATTTTGCTTTTAGTGATGATCTACTGCCCTTTAATTTTGAGCAGTAATCTACTGATTCCTTGGTTTGTCGCCATCAGGTGCCAACCAGGCTGCTTGATCACTTCTCCCTCCTCAGCAGGGGCAGAAAAAGTTCATAGAATGAGATAATGAGAGGGAAATCACTTCCCATTTACTGTCTTAGGCAAAACATACTTGACTTTGCAAAATAATATGATTTAATAACAACTAGGAACAGGATAAAACCAAAACCAAAGCCCACATTTCACCTGTGTCCCCCTTTTCCCTCTACCGTCTTCCCAGTCTCAACTTCACACACAATTCTTCTTCCTCTTTCTGCCCCCTGAGTGGCACTGGAGGATTGAGAATGGGGCTTACCACCGGTTCAAAAATCATCTCTTCTTTGCTGATCTTTCTCATACTCTTCCCCTCCAACATGGGGGCCTTTCCATGGAACAGAGTGTAATCAACAATGGGATACAGTCTTCCACCAGCTTCTCCAATATGGCTCCATTCCATGCACTGCTGTCCCTCAAGACCTGGTCCAGAAAGAATCCTTTCCACTGGGTAAGATCTTTCAGTCATGGACTGCTCTAGTGTTAAAATGGGGTAAATAAAATGGGTAAACAGGTAAAACGTAAAAATGGGGTATGAATAAAGTAGTGTGAGGTATAACTTGATGACTAGAAGACCTGGATTCTGAAATATCCATGAAAATATCAAAGTTGTAATATTAATGAAAATATGGACAATCTCTATATCAAACTCTTCCTGTATTTTAAAACACAAATAGTAGAAAATACTTCTAAAATTGTGTTTGTGTGCATCATGTACATTAAAAATCACTGTTTTAAAATTGAATGCTATGTGCTTATGTGATTAATTGTAATGAATGGACTCAGAACCACTTTCTAGTAGACTTGATTTCAGAATTTTCTACTTTCTGAGTGCTTGAACTGGAATTTAATATTCCATTGTCTTATTTTTCATCCAGAAGTACCTATTTCTAGTAACAGCCAATATTTAAGTATGCCTCTAATGCTAAGAGTTAGACAAAAAGCTTATTTTACTTGAAAAAAAAAGTCAAGAAAAATGGCTGTGGAATTGATATACAACAAAATTCCAGTATCACCACATATGTAGTCTTCATAAAGCTGCTAACAATTTGTGTATAAATCCTGACATTTGGTTTCATTATTTGTTTGTTTTTTATTTATATTCCTTAGCAGGCTTATAGGTGTTCTCTAGTGTGTACTTTCATCAGCTATCTTTCTTCCTAACCTGTAAAAGCTCATTTTGATTCTTCCAGACAAAGCATCTTCATCTCATATCAGCCTTCTCATATCAGTAATTCTATTTCTTTTTGTGGAAGGCCTGATGATCTGGCTGCCTGGTAGTTACCACGATTATCTGACACACTATATCTGTTCTGCTACTTCATTGCTTCCCACCATTAAACTGGAGGGGAAAGTGATGTCAGGAGACAAGAGGATGAGAGAATTATTTTGCATTAATAAAGCCCACAGCCATGACTGACTGATAAGGAATTAAATGGAAGTACAGTTTCACTCTCTTGATGGATGGAAAAGTGAAGGTGTGTCTAAAAGTCATCACAGGAGCTGCAATGGGTCTTAATCAGGCATATCAGTACCTGATAAGTGAATGGCTTAGTGAAATGCTGAGTGAGAAATCTAAATTGTCAACATGTGCCTTGTTAATTTCTCTTCATGGTGACAAGCAGTTCAGAAAGACCAGCACTGAAGACCCTGTTTATGTCTTCAGTTAGGATGTTGCTCTCTCCTTAAACAGAGACTGAGCTGAAAATAATACTATGAGCTACATTTTAAACAAAAATTATTAAGTCAAACATTGGCCACATGAGAGGAGGAAGTGCAGGATCCTACAGGTCTCTGATAGGCAAGAGAAGACTTCTTGGATAACTGCTGCAAGGACAGACACGTACCCTTCTTGTTTCACATCACCTATAGCAAGACTAACTATATATAAGAACAGGAAGCTGCTTGATAATAAAATACTAGTCCTTTTTTTTTTTTTTATTTCTTCATATTGCATCCATAAATCAGCTTCACAAAATAGAAATTTGACCACTGACTTGTGATCATGACTAGAGGTTTGGCATTCACATATTCTGTACCTAAATTGGGAGCACCAGGACTGTTTTCAGGTTAATGGGCAAGAGGGTGAGTCTAGACTGTGTCCTAAATTCAACTAACTCAGCAAAGATGAAGACAAGTGCACATAGGCTGCCAAAAACCAATGCTCTGGTTAGGTCCCCAAGCTAGAAACCCACATGTGTGTGTGCCCTTCTGACTTCTTCCAGATACAACCACAGATGCCAATCCACCAATACTTATGCTTTTACTAAGATTTAAAAGTTAAGTAATTTTGGCTGCATGAGTGAGCCAAAAATTTCTTCTGGAGCTATGTCACCTTTTTGTAGCTTAAATTTGTAATAAGAATTTAAAGCAATACTGGCAATACTTTCAGATCTCTTCCCCTGAAGACTTACCTTTATATTTACCATCTACTCAATTACTTTATATTTCTTTAGAGATAGTACTAGTTATTGCATTACTTAAAGGATATTTTATAATGAATACTAAACTGGTAATTTGGGCTGATAGTCTTGGTGAGAGCAGACCAATTTTCACCAGGAAAGAACAGGAAATAATGAGTAAGTATTTACCTAAGAATAATACCTAGAATGTATATTTTTTTAGGTGAGAAAAGCAAAGAAGGAATCCAAAATACATTGTCACAATAAATCTAGCATTCTCATCTGTTCCTGGTTTAGCATTTTCACTTGACAGATTCACAGAGATGTGTAGCATATGGATTGCTGTTCTATGAATTGCTGCATGTGGTATTCAGGCCTAAACTACATAACTCTTTTAAAATTATCTATTATGGAAAATTGTAAGTAAATTTTTCCTACTTGGATCAATGCTAATATTAGTGACAGGAAAAATCAATTTAAGAATCAGCTAAAATCTGAAGTTCCTTGAATTCATAACTATATGGCTAATTTTATTAAATATTCTATTTTCTCATTTCTGGTGTTCCTGGTTACAGCTCACACCAAAAGAAACAAACAAAAAACCAACCCCTCCCTCTCCCCCAAGGAAGTCATACCTCAACTCCCGCCCAAGAATGCCCTCAAAAGACCTGAAAAGCTACAGAAACCATCTCCCTGTCCCCCCAGTCCTTCAAGAAAGATTCTTCACATACTGTTTATGGCTAAAACCACAATGAAATGAAATTCAATTAGACACAGATGCATACTGACAACACTATGATGACAGTTCAATTACCATAATACAGTCAACACAGAATGCACTTGTGAATTTGTGACATGTTTTTTTCTTAAATGACCCTACTGAGAGGTTCCATAGTTTTTAGCAATGCTTAACCAAGGCCCTGAATAGCTTTTACTAGTGGTTTTAGACACAATGAGCCTTGTGAAGTAAATGCAACTTTTATTATGTTTATTATGTCTCTGCATATTCAACTTACTGGATGTCTGCTGAAAATACAATACAGAAGAGAGGAAACAGTCCAGGAGGTTCCTGGAGTGCATGGAAGAAAAATTCCTGACACAACTGTTGAGGCAAGCACAGGACCTGTGTACAGAGAAGGATTGTTGGGTGATGTGGTTGTTGGTGGCCATTGGGTGCACAGTGACCATGAAATCATCAAAAAAATGAGGGGTCAGCAGAACTGTTACCTTGGACTTCCAGAGTTTGGACTGTTTAGGAGACTGATTAAGGGAGTTTCTTGGGAGGCAGTCATGAGGGGCATAGAAGTCTAGGAAGGCTGGAAATCTTTAAAGAAGGAAATCCTGAAGGTGAAGGAGCCCACTGTCCCCATGTGCCAAAAGACAAGATTGAAGGGAAGAAGGAATCCAGGCTGAACAGATCTGTCTAGAATTCAGAGAGTAAAAAGGTGAGTGTATGATATTTGGAAGCAGGGGCAGGCAACTCAGGTTGTGAAGTTATTCAGGGAGTGCATTAGAAGGTCCAAAGACCAGTTAGAATTTCATCTATATAGTACTGCAAAAGACAATAAAAAATGTTTCTATAAATGCATCCACAACAAACAGAGGGCTGTGGAGAATATCCATTCTTTTTTGGATGTGTGTGGGGAGGAACATAATAACAAAGGATAATTAATGATACTTAATGGTTTCTTTGCCTCAGTCTTTAATAATACCTGCATTAAGACCAGTTAATAAGATCAGTTTTTCTCTGGTTGCCCAGCTCCCTGAGCTGGAAGACAGTGACGGGGAGCAGAATGAAGCCCTCATAATCCAAGGGGAAATGGCCAGTGACCTGCTGCAACACTTAAGACACCCGTGCATTGGAATGGATGGAATTCAGCCAAGGGTGCTGAGGGAGCTGGTGGCTCACTGAGCCACTTTCCATCATTTATCAACAGTCCTGGTTAACCAGGGTTGTCCCATGTGACAGGGGTTAGCAAATGTGATGTCAATCTGCAAGAAATGCAGAAGGAGTATCCAGGGAACTACAGGCCTGCCAGCCTGACCTCCATGCTCGATAAGGTCAGGAAGGATGGAACAGACCATATTGAAGGCCATCCCACAGCACATGCAGAACACCCTGGGCATCAGGCCCAGAAAACATGGTTTAAGAAAGTCAGGTCCTGTTTGACCAACCTTCTATGGCAGTGTGACCCATCTAGTGGATGAGGGAAATATTGGGTGTTGTCTACCTGGACTTTTGTAAAGCCTTCTGCACTGACTCCCACAGAATTTTCCTGGGGAAAGTGGCTGCCCCTGGCTTGGATGGGTGTTACCTCCCATGGGTAAAAATCTGGCTGGATGGTGAAACTCAGGCTCAGAGAGTGGTGGTGAAGGGATTTGAATCCAGTTGGGAGCTAGTCACAAGTGGTGCTCCCCAGGGCTCAGCACTGAGTCCAGTCCTGTTTAAGGTTTTTACTAATGATCTGGACAAGGGGATTGAGTCAGTTTGCAGGCAACACCCGCTGGGGTAGGAGTGCTGATCTTCTGGATTATGGGAAGGCTCTGCAGAGAGATCTGGACAGGCTGAATAGATGGGCCAAAGACAAAGGTGTGAGGCTCAGCAAGGCCAAGTGCTACAGTCTGGGGCACAGTGGCTGGAAAGCTGCCCAGTGGAAAAGGACCTGGAGGTGCCGGTCAACAGCCAGCTGAACATGAGGCAGTGTGTGCCCATGGGACCATGAAGGACACTGGCTTCCTGGAGGACACTGGTCTGTATCAGAAATGGTGTGTCCTGCAGGATCAGGGCAGTATTGAGGTGCTGAAACCGTGTTCAGTTTTGGTCTCCTCAAGAAAGACACTGAGGTGCTGGAACATGTCCACTTGATGATCTTGAAAGACTTTTGCAACCTATATAATTCAGTGATTCTATATACAGATTCTCTTTCCCCAATAGGCTATGAAGTGAGATGCTACGAGTTCATGTGATTGTCAAGGAATGTCCCTAGCACAGTCCAGAGAGTCCTTCACACTGGATTGCCAGTGCTGTGGTCTTGTGTGCTATATCATACTCTTTTTAATGACTAAGAAAAAAGTGTAGGCTAAATCTTTACTTGAACTCTCAGGGGAGTCTTGTGTTTCAGCATTACCCTTTCATTTTACTAATTTCTGAATTTCGTTTCACTATGTTTATTTTAAACCCAAAACTAATAAAAGCTATTGAGTGGGTAGTCAGAGCTGCATTACAAGAATTTTCCAAATAAGTCTATATTTAAAATGAAGTATCTGTAATTCAGTTAAAGAGAATAAATTTCACAGTTTTGAAATAAATTCATTTTTGATATGACTCATGACCATGAAGGCAATTACTGTCATCAGATGTACTTGGAACAGATATGGTTTTATATCTAAAATCACTGCCATTTTTATGTGCTGAATAAAATAATTTACTATTAGTAGCAACAATAAAAACGATAATAATAGCTGTGAAAAAATAAAAGCCCTCCCATATACATCTGGGGTTTTTTAACCCAAAAAAATGAGAACAAAAATGCCATTATATTGATACATACTGCATTTTAAAACCTGTTTAAATATCAGGGCAAATCTAAGGGTGTATGTTGCTGGACTATATAATTTTTTACATGTTAAATCCATGTTGGCCTATTATAAGACATGGTTTCTATAAAACTTCATTCACATGCAGCATCTGTCTATTGAGAAAATGCATATAGACTGCTCTTACAAAGCTTTAGATACATTAATATCTCCATCCAAGTTAAGGTGAGTCTGTTATATGAATGAGAATTCTGTAAATATTAAAAAAGCATATATGGTTAATTTTGCATTCTAATAATTCTGGAATTTTCATTTGGTACTTTCTTATGAACATTTAAGTTTACCATTTGCTTCTTAAGCAAAATATCTTTCTGAAAAATTTGCTTTTTGGAGCATGCAGCAATAACAAAGAAGGATTATCTCAAGTCAACACTGGTTATTTGAAGTGCTTCTTGAAGTGCAGTACCACATGCCAATATTGTGTTCACCTATTGTATCTGAAGTGTGCTGCAAACTTTGGAAATCAAACTGTCTCAACCATACAAAGCATTTACTCTTCCTTCCTGCAAAACAAATAACTCAAGTAGCTTCTTTAATCATGTGTTTCTTCTTAAGGAAGGAAAATTTGGTATTTTTCTTACCACTGCTGATACTTGCCATCTATAAAAATATTGCCTGGCTTTCTACAAATTCTTTTCACAGGCTTCACTGCTCTTCTCTGGATAGACATGTTGCCCATTTCTGACAACAACAGATGCAGTGCTTTCAGACTCTACAGAAAGTAATAGTGCCTGACATTTCTAGGGTGAAAGTCTCTCTATGCTTTTAGTGCTAATGGAAACAGACTTTTATTCTTCTTGAAAATCCTAAGACAGAATGTAAATGGCTATGTAGTAAACAGAACAGATTCTTTTTTAATCACAGAAACTAAAGAAACCCTCTTATTGTAATGTTATAGAAGTTTTGAAACAACCCAACAGTTTCTATCCAGTTTGTTTTCTTTAGTACCTATTAGATAATATTTATACTGAACGTCTACCAATATTTATACTTTATACATAAGGGAATTCAACGACTGTTTGCATGACATCAGTGGCAAGTATTTACAAATGAGAACAAACCTCAACCAGAGGTTGGTTTGCTATAGACATTCACTGAATATTTTGAGTTAGGATGGTGTGTTCAGATGGCTTATACTAAATGAAAATCTCAGTTACTTTGAATCAGTCCTATAGCAGTTCTGAAGTAAATTCTATACTTAGCAAAAGAGACTTAATAAATAATATTTTGGTTTTTTTCATAGGAGCTAAGGATCCAGTGTAAAGAATTCTCTATAGTCCAAATCAGGAAAGGAAATTTTAAAATATTTTAGAGGATAATTTGAAGGGCAGGGAGTTTTCATAATGGTTGTTTTCCTAAAAATGGTAAATATACAGGCTTAGTATCTGGGAAGTGATATTTAATGAATAATTAGTAGTGAACAACAATCCTTGGATATCCTAATATGTAATAACATATTTTCAGTGTATAGAACAGCCTCTTCTGAGTTCTTGCTTCAGGCCTGAAAAATCTGTGATATTCTGTGTTTGACTACTATCACATTTACATCAGGCTGAAAGAGGTTGCTAAAAGAGTGTTGTTACTCATAGTACTAAAGCCTTAACACCCCAGTACATGAATCCATTCTGATGCATCTGTATTGTATGTGCAACTGAACATGATGGGATTCACCCACACTCAGTGTTAACTGAATACTTCACACTTTGTCAGACAGTGGCCTAAGTGCTTGAAAGTCATTCATGGTCAAAATTTCAAGCTGACCATAAAGTCTCAAGTTTGCAGAAGTACTAGACTTTTGCATGATGCACTCAGCATTATGTGACTGGGCTTTTGCCCATCGTGGTCAGCTTCGTTGTACTGGCTTTTGGAAAAGAGTAATTCTGCAGAGGCCAGTTCTCAGGCACGAGAAACTCTTAATGTAACAAAGAAATCAGGCACATTTCTAGAAGTTTTTAAAATAAAATGGTTTAGGTTCCTTAGTTCAGTGAAATATTTTAATCTGGGCAAAGCAATCTGCAGCGATTCTCAATGGGGTTGGAAGACATAAAACCTAATTGAAACAGCCCCATGAAACATATCAATTTACAAAAACTGCATGATCTATCAGAAAATTGTTCTGATGGAAAAAATCTGTGCTGGTCTCTTTGAAACTTTGCTTCAGGTAATATACTAAATATTTCCTTCCATCCTTTGGCCTCTTAAGAAGCCACATATTGATGTCTTAAATCAGAATGCCACTGATATCAGAGCAATTGTTTGGTACCCTCAGCAACTGTTCAGAGATGTGATTATACAGTCCTTAAAGAGGCAGGTTCTGAACTGATTATTCTTTAGTTTGCTCTCCTGGAAGTTCCAAACCCACATGAGCTCATTAGATATTCTTCATTTGAAAGCTAGAAGTAAAATGTCTTATTTGAATTTTTTTATTTAAGTTTTCTCTGATGTTGTTTCACTTGGCCTGTTCCTTCTGGCCTCTATGGGAGCAAGAGTCTCCTCTGATCATCTCAAAACATTGAGTCCACAATCATCTAAGTCTCCTCAGCCTGTGGAATGACTCTTTTAAAATCTGTGTCTTTTAATGCTGTGTCTGTTGCTATTTGGAGTCATTTTAGAAGACTGTACTCCACCTGTCTAGATACAGAAAAAAATTGCCCTAGCTATTAAACCAGATGCTGAACCTCTCTCCTGCTTTTATGTCCCCCATTCACTTGACTGTAGAAATCAGTTTTTTCTGGTAGCCTTGACTATGTCAACAAAGTAAAGAGTTAATCTCAGCTGGGTAACTTACACAGATGTGAACACACAGCGCATGCAGCAGAAGAAGAGCAGGAAAGTTACAGAGATGAAAAGTCATCAAACTCCTGAACACCGTCACTAATTGCAGAATTTTGCCACCCACAGAAGTTTTGGTTTTGATCTGAGTTACAATCAGTATTTCAGGTCTCAGTCTTTTTAATCTTATCAGATTGTATGTGGCAGTTTATTGGTTTCCACTGACTTGGAGAGTTTATATTTGGGAGTTTTACACTTTAATTTTTTGTTTTGCTTTTTAATTTTTTTTTAATTTTTTATAATATTCTGATGAAATGTTACCAAGAAATTTCATACTTCAGTTTTCTGTTTTCATCTGAGTACAGAGCTCTTCATAGTTAGCAATGATCAGCAGATCATAGTTTCATCAGGGCTCACCAGAAACAGTGACTCAGAAGGTGTCAAGTTCTTGCTCTAAAATGAACACTCAAAACTGAATTAAAGGTTAAAACTAGACAAGAACTTACCAGTAAAAAGTGGGAGATATATGCATTAACACTTATGTATTCCACAAATGGTCACATCACTTTGGTTCAACCTGGATCAATGGAATTTATAACATCAGTCCAAACAAGTTTTGTGTGAAAAGAACATTTTCTTCAAAACCAGACAAGATTTTCTCTTGAGTGAAATGACATTAAGTGGTCCTGGAGTCATGTGGGTACTAAACATCCAAGTATTTAGGTAGTTTCAGGGGAAGAGAAAGACAATCAGGGTATTTAAACTGGCAAAACCTTGCAAAATATAATGACTAAGAGTTAAAACAACTTAAATAGAAATACACCAATACTTTTTAAACAATGAGGTAGTTTATGCTACATGTTACCAAGAGAAATATGAAAATTTTTAAGGAAGATTTTGTTCCTTTCCAGTCAAAAATAAGTATCTGGAAGAGCCCTCACTCAAGCATAGGAATGCAGAAAGCAACCTGTGCTTGATTCAGGAGCCAAAATAGGAGTACCTAGTGCCATGTGAGATATGCTTGGAGATGTGATCTGTTTTCCAGATACTGTGCAAATACTGGTCTGTCTTTAGAGCAGTGTCACAGCTGCTTGTCCTGGATGTGTGTCTCATGCCCTGTGGTATCTAAATTGGCTCTAGTTGTTTATGTATGAGCAGCTTGTACAATAGCAAATGGAGCCAATCTGCTAATAGTTGGCCTTGCTGCATTATTTCTTACCATTTTCAGTGGAAAATGGAAACCAGATTGCCATTAATTTTTCTGTTCTGCAACATCAAACTTGTGAATCCGTGAAGATAATCCAGTAACCTTATTTCTGGAAATTTGCAAGAAGATATATGATTTTACTTTCCCTGAAACATTCTTAATGGGTTTATTTTGTGCTGCCACATAACAAAAGTAAATTTCAAAAGAACATGTATTGTGAAACTGTTTGAATTTAGCCTTAATTTTTGTGTTCCAGGACAGTTCAAAAAAACCTTAACTCACTAGCTGTCTAACAACATAACTAACTAAAGAGCAAGCAATGCACACATTATTTCCCTGTTGCATTTCTTATCTGGATTTTTTATTCATTTCTGAGTAATGCTATTCATCCAGGAGAGCTCTGTGAAAATGTGTAAATGCTACACAATGTGAGCTAGGGATAAAGAGAGAAGAAGTGGATTCAAGGCTTTTGGGCTATAATGTGCTACTTTCTAGATAATAGTTGCTCAGTGTTATAAAGAAAAGAAAACATACCATTAAGAAAGAGCTCCATAAAAACTGCCTGTCAGATATATTAAGCTTCATTAGTTTAGTTTAATGACTTACTTGATCTACATGACAATAGGTGAAGCATATATTTGTTTATTTATTGACAATTCAATGTAACTGTGACATACATAAACAGGCTTCCTTCTGAATAGTTGCATGTTTTAAAGAAACTTGGTGTTATAAAACTTGTTAACTACAGTATCATTTTATTGAACTCTGCTCTGTGAGTGATGTGATCTACACTGAAAGGCGTCAATATTGCAGCCATTCCTGGCAGGCATTGGAGCATTATGTACACAGATTGGAGTAGATATCTCATTGTACAAATCCACGGACCCAGAAAATGTCCAGTTAGTGAGACTGCACTGAAAGGACAATGTTTTATTCATAGGATCTGTGATGCAAGGTCAGAGAATGAAACCTGAACTAAGTGTAAGGTTCAGATTAGTTTCATGGTTTTGCAGAAGACCTCCCTGAAAGTTAGGTCTCTGAAAGCACCAGTCCTTTCCCAAATATCCATGGCAAGGGTTTGTAGCACACAGCATAGCATTTGTATGAATAAGATGTTGGGGAGTGATTTCCAGTGAAGCTCCTGTAAAGCTCTGCAAGAGGGAGACAGAGTGGCAGAAATTGAGTTATATAAGCCTTTTATAAAAGAAAAACTTTTCCAGAAAATGCTTGTGGAGTAACAGTAAAAGGATGTTGAATTTTGTCATGCAGTTTTGTTTGTATGAAATAATTTATATTTTGTTTCGTTTATGGTTTGGAAGCCATAGAATCATGGCCCCCCAGTATTTCTCTCTTATTCATGCTCCTGAAACCACATTGCTGAAAGTGGTTTTCTTTATCAGCAGCCATTTTAGGCAGAACAGGTCATCTTCTCTCTTATGCCACTTTCATGCTTTCAATTATAAATATCTGATTTCACTGACTGGTGAATTTACCAACTCTTTTGGGCTGATATTTTATAGATTCGGTGTTGACTTCAGGTTGCAGCTCTTGGAAAGGCCAACTAAAACCTTTCAAATGAGCTGATATAAGGATCAAGGTCAAGGTGAAGATGAGGTCAAAGAAGGGAGGAATGAGGAAAAAAAAAAGGATTTGCTCAATTTGCACATGGCTGGGTGAACACAAGTGCCCTGAGTCTCATCATTGTTCTGCTGCTGGTAAAAATGGCAAAGTAATGGCAAACTCTTATCTCATGGTTCCGAAGCTGACCTGCAAGAACTATTCTGCTGCTATCTGCTCTCTGCTAAAATCTCCAAAGTTCCTCTCCACCTCTGTTATTTGTTGCCCCAGGAAAGAATTTCTTCCATTTTCTTCTTTTAAAAACTCTTCAAGAGGTCATGTGCAAAAACACACATGAGAAAAGCTAATAGGGTAAAAATATTAAAACAATTTTTTCTCCTAAATTGTGAAGGAAATGTCTTCTATAAAATATGTGGGTCCAACAGTTAATCAAATTATAAAAGGGGCATTCACAAAGGTGAGGCTATTGGAGAAAACTACCCTTAAAATTAATTCCGTGTGTCAACATTTATTGCAGAAGTGGCCAGAGAGATTCCTTCTCCAATGCTACATTTTACCAGAACATAAGTCCACAGGACTGCTTCCATGAGGAATTCTTAAGCAACAGAAGCAAACAACTGCTAAACTATTATCTGTGAATAATAGTCTGTCATTTAAATGACTTGTGTTACTTGAAGAAGGGAAAGTGGCACACATCTCACCAAAATTTTAAAAGATTTTCTAGGTTAACTCAGACAACTGCATACCAATAAATTATATTTATGTAAGAGCAAATCTGTAGGAATATTCCATTTCACAGACTGAATAATGAAAGAGAAAAACATTTTATACTAGGAAAAACCAACCTAGCCTTTGCAAGAAGTCATGACTCATGTATCAGTCATCTTCAGAAGAGCCACTGAGCATATGGTTCAGGTGAAAGTATAAGAAACAGATGGTAGGAGTGGGTTGCTGGTATTCAGAGAGAAAGGAGCTCAAACATAGTCTACATGTGAAAAATGTGCCATTCGACATATTCTTAAATGGATATTGGTTGAATGATAAGGAGAGAAAAATCTGAAAATGATCCAGAATTATTTGGGATACTCTAAAGCTGATTGTGAGAAGTTGTCAAGGAGCTCAAACTTACAAGTAGATGATAAACAGTTAGATGAAATTATATGTTTAGAAGTAGAATTTAAAGCCTAGGAAAAGAAATAAACCACAAGTAATATTAAAGGATGGCCACCAGTGTAATTACTAAAATTCTGGAAAGAAATTTCTTAGCTGCAAACTGTTCTTCAAAACAACATCTTAGAATTCAGCAGTGTCTATAAATATAACTAGAATCTGAAGAATAATTAGGAAAATAATTAGGAGCATAACAGAATACATAATCATGTCCCAGTGTAATCAGCTATTAATATTTCAAGATTTCATTATTCTAAATTTAAGAACACTGATGCTCTAGAAATGCCTGAGCAAAAGAGAAAGGTATAATAGAATTACCAAAGATCCAGACAAATAGAACAAAAATAAGCAGAGATATAGATTGTCTTTCACACAGCTAGAAAGCAAATAAAAATAAAATAGAAATAAACATAATTTGGAAAAGTAGGTAGCACAACTGGTATTTGTAGAATGGAGATGATCAATAGCAAACAACTGATAGTGCAAATAATAGCACCAAATGAAATTGTCAGAGTGGACTTTAAAAGACACAAAAGGTGTATTTCTCATGAACAGAAGCTATGGATTCTAAAACAATTTTAGAAGGGGACCTCAGAAGTTCAGACAGGCTAGATCCAATGCTGGCCACCACACATGATGAGCTCTAACTTCTGGAATAAGTCAGTCAATTCTTGCTGGAGGATGGCTCACTCTACTTACTGCTCAAAGGAGAGTGAGTCTGGGCTCACCTTCAATGCCACCCCTTCTGCCTACGTTTATAGTCAACAATCAGAAATGAGAAAACTGGAAAATTAAAGTTCTCTTTGCAACTCTTATTGAAAATTTCTTTTCGAATGTGTATTGTGACATAAGTATTTATTACTATTTCTTATTATCATTTTGCCCTTTTCATCTCCTGCAATGCTCTCACATTCTTGGCAGAACATATTTTCAGCAGTTGCAGTTGTCTGGAGATTGTCACAGGGAACTTCAAGAAAATGGCAGATCAAATGAAGTAAAAATCCCTTGAATACAGCTTGCAGAACCCTCTTCTACCACATCTTAGCTTGTGTGCCAAGGATGTCTTGCAGGCAGATATCCACAACCTTCATGCCTTTGAACTGCAGAGCATCAGCACTGTAATCATCAGCGCTGTAGCCAACCTATGTGTGTTAGCTGGAGACATGTTTTCCATACTCTGCTCCCTCTTTGGGATTTCTTCTTAAAGAGGGACTTAACTCAGTCAGTTTGGTGGAATTCTAGCTCCCAACCAAGAGAACAAACAGCCAAAAACATTAAGAAGTCATATCAAATTGGAACTTTTACAGCTCGTCACAATTTTTTACTGTACTACCAGTCAATCTGATTAAGGAAAGTACTATGAACTTGCAATTTCAGCTAAAGTCAATAAGATTATGTAAGCTGCTGTATGGTGCTAGAGGTCTGGTTTTCCTATGTCTCAAATTCTGCTTGCTAATCACTAAAAAGATTTGTTTTCACATATGTGTTAACCATTCTGGCTACTGCATAATGTTCATGCCACTCTTCAGCTCAAAAAAGACTGATGAAAATAATTAATATTTATATGTTATTCAGTTGTGGATATAATGAGTGTCACTGAAAAGAAAAATGTATTCTTCTATCTTTAAATCTATGTTTTAGCAACAGATATGGCCAGATGTTGAAGAATGAAAGGGAAAAACAAACCCAGAATATTGACTAAATTATTATTAAGACAATTTTTCATGTTGAATGAGGTATGTTGTATGTGAGGGATTATTTTGTAATTGAAGACAACAGTAAAAGAAAATAGTAAAAATATATGCACACAGGCATACAATGGCAATCCTAATTTTGACATTTCCTAGCTACTGAGAATTTGCATTGAAAGCCTGCTTTTTACATGTGTGATTTGTGTGTAATTTAAACCATGAGCTTTATATCAGAACTGATTTTTAGAAATTTTATCTGTATCTATATAATCTATATCTATGTAGATATTCAACTGACACTTTCAGTGGAACATTTTAGTGTGAATTGAAAAGAAACGTATTCTAAGGCAATTTTAGGAACATTCACATTTTATGGTTTAGCCTGTCCAGAGTAGTGCTAGATTTATGCATAATAATGTCATCACATTCAAAGGAAATAGAGAGTTCAGTGGTGGATGGGTTATTGCAGATCAGTGAAAACAGAAAGATTGGTTTTTCCCTTCATATAAAGTCTATATTTAGCAGAGTGTGACCATGGCATGATACCATAAAGAAAAAGTGATAAAAGCAAGGCTATACAACCAGACTACTTAACTTGAAAATAATTCACTTTCTATTATACCAAAGTGGTGAGAATATTGTTTTCTCGGGATTTTAAATATTTCTAGACCATACTTTCATTGCCAGTGTCATGGGCAGCAGAAGCACGTACTCTGTGTCAACAGGTACAGTTTGAATAATGTTATTTGCAATTTTTAAAGAAAATGAAGGTATTAAAACAGTCACAATTTCCCAGAGCAGAGCCACAAAAATCTGCTTTTAATTCACCATTCTCCTCAAGAAATTGGTTTTCTTCTGTAACACCATAGAATATTCAATTTTTCAAGAAGAAGAGAAAAATTTAAAAACGTTCTTTAGCTCCAAGATGGGATGAGAAGAGTGGTCATCTGCTGCCTTTACTCCTTTCATGTGATGTTGGTCTGAAGGAAATTGTATTCTCAACACCTCCTCAATTTCTCAGGAGGCATAGAAAAATAAAATCCATGCTGTTCTGTCCTTCAGATGGCAATCCTAGAGGAAAGTTGTTTATCCCTGTAGGAGACTGTTAATGAGCTTGATGGAGCAGTGAACATGAATTTTTATGTATTGTATGTACTTTTCCCCCTTAAATTAATAGCTACAATCTATTCCTTCTTTCTCTAGTCATCTCTTATGTGGTAGTAAGCTACTTTGTATCACAAACATCTGGAAGATAAATGTTCGGAGCATGAAACATTACTTTTATCCTCTATCCAGGCTGAAGATCATACATTCAGGTTAATGTTAACATAATACTCTGTATGTAGAGTCAGGGAAGCAATCAAAGGAGCTGCTTGCAGGTCAGGGACAGATATGTAGAATTTTCCTTGAAATTTGTGTGTGGTGAAGGGCTTCAGCTTTGCGGGCTGTGCACAGAGGTTGGGTCCCTGTATTCTTGCCTCTTCCAAATTGCACTTGAGTACTGCCCAAACCTGATGGGCTGTGCTGTTTGCCTGTTAGCTGTCCTCTGAGGCAACATCCAGACCAAGTTACTTCACTGAGCTCTTAGCATTGCTCTCAGTAGGTACCAGCAGGAAGACACAGAGCTGCCTACATAGGAGGGGCACAGCATCTCTGTTCACAAGAAAACAGATTTTTCTAGATCCAGCAGTTACAATTTTGCTGATCTCAGAAGCAGTAAGGTTTATATCCCTTCCTAACTTAAAACAAATCCTGTTTAACTGAATTTAAAGCACACTTACTGCCAGTATAAATGCATGATCCTTTTCAAATCCTGCTAAATCACTGGTCTCAGTGATTTCTCTGGCGAGGAAAAAGCCAACGGAAGCACGATGCAGATTAGGATATGGATCCTGCCTGTGAAAGAACAGTCTCACGGACTGAGCAATAGAGACAGGGGCACATTAGAAGCTCCAGGTCCTCTCTCTGTCTGATTTGGGAATGTTCCCATTCCAGGATGGCACAGTGAAGGAGGTTGAGATTATAGTTACATGTCTAAGACTTATCTGTTGATTTGTCTGTAGACAGATATTTTGCTCTAGATGGCCCAATTCTAGACAAATAATACATTTTTCTTCGACTTGATAACCCCATATGACAGGACATCCATGAATATCCTTTACTCTAAAGGGAAGTGAAGATTAGAAGGCTCAGCCATATACAGATGTATGTGTGGGAGAAATTTTTAAAGCCAACTGTTCATCTGTTTAAGCTAGCATGGCATCATTGACTTCAAGAAAGCAATACCAATTTACAGTGGCTAAGGGTTCAATATCTAGTGGTATATTGAAATTAATTCCCCACCCCCCCCCCCCCTCCCCCAACTCAGTTGTCTAAGTCATCTATCAAACTAGGGAAAAGGGAAGTCTTCCTCTTAAAGGGTGACTGAATCTAAACCCGACCTTGCTGTGCCAAACTTTTGCCCAGTGGATCCTATTCCTCTCCCTTTGTCAGGTCTCAGGGGACCTATTCAACTTTTTGGGATATGGCTGGCACCTAAAGCCAAGGGCATTGATTTATCCTATAATGAAGGTTTTTGAGTGGAAATTACGTTAAAATATCTCTTTAGTCAAAGAACATAAAAATATACATCAGCCAAAGAGAGACCTAATCTCATAGCCTCTAATCACATGAATAATCATTCTGAAACCTTCAGAGTTCTCTAAAATGCCTACTGGATAAAGACCATTGTGTTTAATAAAATTTATGCAAGGTTTTTTTTTCCCATTGGGAAAGAACAATAGATAGACCTAATTTATTTCAGTTTTAAATAAAAGAATGACTCAGAAGCCGCAGACTGATTAGCAAACAGGAAATGGAGAAAGACCTCTGAGTTGTAACTTTGAGACAATATTCTACTGCAATATCTTTGAAAAATAATGGAAACAGACTTTAATATTAACCTGTCATTGCACTGTAAAAGGATGTAGAGAGAACAGTAAGCAGTATCAATGAAGTTAATCTAATGACATTTTATTGTTGCCACAGACTAAAAATCCAGAAATTTGGCCAACAAAAGGAAAATATTCAAGAATTTCATACTAAATTATGCAGTTGCAAAAAAGTGATAGATTATATTATGTGGTAAAGAAGTTCATTTTCAAATTTAGAAGCTCAATTTTCATAAGAACTCTATTTATCTTGGTTCTGTAATCCTACCCTGCTGCAAGAATAAATTTCAGCAGTGCTCTTGTTAAACAGGGTGTGCAATACTTTTCATTGTGCTGTTAAACTCCCTGCCTCTACAACACGGACAGGTAAGAAGTGTTAGGATTGAATCCAAAGCTTTTAAACCCTACATTAGCTTAAGTTTATCTTTGTTGAAATACAACATTTGTTTTATAAATCAACAATTAGTGGTCTAATGTAATTTAAATTGCTGGCTCCAAATAAGATGCTAGAAGAAAAATATATTGTTCCATTGAGATAGTGAATAAAAACGAACCTCAAAATAAGAACAAACGGAGGTATTATCCCATGAGAAAGGGCCTTCTGAATCGATCTATTATTTCGCAGCTTGAAATGTGCTACTATTGTACTTCCACTTGATTATGAGTCTTGTTATCACTTCCTCCGGTTGATCCAAATTGAGTGCTTCTGACATTTGCAAAGTTACTCGCATATTCCACTGCACAGCGGGGAAAACCTTGTTAATGGAGAAATAACAAGCAGAAGAAGTGAATAAATATTTAGTTGATGGTAAAGAGTTACATTTGCTGGTATTTAAATGCTGGGGGAAAAAAAACAACCCAACTCAAGCCACAGAAAGATGCTTGTTCATGTCCTCTAAAAGGGGTGCTAGCGGTGTTTTTCTCTGTGCCACAGGGCACTTTCATTTCCTGATTCTATTATACACTAAGTGGCCACCTGAACCTGCCAATGAACTTGTTCTATTGTGTTTTTCTATTTTTAATCCAAAAGGAGTAAACACATTTCTCATCAGATGTGTCACACACTGCTCTACATTGGTGAGATTTATGAAGGTGTCACCGAGTTATTACAGACCCATTCATTTATAAATAGGTGTCCATTCTTCAGGAAATCATAAATGATAGATTTCACAAAATCTGTATTGTAAGGATGCCCATTAGTGATATTTTTTGACTGTCCTACCCAGGTGTAATTTGTTTTTTATCCCTCCCCCCATTACTCCAAGGCTTTTTCTCTACTTTATGATTATGTTCAACCAGATTCCTGCACTGGATGGACAAGAGCAGTAGAACAAGGAATATAATAACTATTTCATTAGTCATCTTTACATAAAAAATAGCACTTATAAAATTTTGTCTTTAACCAAGCAGGCTTGTGCACTCTGAGTCAGCATTCCTGTTCAATATATACGTATTTTTAATGGTCTTCAGAATATGATGTAGAAGTACACTTAGCAGATACTCTTCTTAAGACACCAACAACAGCTGCCCAGGAGTGGATATGACTGCTGCTGTAGCCATATGACAATGACATCTCTTAAAATATTCTGTCAAATTACTAGAGAAGAATCTTTAATGTATCATTAGTGGCATTTTAAACTAACTTGGGAGAAAAACTTCTTTTGCCAATCATAAGGAAAACTTGCCTGTTAGGAGAATCTCTCCGGATACATGAGAATCAAAGGCAAACTGTAGAGAAAAATATAAATGTATTGAAGGGTTCTGGAAAAAGCCAAAAAAAGTGTCAGCATCCTCTAAATTTACAGTTCTTTTAACTTTCATATGCAATATTATGGCAATGTAATAAGGTCACATTAAAAAAGACTGGAGCATATTTTCTGGCTTATTAATCTTTCTTTAATGTTCATTTGGCACATGACACATCCTGCCAGATTTTTCATTATTCTAATATTTCAAATATTATTTTTACAATCACAAGCACCCAAACCCAGAGGAAAAATGTTTGCTTAGTGTGTTCGATGTCACCTGACTGTGTAAGCTAAAATGAAGAGTCACATTCCACAACACATTCCACTGTAGTTTTTTTTTTATGGTTTGTTAGTTTTTGTGGGGTTTTTTTTGGTCTGTTTTAAGGGTTTTTTTGATTGTTCGTATGTGTGCATGTGCTTCATTTACTGTGAATGAGTCAGGAAGAACCCAGGAAAAAAAACCAGAACCCTTTACCTTTGCAGATGTCATCTAATTTCCTTTTAAAAATAGAATAATGGGATGGTTTGAAGGCTTTGAACTCTTCAAATTTGATTTTCATTTGATATAGAGGGGTAACAATGGTATCTTTGTTATTCTCTCGTATGTCCTCAGCAGAGTTATGATTTTGTTCTGACAGCAGGAGCTTTGTTCCACTTTTGAAGTCCTCTTTCACGCATATAGAACATTGTGTTAGAAAAACTAATGCCTTCACTCTGGCACCAACTTTAACAGCCAAGAAATAACATGAAAAATCCATGTACAGACTCCAAAGAGCAAATGGGATTGATTGACATATGTTTAAAATAGATCCCTTTCTGCACTTCAACTGATTTCCATTCCCACTCTTTGGAGTCTAAGAAGCACCCAGGAGTGTAAAGTCTGCCTAGGCTCCAAAATGAGGATTGTGCCTGCATGTGTAGTGTGTTAGATGAGAACTTTCTACTCACCTTTGTGAGGGGCTACTCTTAGATACAAAAAGATTCTTGCTCTTTATGCTGAGATATATTTACAAACCACTGCAAAAATATGTGTTAGCAAATATATTTCAAAACTGTAAAAGTCCTCTGTGAATCTTCTCTAAACATATGTGGGGACAGATTCTCTGATAGCACAACTATTAGCACAAAATCCTAATGCAGCCAAATAGATTTAATGAAAGGCAAGAGGGGAATTTTTTATGATTCATCCACTCTCCATCATGAAGCCATGCTCCTCTCCACATGCTTCCCACTGCTCCCGTTCATTGCAGAAGGTGTAGGTCTCTCTTTCTCTGCTGAAGTGCTGTGTCCCTACGTCACCATTTCTCTGCTTCTTTCCATCTCCATCTTCACATTTAGGTGTATATACGCACTTTTATTCTTCTCCCTTTCATGCATTTTTATTTATATTGATCACTAATAAAGTGGTTCCCCAGATCTATGCGTGAAAATATTGCCTTTTCTTTGCTCATGTCCCTCTTAAAAACACCCATCTCCAACCCTATCTACTAGAGCTGTTACTCATCCACTGAAAAAAAAAATCAGACAATTTGATGGAAATGTGCAGTCACATTTCAGCTGTTGGTCAGGATCGAAGAGAAAAATCCTACTACACTTCTCTCTCTTTTTCTGTCTTTTTTTACTCTGCTTTGAAGAAAAGAAGGTAAAGTTCCAGTAAGTACATCAGAGAAAAAGAACCCAGACAAACCCACAAAAATTCCTAAGCATCACTGCATCAAAAAAGTAAGACAGCAGTAGCTTTAGCTTGAGTCCAGCTTTGCTTAATTGTTTCATGTTGTATCAGGGAATAGGTTTTAAAAATGCCTAGATCTGCTACTTGCTTTTCCAGCTGAACATATACCAAGCTCCTCGGGGCAAAGACAAGTTTCTTGTTCTGTATAGATCTGCTCAATAAGTAAATAATAAATGGTTTGACTCAGGGGCATTAACAGCAATCAATTTTACTCTATTTTTAATGTGATGATATCAGCTATGTTGTGATACTGACTTAGATATGGGCAAATATCAGTCTGTTATCAGTAATATCTGATAGATATTTGCTCCATATCTATGGAATAGGAGACCTAGTTTTGGGATTTTTTTTTTTGGTGTAGAGTGTATGGCATATCTGAATCTTGGTCTGCCCCATAGTTCAGTAACTTGCACCTGAGGTATCACCCCCTGAAAAGGATGTTATTTTTGCTCATTATTATTTCTTCTCTCACCTATACCACCTAGTACTAGTTTGCATCTAGTAAGGGGATAGTGATAAGAGGTTTTGCATTTGAAGTTTCCCTCTTGACCTTTAAACTTCTTAGAAAAACAAATTACTTCCCTTTCTTTTATGGAATAACACCTTTCTAACTGACATAAACTCCCTGGGGGGAGAAGGACGAGCTGATAGCATCCCAGACCAGTTTTCATCATGTGGTACTGAGCCCTTGAATAGAGTATTTTTAGTTATTATAGCAGTATACAAAACCAGTGACCTGAATACAATAGCTGTGACCCGTAGATTGCAGTGTCAAGGAATTTTTCCAGGATACAGTGAAAACTGAGTAACTAGCAGTGTCTTATTTTCTGTGCCTGTGCAGACAAAACCTTGTGGGTGTGACTTAATAGAACTAAGCCATAGCTTGGAGAATTAATCCAGATAATTACAGAGCATGGTGTTGCATTCTTCTGTGCAGAGGGAAAAACAATATTTTAAAGGACAGGATTCACAAACCAAAATGTTGCAGATAATTTAGGTAATGCCTACCCATCTTTGCAACTTTTGTCCACAGGGTTTAAGGAAGCATACAACGCACAATGTGTTGGAAATGATGGTCTTGTAATTTTTTGATCATTGTCTGGCCTAAAAAAAAACCCCATAGACCCACAGAAGCATCAGTATCAGTATTGATGGTCCAATATCGCTGGCAGCAGATGATCTACTTATATCTCCATAGTGATGGTGTTGGAGGAATCACATAAGGAGAATTTCAGGCCATCTGACTGCTTGTCTTTTTACTTTGCTTTTGCAGTCCCAGACATTTCCATTAAAACTGACATTCAATTGAATAAACAGAGGGCTTTAAATCTGATGTTTGTCACATAAAGAAAGAACCTTTTTTTTTTTTTTTTTTTTTTTGCTTACAGACTTTAGCAACTGCACTGCGGGTTGTGTCCATGTTTCTAAAAGGGGAAAGTACATATTTTGTGTTGCAAGGTGGCCCCAGAGAATACTGCATCATCTCAGACTCCGTGTATGACTCACATAGTGTTTGCATGCATCTGAACTATATACATTTTGATTTATTGAGGAAGTTAACCATACAGACTACTGGAAAAGAAAAAAAGTCCGTTGTAAGAAACTTGGACTTGAAGAGCATTGGGACCGAGTCTGAGCAGACAGCTGACAAGATAATCGAGTGTTTGGTTCCATAGGTCATCCAAAATTCAGGTGCTTAGAGCTCTATAGAAAGTTATGCTCTGCGGAAGTAATATATACCGTGAATAAATCAAGGCAGAATGAATTATTTAGTTTCTTTCTGATATTCAGCAGTACATTGACCATCAAATTTAGGGGAAGCAGCACTTGCTCAGTCTTGGAAAAAAACTTGACTCTTCTCTAGTTCAGCTGTGAGACTAACTGTATCTGAATTTACATATAGGATGCTATGGACCATTTGAACCCCTTTTTTCTCCTCATGATTTGGGGGGGGGGGGGGGGGGGGAGATTCCGTGGGGGAAAGGGGTTGTTGATATCATACTGCCATCTGGTGACCAGTGCCAGAAAAGTTAACCTCGAGAAGGAAACCCCAAATCCCAGCAAGTGTAGGATTTAACTTGTAAGTGGGTGAGGAAGGGGCGAGAGAACAGGGGCAGGCAGCTGCCAGGGCAGGAGCAGCTCTCTCTCTCTCTCTCTCTCTCCCTCCCAGTCCTGAGCCCTGGCTGCCTCTCCTCACCCACAGCTCCTTACAGTGGTGCTGTGCAGGGTTGGCTTTAAATTTAATTATCAGGAGAACTCATTCATTCACTCACTAAGAGAACCTGAATATTCAGAATTCTGAGACGAGGGTTTCTCTCTCTGTCCCTTTTTTTTTTTTTTTTCTTTTAAGAGAGGCTTAAATACAGTTTCCATGGCAGTTAATCCAACTTTGACCCAAATTAAATTTCAACGTCTAAAAATTCATTCAGCCAGAGAAGGACAATGCTTAGCCCTATCTGAACGAGACACAGAGCTGTGTGAGAACATTTCTCCTGCCCTGTTTGGCTCTTTGCAGCAGGAACCTCTATAAATGTGGAGTCAGTGCTGCTGAAACCCTTGCATGGGTGCTGAGAGCAGCCCCGTGACTTCCCAGGGATCCTGTTCCTATGCATGGTCCACTCAGGACATAAGGATTTGGTGGCATATTGAAGCCTCACAAGGCAGGGCTAGGAAAGGCAACCATTCAAAAAATATCTTATTTCTGTTTCAAAATGAAGATTAATACATTTTGTGTCCTTCTGAGGAAATAATGTTCTCATTGATGCTCACTCTCATAAAACACTATTTTATGACACTATCAGTACAAAAAAAAGTAATTTAGGTATTATAGCAGTATTTTAGATGATACCTACTATCAAAGATAGTATCAAAGACTCTCTCACCATAATGGTGCTGAAGCACAATAGAGCTTTTATAATATAAAAGAACTTTCCTTACTTGTTATAATGCTGATGAGGACACAGTCCCTGTTTCAGTCCTGCCCATTGTAGCAAATTACTTTTAACATACTATATATTTCAGTGATATCTAGTTAAGATTTCATTATGACATTTCAGTATAAAATATAATATACATTTCTACAATGTTTTCCTAAAACATTACTGTGGGTGAGATTTTTCACATTAACCACAATTGCAGAAATGACTGATGTTTAAATCTGAAGGCAATTTTAGTCATTATTAAACTTCATTATAAAATAAAGTACGTGGGTGGAATTGTGGTTTGATGCTTTTGTAATTTGCTCTACCTTTTCAATGTACTTTTCAGTTACATTAACTGAATCATTTCGTCTTATAGATGCAAAGATGAAGGAGAAGAACAAAAACATGCCCATTAACTGAAGCAGTGCAAATGTGCATAGTTAATGGAAACCATTTTGACATTTGGTATTTGATTCCATGGTGTGTCTACTCAAACAATTTCAATGGCATATTAGAACAAAATGCTACATTGTGCTCTTCACTAAGAATGCGAGTAATAGACTTCAAAAATTACCTTTCGACTGAAAGTATTATCTGTTGGAAATGAAATGTTTTACATTATGAAAGGCTAATAGCAGTAAGGGGGAGCAATGGGCTGCAATGAGAATTGAGGCAGTGAGGGTTTTTTGACCCTGTGTTTCCCAAATGCTTGTGTTTCATCAAGTTATGTCAGAATTGCTTAGATAGTGACATAAACTCATCTATTTAATGGCAATTATTGCACCATGTTGCAATTAAAAGCTTCTTATGTAAGATCATGTTAAATATTGTGGCAGTATTTTTTTCCATCACAGATAAGTCATTGCTTTTACAAAACCAGGTTTTTTTTCCCCATGATTGAATCAATTCACAGAGCAGATGCTGTCTGAAACATATTTCCACTCTGATGCTGTAGCAAGGTTTACCTCTTCAACAAATTCTGTGTTTCATCACAGGATAATTTATTTGTTGGCAAACATTCATAATTATGCAATACGTATTTAATCCTGATTGATGAAAGTATTTTTAATTTCTTGTCATTTTCAGGCCAGGTAAAATCACTGTATCCTAAATTCCACATTTGAAACTTCAAAGAGGTACCATTCTTTTGATTGCCTCAAAAAAATTTCCCTATAACCACTTTTCTGTGGCAATACAGCCACTAAACTTAAGAACAGATGAACTGCAGCTCTGGAATGCAACTAGAAAAACAAAAATCTCTGCATATACATTTCAGGTAAGTGCTGGCTTTGGCATTTCAGTGAAATGTTTGGCTGCAGATTTTTTGCCTCATTCAGATACACAATTGAGTGTTTGGCTGATGGATAGACTGCAAGCCCCTGTAAGCAAATTCAGTTTTACAAGAGCTTAGGCTATGCTTGCCTTCCTTCTGTCCTCCTGCCTGCTTTTCTGTGTCAGGTTTTCTTTCCAGGTGATGTCTGGAATTCTACAACTGGCATCAAAAACTTGTTATAATTTCTAGTTGTTATCCTTGATTCACTCCAGGGAAGAAGGTTGTCACTTTTTGGCTTCACTTGGTTGCTCTACCATATACGTAGCATTTCTGGTGACTATTGCAATTTTTCACAAGAATGAGATATCAGAATTTCAGTACTCGTTATGCATTTCAAAAGAGAACAAACCCTCATTCGCTTTAGCTTCCAAGTCTTCCCTAGTGCACTGTTCACCAGTCTTTGCTCTGTAAGTCACTTCTGCCTGACAGACATTTAAAAAGTGAAAAAAAGCAAATTAAAACAAACAAAAAATAAATCCCACTTCTGTGAGCAATGACTTCCATGTAATAAAGAAAATAGACAACTTGAATGAAGTAAAACAGAGCCAAGAGACAAATATTTAACATTTAGGCTAGCTCTTACCATATCAGTATCAGCTGAAAGGTATAGGTAGGAACCAACCACTGATTCCTAACAGTTCTTGCCTGCAGGCAGAGAAGCCTTCCTTACTAATTATTTTGTTATAGGATATATATAATACTCATAATCCTTGCATAATGATAAGTGTTTCTACTATGAAATATGTGTAAGTGGAAGAGTGAAACGAATATTTTTTTCAAAAGGGGACTGTTTCTTCTTCTTACAAAGCTAAGCACATTATCTACCCTCTTCTAGCCCATTACCATCAGGATTGGGATGAAAGATAGTCTATTAATTTTTTTCTTTTTTTGCTAAATGCTCATACTATCCCTCAGCTGCAAAAGGAGGAAAAAACATCTGCTTTGCTTCTGACGAATAAATCCCATTAATTGAAGATCTAGTTCTCTGATTTTACAGGGTGCTTACTTCTTTTATATAGTTTAAGACCCTGTGAAAAATAGAGCCACTAAGTAAAACATCACATATTCAAAAGGTTGAGGCAGTGCATCAGTGCTATTGGTGCTTTATAGCTTTTTTCTCTCTATTTGTGCATGCATAGGCTAGTGGAAACATTACAAATGTTGCATCTGACATTCTTAGGCAACCTGATTATAGAAAGATTTGAAAATAGAAGAGTTCCTAGGCAGTGCATCTGCACACAGTGTATAATCTCAGAGACTGATTCACCACAGTGTCACACATGTTGCATGCTACTGAAATTCTACTGGCATAAAACTGGACTATCAAATAGGAAAATTAGGTCTTAAAACCCTTTTTATAGAAGCTGAGCTGCTTTCTTGTGTTATCCTTCTACTCAGAGTATAAAATATGCATGAATAAGGCAGTTTCTGTTGAGTCATTTTGTTAAAAACATTTTGCTAACTCCAGCCAGCATAAAGATTTGTTTCCTGGACAAAGGTAAAACCTGGGGTCAGAACACAGGTGGACATGTGGGAAAAATAAAAACTTTGTGGGAGAGGAGAAATCTGCATTTTTATTATTATCTAAATTATTATTTTATTATTATAAACTAATGGCAAAGTCAAATTCAAGCAAAATTATCAGAGAATTATGATATTATGGGAAAAAGTTAATTTTACATTAACATGCTAGTGTTAACTAACACAAGCCTCAGATAGAAAGTTGCAAAGAAGTCATAATACATCAGAAAATATGGTCAGTAAATACATCTTCAGTGAAGAACCCTTCTTCCATTATCTTAGTATGAATCAGCTTTATTACAAACACACCTGCCATGGGAACTTGATTTGAAAATCAACCTCTCTACCAATTATATCTAAACTCCAACACAATTTTTTCTTACACTAACCCTCACCTAAAATTGTGCTCAGGCTTCTCTAGTAGGGATGAAGTATTATTTACAGTTTCTGCTCTTGTCAATGGCTAGATTTTTGCATTTTATTTCCTCAAAGTGAAAAACTTTGAATTAATATTTATGAAGCATTCTAAAAATATTAACTGAAACTTCACACGTCCATTCGGACTTTGCTCTAGTTTCGTTTGTTTGTGGTTTTTTAGAGGGAAGAGGTTTTTGTTTTATTTACTTTTATTTGTTGCTTTATAGTCCAGAATCAGCCTTTGGTTTTTAATATTTGACTGTTTAAAAGACAGGTTGCATAAGGTGACCTTGATACATCAATTGGTCTTTTTGATACAAAAGGCAGTGTAGGGCAAGAAACATAACCATCAGAGATAAAATGCCATTTGACTTTATGACCAAGTTCCTGGTAGGCAATGAGCATTTTTATAAATATAACCAAGCACAGCCCATTTTCCAGCCATCTCCTTGTTATTTAACTAGGTGGTAAATCACCTCTTGGAAAGTAGCAGAGTGCGTACAGACCTGTGACCCATTAGTTTAGTATTAACAACGGCTCCTCTCTCTCAGAGATCTATAGTTTTATATTTTGCTTAGTCAGACTTTGGGACTTCCTGGATTCTCTTCAGTGGGAGAGACAAGATCATAAAGCAGTGCAATAATCTTTTATAGCATTCAGCTCTGGAGTCTCCAGCACAGGAAGGACATTGACCTATTGGAGCAATTTGATTGGATGGATGGATGGATGGATGGATGGATGGATGGATGGAGCACCTCTTCTACAAGGAAAGGCTGAGAGAGTTGGGATTGTTCAGGCTCTTGAACAGAAGGCTTCAGGGTGACCTAATTGGGACCTTCAAGTACCTGAAGGGAGTGCACAAGAAAGATGAAGAGGGATTGTTTACAAGGGTATTTACAAGATAAGCTGGACTGGAAACTGAAAAAGAGTGGGTTTGGATAAGATATTAGGAAGAAATTTTTAACTGTGAAGGTGGTGAGGCACTGGCATGGGTTTTCTAGAGAAGTTGTGGATGACCCATCCCTGGCAATGATCAAGGCCAGGTTGGGTGGGACTCTGAATAACTTGGTCTAGTGAAAGGTGTCCCTGCCCAAGGCAGGGGAGTTGGAACTGTGCAACCTTTAAGGTACCTTTCAGCCTAGGCATTTCTATCATTCCATGATCAGTACCACAGTTCTAGATTAAATTGCTATTATCTTCTTCATATCCATAACAAACACATGACAAGCCTTACTGGAATATGGATTTTGGCAACTCAGTGGAGTCATCCTGGATTTAGGCCACCCTGTATTGGTCCCAAACTTAAGGTTTTGTGTTATCTGCAGTTTCATTTCAATAAGCTAGTAATAGGACCTAAAAATACTACATAGCAGCAGAAAGATTCCTCACTGTTGCAGCTATCAGGAAAAACAAGCATTTAAGAGGTAATACTGCACAAGAAAAGCTCCAGGAAATCCCATTCTCAATAACATCAGGGTTTTTTTTTTTCCTTTGAAGCCCCTTTCTAGGAACAACAGCAATGCGACTTGACTTTTGATACATTATGACAGTGTTTTTAGCTGCAGTGTCATTTATAGTGTTTGAATGTTCTGGACTTCTAATTGCAAGGGAACCCTGTTCCTGCGAAAGAAGAATCTGTGGCATCCTAAATCACAAACTGGCTGTAGAGTGAGCAGAGTTTTCCTTTAAAGCCCACCTCAGAAGAAATGCTCTCTTCTGTATCTTTTAATGCACATCTGCACACAGAAAAAAGTATCTTTTCATAACTGAAACATCTGTTGAAATACTGAGCCGTGGTAGAAGGACATAATTTTACCCTGAGTAGTGGGGTAGACTTGGAGTGTGCTCCAAGTGCCAAATACAGATGTAAGCCATGATAAATAAGGCTGAAATTCAGGTAGGCTGTGTGCTATGGGAAGCATCAAAAGCAAAACTGATCAGGAAATCATGTCCTCCCTGTCCTGATCTGAAAATACTTCCTGCGTGAAGATTTTCAGGAGACTTAGAGAAATCTCCTATTTCTAAAACAAGAGTATTCTAGATGTAGATGTACTAAGTGTAAAGCAGGTCTTACAGCCTAGTTTCAAGGGGAATTTAAAAGCAGGAGAAATTTAGCCCCCCTGATATCAGGTGGTAGCTTACTGAGGTGGTTTTCAGACTATAATTTTGAGCTGAGGCATTCTTTACTGGAAACAGACATATATCAGTGGTATTCTACATAAACTTAAAAGTTTCTGCAGCTGATTCTTTGGAATCCTTTAGTACTTACAGCACATAAGGTTTCTCAAAGACATGTATACAAACATATTTATAAAAAATATCCATAAAATGGTTATGTGCCCAGAAAATATGTATAAGGGAACATGTTCTAGTGGTGGTTGAACTGGATGATCTTAGAGATCTTTGCCTACCTTATCAATTTCATGATTCTATGATTCTATATGCTATTAAGCTTCACTGGACTAGTTAGAGAACTATAAGAAACAGTATTTTATAGATACAAAGAAGAAGATGCTAAAATAAGAAAAAATGAAATACTGCTCCTTGAAGTCAGACATAACTCTATGCCTTCTAAATTTAAGAATTCATTCATTGAATGAACAGACACCAAAGATTTTAAGTCTTAGTTCAGCTTTCTGTGTTTGGAATGTGTTTGTATGTGGAATAGACTGCCTTAACATTTCCAAGAACAACTTTTCCTGGTTTTATTCTAAAACAGAATACTTATAAACACACAGAAATTAAAAAAAGAAATTCACAATTGTATACTTATGCTGTTACTAGCTTAATACTATGATGCAATTAATTTTTAAAGAAAAAAAATTATCAAGCATTTTGGAAAAATATTAAGTTAAATACTTGCTCTTAAAATTCTTATGTTGACAAACATAAATTATTTTATCAATGAATATTTTGGAAATCCTTATATTTTGGCTTTCCACTTTTGTATATGTAGGAAACCTTCATTTTCATGACATTTTCATTGGGTAATTTCTAACAAATCCATTCCATTTTGATGATCCAAATCATCATTTGAAAATGTCTGGAATGTGCTTCAGAGTACAGGCTATCCAAGGACTACTCAAAATTTATCATGCCTCTACTGTAGAGAAAAGATAAACTGTAAAGAGATCTAGTTTTCAGGGCTGTTTGAGTAGAGGTGACACTTTGTGCAGTGCTTTTTTGGCACAGTCCTACTAGTGAGTCAGAGCTTTCATTGCCAGAATAAGGAGAGCAGACATGTTTCTTTCACTCTGCCTTTCAACCTCTCTGTTTGTTGCTTTGCCTGTTAAAGACTCACTTAGTTTCAAGCTCCAACAGAGATTTCTCATTAGCCAGCACATCAGAACACAACAATGGTGTAACTTCCATATCATTAAATCTTTGATGCGTCTGTAAAGACTGCCGACACCACCTGTCATAGCTGTGAAGAAGATATTCATCCATGGGAGATTTGAACAGCACTGTGAATTTCTATCATACAGGTCCTTTTACAGCCATCACTTTTGGCTGCTATCAAGGATAGGTCAAACAGAGTGCTGGATGTGAAACCTCTTGGCCTATTACATTTGCTGGAAATGCAAATCCAGGTTATATTATAGCCTTGTACATCAAAATACCCAAGTGTGTTTGTGTTCACTGCACATCCAAGAAAGATGTCTTCTAATTTAAAGTACTGAACTAGAAGTTGGGTCAACTGGGATTTATTCCAGTACTTTTTTGTCCTGACGTAGATCTTCAACAGCAAGTTACTTGCTTATTTTCTATGTATTTTTCACCTTTGTTTTGAAGTGCATAGACTAGATTAATTAGTTAAACATTTTGTTTCGCGTATTTGCAACACCTGAATTAGGAGCAAACTTGTCTACCTTTTTTTCTTTCTGTTGGGTTTCCAAACTCATAGAAAAGCAGTATTTTTGTTTCTAATACTAAATTGTATGTGTTGATTTGATATTGATTTTGAGATAGCCTCAGAGGCAGCATAATAGAAGTACAAGCTATTAATATCTTTAGCACTAGACTATCAGACCATTTTCAGAATATGAAAGATTAGAGAACATAGGAAAAACCTGTATAATAACTAAAATTTACAGGAATTTCACCTTCATCTGGTTCTTACCTGGAAAATACCTGTGGTTTGAAAAATCATATTGGTTTCAAACTGGAAAATGGAACTAGAGCTAATGAAATATATTCCTGAAATAAAGGGAGAAATACACTGTTTTCAGCATTTGAAAAAACACTGTTGTCCTTACTCTGACACATACTGTAGAAAAACATAAAACAAAGGTATAATAATCTTTGAGAAAAGCAAGATGGCTCAAGAAATAGGTTGCTGGGAAGAAAAAACAACTGTCTCAGTCTGATCCCATGTCCTCCAGAGGCCACCTTGGGTACAATCGCAAGGACCCTACTGGACACAGAAGCAGATTATGGGCACAAGATTTTAATAAATTAGGGCCGTGTATTTACATGTACTGTATTCATAGGGTGGAGTTTATCGTGAAGACACCTATTATTGCAGTACCTTACTTGCACTTTACTCAGTGACTTATGCACCCTACTTTTCTTCTGACTTTGCACCCACAAAATAAACAACTGACATTTCGAAATAAAAATGTTCTTTTATACCAAAGGGTTTTTACATACAGAAGGCTATTTCCCACATCCCTTTTCCAGGGGTGCATCTGCCCACAGTGACACAGAATTGGTTCTTATTCACAGAGAATTGATTGTGTACCATTTGCACTTTTACCATATGCCCCAAATGTCACATCTTCAAGGATGAATCTGCTGTAGGTTTAGGATATTGTTGAGCAGTTTATTACAGTTTTTAGGCTAACACTACTCTGTGTCTACTCATACCTAGAAGAGATAGAGGAGTACCATATTAAGGGTGCTGTTCCACTTCTCTTTACTAATCTGCCTCAGAATTCATTTGGATATGCTTTCATGAAACAGCCAGGAAAACATTATCTCCATGATCAAGGACTAAATCCATCAAGGTGCTTAGACAACTCACTACCAGCCAGTCTGAATTTAGATTGTTGGAAGTCCATAGATACCAATATTTTTGGCTATAAAATCCACTACATTTCTGTCACTCAGAGCTATGCTCAGCATGCTGATGGCAGGAAAGGTGTCTTTACTTTTGAAGAATACACACAAGGAGGAAATGTCCAACATACATCTCTCAAATCACTCCTTTCACTGTTTTGTTACTGAGAATTGAGTAGTTTCTCAAAAACTGAGCTCTCAACTAGATTTTTCCAATATGTCTCTTCCTTTCCTGTCCCTAATGAAACAGCATGACTTCATAAAAAATAAATACTAATAATCAAAGCATTACAATTGGAATTAATAACACGGATACTTAAAATGTCAGAAATTATCAATGTTATAATGTTGAATGCTCACCTGCCTGTTGGAAATCAAGCACATGTGAAAAAGTGAAAATTACAATAAATGATTTTTTTATTTTTCACTTGGCATTGGAAAAGTAAAAGTAGAAGCTTTCTTTAAAAAAAGTAATATTGGTAGAAGGCTGGGAATAGGCTTTGTAAAAGATTATCACAATGTCCAGCTCCATCAAACAGAAGAGAGCTCAGTTCCTGGGAAACAGCACTGACTACCCCTACAAGAGTTTGGTCTCCTTGAGATCAGTGATCAAAGTTTTGCTCAGCTCACACTCTACCTTACTGTTTGAACTAAGCACCATCAGTGTACCCAAGTGTCTCCCCTCTTTTATCATGTAGGTGTTGCCATAGGTTGCATTATGGCCCTCAGAGTTCTTACTTATGAAGCCTGTGACAGTTCTTCCATTGATTTATAAATATTTTTGATTGGCTTTCTAGGAAACATCCTCATAGACGAAGTAGATATAGTTTTAAATGAACTTACAGAAAAATTCCTCTTATGGCCTACATTATCAATAGAACATGAACGATCTTCCTGCCCATCCTGTCCTGCTCTTCATAGATCCCTGCAATTAAAACCCATTAGTTTTTCCTTTCCCAATATTATTCAGCTGGAGAAGGCTTTCACTTACCCATTTTAGTGCCACTCCAGCTGCCATGACAGATGCTCTGACCAACTACAGGCCCCAAATAATAATTTAAAAAATTTTTGGATGATTTATCAGTGAACGGGATCCTTGATAAACCTTAGCATTTGTTATAAATTTTCCCTTGTAAGTTTTTATTCCTTTTCCAATAGTAAATAAATTATGACAGTGGGTTGTTTGGGCATTTTAACAATGGCCAGGACTTCTTGGCTTAGATGGGCAGAATTATCCTCTTGCATCATGGTCTACAACCTTCAGCATCCTATTCCTGGGACAGATAACATCAAGACACATGAGAGCACACAGCTCCAAGGGAAATCTCCTCATATGCTTCTTTGGAATTGTAGCTGAAACTCTATGAGGCTTGTACTGAGCTAAGTGGATTTATAGTGATATTCTCTACAGAGAGGAGGTGTGACTAGAAGAAAGAACTCATCTCTGTAAGGTTACACAGGGTTAAAGAGGTTGTGTGGGCCAGCTCAGCTGTTAGGGTCCTGAGGAAAATTTTCATCCCTTTCCCACCTCTCCCCTTTGGCAATTGATAAAGAGCATAATATTTGAGTTTTGCATCAGATTTTAACAGGTTTGTTTTTTTTATTTATCTTTTTTTATTTTTATTTTTTTTTACTTATCTCTTAGTTTTTAGTATAAAATGTCATTGTGACTGTGGAGTTGGTCCATTTTATTTTTCCACTTATCTTGAATGTCTTCACCCCACACAAGGTGCACTGGAGGAAAACCCTCTGCAGATGACATTGAAACATCAGGTTTCCTGAGAGGTTTGCCTGTTAGTATAACCATTTCTCTTTTGTTGGTCTGAATAATTGGGTGACTCTCCAGAAAGAGAAAGAATGAACTCCCCAACTCCTACTGAAATTCCTGAAAATGTTAGTTTCTGTACCAGACTGAAATAAAAGGCTTTCTTCCTAAAAATATTAATATTTAAAAAAAATGTTACTATCTATATGGACTGTGTATCCGCACATCTAATTGTTACTTTTTCCCTCCCAAAAGGTCATGGACTGCCCTTTTGTACTTCCTCAAGAAATCAGGATTGATCTGTTAGCTTTAGAGAAACCTTGGGAGGTACTGGATATGTGGTAAATACCTAGTCAAGAGTCCAGAGAAACATTTGCAAACCATTTTTTAACCACCCTATAAGAACCTTAAAAACAACTGAAAACCTAAAGTCAGAACTATTGCTGTGTCTCAGGAAGAAGGCAGAAGGGAGCATGTGCTATGTGTCCCCACCAGGACAGTTTACTTTAGCTGGATTTCCCCAAGGATCCTAGGAGCACGCCATGTAGAGAAACCCTGAGGTCACTTCCATCTGAATCTGTGGGAAAACTCTCTCCTCTTCTTAAAGCTGGCAACTAGTTTAGTCATGGTGGGTGGGAGAGTTGCTTCAGTTAATATCTGCAGAGCTGGACAGGCTCACAGGTACTCTCTGTTCTCTGTTCTGTGTCTCTCAGGGGCTCACTCTCAGTTACTCTGAGAAGAGTGCAAATCCCCCCTGTTGGAGTGCACCTATCACCCTCCATATTTCCCCCTCCATTATCACCAGGTGCTCGGGCTTTATCTAAGCTACAACTTTAATAAAACGATGTCTCTAAAAAGGGGAGCTAAAGGGCCAAAGCAGATCACAAGTGAATTTATTTAATATTAATGCATATTTTCCTTTTTCTCTTTTCAACTCATTCTTCCCTTTTCACAGGAGAAGCTAGTAAGCTTCCAGTTTTATTTATTTATTTTAAAAATGGTCTAAATTTCCTTGTTAGTTTCTTGAAGTATTCCCCATTTTTGCTGAGAGCTCTTTTTCCCCAGTGGAAGTGAAACAAAAGCTGGGGCAGAAAATCATTTGGATATTCTGGAGGATTACCCATGTTTCCCACACAGTGGATCGGTAGATTTTGAGATGGTTCATGGTGGCAGTGGTCCCTCAGACATGGGGATGTTCACAGCCAGAACCCAAGAGGGAAGGAAGCTCTGTGCAGGGATCATACACTGCCCCAGGCTGGAAGCCAACATCTCCAGGACTGCTGCTGCTGTGGGGTCTTCCCAGGGGCAAAGGGGAGAGATGGGTGATGCAAAGGATGAGACATCTCTGCCTACGGCCTACAGAGCTGCCAGGTTGAGCAGGGACAAATCTCACGTGGTTCTAAGTGATGGGGTTAAGGATAGGGACATTATGGGCCATTACGGCAGTCATTTTTGATTGATAATAGGTGTTTATACATTTAATGCTGCTTTCTCTGGAGACACGTCCATAAAAATGAGATGACAGGTCCCAAAGGAACAGAAATTTGGATTTCTGCCTCATCATTCAATCTGCCTCTTTATAAAGAATGTGATCTTATTCAGCACAAGTATACAAAATACCAGAGATTAAATGAGTAATTGGCTAAGTCCATAAAGTTATATTAATTGCTATAAGCATGGATATAGATCACAGACTAACTTTAAGTATTTAGAAAGGTTTTCTTCCTTGAGCATTTAGATGGTGGGGTATTTGATCCTATATTTTGTTTTGGTTATATTTAGAATGCCTTCCCTCATATTTTTAATATGTTTATCTTTGTTTTTAAGCAAGCATTACTGAAGCAGGTAATGCATAATTTATGTAGAGAATGTTCTTCATTTATCTCTTAGAGAAGCAAGAAAATTACATGCAATCACCAGTTTTTCTTTTTGCTAGGCCTTGCATCCAGCATCTGTGCATTAATCAGGCTTCTGTAGATGTATTGCTTCCAAAGTAAAGGAAATGACTAAAAAGGCAACCCCACTGACCTTTGTCTCTGGGTTATCTTTTGTAGCCTTTTCTCTCCCATCATGTAGTGTTTCAGTATGATTGTCTGAAACTGGATGGATCTGAGCTGCCAAAACCACTAGCAAGGTTACATGAAGAAAAAGTAGTTGTACTGTCTTCCTCAGCCTACATACTGACTCATTAATGGTTTTTGAAGTCCTGGGAGCTCTGTCAAGAAGTCTGTGAAGGAATCTTCAAAAAGGAAGCTACTAGAGATAACCACTGAGAGAACGTACAAAGCAAGTACATATTTGGCAGACTGGCAGAAATTATAGAACAGTTTCTTACTAATTGCTCAGATAACACAATGTTATTCAGGAAATGATACTGGACTAGAATACTATAAAATACCATGCTTTTCAACTGAGAAATAATTTCTGGAGGAAAGAAGGTAATTTTGGCAGTCATAACAGTTTCATAAAGAGATGATGTTCTATTTATGTCCTGTGCTAAAGCAAGATGGAAAGAGCAAAGACCAAGGTTTGAAACATATGAGAAGTAGATTAGATTAAATTTCTGTATATCTCTTAAAATGTTTTGCTGTATTGATTTTGATGGAATAAAGAGGCTTCAAAAATATTTACAGCATGACCACTAAATAATCAAATAACATTAAAATTTTAATTACAGAAGATCAGACCTCTTTAGTTCCATGATATAAAATTACCATTATGAGTCTTTTAAACAAAGTTAAATATTATACGAAAGAAGGAACGACAGACCAAGTATTTATAACATAGAAATTAAGCCTTTTAATAATTCCTTATTCCTTTTTCCTTCAAAAGCAAAGAATGTTTGAAGGAAAGATCCTTTGACTGACAGAATTTCAGATGGTTTATAGAAAAGAGAAATTAATTGCCTACTTTATTGATGTTAGAGTCCTGAAGGCAGTGTGAGAATAACAAATGCAAAAGGTGCAAAAAAGAATAACCAGTGCTGTAAAAAGAATATCAGCTTCTGGTCAGTTTAACTTTTCAGTCTTACCTCATGAAAATATAATCAGAATTGCATAGGTTTTTGCCAACTGCTCTTATACCTAGCAAAATCCACACCATCGTGAGGTTATTTAAAGACCTTGTTGTTACTGTGTAATTTTATTCATAGATTTATACATGGTATTGACATATTAGATCATTAAGTCAGATTTATGCTAAGCAGCAGACAAAAAAGCCCCACAAATGAGCACCAGTTCTGTGTTGTAGAGTTTCTTCAGGACTAAAGTCACCAAGAGAGGTGTTGCTGCTCTTGGGATTGTTCTCTGTAGCTCAGGATGGACAGAGTTACTGTGTAAAACTGTAAGATGGAGGAATGATGATATCGTGCTACAGTTTAGCAACTACGGGAAGAATGCTAGAATTCACTTCTTACTTCACCCCTTCCCTAGGCATTATTGACAAAATGAAATTCAATTAATTAAATAGACTACTTCGTCTTTATTTTCCCATTAATTATGATTGATTTCTGATATAATAATATTGGTCTATATATTTCCAATTTTAGTCTCTTTTGTTTATCATATACCTTTTGAGAACTACATCAGAAACATTTACGTCTGATTTGCTTAACTCCAGGTTTCCATCTTTAACCTCTAATTTTTGTCTTACAGTGTTTTTTGCCTTTGTTGCTTCAGACAGCAAAAATTTGTGTTAAGTTCTATGTGCTAGCCACCTATCCTTTTGTATCAGCGTGATTTTCCCCGAAGTTGTTGATTATATGTGTCCCTACAACTTGTTTAAAACAAGATGGGATGCATGTAATCTACATAATCAACTCAGTGTACTAATTAGAGAAGCTGCTACATTCAATATCCTAGAAAAAACGATGCCAGGCTAATACAAGGATATTGAAAGCATCTGCTTCTCTAATCAGTAGACATGGGCCTTATCTGCCATTTATTCGAAGTGTTACTGTGTCAAAGGATTTTGCTATACCAAAGATTAGATCTAGGAAGGTGATCAACTAGTACTCAACTAGTATTGCATAGAAAGCTGTCAAAAAGTAAACAAGACACCATAATTAATTCCTCCTCAAAGAATAATGTACAGGTCATATAAAGCTGCAGAATATAGTCATAAAGAAATAAGTCATATGTGGATGGTTTTGGTGAAGCTATTTAGAAAAAATAGCTCAAAACCAGCCTATTTTGAATTCAGTGATGATGAGTAGATGACATAATAAATTATGAGTTTACCAGTTATCTTGTTCCGAGCATCTATACAGAACATTTTGAAAAAATTACTAATATTAAATTATTTGTCAGGAAGTTTTGTCAGGAAGTTTAGTTCTTGCTAATCGTTTATTTCTATATGAAGAAATTCCTATTCACTACTTGACCAGAAAACACAAGAAATACCATAATTAGGCCACTGCAACATTATTACTAATTTGTTTTTAAATTAGACTTTTAAAAACATTGGCTACAAGACAATTTATCTGGGCATCAAAATTTTTTGCAGTTATTTTCTGCTTCCTAACTAAGCTTTTCAGTGTCCTCCAAAACTTGTGGACAACATGGAATTCCAGTATAAGTTTCACCAAAGTCATATGTAAGGAAAGCATCAACATAGATTTAGGCATGAATCCCCAGATTATGCACTGAGAAACACATAATTTGTTTTTGACTTAATATTTCATGTGAAATTCAGATGATGAATAATATTCAGCTGAAAAACAGAGACCTTGCATACTGCTGCTTTTGTTTTTATATTATGCTATGCCATTGCTCTTTACCAAGTCATGCAATTTACTGTGCCTTTTTGCCTTCACTGGTGTTGGTATTATTCTAGTCAGTCTATGAGTTGAGAAGAAAATTTATTGTTTACTTCTGGATAATTTAAGGAAATATGAGTAGAACTTGGTTGGTCTACAGGAAAAGGGGATATATATTGTCCAGAGAGGTCCTCAGACTGTAGTTGGCCCTACAGAAAATAATCCATCAGGATATCAGTGAATAGATTTTGTTGGAAGAAAACTTAAAGATCATCTAATACCAATCCCCCTGACATGGGCAGAGATGTCACTCACTAGATAAAGTTGCCCAGGTCCCCATCCAACCTGGCCTTGAATTCTTCTAGGGCAGTGTCTCTGACTAATGCATTTCTTCCTAGCATCTATTCTAAACCTTTTCCTCTTTCAGTTTAAAACCATTGCCCCTTGTCTTTTCACTGTTGACCTGTTTAAAAAGTACCACCCCTTCCTTTTTATAAGCCCTCTTAAGCTACTGGAAGGTCCAATGAGGTCTCCCCAGAGCCATCTCTTCTCTATGCTGAACAATCCCATCTCTTTCAGCCTCTTTTTGTAGATGTTCTCCAGCCCTCTGATCATATTTGTGGCCTTCCTCTGGACCTGCTCCAACAACAGATCCATGTCTTTCCTGTGCTGAGAACCCCAGAGCTGGATGCAGCACTCCAAGTGGGATCTCACAAGGACAGTGTAGAGGGGCAGAATATCCCCCCTTGACACGCTGGCCACACTTCTTTTGATGCAGCCCAAGATACAATTTGCTTTCTGAGCTGTGAGCACACTCTGTTGGCTCATGTCCAGCATTTCATCTACAAGAATCCCCAAAACCTTCCCTGCAGGGTGACTCACTCTCAATGACTTCACTCCTCCAAACTACCTCTTTATGGTCATTTTTAAACAGTAAGGAAAAAGAGCGTTGTAGTCATCCAAGTGTCTTTCTTAATGAACATCCTTCCCTTAACAAATTTTAATAGTGTTGTTGCCACATCAGCTCAGATAAAATGCTTGATGTGGGCTGGACCTAGAGACTGTTACTGGGATACCACTCTTTTCACACTGAAGTCACTAGCTTTAACTCTTCTTTCCAGCGGATAAAAGGAGTTTTCTTGTGGGTGAGTTTGTGTTTCACTTCCAGGCCAACAAAAATGTGGTTTTCTGCACTCAACCAAATATTTATGTTTCCCTTTCAGCAGACTGAATGGGGACAGGATCTGAGGCTGTCTGGGAGACCCCAGCCTCACTGATGGGACAAGGCAGTGGGTGTGTGTGTTTGTGAGGGAGTGAGTAGGCACCAACAAATCTCCAGCACTCCATCTGCAGCAATACCTGTTCCAATTTGCCCTTTTAAGGTAGAGAGCGGCACAAAGATAGTTTTGATTTTTCTTCCACCCCCTTCTCCTGTCTCCTCCCTGAATCTTATCTGGACTTAGAAGCAGGGAGAGGAGGTGAATGCTCCCTGTCTGCCAGAACAGTCTCACACTACTTCCCTTCTACCACGCTGCACCTCTTTTTTTTTTTTTATGACTGTGATACAAAGACATGAGACAGACGTTTTTTCTCTGCAAGGCTTTCTGTTTAATTAAAGGCCTATTGTGCCCAAGCTAACTCTGGGCTTTAAGGAGGGCTCTGTTTAAAATCAGGGTAATAGGTTATTACAATTCTGGAGAAGAGCATTTGCTGAGAAATATTTTGCTCTGGTTAAAATTTTTGTGGAATACCACAAAATACAAAATAGATCCCTTAATCTCAGTGGATATCTTGAAAACTTATTACTAAAATATATATAAACGTGTAAGTGGTATTCATTTTCTGACTGTTGGCATATTGTAAAATTCTGTTTTCTTTTCATTTCATGCTGTTGTAAATAAACTGAATCTGTACAGTAGGTTTTTGTCAGACTCACAGAAAGACAATTTTATTTTATAGCACATCCTAGACTGACAGCCAGAAACTGTTCTGCACCACCTCAGTACAAACAAAATTAGCTTCTCACAATATTTTTGCAGATGTTAAAGGTCATTAATAGAATGAAACCAGATGACTAAAGCAATACATTTAGAATGATTGGGTTCTATTTTTCTCCGCAGCTTAAAGACACAGAGTCCTCTTTCCTTGGCTACTTGGCTGCATTTCAAATGTTCTCTTTTTTTTTCTTTTTTTTTTTCCTATTTAATGGTTTCCAAGATCATAAAAGTGAAAGTAGTGGGGATATGTATTTCTTGGCTTATGCAGTCTCACTTGCATGAAAGATTTGGGATTTTTTACAGAGATGGATATAATATTAACTGTTCAAACTACACATTCCTGGACCACTTACCAAATCTCTACATTTTGATCAAGGTCACACTTTTGTAATGATCAAAAGAAAGATGCATAGCAGATGCAAGAAAAATCATCTTCAAAATGCAACTGTATTAAGGAATAAAAGGAAAATTCTCCTTAAAAATGAAAATAGTTCTCCAGATTTTGAAATACCTTGTTTAAATTTGAGACAATGTTGATAACAATTAAAAATAATCTTTTTTCATACCCATGGAATGGCTATGCCATTTTGTGATTACTTTTTTATGGCTTATCTAGATGATAATGGAGAGTCTTATGTATCTTCTAGTTTTAAAATTTTGCTGCTACATATTCAATACTGCACCCATCAGTTTTTACTACATTAAGCTGTTTAGGTGCTTCTGAAATGAAATATAAATAATGAATTGCTTGTCAAGCTATGGCAATATCATAAATGCTTTTAAACTCATGGAGTATGTTGAGTATCTTGATTGTCTACAAAAATTTCCAATACAAATAAAAAATTTCAAATCAGGCCCACCATGAAAGCTAAGATAGATGATAATTAATATACCCCTACTTTGGAACACTTTTGAAAGAGGTGTGCAAAGAGAGAAGTGTGGCCACTCAGTCTTTGCAGAAGGGATGTTATTAGGACATGGGGAAAATGAAAAGACAAGAAGATAATGTGAAGGATGGATGTGGTGGGTTTCAATGGGAAAATGAAGAGGAGAAATGTTGATGAGGTAGAGGGGACATTTAAAGGCCCAGAAATCCAGCAGAAGGAAGTGGTAGAATCTCTTCTGTTGGTAAGAAGGCCTTAAAGAAGACTTTCCTTACCCTAACAAAACTAAGAAAACTGTTTCTTAGGCACAATGTAATCTACAAGCTAAAGGGAGATCAGTGGCTCCTTATCTTGATTAATGCAAATTCTGGAAAAAGATTCCAAATCTATACTCAGGCAATAAGCTAAAACAGAAATTTTTGAGATACTGGGGAGAAGAAAACTGGGGCTTGAAACTAAGCATCAAGGAAGTATCAAGCACAAAATTATTTGTGAAGCTGAATGAGCAGGAAGATCATAAATGTATTTGAAATAGGAGAAAAGGGAAAGGGCAGGCTAAGTTTTGGTGAAGCGAGGGAAGTAATTTCATTTTAATATAGTCTGTTTTAGATAGTGTTGGCATATTCAGTTTGAAAGCCTGGGGAGACAGCCAAGGAGGCTCCAGTGAATTACTAGGGACAGGATTTGGCAAAGAGAAATAAAACAGTAATTTGACATCAGAGGACTACAGAACTGGTGGTTGAGTCCTGTTACTAGTTAGGTTAGAAAGGGGTACTACAGAGGAAAGAAGTCCAAGAATAAAAAGCTTTGAAGAATCTTTAAAACCTTATCAAATTATGATAGTTGAAAGTACAAGAGGGAAACACATTAATAAGCATAGCCTAATGAATAACAAAAGAAACAAATAAAAGAAAAAGCTGTGGAAATGCTTTATTCACTTTCTGAAGAATTAATAGAAAAATGTGCCATTTATCTGTCTATAAATAAATAAATAAATTTTAAAAATCTTTTCCCATGCCTTATTTCTGGAATGTTGGCAAATAGGGAGTAGAGGTCCTGTACCTTGAAATATAACAATATGGCAAATTTCCCACACTGTTTATTATAAAGCAATTGCTTTGAGTTCTATAGCATGTCAGCACCATCCTGATGCAGATAGTCTTGTTAGGAAATAATAAAAAATAATACCTTTTTTCCCCCTTTTTGAATTGCTTTATTTTTCTTCGACTCTGTTAGGAGAATGGTGAAAAACTTTTGTCTGACTGGGTCTGGCAAACAACTAGGCTGCAACAAGGATGAATAACTGAGGTGGATAGGGGGAAGTCTTTAAAGGTTAATGCAAAATATATGGGGAAGCTTTATGAGGTAGACCTTTAAATACCATTCTCTTTAAGCAGTTATGACATAGGTGTACTTCCTACAGGAAGCATACAATGAAATAAACCTAATGTATTAAACCAGTGGGTACAATTCCCCAGCATGTTAGAGATGCTGGGATTCAATACCTTGTCTTGCTCTCCTCAAAGTGTGTGGGAAGCTGGATGAGCTGTAAATGCAATCATAGTACCACTGTTTTACAGGGAAAAAATGATGTGGTCAGTTTCCATTCTAGCTAAACAAATTTTGATGGATGAAAACCTCAGCCAAGAGCAGTTGAGTTTCATCAGAGTACACAAATTACAGAGATACTACCTCTAAATCACCAATACAGCTAAACAATTTCTGAGAGGAGGATTAGAGGAAAGTCTCCTCAAAAAGCAGTTTATTTCATAAAGCCAAAGGGATTAATAATAACAGAGTGAATATCCACATCTTTCCTTTCCTTTCCTTTCCTTTCCTTTCCTTTCCTTTCCTTTCCTTTCCTTTCCTTTCCTTTCCTTTCCTTTCCTTTCCTTTCCTTTCCTTTCCTTTCCTTTCCTTTCCTTTCCTTTCCTTTCCTTTCCTTTCCTTTCCTTTCCTTTCCTTTCCTTTCCTTTCCTTTCCTTTCCTTTCCTTTCCTTTCCTTTCCTTTCCTTTCCTTTCCTTTCCTTTCCTTTCCTTTCCTTTCCTTTCCTTTCCTTTCCTTTCCTTTCCTTTCCTTTCCTTTTCCTTTCCTTTCCTTTCCTTCCCTTCCCTTCCCTTTCCTTTCCTTCCCTTTCCTTCCCTTTCCTTTCTTTTCCTTCCCTTTTCCCTTTTCCCTTTTCCCTTTTCCCTTTTTCCCTTTTCCCTTTTCCCTTTTCCCTTTTCCCTTTTCCTTTCACAATCCCAGTCCTCTACATTGTCATAAAGATTCATAAACTACAGCTCTTACAGCATTTCCTTAGGCAAATTCAACCAATTAATTTCTCAAGCATTTCTGTTTATGTTTTCATGCCCATTCTGCAGATGAGCTGCATTCTGATGTCACATGCCAAGGTCACAGACTGAGAGAGCACTTTGAGTCCTAACTTATCTGGACCCCTAAAAACAACCTGTCAATGTAAAGTTCTCTGTAAGCAGAAAGTCTCCTGCCTGTAATGCTAATGATGAGGAACAAGTTTAACCAAAAAAACCCTGGTTAATATAGCTGTATTTTCCTTACTTTGAATTGCCAGAGTGAATCACACATTCTATTAAAAGAAAATAAAACTAATCTATCAGCTCTAAGAGGCATTAGCTAAACCATTCTGTTGTGGTTTCCTTTAGAAAGTCTTATTTCAATCAAGATTTCATGTTTTTACAGTAGTTTTTCACTCAGTTCTGAATGGGAAGCATCTGTGTTAACCTTTGGTAAATGTCAATTTATTAAGTATCTTCTTCAGCTGCCAAACAATAATATATGTTACAATATGAAAGTAATTTAGTTCTGTTGAAAAGGAAGCTATTTAGATATTATTCTTTGTGTGTGTGAATGGGATTCCAATAGCCAATTATGTAACAAAGTAAATATATTTAAAAATATTGAAGGTAGACAGGTTCCATTTAACTCACTTTAAACAATGCACAAAAGATATTGTGTACAATTTTCCTGTATATTTAGATATATATTCATACACTGTATGTACACATTTATCTTCTTTTAACATTTAGGGTTATTTAGCTAGCAAATTAATTAAACACAATGAGCTCATGCTGCAAAACACCATGGAAATGGAGTATTTACATATGCTAATGACTTCCAATTAAGAAGCATGCAAATAATTGGGAGAAAGCAAAATTAAAACACTGAGCTAATAACCTGACAATTACAAGAAAAACTGTATTATGCAAGACTGAAAACATAATTGCACACACAAGATCTATCTGACTACAGTGTTAGCTAACTCTCTAATACAAATTATGCCCCAAATTGTCACTTACTACAGTGACAGACTTCTTGCTGTAGGACTATAGCCTGTTTTAGTGCATGGTTTAGTGCTGGGTTACCACATGAGGGTCACTGACAGAGGCAGGGATAAGAATCAGGTCAGAAAATTTATCATCATGATGAGCTTTCACAGCTCCCTCTTTGGTGTAAGAAAGAAGTGGGACTGCAGATTTTTTTTTTTTTTTGAGCTGTCAAACTGAGATAAGCTAAGTAGCTGCTTGGTGGCTTGTGGTGATTAAGGATTTTCCCTTTCACAGAGGAAAAAAAACCCAAATAAATTTCCTTCCACCAGAAGATCATAATTTCAAAACTTGGCTTTAATTCAAATTTTCATGGACTGTGGAAATTTGAAATGTTTCAGTAGAAAGTAATTCTGAGAACTGAAATTCTGTTTTGAAAAGTCAAAACATTTTATTTAACTAGGTAGAAGTCTGTTTTGATATTACCACAAAATTATAATGCATTGTGGGGCCACAGTATTTTACTACCACTGTAAATGAATAGCATTTGATTACTTAGCTATAAAATCTATGTTATGTGAAGTGAGAAAATAATTCTTACCTTTCCAAAAACAAAATATTCAGTCCTATTGTAACAGGAAGCAAACCCTTTAGAACAGAAAAAAACCCCAACACAAACCCTAGTGCCTGACTTTATTCAATAAGAATTTGGTTGTTGGCTGTATGTAATTTAGGAAGACAAAGTCTTTTTCAGCTTGTGCATTTCAAAGAACGAGTGCAGGGATTTTCTTCCCTGTACTTTTCCTGTCTCATAGACCCAGTAATCTTTGTGAGATACAACTTTGCCTTACAAACACTGAAGTAAGGACACCTCTGCAAGAATAGAGGTACAAACTCTTCAAAGAGTCTCTGAAGGCTGATTTGAATATGAGCACATTTTTACCAGTTGTGTATTTCTTGTTCTCCAGAAACTAAGGCAACTTGTCTGTTAGCTCTAAGGATGAACCAATGCAGGAAGGGAAAGATTGACTTTTTCTGACCACTTCTGCTACTTTGATCTCGTTTTTAAAGTTTGTGTTCACAGTGCTTCTGTCAGTTTTTATAGATATTTAAGATTTGAATGCTTCCATGGACAAAACTCATCCTTGTAGTGCCAGATTCAAACCCTGCATTTTATCTGCTAGGAAATAATTTTTAATCATGCAGTAAATTCAGGTCATTTAAGAACTCTCCTTAATGGTAATACTAATGAAACAGAAATAGAACAGAATTTGGTTTTACATACCACTCTTCAGACTTCAGGGACTTTAAATGTGGTGATGATGATGACAATGGTGACTGTCACCAACATTCCAGCTGGCAGACCTTTAGCTTGTGTACCACTTTGCTTGTTACCACCTTCCTTCACAGAGGGGACATTGGTTCCCATTGAGTTTTAAACTTGGCAAATAACATATTGCACAGCAGTTCAGGCATTTTTGCACTAGTTTAGGAAGATACCATGGTTAGGCTTCTTCCCTACCAAATGACCTCTGTGAAGATTTCTATACAAGATATAAGAAAGACCAAAGGAATAGAGGTGGCACATGCAGACTCTGCTACACTAAAATCACACCAGTCCATGGGAGATGTGCCCTTATTATCAATACTTACAGCCATATATCCCTAACATCTCCTCTGAAAGATGAAAAAAATAAAAGTTCATACTGGTTTATGAGACTACCTCTGCCTGGCCTTAAAATTTTTGGCATTGCTTGGAGTTGCCATCATTGAAAACTAATCTGTCCTGAGTTTTTGATGGGCAGCCTTCAAAAGATTCAGAGTTGTCATTTATTCCTATTAGGTGTTTTCTTTCCTTTCTTTGCTCTTTTCCTTTCTGCAGCATACAAATAATTATTTTAGCCTATTCCCAATTATTTTTGTCATTTGTCCTTTTCTCTTGTTTTGTCTTTTCAGTTCAGTGTTTTTCTATCTTAAGAAGAATGTGAATGTTGTGAAGTGTAAGGCTTTTCCAAACTCCCTGTGTTCTATCACATTTGGACTTCAGCAATGTTTCTCAGCCCTGAGCAAGAATTGGCAGCATCCTATTGTTGGTCAGCCAGGGGAAGAGGTCTCTGAAGACTGAGTAAAATTGCACAACTGAACAACCCCCTATCACACACCATTTGCAACCATTTACAACCTTACAAGTTGAAAGAACAGGCAACACAAGCAACTGAAGCCAAAATGCTTAAGCACAGTGTTGTAAAAATTGTTATCACACCATACCTCTTTAAGAAAATAATGAAATGCCATTTCCAAGCCTTGACCACTGTGACACAACTGAGTAGAAAATATAGAATCAAAAGGAAGGTTCATACATGAACCAAAGGATTTACACCAGGTAGACCACTTGTGTAATTACAATTTGAGGAAATGTCAGTAGCCGTGCAGTAGCCTCCTGGTGCCAGCTGCTTTTCCTACAGAGCACAGACATTTGATTTCAGCATATGAGACAGAGAAGACAAACTGTAAATGGAAGATGTAGTGGATGGATGTCACTAAATGTAGCAATTTCAAAGGTTGGTGAGTCCAGCTAAGTGTATAACCTGTTACCAGACCTGTTACTGAAGAACACTAGGCACACCATTCATTCAGATATTTTAATTTATTTTCTTAATTGATTTAAAATATTTTCGTATTTTTTTTCACCCACTCAAATGGAAGCTGAATGAAAGGATGGCGATGTGTAGGAGGAGAGTCAGGGCTGGCAGATTGCGTTCAGCATCCTCCACATTCCCTTATTAATTTAGTCAGACACATAATTTCACATTATGAGAAACAGATGAGAAATTGCTAAAACATACATTATGAGAAACATCAGGAGGAGCTGCTAAGCATACATCTAAAAAATGTTAAACTGACAGCAGCTCCAGCTGAGGGCCAGCTGATTCACCAGGATCTGTAAATCTAAGCTTCACAGCACTTGCACAGTATGCATATTCCCACTAACCATTGGACAGGTTGAGTTGTAATGCTGAGTAATCATTGCATAAACCCCATGTAGGAGAGATGAAGAAGGGCAACAAATTGAGGCAGCGGTGCTTCAATGAAAGGAATTGATGACAGCGCCCCCATTTCCTTCTGGGACCAGTTAAACCTGTTCTTCATCAGAATATGCAAATTTCAGCTGCTCCAGATGCTTTGTTTGGTGAATTACATCACATTTCCATATGCATTTCCTTTCCTTGAATTTCCTCCTCATGTTGCAGAAAGGTTAATTTAAGTTCTGTGCAAGACAATCACCTAGAATGTGTCAAATCTAATGAACTACTAAAGAAATGAAAAAGGGTATTTCATAGGATCATCCACAGAAAATAATCTGTGGTTTGGCAGAACTGTAGAATAAATGCTTGTGGTTGCATGACTCATCTTTGTATAGAGCTGACCTGTGGAAGGCATTAGCAGACTGATATGATACCCAGCTCTGCTAATACTTTGACTATTTCAGTCAGCCTGGCTTGATGACCTGTTCTCAGCAGAATGGAAAATGCAGAGTGTGTATAAGATGAGGTCACTCCCTGTCACCCAGAACGATTTTTCCATAAAAGTCTTTTCTTACACTTGGATTCAGCACCTCAAGAATTGCTAACTTTTTGAGTATCTTTAGGTAATAAATTTTGCAAACCTTTCAAGTAGGATGGCTCAGATTTTTGTGCAATACTGCAAAAAACAAGACGAGCTGCTCCTTTTCACATAGGCATATTCATGCCAACAGCTTGATTTCTAGGAAAATTCCATCCCTTGTAAGACAGACTTAAACACATTTTGCTTTTGGTGTTACACGGAAATTCATCTGTGACATATTTTAACTGTGTTTTGTTTTGGTTTTTAATTTTATTTTAGTGATGATGTATTCTTTTTAGATACTTTGGAAATGTAAATAATTTTACAATAACCATTGCCAATAAAGAACTGAAACACTATGAAAGATATTATATTTTCCTTATAAAGCACTAATAAATACAAATATGACACATGTATATATAGCCTCTAGTAGCAAATGCTGGGGTTTTAATAATTACTAGAGAGACAGAAATAATTCTTAATAAATAATGTACATCATGAAGTAGACAAGTCCCCCAGCAGGATGGCAATTATTTTGAGTGTACATGTGGTGTGTGAAATCAAGTATCTTCCTCTTCCAAAGCTACCAAAATTAGAAAGCAATGCAGGTTCACCCTTCTCCTGGTTTTGGCACCCTCTTTATTCATGCTTACATGTTGTAGCCTGGTTCTTTTTGCATACTGGTTTCACAGGTTTGAACTAGGTCCAAGATGTTGCTCTTCAGGACAGGAAAATTTTTTTAAGGCTGGATTCTTGTAGCATAAAAGGAGGCTGTTTATACCATGTTTTTAGGCAGAGTGTCCTCTCACTAAGTTTTTCCCATCATGCTTAGTTTTCTTAACTTCTTTGCTATCTCTCTGTGAATGGATTATTATTTTCTCCTTCCTTATTAGGGCTCATGAGCATAGTATGGACTGGCATGTCCTGCTGTGTGTCTAAAATATATTTTGCATCAAATTACAGGTGCCTGCTGACTGTTTTGTTATTATATATTTTTTTAAATTTAACCAGGTTAATGTAGAAGGTGGAACTAGACTGCTACTTTTGCCCCACAAGCTTTCCTTCACATTTTAAATGGGTTTTACTCCAGGCATTCTTGAACCTCTTTGCAATGATTTTCCATTAGCCCTCTTGCTAATGAGAAAACACTGACACAAATGCAATTAAAACAATTTTGAAATTTCCACATGTAAATATTTGCACCAAATTTGGTTGTGTGTATTAGGGAAGCAGACAATGACACATGATTTATGTAATAAGTGATGACTAGCTAACATTGACAAAATAGAGGTTATTAAACAGAGAATAATTGCAAATGACTTTCTGTGTTTGATCTGCAGTTAAACAAAATGTGGTCTCAAAACGTGGTTGGTTAATTTTGAGCAACAAATGTAGTTGATTGAGAAAAAGCCTTTTGTTTGCTTGCAGACACTGCACAAACAGAACTGGAGGTTAAGCGGGTTAGGTAAATAATTCGTTGTGAAATATTTGCTCAGCAATAATACTCAGCTTCCCTTTTTCCTGTTGTTGTTACCTTTAACACTGCCTCCTTTTTTCCATTCTCAATTCTTCTAGAGAGGCAAAATTGATAGGTACATAGAAGGAGTAGCTGACAGCTTAATGAACAATTATTAGCGTCTGTGGCATATTTTCCAACAGTTTTTCATGAAGGGAATGGTGGTGTAATCCACCGCAGTGTTTAAGTGGAACCTCTTTTGTCAGCACCTGCTATTAGAGAGTGTAACACTCCATGGGACTAGAGTATTCACATCTCTTTTCAGGGAATTTGCAGCTGTAGGTGGCTGAAAACAAGGCATAGCTCAAGAGGGACCTCGTTCTCTGTCTCAGTGGATACAGACAGGCCATGCACTGTTTGGAGGAACTATGCATTGGGTGTGTTTTGGACAGATGTAAGTTAAACGGTGTCTCAGTATATCTCTTCTCTATTTGTTCAAAACCAAAGGAAAGTAATTATTTTGGAATCGTACAAGATTTATAAAATAGCTGATGTAAGATATTACATAGTCTAAGGGCTCATCTTAGTAATGCAAACCTGTTCTCTACCTATGAATGGTCAAAGCATCAGAGGAAAGTGGAGATTCTTCTCATTCACTGAGCCACAGTTGGTAAGGGTTTGCTGTTAAGGGCTGGGAAGCACAGCTCTGTTTTTTCAGTTAGCTCAGGCAATTAAAGAGCTTCAAGGTTACTTCTGAGTGTTATTACCCAAATTGTAAACTGGAAGGGCAGAAACTGCTTATTCTTGTATAGACCCATTTATTTATCTCTCTATTGAATAGCCCAATTTGCAATATTGTCCTGGTTTGAGTGGCACTAATGGAAGCTATGTGCTCTCAGGATTGTAGCCTGTTAGCCTACAAAATTACTATAGATTCACATTTATCTTGGTCAGGCTAATGTTGTGGTTGTTACTAAGACCCTTAAGACAGCATAAAAGCAATATCCTACATAGCTCTGTGTATGGTCCATGTGAAACTTTTATAACAAACTTTTATAATAAATTCTTCATTTAAGACAAAGGCAATTTCTTTGGAAAATCAAATCTATGGATTTTTTGCCTTACTTTACAGTCCTCAGTTAATACTCAGAAGGAACTAAAGAAGGACTAAAGGGGGTGATCTGCATTGTTTTTGGCAAAGTAGATTGTGATGGTCACAGTTATGCTGTGGAGTTGTTAATATATCTACCTTCAAGGGCAACCAGATGTCCCAATATAGTTTTCAGAATGAACAGCATAGGAATATTTGGCACAGTACCTGCTTAGCAACATATTCAACTGCATCAAAGGAAATAGCATCAGTATTGATCACCTTACCTCAAGTGAGCTTTAGCTAAAGAAAACAATATTTCCCATAATTATAATAATAATTTTTGTAGTAGTATTTTAAAGGAAATTCTAGCTATTTTATAAATTATCTTTCAAAGCCAAATGTTTATGCTTGGAGGTGATGAGCAATTTTAGTACATTATTTCTTAAATAACATCTCTAGGCAGCATGCTTCCAATGAAACATATTATTTGTTCCTCTGGTGAGAGACTGCACTGCACTTTTTTTGGATTAGGAATAAAATAAAAATAAACACAGTGCATGTATGTCACAAGAAATGTCATTCTGCCAAACTATAAGTTAATATTTCAGCATCACAGTGATCAAGTTGTCAGTTTGTATGAAATAGTGCTTCATATAAAAGGCACTGTTTGGAAACAACAGTGTACCAATTATAGAAGACAGAAACAGAGTCCTGTCATTTCATGATTTGAAATATTAATGCGTTAACTCAAATACATGAAGAAATGCTAGCTAGTGCAGGAACAATTAACACTCAAAATATGGATAACACTTAAGAAATTAAATGTCAAGATGTACCATGTTTTGTCAAGATTGATATATACAAAGTAATTGACAGCAGTCAGTCAGAAGAGATTTGTCATTTGTGTAATCTAAGAGAATACCAGGATATTTTTATTGGCAGAGTATGCTTTCTTATTTTTGTTGCTCAAAACAAAGATTTCTTTACCTAGTACTATTCTTTTTGACCTCATCTGTATTGGAACATGACTGTTTAGAAGAATTTTGTTTTTGAGACAGCAGAAGAAAAATGTGAGGTGTGGTTTAACTAAGAATTGAAAATATTTTGTGGTAACAGGGAAAAAGCTAAAAATATCACTTAAACACCTATAATCCTAATTCATGGTGTAGTCTGCTTCTCAACTTTCTGATGTTATTTACTTTAATTCCAATCATACATTCTATATTCAGCAAAAAAACCCATTATAAGTTCAGAATGGAAGTTTTACTTTAATTTTGTCTCATGTAAGTGTTTCATTCTAACCATCTTAATTGATATTAATACTACTTAGCTTTTTTATATGCTGAATGACTATCCTTGCAAGCCTCTCAAGAGATGGAAAATCATTCTTAATCTCATTTTATATCAAAATCCTGATTCATATAGATCCTGAGATACTTGTCTGAGGTTACATACAAAGAACTAAATCTAGCAAAATAAGAAAAAGTTTGCAGAAGTACACTAACACTGAAGTCATGGTCAGATCCAAATTTTAGGGGCTGATCAACAGGAAAATACCAACAGTAATAATTCCAACTTAACTGGAAACTTTTTCTGAAGGGTGAAAAAAGACATAGGAATACTTAAATTTTATTTTATTAGGTTTTTTTTGCAAGCTTTACATGGGTTTGATGTTTCTATGTGATGGCTTTTATATTTTTTTCTTTATTTGAAAACTTTACTTAATTTTGTCTACAAATTTTTAGGAGCTCTCTGATATACCGAAATTATTCAGTTACTTGGGGTTGCAGGTGATCATTTTAAGAGAAGTGCTAAAGGTCAGTCTGGGTATTAATTATGTATTTTGACCTCAGTATTTCATGTGCATGTCTTTCATCATGTTCTTGCAGTTTCATAGCCTTCACAGTAATGATGACAATCAAGGTGAAACCTGAACTGTCTTCAGGAGACACCCTTTATCCTCTTCTCTCTCACTGCTGAGATGGCACCTTCTGACCCCAAAATTACCCAGGAGTTTCGGTGTGGTTTTCCCTATTTATCAATGGTGGCAGTGGTGGAAAGAGATGGTCATGCACAGCTTAAGTCCACCTGCTTACCAAAGGTGAATGCCAAAAGGACACCATCTCTCACCTTGGAAATGTCATCTGAAAACTGCCAAGCCAAGTCCTTTCTTTTCTTTGTACTCCTGTTTTGAATTCTGAAACTATGCCTTAAATGTACTCCATACAGATGGTAAAACCTTACAAGGTGAGATTTGTTAAAGTATTCTTGCTACATTTTTATATTGCTAAATATAAATGACTAAACATTGATGGCTGGCTGCATTATCCAGAGAAATTGTTATTTGATCACTGACAGGCACCGCTGAAGTCTTATCACTATTCTAAAATGATTCCATGACAATATTACTAGGAAGAAGTAGAAACCATAGATTTATTTAGCACTTCATTGAGTTTTATCCAAGTTAGAATCAGATGTGCAATAACTCACTATAACACCCCTGGAGACATACACAAGACCAACTTTTGTCCAATTATTCTACCAAGAAATAGGATTTCTAGTTAAAATAGATGGAAATAAAATGTAAAAGTGGGTTAAAAAATGGCTGATATTTTTTTCTTGTAAAATTTCCTAAGGTTTTTCAAAGTCTTTTGAATCCCTCTCACTCTTTCTTGATTTCTTCACCCGTTGTTCAGCCTTTTACTCAGCCCTGGTCCTGCCCAAAATTAGAATTTGACAGTCTCTGAAAACATGTGTAGGACCAAATGGATGTGTCTGAGTCCAAATTTATCAAGGGGGCAGTGTCCTAGTTAGAAAGACAGACATTTGCTAAGGAAAGCAGAAGCCTCCCTTTGAACTGAAAAATGTGATCCTTCCTTCCTACAGATTATTATGATTTTGAAATTAAGGGAGCTCTCAGGCAAAGATATGGAGGTAGGAATAACAGTTCTTTACTAGTATATCTAACAAGACAAACAAGAACAACAACAGCTATGAAATTACCCACAAACAGAACAGTAACTCAGTCCCAGTGTTTTTTGGCTGCAGGCACCTTTTCCCTGAGCTGCAGTTCCCGGTGCTGGGGGCGGGCGGGTCCCGCAGAGCCGCAGGAGGGCTGGGGGTGATGGCAGCGCTGTCCCAGGGGGAGACAGAGATGGAGAGAGCCCTCCGCTCACGGTGTGGGTCCTGATGCTCAGCAGAGTGCTGGATGGTGGCAGGTTACAGTGAGAAGGCAGCAGGGCAGGGTCCCACAGCAGTGAGGATGGTTCCCGACGCTGGGATGGCAGGGATGGGACACAGGCAGCGATCGTCCTTCTCGTCCGAACTCCGCGGGGGAAATGGGACCGAGCCAGAGCCTTCTGTCTGCTCTTCTGGATGTTTGGATATCGAGGGGTTTCCCTCTTTCCTCCCCTCCCCCTTGCCACCAGGGCCCAGTCAACAGGTATCTTAGCATGACAATGGGGAAAATTCCACCTAGAAACAGAGGAAATCTTCAGACTGGTCTCCGCTTAACTCTGAAATTTTCAGTTTGGGTTGATCTTTTATAGGCTCAGAGAGCAATCACTTATGGCTAGAGATCATGCTTTGAATGTGAAGAAGCATGGTGAAACCTTTGCTTACTCCTGAAACTACCACAATCTATGAAAGAGTTCTCTTTCCTTCTTACCACTGCATCTTTGAGGGCAAAAAGGAGCATTGCTGCACAAACTCAGGTGAAAATTCAAGTCTGTTGGGGAGCAAACCTTAACAGGGCTACCAAAGACAGTGGCCACCCCATGGGTGAGGTATGGCATCCATCACAGTGATACAAGGGGAATGGGTCTCACTCATGGGGTCACAGCCTAGGAGTATGGCACTCACCGGGGAAGAGTGCTTCGGGGTAGCACAAGATGTACTGTAGGTTGTTTAGAGGAGGAACTAAAGGCAGAGAAAGGGAGGGATCTGACAGAGCTGTGGCGGCCTCCTTTGTGTTATGTACTAACAAGCAGTACATGAGTAATGAATAGCTTTGTTGTAGCTCTTAGAGAGAAAGGGAGTTTTTTTGAGACAAAGTATCATGCTTCAAAACAATTGGCCAAGAAACATTTTAAAATAATGGAGAACAAACATAAACATGAAGTGCAATTTAGCATCTAAATAATAATGAAATTTAAAAAAAAATCAGTAAGGATACAATAAAAAATAAAAGCTGTTCCGTGCCTTGAGTAACCAGGTTTATGGGAGATCTGTTAATCTTCATGCCAACTTTCTGATACTTCAGTAACAAAAAAATTTAATCATACCATTAATGAGGGAAGACCTACACATTGTTTAATTTGTACTTGTTTCCTTGTTGAAGTGTATGGGCAGCTATAAATGTTGCTACTTATACTGAGGTGAAATTGCATTATACTTGTGAGAAAGTGATCAACTCAGTCTTTACAAACTTAATTTCAAAATAAAAATTAATGTCATCTTATTTTTATTATGTTTTTTATCCTTACATGTATATCATGCTTTCTATAACTGGAGAATAGAAAGTATACATTCTGTACTTAAAAGTAAAGGAAAATGACCTGGCTTATCATATATTTCTCAGCTCAACTTTTGCTTTATTCCAGCTGTAGAAAAACGTTTTGCAGAAGACACTCTTTTAATACCATGGCAATGAGAAGAGATGTTTATAATGAAATACAAATTTACTGAAAATATATTGTGTCAGACAAAACTGGCATCCTTGCCTTTTTGAGACAGCAGATTTTTCCAGGATAGAGATCTCAGCAGTATGAATGCAATAAAGTATTTGATGTGGTACAGTATGGAAAGCTATAAGTATCATTGGAGCAGGCAGAGTGGAAAGATCATGAGATATCTAAGAGCTAGCTAGGAAGGATGTCTGCTGATGGAAGGCAGGCATTGGCCAGAGGAAAATTAGCAATGAGACCCCCACCAGTCCAGTGTTGGAAGCAATGTGACATAAAATTTCACTAATGACTTTGGCACAAAGACTGGGAGATGGCTGGTGAAATCTGGGGGCAAAGGTAAGAGGTGCTAGAAAGCATAAGAAGATCCCCAGAATTCAAATAGTCGCAACAGGATAAAACTCATTAATGCGAAGTGGTAGTTTTTGCACTTCAAGCACTGAGAACCAGGAGTCCTCATGTGGAAATGCCTGAGGGAAGGACTGGATAAATTACTTTACCAGATGATGCTTCTCACTTGCCAAAACTGTGTAACGTAAAACAACAAATGAAATAAATAGAACAGATGCAATTGTACATTCAGTAATAGAGATATTTCCAGTAGATACAAAAAGCTGTGAATTATGCTGTACAAGGCACTGGTGGCATCAGATCTGGCATATACTTTTTACTTTCCATTTCTTAGAAGAGGCAGTAAGAGCTAGCAGAGGTGCAGAAAACAGCTACCAGGGCAGTGAGAGAAACAGTTGCTTTTTATTAGAAGTTAACTACATAGGATTTTCCAAGGAGGCTGTGCTGCATTAAAAATTGTATGAGGAAAATAATTTGGAATTTTAAGCAAGATGAACAAAAATTTAAAGTGTTGGAAATGGGGCAATTTATCACATTCTTTTCATCTTCTTCCGAGGGAATTCACTCAGACAAAGACTGAAAAGCATCTATAGGAAAACTGCACAGGGATTAATTTCCTTCAGCATTTGCAGCCTCTGTTATGCAGAAGAATATGAATAAATTCTAGCATTTTTCAGATATTTCTCCTGACTTTTGGAAAAAAGATATTAATTTATAACTGCCTCTATATTCCCATCTATGGCTGCCTGGAAGTACCCAGTATTCTAATATTTAGGCACAGTTAGATAAAGGTGAAAGAAAGCATTTGAGAGTAAAAACAAAACAAAAACCAAAGGACTGAATTTTGAAAGGTTAATTCCAAGTGCTGAGGGTGTAGTGTCCAAAATCATAGAATCTTTTTGACTGTATCTGATATTATCCTTCTTTATAGCTGACAAATGTTAACATTAAAAAAATGAAAATGCCCTCTAGTTCTCTTCCCTTAATCTTAACACTGGATGACTGCTCCACTACATTAATACTTGCTCTGACTGTTCTTTTGACTCCCTTGGTGATTTGATCCATAAATCGCTTCTCTCTGGAGCCCAGCAAAAATTACATATTTATTTTTCTTCCTGGAGTTTGTGTTCCTGAATTTTCAATGCTATAGTGATATGATGTTTCTGTTTTTCTTAGTGTCTTATGTCTTGCATGCAAAACTTCTGCAGCTGTGGTTAATCATCTCTGATGAGGGAAATATTGTCATTTTCAAAATGTATATTAAAAAAAGTTTGAACATCCAATTTACAGTTTTGATGTGGTTCTGAAATATTTGTTTCAAATATCCTTTATTGACAGGACTTCTGTAAACACACAATAATGACATATTTTCAAATCACTGGCCTCTTTTTTTTTTCTTGTTCAGTAAACAAAAATAAAGTACAAGGTTATGGCTCTGTAATCTGGTATTAAATCAAACTAGTGCATCAACCCACACAGCGTAAGAGAGCACCACTGGGAGATGTCTACCACTGATCTCCCTGCCTTGGAAGGCTTAAGATTACATAAATGCATTCTCTTTCATTTAACCTACTCAAAGCCTGTCTCTTTGAATCAAAACTCATGTTGGCCACTCCAAATTATCAAGACACAACTTATCTACAATAGACTGCTCCAAAAGATTACTGACAAATTATAAGCAATTTCAGCTGCCTGTAAATGTTTCCTGTGGATCATTTTGACTGACCTTGAGATCAACCTTCAGCAATTTGGGTATTTGTCTTTCATATATTTCCCTAGTGGATATGAATATCAGTTGTATAAAAAAATGATGGATGGTGGCAATTTCCTATTAATTGCTAGTGAAAAAAAAATATCGTAGCACTTCTGGTGGGTAGCACTGACCACAGAGAAAGGGGAACTGTATCTCAGGTGAATATTTTCTCTGGCAGTTTTTGCGTAAACAAGTCTTGAATGACGCCTTTGAATAGTTGTGAAAATGTGTCATTGGCAATTGTCCTAGAATTACAAACAGAGCAAGGAAAAGAAGAAATCAGCTATTCAACAGAAGCAACTATCAGAAACAAGGAAGAAAAGATGCTATTTCTTTTTCCTCTTACAGTTTTTTTACTACAGGGAATCTGAGTCTGTGACCTAAGTCTATCAGGCTCAGTGAGTATTTTGGTTTCTGAATATTGATAGATATATCATCATCTTAAAAATTCATAGTCATCATATTTCATTGCCCACATTTTTATCATCTAATTGCATTTTCAGGCAATTCTAAAAACTTTAAATGTGAAAATTTAGGAACAAATAAAAATGCAGTGTTTCCACTGAAGAACAATTGGTCCCGGGTGCTATCAGTTTCCAATAAGGTTTTTTGAGTGGTCTTTATTGAAAAACATTATGTAAATGGTTCTCACCTGGTAAATACATGCTTCTTGATAGAGAGGAAGTATTCTTATGAAATTTGATGTTATCATGTGCAAAAGTATACTAAATTGCTTAACCTTTGCATTACATTCTATTTTCTGGAGTGGATTCATTATTTGGGGGTTTTATAACAGCTAACTTCCCCAGTCTATCAGAGACCCAAATAAGTATCTGTAGAATATTTGGCCATAAGTAGCAGTTATGACCTAAAGCATAAGATATGTTTTTTAACACTCTCATGTCAGCCACAGCTTGAAAGTCCAGTTTACATTAAGGAGTTTTGTGGCCTGAAGGATGGGACATGAAGATAGCTTGAAGGAACGTGCTTCACAGTGATGGTCTCAGGGACAGTGTTTTAAGGCATTTTGATGCCCCCAGATGCAGACAGATACTTGATAGCATATATAAATAAGACTGAGTTCTCGCTAGATGAGACACTTAGGCATTTTTTTTTAAACTCAGCTGGGCATCTGTTTGCACTCTAACTCTTCACTGCTTTCAACTAAATTCTGATCAGTGGAAACATATTTTTGAAGCCTCTGTTTTAACCTTTCGAATTCAGCTGCATGTCTGAAAGTGAGTTTGGATTCTTCCTTTCTGTCCATCACAAACAATGAAGGTTTTTCAGGCTCATAAATGTCCCTAGGCCTAGTTTTGGAGCAGAGTGAGCACTTTCTATAGTGCTGCTCAAGAAATAATATATTGCCAATCATGTTTTGTCTGTGTTGTTCATTCAGATGAAACTAGAAAAGTACACAGGAGCACAGTACCTTCAGCTGATGACGTGCTTACTTAGTAACTATTATGCTGAAACATACTTTAACAGGCAAAGTAAGGAAGTCTGCTTACAGCAAAGTAATTATTTTTTTATAAGACACATTTCCTCTCTGTTAATTACTTGGAGAGAGACCTTAAAAAACCGTCTGTGCTGCTGGATTTTAGGGCGCCACATTTCCACACTGGCACTGAAACACTTAAAAGTGCTTTCCTCATTCACAATAAAGTCAGCAGTGAACTTATATTGTCAGGGTTTTTTTAAAGATTTCTCTCCATCAGTCCTCCAGCTCTTCCATTCTTCTGAACAGATTCTCAGGGATTGTTCTCTGCCATGCAGCGTGGATATCTCTGGATTTCATATGGATCCCAGAATCCTTTTCAGCACACTTATTTCAGCACTCCCTTTTACAGTCCTTTCAAAAACTGTAAATCAGAAGCAGGAATGAAAGGTCCAGGTGAGTGAGCAGAAATAAATGCTTTATAAGAGAAAAAGACACAGCAGGAATACTGTGTTGATAGCTGAAGCAGTTTGGTGTATGAAAACACTTGGTTATGAGTGGAGAGATATGGGTTTAGCCCAGATTTTGCTCAAGAAACTTAGTATGTGTAGTATTAGTATGTTGGCCTATGCTTAGCTGACCTTAATTACATTATTTTTTTTCTGTGTGCAATCTAAATAAGGCTTTTAATAGTTTAGTTTCAAGTAATAAAGTGCCATTCATGTGTGTAATTTATTACTAAGAACATTAATATTTATAGACAGAGCTGAAATTCTTTAGTCAACATGAGAGAATTTTCTCAGTCAAGAAAATCATCTTTGGTGCAATTTATTTAGCGAGTGAGGAACTGTCTAATAGAAACCCTTTGCGTGGTTACTGTAGGTCAAGCTAAAGCTGATAGAATAATAAAATGAAGTTGAGTTTTACTGCATTCTCATCCCTTTTATAAACCTTTTGACTCTGAAGTCTGTCATAATGTTTCAAAACAAATCCAAGTCAGAATGAAATTCTTGGAATCATAAAATGCTATGCAATTTAGAATTCTCTTAACACACTGATTTTAAAATTCAGTGGGGAAAATTCATCAGTGCTCTCTCTTCGCTCTGGCGGAGATCAGGTTGGGTGAATATTTTTTTCATTTGCTTTGTAAAGAGTACAAATGCTATTTTCTATATTAGTAAGGTTTTGAGAGTATGGAAATTTTCTTGCACTCACTGTATGTCTTGTAGGGAGCAGAATGGCTCCTGTGTTTATGTCTTTACTTCTATTGAAGTAAGTCAGCATTGACTAGGCAAAGTCACAGCATGAAAGGACATTTGTTTCTATGCTTTTAATGTACTCGACAGCATAGTGGAGCATGTGAAGGATTTATCAATTTAAGGAGTACAAGTGACCGTTAAGTGCACACATAAAAGATTTCTGTACATTAATTAGATACCTGCAATTAAGTTAGAAGAAAAATGTCAACCCTTTGTAAAACATGAGAAACATTAGGGAAAGACAGCATGTGTCTCTGCATTAAAATGCCATTAAAATGATTATGACTTCAACAACATTAAAAAATTAATTTTATATATGATTCTGGAAGATGTTGAAGTCTGTTGTATACAAAACCAGAATGAATAAATTTTCAGTGCTTGACATTATCAAAGTGGCATCTCCTATTTCCCATTCAATTGCATTCTGCATATATAGTTACTGCAGTTTTCTTTTTCCAGCTTCACTTTGAGTCATTGCTGTACCTATGAATTTAACAATGCGTATTGTCAAAGATGTACTCTAAATCCCTGAGTCATAAATGCTGCAAAACGATAAGAGTTTAAATGTTATAACTGAATGTCCAAGCAGCTCATAGTTAATGTGGATGAACACACCACTGCTAATTGGCATAGAAAGAAGGCTTCTCTTGTGTGAGAACTCATGGTTTCCAAATAACTGCTGGAAGTATATGTAACTGTAGGGAATGACAGAAGCTTTGAAATAGCAAATGCGAAGCTCATGCACCAACAAGTTTCTTAAGCTTCCTTTATGTATAAATGCACTAGTAGTCGGTGTCTTTTTCAGTGTCTTTATCTGGGATAAAAAGATCTGTCTCTACCTTACAGACAGACGATGTGGCTGCGGAACAGAGAAGGCAAGAGGTAAAATAAACCATGTGGCCTAGAAAAACAAAACAGAACTGGTTAACGTTGGAAAAAAAAATCGTTAAACATATTATTCCTAATGTTGCAAAATTCACATCTGATTTCAAATAAACACACATTATTCATCCAATTTAAAAGACAGCTGAAAGGCTATGAGCTTGTATCCTTCCTGAAAGTCACACTGTTAAGTCCATTATGTCTAAAACTTCTCAATGCTATAGCCCTGTTTTGGGACATGAGACCCCCTTCCAGTCCAGTGGCTTCTTGTCCACATTCTTTTGTCCTCAGAAATCACCAGATGAAGCCCAGCCCTTGGTGGCTCAGTGTACTCAGGCAAGACACCTGTAGTCTAGAATTAATATATCTTTTCTCATACAAATTATCCAGCAAATCAGTTGGGATTTGTTCAAGTCATGACACTGAGGAGGGAGGCTGTTCAGTAGATGGAGGCTGACAGGCAGGGATTCCTCCCAGCAGCTCCTGACACATGGGAAAGCCTTTTCTGTAGGGAATACACACTGTGGGGTGCAGGTAACCTGTGAATGAGGGGTTGGGTCTGTGTGGGGAATTATCATGTCATGTGGGATGCTTGTGAATGGAGATATTATGTGGCAGGATACTTCGGATTTTTGCATATAAAGTAAGTATCCAATCAAGTAAAGGTGTGCGATAATTTACGTAGTATTTGAGAGGTACTCCAATCAACAGAACTGTGTAGGAATCTGCAGGAATATACCAGTGTGATTTTAGAACAAATAGTGAGATCTTTTTTGTGTGTACAAATGAGGCCTGTAATGCTCCCAAACTCAGACTCAATTCTGTATTAATTTATCTAGGAATTTCCTAGGAAGGAGAGTGAACAGACATGATGAGCAATGGGATGAAGGGAACAGTAGCTGTTTGCATGTTGCTCAGAAAATTAAGATCATGTGCTATGGAGTTGGCAGACCTAGAAAATATTAGGTCTGTGCTGACATGAAGATCTGCAAAGGAGAATATGGAAGGATAGCTGACAGTAGGAGAGACGGGACTCAGGGGATTTTTGTGTGGAACACACTGAACAAAGAGAGAGTCAGAAGGTGGAGATAGCTGGTGAAATTCAGAAAGAGGAATGCATTTTATTTTTCATGAGAATAAATCTGAAGGGAAATCTCAAGAATCAGGATGGACAATGTATGATCAGATATGCTATTAGCAGAAAGGAAAAGGACTGTAGGAAATAAAGAGAAAGAAGATTCAACAGAAAGGTCATATACAATAGCAAGCTTTATATAAATATTTCTTAGAAGACATTTGATCTCAGTGTGTTAAGCTAAATAAGAAATTTGAAGGCAAAAAAAAAAAAAGGGAAAGAAAAAGAAAAGTCAGGAGTTATACCAGTGGGCTTGGAGGACAGGGGCCATCTCCTGCAGCTCGTTCAGGGTGGTGCAGTGCCCAGGGCTGGCCCCAGGTACCATGTAGCATTTGCATTAGATGGTGAGTTGTGAGCAAACCCATCATTATTTTAGCCTGTAGCTCTTGTATCCAAGAACTGTCATATCTTTTGAAATGTGTTTACAGCTTCTGACACATCCTGTCATTGTTGTGGGACTTACAGTAATAGGGGTAATTCTGATCCAGGTCTTTGCTGCTAACAATAATGAGAGCCAATATACTGGCATCTTATCCAATAATCTTAATAATGCTCTGTACTAAGTAGTGATTTATAATGACTTTGTGTAACATGAGTTTGTTTCAGAACATTATTACAGCTTTTTAATTGTTATTTGAATGAGCTGCACTGATTCAGCCATCAGGAAAACCTTTGATTTTTATACTGTTCACTTAGGCTTTGTGCTGTGTTCCATTTTTCTTGACTTTCCAATATCATCTATCATTTCAATAAATGTCACTGATCCAAAAGTCATTGACCAGAACTTTCAGGTAAATTGATTGAAAGAGAGAAAAAAAACATAAACCAAAACGAATCCACAGACTTCCTATAAATAAATACATCAAACTCTTCCATTTTATGTGAGCTTCTGTGCTCCTTCTTTTCATTTTAACTAGGTTTTACATGTTGGAATGACAATATCATTTGTCAAATTATCAAATGATATGTAAGCAAGGCCTAATACTACTTATTTAAGCTAGGTTGATTTTCCCATGGATATCTCTGCCTTTCTTTATTAAATTCTTGAGATCTTTCTCAAACTGAGTGTTTACTGGTAAAAATAATGGATCTAAAAAGACTATATGCTCTTTCTCTTAGTATAGTATAACCTGACAAAGGAGATGCTTAAGCTTCTAGCAAAGTGTCTTCCTATAATGTTCATACACCTGCCTGTGCACAGGCCAACAGGCTTTATGATCCTTTAGAACTACAAGCTGAACTGCAGCACTTAAACTTTATATGAAAAGCACTGAAATTGTTTTAAGTGAATGCATAAAAGTAGGGGGAGGGTAACTAATCCGTATATTGTTATTTTGACACATTTAGTTGTCTTTTAGAAAATGCATTCATAATTTTCAGTTTGACGTGATCTCAGCATCCAGTAAAAAGCTGAGAATTTTTCATCCTACTGACAGGACTCCATTAATAAAACAACAATCTTTTGTGTGTAGTAATCTTTAATCTTATTTTGTCACACACTTCTCAGTAGCATTTCCACTCATTTTACAGTATAATTTATGGCACTGAAACAACTCTCTGCCCTGAAAAAGGTCAGTCTGTCAAGGTTTACTTGTCTTTGAAGAAAAGTAATAGAGCATTATTTATGAAGCAAAGAATCTGCTTCAATACTTTAATCAATCAGAAATATACTTGCATTATTGTATCTTTTGCCAAAAAATACCACGACCAAAGGATACATCAACCTTGCATTCCCTTTTATGTCACAAAAAGCCTTTTACCTTTTATGTCTCCTTGTCCTTTTGTGTTTATTGCAGTATGAAAATAACAAGGCTGATGATGTCTGATATCTGGAAACAATTTGTAAATTATACGAATAGGGATTGATTTTATCTGAAGAGGAGGGAGACTCCAGACAGATTAACTAGAGCTATCCACTTTGCTCATCACAATAAACTCATTCTGGGGGTTTGGGTCATGTGCTGTAAACTAATATTTCTAGAGTGAGAACTGCAAAAGTTTAAGGGATATTTATGGTACCTTAAAGATGATAGGCATGATGTGCAAATGATGTTACATTTTGTAACCCGTGGTTTTTAGACATCATTGAAAGCACAAATTAGAACATGTGATGTGGAGAAAAATATTGGTATTTCATTAGAGAAAACACTTTATATTAAGCCTCTCAAATAAGAATTTAATTTAGGTTTAGTAAGACAGGTTTATATGAATGAAATGCCAATACATTATTTAACTGCTCTGTTGATGTTGAACAAGTGTATAATAAGTTATATATTACCTTTTAGTTGTTAGATACTAGCAAGAGGTTTTTGCTAATTAGTCCCTATTTGTCATGAAACCTCTCTTACAACTGGAATGAGTTGCTTCTTGCCTAAATCTCTAACCATTGCAATCTGTTTCCTCCCCAGGAACAGCAAACACACTTGTCACATATCTCCATCAGTACTTGGTTACTAGCTGAAGTCCTCTGCATTTTGCTCTTGGCTGGCTTTACTCACCCTCTTCCTGTTCTAAAGAGATGGACGCTATCTCTCTCCTACATCTTTCTTGCAGCCTGGAAAAGGTTGACAGAAACCTGAACTCTGCCTGAATTTTCATGATAATTCAAGCAAATTAGATGTCTGCACTACATCAGTTCAGCTGATGATCACATGGTCCTTTTTAACAAGTTTATATGCCTGAACACATGTAAGAGAAGCAAATGTCCTAAACAGTAAGACTAGATCCAAATTAGATGAGCAACATGTGCAACATCATCCTCAAGATTTCTCAGTATTTTTATATCTTAATATGATTAAGAGCTAAAAGCCCATGCAGAGAGGTAGGTTAATATCTCTACCAATATGCTTTATATTGGATCGATATTCAGTAAAGAAGTCCTGGTAAAGTGTTCTGCTGACATTTTTTTTTTTTTTAATACTTGGTGTATATATGGGTTCTCAAGGTGAGCAGCTGGTCCTTCCACAGTTAGTGGAAACTGCTATTTCATTAAGTCTAACAAACTAAATTTTGGATTGCACACAGCCAAATCATATGAGACATTGAAGTGTGGTGGATCTAGCTTTCTCTCTCTGATTTGTAGAAAAAGATTTGCCAATATTACTTCTGATTAGATAGTTTTAAAGTTTAGCACACTTGATAAGGTGTATTATGTCTTTGTAGGACATCTGATTGCAGACATATTTGAAGTAAGCCAAATCTATTGTCCTCCAAAGAAGAATGTACACAATGAACTTTATTTTCTGGTATTTTAAATTAGCAAATTTTGTGAACTCAAGAAAGTGGGAAATTCTGGTTGCTAAATAAGCATGGGGCTGTACAGAGCACATTAGATAAATAGTGGCATAAATGCTTGCTTGACTGTGACCAGGTAAGAGTTGTGGAATAAGGACCATATGAAGTGCACTTTAAGTGCACCAAATACCTGTTTACCTGAAATAGATCTGTATTAACAGTTAGAGACAAGGCAAGGGAATTTGGTTTTGGTATAGCTTCTAAAGTCAGAGTGATATGATGATGAGCTTTAGTAGCCAAATAAAAATGAGACAAGAGGGTGTTAAACATGTTACATACTTGAGCAGTCCCCAGGACAGATGGACTACAACATTAGTTACCAGACCTCACAATGGAGTTTCACATGAACAGGTTTGTGAATGATTTTAAAACACCAGTTGGGACTAAACAGGACCTTGTAGTTAAGAATTAACATGTGTTAAATTGATTTGGTGTAATGACAGCCAAATTGATCTGTGCTTTACAAGAACAATCTCTAAAGCTTAGTGCTAATACAGAGCGTTGCACTTCAAGTGCTGGTGGCAAGGAGCTGAAATGTCATAGCCAGCCCATGATCCAGTGGTCTGCTGTTCTTTTGTCACAGTTCTGTATAGTTCCTTTGCAAGCCAGAATCTCCTGCAATGAATGAAAATCTTCCAGGAACTTGAAAGACACCTGCTTTTCACATTCAAATTAAAATGGAGCGAGAGAAGGAGAGAGAAAAAAATCAGTTTAAAAAAATCTATCCTGAAACAATTCTATAAATACTTTCTTAGATTTGCCTTCATATTTACACATCTCTTCAAACATGCCCATTTAGATCTCGCAGAATACGTCTCTGTGAAGTGTTACCAAACTTGAATTTTCATTGACTATTTCCATTTATTTCCAAGTCCAGACTTTTGCATTTTAAGATCTGGTCTGCAATGTAATTCAGATCAGAACTGTGTGTTAAACCATTTTCATTACAACTTTTATCCTTCCTGTCCACCTCTTTTCTATTTTGTACGAGGCAGAATTTTTCTAAGTAAAACTAGACATTTCAAAAGGAGAAATTATTACCCTCTGCAAAGGTGTGTTAGATTTTTTTGTCCTATTGTGCTTTCTGTTTAAGAAAGATATACCAGGAACACGTGGAAAAGAAATAAAACTGTGAATGACACAAGCGAGGTCTGCATTCAGTGTGATAAAGATAGTAACAAGAAAGAGTCTGTTGGTTTATACTGTTTCCCAGTCTTGATATAATCATTGTCTCAAGAACAGATTCATATTCTGCATCATTTTCTGTTACCTTTATAGTCTTTCTTATGAGAATGAGGAATGAAAATTTTAATGCCTCATATATTCTGTGAATTACTGTAGGCGAGTATGCTGTACTACTTTGATCTTTCCTATATTCTGTGGTTTGATTGGGTCGTGATGTGAATGGAAAGCAGCACAAAACAAATCACTTTCTGAGAGAACAATTGCAATGCGAATAGGTGCAGAAAGAAAAAGGTACCAGTTCAACCCGTTCTATTATGCAGTAGATTGGGTAGAAACAGAGTTCAAATCTCTGCCTTTAGAGGTACTAAATATTATCTCAATTTTTGGGTTAACCAACCTATCAATTCCTAGCAAAATTTTTGACTGAGTGTTCATAACCTGAATGTAACTGTCTAGACTTGGATTCAGTATTGCTTTATTAAAGTTCAGCAGTGCTGTAGCACAGAAGGAAGGGGAGGTGAAGTCATAAAGGAAATTAAAAGATTAAAAAGAAAATTAAGCAGCTGAAAAATTAAACTTGTCTTAATGGCCTAAAAAATTCTGCGTCTTGTGTCTAGTCATACCTGGAAAATAACCAAGCAGGAGGAATAGCAGGGGGAGAAATTGAAGTAAAGGGGAAGTCTAAGTTACCCCAGGCAGAACTACTGCTATATTTTCCAGATGCCTTAAGCACAGAAGGTTTTCCCACACTAAGTAGCAGTGTTGTACCCACCAGCCCATGCCCTGCTCTCCCTTGGCTGACACTGGAGGTGGGAATTATGAAGGCCTGTGATGGGTAACAACACTTCCAGCAAACATCACAGGCACCTATTCTCCTTTCAATGGACCCTTCCTCCAGTCAGCCCTGATTTTTTGCAAGTGATATGTGGTTTTGTTACAAATGTGCCAGGGTACATTATAGTTAGGGAATTTTTAATACTGGAGAAGACCCACCAGGAAGAATTGTTTGAGGTTTGTTTGTAGAAAGGAGCAAAATGAAAGAGGGGTAAGAAGGCAAAAATTAATGAATAATGTTGCTACTCACCATACTCATGTTTAGCAGGCTACTTTTGAATAGATTATATTATTTCTATACAGAAATAATACATTGCTCTGTGTTAGAGACATAAAACAAACTTTCCCCTCTGTCTGAAACCAGCAGATGGCTGTGCCAGTTTTCAGATGTGGCACTTCATTTTTATGTCCATCCCCTGCCACATCCTTGTCTTATACTCCATATCTGTGTGCTCATTTCACTATTCAGTAGGATTTGCATAAGCACATTTTAAAGATATGTTTGGCATCTATATTATAATGTCTAAATCTATGACATACAAAAACTAGAGCTCTGGAAAGAATTAAACAAGTTCTTTAAATGTTGTCTTCAGCACTTAGATTTTATTATATATCAACAAATCAAAACTGTGTCATAATTCAGAACATATAACTTGGTTAGACTTGATACACAATTACTTTACATTGTTATCTTCTAAGAATTCTCACAGTCTCTGCTAATCTGTGTGAAAAGGGTACAATAAAATCTGTCTAACTCTCCTTGAACAAATATAAAGCTACCACACCTCCTGTGAAACCAGCGTCGTGTTTGACTCTTCTCTTTTCACCCATGCACATGTACTTTAATAGTGAAGAGAACGAATGCTGTATCAGACACAAAAGAGATTATTTCTTCAGGATGCTGAATGCATATAACAAATACTAGTGGCTCTGTAGTTGCAGACTGAAAGGAAAATGTCTGTATTAAAGTGATGGATTGCAGACATCATAATATGCTACAACAAAGCAAACATTTCTAATACTTTTATTTTCTTTGCCAAGTCTAAAATCTTTGAATACTAGAAACATCTCCATGCTGTCTCGCCTGTGACATAGTTTTCTGTATTTCAGCTTTATAATCAGCTGGGCATACTGCTATTCATGCAGAAAAATCTTTCCTTTATTAATCTTGACTGAGGTATCACGGCCTAGCAGCTCAACCCATTAGATACCTGCATTGTGCCCAGGCTGCTGTTACCAAATAACACAGGTAAGGGTTTTTCTGTAGAGTTAGGGCTGCTTCCATGATGAACCTGGTCCCTGAAACATTTCTTTAAGTACAAACCAAATTATATTTGCCTGGCACTGTGTTACCTATATACCTTGAAATGTCCACCTTTCCTCCAGCTTCCTTTCAAAGACTGCCCTCTTGTTCCTTCATCCCATCTTTTACTTTTTGCTTTCTCATGCCTTATTATCAGCCCATTTCCTAATTACCATTAAAGTAGCCTTTTCAATTTGCATTTGCAAAAACACAATTTATTGCAGAAATTTATATGAGAAAAAAAGATAAATTGGGAAAACCTTTAACTAAGAGGCTTTTGGCATGATTAAAAATAGGCACATTTTCACTTTTCTCTTTTGTTATGATTCTGTGACCCCAGACAGTTTTTGACTTTTTGTTTACTTTTCCCATCTTGTTTCAGTGTTTCCTTTTCAATTACTGACCTCAATGTTTTATTATGAGGTGATTTGCTTGTTTCCCCCTTTGTTTCATTTCACCATTGTACCTTTACTTTTTAGCTTTATTTTGACATAGTTATGAAATATTTTCACTACTCTCTCATGCTGCCCTATTTTTATTTACTTTTTTATTTAGATGAATACACATAATTTAAAATTGCTTCAGTGTATCCACTTGAAGTCATACTTGAAGTCAGTCTGTCCTCATGAGGAAAAACTTATTAATTTCCTTGAAGATGTGCCTGGCTGAGGCCCCAAAGCAGAGCAAAGAATGTTTGGTGAAAAATATACAGAAAGTGAAAGCACTTAAAGAGATTCTCTTGACATAGCAGACAGGTACCTCCACTGCAATGCTGGACTGATTTTTTGTACTGCTTACAAGTCAGAAATTATGCATTTAATTCACTTTCCTGTTCCAAAATTAACCCTGGATGTTCTGCACTAGAAATATTGCAGTAAAGCAGGAGAGCAGCACCACACCCAAAGGCATTTTCTTTCTCCTGGTGCCAGTTTCAGCAGCAATGTCAACATCTTGCTTTTCCAGCCACAGCCTCGGTTATAATAGTGATCCTGAGAAGCAGCTGCATGAAGCTGGAAGCAGCAGCAGAAGTTTAGTGGACTGGTCCCAGTGCAAGCTGGTTAAGGCATAAAATAATCTATTAGGATTTCAGGTCAAAACCTGAGAAATGAGGGTGCTGTGGACCCAGCAAGTGAAGAAGTGTAGGTGTGGTACAGATGGTTGGGTGTGGTGGATAGTTTTGAAGAGGGAGAAAACAAATAACAAAAATTTGAGTGATCTCAGCTAGCCAGAAGAAATGTGCCTCCTTAAACCATCACAGCAGCAAGCTATGGTCTGGGCTATCCAGGCATAGAACTTTACCTAAGTATGCTTATTCTTGGAAAGGACACTTCAATTAGCCTGAGGCCTCATATTGAAAAAATGCCACTATCTTTATCTCCAAGAAACATATCTTTTTTTTTTTAACATGAAGTCTTCCGAGGAGCCAGGTAGTGCTTTTATGGCGCATTTAATTTTGACACCACCACTACAGCTTTTCATTGCTGGAGATACTGGGAAAAAAAACAAAACCCACGTTTCATATATGAGTTGTCTAAATGCAGTTAGTGTAGTTTGTGGTCTGTTATCTGGAGATAACAGAAGTATTAAAACACATGAAGGGAAATTCCAGGGCAAACATTGTAAAAAAAATGCTCAGGACAAAAATAAAAGATACACAGAATGTTTTTCAAGGACTAAACCAGGCTGCACCAATTCTCCAGAACTGAAGCTAAGTCAAAACATGCTGGTACTTGTTCAAAATGAGCAGAAATATAGTTGCAAATGTACTACAGCCAGCTGAGAGCAGAGAATGCTGAGGTGGTGAAGTCCAGATTCCCTCCTTTTGCTAGAAACAGGGAACCAGATCTCTGTGATACCTTGGGAAGCATCATATAATGTGGACGGATAACAGGAGTAACAAAAGGGTGCTCTGGCTCATAGTACACATGTAAGGTACTGCAGCATCACAGCAAGGTGTTCAGTCCCTCCAAAAGATAGTGTTCAGCTCACCCTTCCTGTGCAGAGCTGTTGCTGCCTTTTTTCTGGTGTTGAACAGAACTCATTCAGTACCAGATTTTAGATCTGCGCTGCACTGGGTTGCAGTGCAGCTATGATGTCTGTGAGTTAGAAAGAGCATTAGATGATGGAAAACTGAGGAGAGGTGAGGTGGGAAGCAGGGGGAGTTCATAACCATTAGCAGCTCTCGCCAACATAAGCTGTAATACTGTGCTGAGACCAAGGGCCACTAATCCTATTTGCCTTTCCTCTGAGATACACAGGGAACAATGGAATGTTGCTGGGTGCCCTGAGAACTGCTGCAAAAGGCTTGCACATAGCAGGTTACTGTCTGAGGGACAATGTGGGGGGAATCCTTCCCACTCCACATTCAGCGACCTCCTTGTCTACTTTTCTGTGCCTCTTCATCTCACCTCTAAGGGATATTACTCTGTATCACTGAGTGAGAGACAAATTATTGCACCCTTCTCACTCTCATCCGTGTACTTCACTGAAACCATAAGATAAAATGGCCCTGCCAGTTTCCATAATCTGAACTCAAAGTCAAAGACATTTAATTCTTAATTTTCCACTAGAGGTGTCTTACATATTAATGCTGACAACTGAAGACAATTGAATTAATCAATCATTTCAATACACTAAAAACAACTAGTAGGAGGACATCCCAGTTTCATCAAAAAATACAAAATTCTGATTCTTCACCTGTGAAACTGTAGCAAGATCACCTTTTTGAGATTAATATTTTATTTCCATTCTTTGTAGCATATTTTTTTCCAAGCATTCTGGAATCATTCATTCATCAAATACAATGCAGTCATTGCATGCCACATCTAAAAATCGGTTCTCTTCAAGAACTTAATTTGCAAACACTTTTGTACTTCACAATTTAGTCATGTAAGTAGCACACTTGAAATCAATAATAGTAACCTTGCAAGCCATGTTTGAGATTAATCACCATACCAGACCTGCTGATTTTATCTTAAACATGTATACTGTTCATGGTATAAGAGTGTTTGAATTAGCCTACAAGCTCCTCAGGGCAGGACACATGTCTTTGTCTACATCTGCAGAGTGTGAACAAGACAGTTGCCTCCTGATAAATAATACAACACAATTATCTAACTATAGGATGCAGAAATTTGCAAGGAAATGCAATTTCAGGTTGCCTGTAGACAAATGCTCAAAAAACACATTTCAAGTAATAAAAGGTGGAGGATGAGGCAAACAAAAACTTTATGAAATCCTGAGGTTAGAGGTTCAAGGATGGGCATTGTCAAAATAATGCCATTTAGCTAGTATGACACTAAAAGAAGCTGTGCAGATTTGTAGGGATTAATAATAAAGAAATGGAAATATTATCTTTTAAAATTTATTTCCTTTTTAAAATAAATATAGATTAAAACTGTTCAGACTTGTACCTTTCCTTTCTGCTAGAGATAAGGACTCTGCTTTACTGGCTGCAATCAAGATGATGTGACCTTTACTGGGTTAATATCTCTCTCTTTTTCATAACTAATCTTCTGTAATAGCAAAGGAAGATATTTTGAGGTATTAAAAAATCACTCAGAGGGTTTGGAACTGGTCATAGGAAAGAGTAAAATCATTATTGCAGGATATATAGAGGTGTTAGCATCTTAAACGCAAATTCATAATCATGGCACACAAAGAGTATTTTTTTTCCTAGTGATATGGTTTTAACTTTATTACTTTTTTGCTAAACAAACTGTGATACACTGCTGTAAAATTTACACAGGAACCTGCCAAAAAAAAAATCCATACACCCAGCCAGGTCATAGGTATATAAGCAATATCTCTCCAAATAAGCTGCCTGCCCCTCATGTCCCAAGAAAAGATTCATCCTGAAAGAATAGAGCAAATTTCAGATGGTACTGACTTTCAGTATTTTCTCTGTGGAAAACAATCACATTCCTGATGGAAATTAAAAGATGCCCTCCTGGTAAAAATACAGAGCAGCCTCTTTATCCCGGAAGTGCCTCTTTCTTGCCCATCTTTGTTCTTTTTTTTTACTTTATAGAGTTCTCTCTTTAAAACTTGTCACTATTTTTACCTTTTGACTAGATTCCCTAGGAATCTTTTGCTCAGAGAACTCTTCTTGCATAAACACCTATGTATGATGTCATGGGTCTGGAATTAAGGTAGAATTTACTTTCATTTTATCCTACTCATTTTTCTACTTTTAAAGTTTTGCTGTTTTTCCTATCAGAATCCTCAGGGTCATTAAAGGTTTAGCTTGGATGGATTCTATCTATCTGGCTATCATCAACATTTCAGACAGTAAAATCAACACAGTTTGTGCTGATAAGGTCAGAATTACACAGCTCCTATACAACTGCTTTCAAAGAGGGATAGAGACCAAAGAGTGGCCTACAGAACAGGGGCAAAAAGATGTGCAATCCCAATCATTGTTTAAAAAGGGAAAATGGTGTCACAACTAGTGTTATAACCAGAAGTTTCCAGAACCATGACTACTACCAGCTCAGATATGCGACACAACTAGCCAGTGTGAAATCAATGCAAGAAGACAGCTGAACTTGTACTAAGCATCAACACACCTATGGTTTCCTAGGCAGCTACAACCAGCGCAGAAATTCACTCTCAAAGCACTGGAGAACCCACCTTGTCTGAGAGGCAAGAAGAAAGTAGGTTTTAGCAAGGAAGTAGAGTCATAGCATTTTCATTGACTTATTAGTAGATTCACAGTGTGTGAGGTCAGAAAGGACTAGTAGATAGTCCAGTCTGACCTCCTTTTCTAAGTCATGGGCCATTAAGTTTCATTCAGCTTTCCCCATACGAAGCCAAACAGTTCTGTTTTTTGCTAAAATACCTTTCGTGTTCGTGTTTGGGGTGTTTATTTGATGACATGCAGAGACAGAAAAGCCACAATTCCTTTTAAGGTTTGTTTTTAACAATTTATAATGTTCATTCAGGAGCATTTGTGCTTTATATTCAATTGGAATTTTGCTTGTCTTGTGCTTTGAGCCCCTTTGTTTCTGTTATGCCTTTCTCTAAATTTAACTCCTAATATTAACTCCTAAATTAACTCCTAGTATCTACTATTTTCTAGACAGTAAGAGGGTCTGTGATCAAGAACTTTGAACTCTCTCTCTAGTGAAGTAAATAAAACAGACACTAAATGTCTCACTGTGAGGTATCTCCTCAGGACCTATAACATTTTTGTATTCCAACCTTCCCTTTCCAATTCTGATAATTTTATGAAGTGTGGAATTAAGGATTAGTTTCCTATTAACCTCAGTGGAACTGTGCACTAGGCTGTCACCTGACTATTTTTAATTACTTTTCCCATTATTCATCTCAAGTCATAAACAGCCCTTTCTTCTAATGTAACACACCTACAAACTTATATAAAACCATGTATCCAGTATATTTTAACAGGTTTACTATATTTTAAAAGGTTTACAATATATATATCTGTCCTCTAGTTCTCCCTCTAGTTTTTTTTTTTTTTTTTTGTCTCTGAATGTGCAGTTTTGCACTCTGTTGTATTAAAACCACAATATTTGGGAAAAAATCTCCCTCATCCAGTATGTCTTTGAGCCTGGACTTCATCTAAACAACATGTTCTAAGAGCAAAAATGGTGGTTAAAAAATAACAGAAGATCTCATGTCAACTGCTGCATGTAATAAATGTTATCAGTATAGTGACAAAACAAAATGTATTAAATTTATAAATTAGAATCACAGTATCACAGAAGGGTTTGGCTTGGAAGAGACAGTAAAGATCATCTAGTTCCAATCCCCCTGCCATGGTCCATTTTACCTTTTACTAGACTGGGTGGCTCACAGCTCCATCTAACCTGGCCTTCAACACTGCAAGGACTGATACATCCACAACTTCTACGGGCGGCTTGTTCCAGGGCCTCAGCCTCACCATCCTCACAGTGAAGCATTTCTTCCTAACATCTAATCTAAGCTTAATCTCTTTCTGTTTGTACCCATGCCTCCTTGACTTAACACCACAGTTTCTGAAGAGTCCCTCTCTGGCTTCCCTGTAGGCCCCCTTCAGGTACTGGAAGGCTTCTATGAGGTCTCCAAGCAACCTTCTCTTCTCCAGGCTTAACAGCCCAAATTTTCTCAGCCTGTCTGCATAGAGAAGGTGATGCAAGACACCACCCCCTCTCCTCCCCCCCCCATTGTCCTTCTCTGCACATGATCCATAAGGTTTAAACCTTTCTTGTGTTCAGGACTCCAGAGCTCAATACAGTACCCAAGGTAGGGTCTCACCAGAGTGTAACAGAGAGAGAAAAATCACCTGCCTTGACCTGCTGGCCACGTTCCTTTAGATGCAGCACAGGACATGGTTGTTCTGTGCTGTGAGGGCAAGCTGCCATCTCATGTTGAGGTTTTTGCCAACAAATCATACTCATATAGAAACACATACAGCTGTCTTGGGTTTCTGTGGAAAGGTTTGAGTAGCAAGGGTGGCGAAAGGAGTGGTTTCCATAAGAAGTTGCTACAAGCTTCCCCCATGTCTGACAGAGCCAATGCCAGCCAGCTCCTGGATGGACTTGCTGCCAGCCAAGGCTGAGCTCATCAGGGATGGCACTAGTGCCTCTGAGGTAATGTATTTAAGAATGGGGGGAAGGAATTGCTGTGCAACATCAGTCACGAGACATGACTGAGAATATGTGAGAGAAACAGCCCTGCAAGTCTCCAGGTCAGTGAAGAAGGGGGAGGAGGTGTTCCAGGTGCTGGAGCAGAGGTTCCCCTGCAGCTAGGGGTGCAACCCATGGTGAGGAAACCATGGTGCCCCTGCAGCCCATGGAGGTCCACAGAGGAGAGAGATCCAACTGCAGCTTGTGAAGGTCCCCATGGCAGAACAGGTGGATGTGCTTGAAGGAGGTTGTGACCCTGAGGAGAACCCATGCTAGACCAAGTTCCTGGCAGCATCTGTGCACCTGTGGAGTGAAGAACCTGTGCTGTAGCAGGTTCCTGGAGAGGAACTAGTGGGAAACCCGTGCTGAAGCAGTCTGTTCTTGATGGATTGCACCTCAGGGAAGGGGCTGACACTGCAACAGTTCCTGAAGAGCTGTAGTCCACGTGAAAGGCCATGGAGAGATTTGTGGAGGACTGTCTCCTGTGGGAAGGACTGTGTGCTGGATCAGGGGCAGAGAATAAGGAGAAAAGGGCAACAGAGACAATCTGTGACTAATCATAACCCCATCCCCATTCTCCTGTGCTGCTGTAGGGAGCATGTAGAGAAATAATGAGTGAAGCTGAGCTCTGGAAAATAGAAAGAGTTCAATTAATTCAATTAATTTACCTAAGCTGAGTCTATTTTGACCCATGACAGTACTTGATGACTGATTTCTCCCTGTTCTTATCTCAGTGCACTAGTCTTTGGTTATATTTTCTCTCCTCTGTTCAACAGAGGCAGGGAGTAATGAAGCAGCTTTGTTGGGCACCTGGAGTCCAGCTAGGGCCGACTTACCCCAACAGCTTCATACTGGAACAAAGAGAAAAGCGGTAACATCTAAGTGAATATTCAAATAACTGAAGATTACAGAGGGCTTGGTTGAAGTTTATCTGGTCCATGCAATGTTGGTTTCCTCATTCTGAAAGCCCTAGCCTCAAAAGTCAGCATATATGTCTTACCATGGTATACATATCAGGATGTACCTGGGAAGTATGGTGAGCCCAGGATCTTGAAAACATGTTCAGAGCCTCATTTTTGGACATAGAATTGTAGAGTCGTAGAATGGCTTGGGTTTGAAGGGACTTTAAAGGTCCTCTAGCTTTCCAACCTCCCTGCCAAACACTTAAAATGCCACCTAAAGTCCCAGTACTGGTCCACTAGCCATGCCTTCCCATGTCAGGGATTGCTCCTTCCATAAATATTGTTTTAATTTGCCATTCATGGTTATTCACCATGGCTATTCACTCATAGTATGGGCCTGGGTGGTTAGTCAACTTTATTTCTATCTCTGTTCATTCATTAGAGAAATCTTCAGCTCAGATCACATTTATATAATCATTGAATCATCATTCTCTCTGATACACACAAGGTAGCTAATTTTACAAAATGCAGAATTTTGATATTGTAATGCACTTAGTAATGCTAAGAACTTGTAGAAGTCCTAGAAAAGAAAGTCAGTCCTGAGACAGCTTGGAAAAAAAAAAAAGAGACTTTCAGGAACACAATGGATATTTTTTTAATTTATGGAAATTTTTTTTTTGCAGTATCTTCATATTCAAATGTCCCACATGAGGAACTACATTCTCTGCTGTCCTCTCAATACATCAGTCATGTGTCACTTTCTGGATTTCCTCATTATTTTCCTAATTATTTGACATCTATCTCATACTTTCTTCCTTGTAGGAGTGTCTGTTGTCATCTGCTCCATCTTTTCATCTAAAGACATCCTGTTCATTCAGCTGGTCTTATTTTCCTCATGGTATGAAATGTGTTACTCTCCTGCCTCTAAACTCTGCACTTGTTTGTTTGCTTGTTTCTATGAACATGCTTAAAAATGTTTGAGGATAAAGAATGATGTTCTGTCTCATTTCAGGGAAATGCTAACTTTTTCAAATTGTAAGCTGATTCTACAACAAATCTGATTTTCACCACCATTTTACTTTTAAAAACATCCTTATTTTTATTATTGCATTTTTTAGTTTTGCATTTTTAGTATTTCTTTCCCTTTTAGTATCAAATTAGAAATTGAGAAATGCAAGTCCTTTATGCACATGAGAAGCTTTTAAAATCTCCTTTGGACTTTTTCTTAAGTGAAATGGTCCAGTGTTTCATTGTATCCTGAACAGTCAAATCAAATTATGTGGCTAAACTAAAAAAATCTGAAACAAAGGAAGATACAAACACTGTCCTGCAAGTGTTTCTTGAAGCATGGGTCCTCAGCTGGTTTTGAGGTATGAAAAAAGAGAACTATGTTCTAAGGACAGTCATAGTTTTAAACTAATGTCCAATGAGACTGTCAAAAGGTAATGGAGCCAAAGAACAGGAATGAACACAACACCCCTTTACCTTCCACTGTCCAAAGTTTCTTCCAGTTTGGATCCCTTGAAGCCAATTCATAGCTCAGCCTCTGGAACCAGCCCTGAATTTGGCCCTGACCTCAACTGGAATGACTGCTGAGCAGAGACCACCTCTCCAAACCCTGATGTTTGTGCTCCTGCTCCCTCTTCAAATCATTTCATGGACAACACAGAGGCTGTGCTGCTCTGCACTCAGCAGTGGATTTTACAAAGAGCTCAGCCTTTGGAGGTGATGACAGTCCCTGAGTTGGGAATAAGCTGGGTAGTTTGTCAGGTATGGAAGGGTGTCAGCTCTTGGTGTGGATTTCCAGGTGCATCGATGCCATAGGGATGACATTGTTCTATATGTGTTTAGAACTCAGGATAAGACCTTGAAATGAAAGCAAAATCAACTGCCTCATACATATGTCAAGGGGATCTAAACATCCAACAAGATACAGGCACAAAATAAGCTTTAAATAATGCAAAAGCCACTAGAATTCAGAGTTATGTGGAGTGAAATGGAAGAAAAGGTGTTAAATATTGTTTTGGTACCTTTATTCCCAGTTTGTTTACTGCTAAACTTTAACCAGTGAGGTGACTCTCTTAGAGCCCTTTGTATATTGTAATAAACTGTTTCTTCCTTTATCTGACTGCTAGAGCTCAGATAGGAAAGACACTGCCCAATAAATGCATTAAACTTTCAATGCGCTGTCAACCTTCACTCCACTCTGCAGATAAATTTTATGATTTTTTTTGTTACCTTGTTTCACTATAGCTATTGCATGTGGGATCAACCAGATTTTGTATTTTCCCCAGCAATTGCTCTAGGGCTATTGGATTGTTTTGCTTTCCTATTAGAAACAGATATAATGTGTTTCTTTGTGTTACTATTTTGGTATATTAATTTTTTCTATATCTGTAAATGTACCACCCATCTAACCCAATTACCTTTTAATTCAGGAAATTCTACTGCAGATTAAAAAGAGAAAAATTATCCTCACACAATCAGGAAAGCATTCCTTTTTATTGAAAGAATACAAACAGCAGGCCTATATCAAATGTAATCAGCTATAATGCTAAAAATCAAAATAACTACTTTGGAATTTTAAAGGAGCTTATACTTCTGCATAAAAATGATTTAAAGTAATTTTAATAAAAATTTTTCCAGTATGGGTAGGTATAACTCTGCTTGTCAGCACATCTGTATTTTTCTTTCATCTAATAAACTAGCTAGGACAGTGCAGCAAAGGAACATTATAATATTAACAATGTTGCTGGAAAGCTCTGTGCTTTAGAATGAATTAACTTTCACTGCACTGCAGAACATACAAAGCGAAATTGGCTCAGCTCAGAATAGTAAGTTTAACCCCTTAGGAGCTGCTGAGCTCTACTTGTGTCTCAATGGTGGTTTTTGAGCAGCCTTGGCATGTGAATCACAGAGGTAGCTGACATATTTGACAAATTTGGCAAACAACTGCTTAGGAAAAATCTGAGAAAACATTTTTATTTTACTCAACAACAACAACAACAACAAAAATGTTGCAACTTTGCTTGCCAGGGAATTTGCCAAGAGACAGTAGTCAGGTTTCAGAAATACCAGGGAGTTAATATTGTGGGAGTAGAACTGAAACATGTGTCTTGTTATCCGAATATTCATTCACAGTGCCAGAATGAATAATCCTTTTCTGTGGTTGCACTCGGGCTTTGATTTTCCGCCTCTTAAAATTTTACTAGCTAAATGGCTGAAGAATGATTAAGTGGAAATCTGAGAGCTGATCAGCACCGTGTCCCTTCTGCACTGATCCATACAGGAAAGATTATTGGAATGATTTCATCATCCCACTGACTTCTATGACATCTACTTAAGCAATTTTTTTCCAGGGTGAGAATACTGTACAGGGCAGCTGCTTTTGTGATGTGTCCAGGAAGACATAGGCTTGGACCACTTAGTGTCTTTTACATAGGTCATAAACCAGATGATAATCTTTTATTACCACCATATCTGAAAGGAAAACCTTCTGCATACCATATGTTTTTTCCTCTTAATTTAAATGAAATTTTTTAAAAAAAAAGCAATCTCAAAACACAAGCAAGATTATCTTTTTAATAATCAAATCAAATAAAACTTACTTGAATCATGATAGGAATTTACTGTGAGTTTGGGGGGTTGTCTTTTTACATTATAACTATTTTTTGCATTTCCTAGTGAAAAATTTAATGTCTCCAGACTGAGATATATAAGGTTTATTATTTTTTCCTCTTCTTGCTTTGCATCACTAATTTTCTTCACTTTTAAGCAATTCCTATTAATTTCAAATGCCATGGGAAATATAGAGAGGGTGATACACTTACTACTGTTGAGTTTTGTTCCTCTTTAAGGTATGCTCTGCTGTGTTCTTGTTTTTTTTAAATCTGTGCCTTTTGTATTTTCAAATACTTAGCAGAGTAAATATATTCTAATACAATGCTTTAACTCGGTCTTTTCACTCAGGAAAGTTAAAGAATCCAGTTTTACATATGAGCAGGAAAAACAGAAACTCACTTGGCAAACTGAGTTAAAAAGAAACTCTAGTGCATTAAATACTGAGGAGTGAAAAGAGGAAAGTCAGGTTCAGTCTTAATCCTTTTCTGCTAAAACTTCCAGTTGGACATTTCCTACTGTATTTTTCTTTAGCCAGCTCACAACCTTACTATACTTACAAAAATTCAAACTTCTATTGATCCATTTGTTTTAATTCTCCAGAATTTCTCACACGTCCAATGAAAACAATCTCTCTGCTCTGATTTCCTACCAAGGGCCCAATTAAGGGATCACTAACCCTGCTATGCCTTTCAAGAAAGCTCTCAATCCTTCTTTGCTGACAATTTCTATCTCACCTTTTCATGCTAAACACATACTTCGTTGAAATAATTCCTTGGATAACTTACTTGATTAATTTGATTAGTTTTTGTAATCAAATTAATCTTCATAGAGTTGCACAGATCTAATTGCAACTCTATGTTATTCCTTGTCATATACAAATGGCACACTGCAAAACTAGGAAAGCTGTTTTCTGGATCAACTCCACTTCCTGGTGGATATGTTCTGCTTTTTACGCTTGTGAGAACTGTCTCTGATATGCATGTACAAGTATATGTGCATGTACATATACACACAAACACACACAAGCTACAGAATATATGAGTGCCTAATATGCAAAAATAGAAGTAAGAATTATTTAATAGGTCTAGATTACATATCTCACTCAAAAAATCTCATTGGGTCCATAAAAAATTATTTTGCTCAATATTATTTGAAAAATAGATATAATTGTTTCTTTCCTCATGCTTTTTTATTCTCCACTTCATTTTCTTTTCCTGTCTCTATGCCATGTGAAAGAAATGGATTTTCTCTGAAAGTAGTACAAATTCTCCTTTATGCCTATATCAAGGTGCCCTCAAGAAAAGTTCCTTACTTATTTCAGTCATGTAAAACCAAATATTGTAAATTTTTTCTACATTTAGAGTGTGTTAAATGCTTTAGATGTCTTCCCAGAAGAGTTTAAGCACATGTGAAGTTCTGAAGAAAACACTGAAAAGTTGTATTTTCTCAGGAAAATGCTGAGATGAAAGAATGATCTCTCTTCATAGCTTCTGCAATAGTCTTAAATAGAACAGTTGTTAATGTCATAACTGAAAACTGATGTAGGAATTATATCAACACTGTATCTTTATTGCAGCATTACCACAGAGAAACACTAATACAGTCAAATTTTAAAAAGAGTTGTTGAAAATACTTTGAGTGCACTGTCTCCAGTAACTATCTGCTGTTGCTATGGTTGCAACAACAAATATTTGTGATCGGAATGAACTTCATAAGAATAAAAGAATTAAGAGGAATGAAAAAGCTTACTGCATGCATTAGGATAGGACTTGAACAATTTAAAGAATGATGAAGCAGATGGGATCAGCTCTGATCTTCCTGAGGTTCTGTGATCTGGGTCCTGATTGTGTGAGGGTATGTTCCTAGTCTGCTGTGTACATTTTTGTGATACAGCAGTACATTATGCAAGTTTAAGTTTGGTTTTGAGGCTAATCTCTGTAACTCAGAATTCAGCAGATTACAATTTTTTTGCTAATGACCTTGGAGTCCATATTGTCCTCTAGTCATGCACAAATAACATAATTATACACAACAGTATGATGGTTAATAACAATTGTTTTGAATTTTTTAATCTCACCACCGCAATTTTGTAGTTATTTGCTTAGTTGTTTTTCTTCTGAAACTCTCATTACCTAACAGTGCAAATCTGCGATATCAGAAAAGAAAACCTGCAAATGTTTGGTCTTAATGAATTAATTAATAAAGTGACTGTAGATTTTTGTCTGTCTCTCATATCTCAAATTTTCTTCTCATCCCATTTTCTTATCCCATGCCCTGTTTTGCAGCTTAACCCTATTTAACTTTGCCCCTAGGAATCTCAAAGGTGTCAGTGAACAACAGACTTGAGTCAGTCATAGAGTCAGTGTTGCATTTGACAAATATTGCAAGAGCTTCTCTAAATACAACATATCCTCAAAGAGTAACCCTCAACAGTGAAGGCTTAATTAATACACCAGAATGCAGTCAACTGGATGTCAGATGACAGGATTATCTTTTTTTCTTACCATATACCTGTCAATAACTTCTACCTTTGATCCTCAGTGACTTTCTGATTTATATATTCTGTCTCAGAAATGTTTCTTATGCTGATGTCCTAATGAATAGTGTGCTTTTTTGGTGTTTACACATTGTGTTATTCAGTCACTAGCATTTATGTGTCTTCAAGACACAAAAATCAATTGTTGTTCCTTTCTTTAAGACTGACTATTCAGTGGAGTAGAAAATATTTCCCATGTGGACACAGAAAAATATAAATAGAACTGAGTCTTTCTTAATTCTGGCTGATTTATTTCGGCCTCAGACAAAAAGCTGTTGGGAAGTTCATGTGAGTTAAGATGGACTTTTATACTGTAGTTCCTGTGTACCTTATAGATTTCATATTCTTATCTTCTTTGGCGTAATTCATGTCTGGTCAGGCTAGACTTTGTCAGACAACTATTTTTCTTAGTGTTCAGATAGGCTCTGAGGACCATGCTATTTCCAAACAGTAACTAACAATTGTATAATATGCACAGACGATTCTTATATACTGCAACTGAGCTTAAATATCCTACTTTTTAAACTCCTGACACTGCCCACTTTTGTTTTGGTTTATTTGTTTTTCATTTTCCCCCACCATTTATTAAAAAATAATTTCAGCTTATTTAATATTTCTAAAAAAAACTGAACGAAATTTAAACCTGAAAAAATATGTCATTTGAGAGGAAAGGTATGGAAATCAATAGTGTAATTTGTTACCCATCTAGAGCTCATCTAAACCCGGAATCAAAGTTTCTAAAAATATACATATAGCAATGTTCATTTGGCTGTATGACTTCTTTCTTTTCTTCAGTGTAAGATTCAGGGAGGAGAAAGACTGGGAAAAAAATGCCAAAGGGATGTGACCACTTGAAGAGCAATAAAGTTTGTAGTTTGACTCGTTGCCCTAAGGATGCATTGCCATCTGAAAGCTCCTTCCTTGTAGGTTTGATGGCAATCTGCATTTTCATGAACTGTCAGACACGATTGCCAAAGGTGATGATATTACAGCAATGAGATTATGACAAAAAGATGACAAAAAGATTTGATTCTTTGTTAGAAACCTTCATATGCATTGTCAGAAAATCTGAAGAATTTGATACTATAGGCAATGAGAGCAGACATAAAATTTTGAGCCTAAAAATTGTGACTGTGTGACATTTGTTTTGTATCACCATATAAAGCCTCAGCAAAATAAACTGGAACAAGTGGACAGGATGTTATCAGACAGTAGTTTTGAATTGTGAGGCTTTTCTCTAGCTCAGAGAGCCACTCTGTAAATATTATGTTTTAAAATGGCTACCTGAGATACTTGGAGCTTAGAACATCTCCTTCCAGTTATGCCTATCAAAGCAAATAATAAGCAGAGCTCTTGCTGTGCCACTTTTCCCATTATGCTTGTCAATGAAGAAGCAGAATAAAATTCTCAAGATGTGAGGAAAATGGAACATATTTAGTTAGAGGGATCTTGGATTCACTTATAAACTATATATTTTCTTTGAAAATGTTAAATTGTTTGAGAGATGGGAACTGAGAATAACAGCTTTTATTTTCTAAACACCAATTACATATGAGTGAAAAATATGTATCTGTGTGACTCAAAGAATAGGTTTAATTTTTTGAAGGATCACACAGATAAGCAATTCAGGGAAGGGTACAGATGGTTGCATGTGCATCCTGCAAACTCATGGCTGTTAAAACAAAGGCTAAATCCTTTGACAGATATTTGGTATATGCAGTTATCTTTATGTTACTTTAGAATTCTGCAGGCAAAAAGAACTCAGTTGCACATAAGGACAGAAATAGAGGCATACATTGAAAGGCATTGCAGCATTTTGTATAGTAAAATGCAAACTGTGTTATCTTAAACTCAATAAAATCTTTTAAGAGACACCTAAATATTCCCGTTATACTGAGAAAATATTTTTAATATGAGTCTGATCTGTAGAAACATATACTGGCTGATGTGGCTGTGTTTTGTTATGGTTTCTTGGTTCCCAATTCTTTTGGCAGAAAAACCTGTGCCTGATTTCTGAACTTAGCTACGCTGGCAGATATTCCAGCCTAGCTTGTTAAATCAGCTTCTGAATAACAGCTGATTTCACATTTTAAGCATCAATACGTAACCACGTGGCTGAAATCAGAATCAAGTGTCTTCAATCAAAAATGTGAAAAATAAGAAAAAGCAGTCATACCCCCACACTTCAGCTTTCTGGCTGCCTGCCATCTTGTAAAGATATTTCAATCTCTGCAGCTCAAGCCTTTTCCATTCTAATGCCTCCTTGTGCAAATGCATGTTCTCATGTGTCTTTCTCTTTGCTGCAGGCATAGTGCACCTGTTAGAAAGGAGCACATAACATATTTTTTTTTGCCATTTCCCAACTGCTGGCTCTTTTTGCAGGAATCTGTCTCCAACAGCTGAGAAGGCAGAAAAGCTAAAGCCCTTTTTCTACTCAGAAGAGCTACCTACCTTCAACGCTTTGAAGAGCTATGTGACACTACTAGAACTTGCTTGCCTTGAATTCTTGCACTAGGACTCAAATTTACACAGTAGTGGAGCCTCCCAATTGTTTAATGAGAGTGGCACATTTCTGAGGAACACTTTAGTGCACGGGTAATCTTTCTCTGGCTTGCTGCTTAGCTTTTCAATGTTGTCAACACTCCTTATAAAAATATGGTTCTATTCCATATTGCAGAATTTGATATACCCATTTCTCTTTTAGAGAGCTCAAACCCATATGACATTTGCTTCCTGCTGAGGCCTCCACACCAGGCATCTCTTCAGCAAAGTATGACTCAAAGACAAATATGTAGCATATTCTTTGCTCCTTGTGCTCACATATCTCAGCCCTATTCTCTAAATCGGAGGCCCAGAGAGTCCTCTGATGAAGATCAGAAAATCCTACCTCCAGTTCAACCTGGAAGCTGAAGAATTTCTCATTCTGGTAGCCACAGGAATGAATCACTCCCCCATACTGGATGTTTAACAGCAGTACTTCTCTCTAAATTTATACAGATCCACTTGATAAATATCAAGTCACAGTGCTTCTACCTTCCATGCCACCATCAATAAAGTAGGTGAAGTTTGGGTGCAGTTTAGAATTCATCATCCTGCAGATGATGCACGAGGCAGATAGTCCTATTCGGTGTCCCACTGTTCTTTTTTGCCAAAATGTAGTAAAAACTTATTTCAGCCAATAAAGAAGTTTTGAGTACATACGGGAAAGTATTCTTTTGAATAGGAAGGTATTATTTAATTTGGTCACTCTCAGCATACACTTGCAAGTTGAACAAAGGTGAGCTAGATAACAATCATACTGTTCTGTCAAATGGAGAGAAGGAAAAACAAAAGTTATAGTCATGATTTTTTTCTGAAATGATACACATTGCTTTCCCTTGTCTCCCATTTGATGTCTGTTTTTTTGTTCTTGTCCATGTCTATTCTTTACATTATAATTCTATATTAGCTGTATGTTTTTTGGTGTATCTTATTGTATTGTAGCCCATGCAAAATGAATTTTAGGATGATGCTCCCTGAAAAGATTTACAAAGCAGCCTCTGTGAGAGATGGCTGCTTCCAGATGTGGGTATAAAGTTAGTGCAGCCACCTCTGTGTTTAAATTTTTAGAAACATGTGGTTTCCATTTTGGTAAATTCTTAATGTCAGTTCAAAAGATATGATACATTTTATGTTTCTGTTCTTCAGTAAAAGTCATTATCCTGGCCTTTCTCCAGCCCAAGGGCAAGAGAAAGTGTTCTGACTATGTTGGGATTTGTTCAGCTCTCCTTAAATCTACAACACACCAAAGAGCTATATACACACATGGTAGAGTCAAGGTTAGCCACAGTGTGATCCTCAGGTAGTGAAAATAAAAAAACAAACAAAAAAAAAGAAAACAATAAAAAACCACAACAATTAAAAAATAGGAAGAAATAATAAAAGGAAGAAAAAGGAAGAAAGCGAGGAGCCAAGAACAAAAGCCTACTTATGGAAAAACCAATATGCTTTTCTAGCTGGAGTAAAATCACAACACCATTTTAAATAGGTCATTGCATCAAAACCTATTCAAATTGGGCATTGCCAAAGGTAATGATGCATTGGAATTAATTGCAATTAATGCAATTATGAGCATTCATCATGAGAGGCTTTTTAGGACAAAGATAAAAGATTTGGAAAGGGCTGATTGTGTTTGAAGAAGTGGGCAGAGTGGATATTGTCTCAACTTCTGTTGAGTCATAGATGGAAGAAAAAGGGAATATGCTTTGGATGCTGCCTCAAAGGCCTAGTTAGAAACCTCTTGTTTGCCAAGTACCCCTGCAATGGTTAGAAAGTGTTTAAAACTTGGAAAGTTATTTGGCATAAATATTTATTATAAATCCTTAAATTTTCTTAAAGTACTTTTTTTTGTCTCTAGAGAAACAAATCATATTACTTTACACTTATATGGTTATGATGTGTTAGGTGAAGAGAAATAACACTTGAAAATACATTGTACATGTACACAAATACCATCTCAAGCAGAAGAGCCACTCAACTTGGTGATGTATTTGCTTCTCTGAAAATTAGATGAGAGATGGACACAGAAACCTTTGGAATGCTCTCAGTTTGAAAGGTGACCATTCCTCACTACATCTAAAACCTTCCCATTATAAGGAAGAAGGATGTAGTTATGATGAGCACCTAGTAATGCAGGTAAGAGAAGAGATAACAGTCAAGGCAGGATTATGTTGTATATGGCACCACCTGTCCCTAGGAAATAGTGAGTGTTTTGTGCTGATGAGTCGCTTCTGTAGTACAGAATTTTAGCTGCTGTGGTGATACAGGCTTCTCATTTATTTAAACTTGCCTGTACATGCCAGGATGTCTATGCATTACTCATGGATGAGCACATAGGTAGATACCCCAGAGAAGCTATGCCCTGAGACAGGTTAAAATGGCTTTTTATAAGCATCAGGAGTAAATGTGGTGTTGCTGGGCATGTGTCTTCTCTGGCATGCCCACTACAGAACTCTTTTGCAAGCCAAAGGTAGCAGAGAAGTACCCTCAGGAAAACACGAGGACCGTCCCAACCCTGCTGTGCAGTCAATATCTCTATACACTTCATATTACACTGCATTATTTGCAGTTCTCTTATCCATTCATTCATCCGACTTTCACAGAATTAAAAAAATGTAGGGTAATAGGAACATAAAGAGATAAGATACAAAGAATGACACAGAATATAAAGTGCTGGAAGGGACCCACAGGGCTCATTAATTCCAGCTCCCAAGTGAATGGCCCATACAGGGATCAAACCTACAGCTGTAGCATCGTTAACACTGCAGTCTAACCAGCTAAGCTGGGTGATCATCCTTGGATTTAAAGGTAAGAAAAATAGTCTTTTAAACACTAATTTTACCTCTTGAATCCTAAAATTGAGGTGTATGCATGATAGTCAGCTGGCCAAATGAAAAATTACATCAGCAGTTGGATCCTTATGAGGATATTTATTATGGGCTCTGAAGAGAATAGAAAAGTGAATGCAAAAAATTAATTTTGACACAGCTAGAACAAATCAATGAGGTAATGTTTTGCCATTTATATTTAGTCAGGTATTGCTGATATTGTTAAAACCTTTCTTTTTTTTTTCTTATTACTATCACTTAAGGCAGCAAGGTTATTTTTAAATTAAATTACTTTGGGGTTTTAATTTATTTTTAATTTAAGAAGTAATATTTTCCTGTTTTATTTCTATTTTTTTCTATTTTCTTATTTGTACTATTATATGCCATTTATTTGTTTTCTTATAAAATATTTTGGGATATGTTCTTAAGAGCTAACATATAAGACTACTCACCTCAGATGACAACCACAGATAAAACCAGGATGGCAATTAAAGAAGCTTGGCTTACTTTTTCAACTTTTGATTAAAAAAAGGTAGATTTTTTATTTCATTTTTGTGCTATAGAACTTATGAATTTATGTTTGCAGGGAAAAATGTTACATTTAAATGAAGGTAAACTTTTTTAGAAAAACACTCTTTAATCAAAAATGCATTTTCTGTCAATGAAAATGTGGAGTAGAAAATTCTCAGCCAGATCACTTCTGTTTTCTATACATTCTCATGGGATTAAGCTTCTTATTTCAAATAGAAGAAAGAGACCTAAAATCCCCAAATCATACATTTCAACATCCTATCATATGTCAGTCAATTTTTCCTTCAGTTTTCTTTCACTGCAATCGGTTTGTATGTTTCTACTTAGGCAATCAAGACTAGGAAATAGCCAGAAATTCATCATCAATCTTTATTCCAGGACAAAATAATTTTGAATGGTCTGTAATTCCTCACAGATATCTCTCTTTTTATCAGCTCTTCAGGATCTCTTAAGAAGCGACCACTCAATATGATCTTCTGTTTTCAGTGTTTATTTTTTATTTTGTAAAAAGCCCAAACATTCCCCAAAATAAAATGCAATATCTTTCCAAGAGGGGAAAAATACTTTCGTAGCCTTTTTCTCAGTAATATTCTTTTATATGACTTTTGCTTAAACTCGGTAGAAATAATGAAAAGACAATCATATTGATTGTATATTCTTCAAACAACTGTCACCACAGAACATCATGGTATTTGACTATAACTTTTGAATTACTGTGTTTGCTTTTGTGTAGTTCTGCTGAGATTTAATAACTAATGGGAATAGTGGTCATGTACAAAGAGATCATTATTTTTCCAATTTACTTTATATTTCTTCCGTTCCTCTTCCTGTCTTTACTCTGTTTTTAGTATGTGCAGTTTCATTTTGTCAACACTATAGGAATATTATACTTAGAGAAATTGCCTATTTCTTTTCTGATAGCTGTAGGTACCAATTTATGTCTCATAGACCAAAATACTGTGAAGTAAAAATTCTTTTCTGTTGTGGTTGCAACAAAGTGATATTCTGTGTTTTATTAATTCAGAAGTTCAATACTTAATGAGCTTTTATGATGCTACAACACCATGAAAAGTTTGTTCGCAAAATGAATGCAACTGAGGATTTAACTCTTTGCTAACATAAATAAAGATGAAGCCTGTCACACTACCTTCTCAAAATCTCCCTTTAAAGACATTTCTCTAACTAGGTGTCTCCTGTACTGGACATTATCTTGCAGCCCACAGCCTCTGACTGAATCATTAGCAGTAATTGCTGAATGTGAGATCTCTCAGTTTAATTCCAGGAGTCTGTATCATCCAAGGAATGACCCAAGCACTACAGTCAGCACAACCCCAGGATCACGAAGCCTTGTGGTAAGTTCTGTAGCAGCTGATGGATGTATGACAGGAAAAACACCCCAGAGTAGTTATCTGGCATTAGACTGTAAGTACATGAGTAACCTTACAGCTCTTCAGTTTTAAAACAAATATTTCTATGAAGCTGAATTTCACTCAGAGACATGTTGCTAACATCTAAGGAACATCAAGTTCACATTGTAACCTTCCTCTCTATGGGGATGTTCTCCCCATCTAGCTCACTGTTTTCACAAACTGGGTCAGAAATTACTGAGTGTCAGCTGGATCTGCCTATGAAGTCTGTTCAGCTGATACTGACCAGCAGGTTCAGAAGTTAGTGTGGTGAGCTCACTCAAAAGTGAGCTGGGACAGGTGCAAAATGCTACATTTAGTAGTCAGCTCCCCAAGGGCAAGCTGAAGAACAGCTAACGAGGTAGCAAAAGAAGAGCTATAGATTATAATCACAATGTCTAAATTGTGCTTTGTTATGAAGAAAACCAAGCAACACATTGGACTGAATACATAGAAATATTCCCTGTAAGAGAGTCTGAAATATTTTCTCCACCTTAAGATGATTATGGAATGTTTGAAAAAATCCAATGGGGAAAATGAAGGATCAGTCTTTATAACACAGCCTCCAAGGAAAGACTTGGCAGGTGATGCTATCTGAATAAAAAAGGAGGCCCTAAAGGTGGACATGATGTCCAATGTCAAAAGAGTAAATACAAAGGAAGAACAGAAAAAAATTATATCACGTCTTAGTTGGGTGGGACAGAAAGCAGTGGACTGAAATTGCATCAAGGAAGGTTCAGCAAAGGTAGTGTGAAATATTTTCAATACTACAAAAATGTGGCACTGCACTAGATTGCTTGGAAAAATTGCCATTACTGAAGGTCTTTAAGACAGAGATAGACTCAGGTGAATGGGAATTATTTAAAGAAGAGCTGATCATGCCTTGGAAAAGGAGAATGGTCTACATGAACTCTGGGACTCTCTTGCCACCCATATTTTCTATTGGCTTGGGTTTCTATTGGCTAATCCATTGCTGATGCACAGACTTGCCAACAGTACAGCTGTTGAGCCTCATCTTGTTACGAATCTGGGATAGAAATAAAAGCTGAAGCTTTCAAGAGTGTGTCATCTTCCCTCTATGCTGTTTAGATCTGCTCTTTCTTTGCAGTCTGATGTCAGGCAAGTGATTAAACTCAGATTGTTGAGGAGTTTGGTATTGGAAGTAGGGATGGTTTTAAACCAGAAACATGAATGAAACAATAAATACAGCTGGCAAACCATACAGTGATTGATTCTGAAAATCTTTGTGCTTTAATGTAAGGAGTCCTGTTTTGTAGTTGTTAAGAGAATTATCATTAGCCTCTAAAGTTTATAAATTCTCAGACATGTTGTTCCCAGAGCATACACTAGCTTGAATAGAAAAAAAATTAGTCGGAACTTTTTTTTTTTGGGGGGGGGGGTGTGGGGTGGGTAAAGGGGAAAGATAGGTGAAATTACATTTTCTGTTGCTGTTTAATTATTATTCATTGTCTTGCCATACATCCAGGTAGGAAGCAGGAATCACACAATGTAGATCATATGACTTTGCTACATGCCATGAACAATAGCTAGTGAACAGAAAACAGCTGAAACAATCTTTTGCACATATCCTCTAGACTGAAATATGTGCGTATGTTTGAAAATAATTAAGACTACCACAAATATGAATAAGTTTATAAGTACTTCACAAAACACAAAAATTAAATGCTTTTTTAGCTAATTTAAGTAATTAAGACTACCACAAATATGAATAAGTTTATGAGTACTTCACAAAACACAAAAATTAAATGCTTTTTTAGCTAATTTAAGTCTAATTGAACAGTCCTCCTCATGACCAAAGTAGTAAAAAAAAAAATCTTTTGCTGAAGCAACATGTGAAACCTTAAGCCCGCATTTTGCATTTTCTATCAGCTCCACAGAACAAGAGGGAGCACAGGCAGCACTAATGGCATAGAGAAAGAAGAAAGATAATGTCTTCACCTATCATTATTTGAGTGTGACTGCTGCTTTGGTTTTCATTCGCCAATTATCAGAAGTGATCACACAGAAACTAAGAGCTGATGGAACATCTTTAAGCCAGGTGCTGCCACTTATCAGCTCTAGCATCTACTTTTTGCTCCCACACTAATGAAAAATGATTTCAAAAGAAATGAAGATCCTGTTTCAATAAGACTGGGGAAAAGATGTAACCTAAAAGCTGTCTACAGACTCAGGAATAAGTGAAATGTTTTGACAGGGAAAAATATGTGTTGGCAACATTTCTCGACTCAGATTTCAAAAGTAAAATTGAAACCATACTTCTGCAGGGTGCAGACGCTGACAACTGGAAACCTGTTCTGCAATATATAGTAGTTCAGAATATGCCAGCCAGCTCCTCCTCTCTCCTTTTCCTTTCATGTACAGGACAAATGCATTTCAAGGAAAAGAACAGTCTGACTTGGTAAATTTTTGAAAACAAACAAACAAAATCCAAATCTGACTCTGATATGACTGCAAAGGGTTCAGAGAAGACAGAGAGCATCAGCATCTAAATACATAAAACTGCAAAGGAGGTGATATTCTTCAGACGTCTGTGGTCATTCCAGGCTGAATCTGGGCTGAGCCCATGTCTGTGTTGTGTCAGTCTAAATGAGGTACAAAACTGGACCCGTGAAAGAGTCATATCCCAAAAATCCAGGCTTCACTTTTAATAAGGGGGATTTTAAGTAAGATTGTGAAGATAGGATGTTGTCTGTTCACTAGATCAGTTTGAGCAAAAGCTAGGAAAAGAGAAGTCCCCAAACTCATGTGGACAGGGAAGTACCAACACTTAAAACTAATAATGAAGCCCAGAAAAAAGATTTCCAATGATACGTGTTTTGTTCTTAGTTTCTTGGTCATGGTCACAGTAATTTAACCATGCAGCTCTTTTTGCAATGGGTAAAATAGTTTTGGTCGAGAAACTGTGAATGACAGAGATAATCAGGTATTTTACTGGATCATTCAAGAACAAAATCTAAAAGAAAGGCAAATAATCCCCTCTCAGTCTTCTTCTGTTGTGCTCATGTGAGAAGATCTAGAGACAAAGCAAACATTTCCTTTCTTGAAACCTATTTTGAATAAAAACATCAAATAAATCTAGAATTTTGATTTTTTTCGCTTTTCTTTTGGACAGGTATTAGTTATTTCAATGTTATTACTTTGTTTTTTTTTTAATTTTTCTCCTCTAACATTATACAAGCTCATATAAGGTGAAATTCCTTAAGGAATTTGTTCTACAACCTTCCTCTAAGGTTTCCCAACTCTATATAGTAACTTTCTGCTGACATGTGAAGCTTTGTTTCTCAGGGCACTTAGCAGAGGAGTGAGCATATGTCAGAAGCTTTTTTCAAAGAATTCATTCTGCAGATTCTGTTCCCAAAGAAATGCATTTACAAGAGGCTCTTCGGCACTTCTTGATTTGGTTTGCCACACAGATACTTTATCTCCTGTCTACATTTTTTGCTGCTGCAGTGCACAGGACATTTATACGTACATATGGTTCTTCCCAAAGTATAAACCTGACATGGGAATTCAAATGGCATGGTTCCATGTGCTGGTCTAGTTAGAGAGAGACTCCCTCAGAAACCCTTGGGTGATGCTCCTCTCTATCTCACATACAGACAAGGCAGAGCAGAGCACCCTTCTGTCTGCTCCACTCGTGTTCAGACCAGTTTTCAGACTCTCCTTCAAAAACTCCTTCAGACCTAGAGGAGCAGGCACTCAGTGGCTCTGGGTTTGCCTCCAGCAAAGGGGACAAAAAGGGCCTTCTGAGAGGTAGCAATAATCCACAGCACCTTCCTCTTCACGTGAGCCATTGCAACACCAAGAAAATCCTTTAGCGTGAGTCCAAAGGCAAAGTGGTGTCATACAGCAGCACCCTGAAATGCTGAGATCAGTGTGTGGATGTGCTTAAGAGCTACACCCATGTGAAACTGCCGCCCAGAGGGTAAATGTGCTGCTACATTCCTCACACTATTTCTCTTGTTTCAATTTCTCCCATGGCTTTGTGGAGTTTAGATACATGCAGGCTATCTCACCTTTGGCCTTATGCTCTGTGCCCAAATGAGGTCAACAAGGTGGATTTCAAGCCCCTTATAAGCCTTATATTCATCAACCACCAAAAAAATTAAAATAAAAAGTGTGGGGGAAATGGCAGGAGAGAAGGATAAGGATATTTCTCTTAAAAATAAGAAGAAAATGAGAAAATGCAGAGCAAACGAAAAGCAGGGAAGAGTCAGGAAGGAATGAGAATATTCTCATTTTAAAGGTCATTTCCTCCCTCTGGCTGGCTTCTGTAACAATAGTAATATATACTACTAACATCAACCCTTCAGGGGTTATTTTTTAAAATATTGAAAGGATAGGAACATTTTTGGCTGAAAATATTAAAACATTTCATTTAAAAAACCCAAAAATTCCTACTGAAATAATCTATCATCATGCTCATTGCAAGACTCTCTTTCACTTTCTCACACTCAACATTCAAGACTTCTGTGGCTGAATAGGTCCCTGGATAATATGTAGGGATGTGGAAGGGATTGGTAAAAAAACTAAAAGCAGGGATAGAGGGGAGGAAAAAAGTATGAAGAAAGGCAAGGAAGAGGGATGGGAAGGACTGAAATAGAGAGAGTGAGTAAAGATAAGGAAGAGTAAGAGATAAATAGGAAGGAACTTGGCTTTCACTTGCACTGACTCCTTTGTACAAATCTGACAGTGAAAAGCTGCTCTTATTCTTTTTTACCTCTATTCCAATAAATCTAAATTGCAGATAGACCTTTCTGATTCACACCTACAAGGAAAGAGAAGGAAGAAAAAACAGTGTTAGAAAAAGGAAATAGGAGAAAAAGATAACTAGGTCTAAAATAAGGAAAAAATCTCAAAAAGTTTTTAGGAACTTCAGGCTCTTTTCGGTCATTATTTGCAGCTTTTAATAGTTTTCTAAATTTTGAAGTGATTCAATGAACATTTTGAAAATTTCCCCCCAAACCGAGCTAGCGAAAATTTCATTATTGTTGCTAGCTTTCAGTCATTTCAACCTAAAATATAAAAGTAAAAATGTAATTGAAAGGAAGCGAGTATGATTTAAATAAATATCAAATTTTAGAAAACAGAAGAGAAAGAAGAATAGTGACAAGCAAGTGAGATTTTTACATTGGAAAGACTTTAAATAATAACAATATTAACAATACTGATGACAAACAATCATTGAAGTCAACATTTTAGTAAGAGGATGGCACCTTATGAAAGAAATCAAATGTTCTACATTTCACTAGAGGAAAAATCAAGAGTGTTTTTTGAGGAATAGGGAAAAATAAAATTCAAAAATGATGTTACAGTAAAAGCTATAAAAACAGCTGCATATTTTTTCTCAGCTCTCTGGTTGAGATGAAGACAATATTTTGGATCCAAATAAACATTTTGTTTGAACGCAAATGAAATGCTTTATTTCACTTTGATGTCCTTAATTTACTTGCAAAATAGGTCTAAATGCAAATTTAGATAAATTTTTAAGCAGAATAACATTTTTAAAAGTTTTTAAAATGTCAAAATAAAATACTTTGAATGTTTCAAGTCTTTTCCAGGGATATTTTTTCCTCATGTCAGATCAGCTCTATAAATTTGACACTATTTGCAAATAGTTACAGATGCTCTTGTTTTGCATTTCCTGCCTTGTAAAACAGATGACCTTTTCTGACAGGTGCTGGGCACAAATTTAGAGACTTCTTTTAGGTTTCATTTTTGTAGCCTTTAATTTCCTTTATTTTTCATCATCCTTATCTATCAATCTACTGGAAGCATCTGGAAAACCAAAAGCTTTCTGTATTTGAGATTTTGGTTCAAGAGATCTCCCAGACCAAGCCCAGTGCTTTCTTCCCTGAGCAGACCAACACAGGCTGGGTATAGGGGCACATCATGGTCTTGGAGTAGACCAGCACTCCCTCCTCTGAGGATGTCCACATGATCTTCTGCCCTGACTTGATGTTAGCTAGACCAGAAATGGCCCTGACAAAGGTTTCTTTGACCCAGTGGAAAGAAGTATTAGTCACTATTTCTCAGATTTGCCTTTGGAAGTGCTCAGACCACGTCTGCTCCATGCAGAGTCAGATAGCTTGCAGCTGCCTGCAGAGAATCAGGTGATCATACTCTCTTAACCCCTCTTCTGCTTAATGAGGATGATGGAGCAGGTACCTCTAGTAAATCAGATTTTATTCCACCCCTTAGAAAGAGAAAAACATCCTTTAAATAGAAACTGTAGAAAAGGTGTTTGTGAATACTTTGTGATCTACAGAGATATTTGGCCTTACTAGAAACTTGTGCTTCTCTGTGAGCTGGCTCAGCTCCACTGGTAACATCCTTATCGAACTGATGGAACTGATAAACTGTATTGATATAAATCCTTCTGCTTTTTGACTGTAGATCTCTAAGCTGTTAAATTATCAGTATCTTCACTTGAAGTTCATGGAGACAGAGCCTCTGAGAGGGAAAGTGACTTGCTGATAGTATTTTGGCACAACTAGAATCAGAGCTTGTAAGTCTTGCTATAGTGGCATAAGAACCACTTAGCCTTTTTAGCTCTGCCAGAGTCTGTTGTGGTGCTATTATTGCCACACTCAGTTAAGGTTTTCTAATGAGCATTTTGTGACCTAGTGACTGGTTTGAATGTGTCTATCAGTTTGCAGGTTTCAGGGCAATTGCTGCTTTAAAATGAATAATATATTTCAAGTTTTTAAGCAGGGTAGGCTCAAGTTTGATTTGCTACCAGCTTTATGCCAACTTGTATTGACTTTTAAAAAGTAACTAATGATTTACTGTGGAAAGAGTGAGTACAGGATCAAACGTACTGGGTGATGGTTTTTAAATGGCTTGTTTTTCACTTCCTTGTCTTTCAGTTCTTATTTTGTTAACCTCATGTTTTAAAGTAGCTGTGTGTTATGCTTTCTGAAATCCACTGTGAGATATATTCTACTCTGAATGTATACACATAGCTTTTCCTAAGAGTAGTGGAAGTCATGAACATATACTGAATAATGCAATGCAGTACATAAATCCTATGGGGAATAAAAGTCCTGGCTAGAAGAAAAAGAAATCACAGTATTTCAAAATGCCAGTAGTAACATTGCAGGCACATGTTTGCCAATAATGAATGGAGGAGTAGAGGTATAATATTGGAACTGTCTTCTGCAGAGTGGTATCATATATAATCATACACACTGTCAGCTTGCTTGATTATGTTCGGGATTGCAAGCAGCACACTCAGAAACAAAGGAGAATTTCTTTTGTCCCCAAAATTTAATTTTCATGAGAGATATATGGAGGAATTAATTGGTGATTACAGCACAGGAACAAAAGTTCTTGTATCTTGCTGTATTTGCATAATAAACACACATTTGTGGATTCCTTTTAGAAAGATAATCACACATTCAGAAAAAAATCACTTCCTTAACTTAGGAAACAAACATTTACAGTGTTGAATTTTTATTATAGCAATTCAATTAATTGCCACAGTGTTTAATTTAATGTGCAGAAGCGGCACATGTTACCAATTATCTTAATTTTATAAAATCCAGGATCACAATTCGGTCTTTAATCAATATATCAGAACGTTACTCCATTAGCTGTTGTTTGTAAGAGGGCATCTCAATTGATTAGGCTGTAGATTTTTTATGGATCTTGTTTTATAAATTGAACCTATTCAAGTAAACATAACATTTGGTAATAGTCTTCATAGCAACTGTCAAAATGACTTATTGTTTTCCCAGCCTTGCATTCCTTCAGAATTAATAATACCTTTATGCCCTTTATAACACTTATTATTAAAGCCATAAAAGTTCTCCATGTTTAATGAGTGGATGTTTCATTATATGTATGGTTTGCTTGACAGACTGAAAATTTTCCTAATCTGTTTCTCTTTTCCCCTTGACTGAAGGATTGTAAATATGCAATTAGCAGCTGGAGTAGAAGTAAAAGCAGAAAATGTCAAGTGTCAAGTAGCTCCATTGAAAGACACATGATGCTTCAAGCTAAGACAGAAAGACAAAAGCATCTACCAACAAGGATGAAGGTTGCAAAATCTCTGTTTAAACATTCCATTAATCTCTTCCATGAAATAAATATAGTCAGTACATCCCGGAATGAGGAATCCACTGTCAAAACTGCAGTTTACTTTTGTAATAAAGCTCTGTGTGGTAATGCTCTACTTCATTGCCAGTAGACATTCTGGATTTGATCACTGTTAGAATTCACAAGGTATATCCCTTTATGTAACATATGGCCATATCACAGTAACAGAATTGATTTCCCAAGAATAAACATGCAAAAGGGTGCAACTGCATCATTGTATTTAGAGCACATTTCTCTTCTAGACCAAAACATCTATTTCTGCTTCCAAACAGTTGTCACCTGTGTTGTCTGTATGAAAATCTGGGTATGCCTTGACTCTAGTATGCAATGGCTGAGAGTACACTTTTGTCCAGTACTGTGGGAGAGGAATGTTGAAAGGAGTCAAAAGAGACATGTAGAGATATTTGTTTTCACTGACAAGCCAAGAATAACTATTTGCGGCAACATGTTATATTTAAAGCCCTATAAAAGTCTCTAAATTAAAGAGACTGAATTCTCTAGATGCTCCTGGTCATCAATATCAGTAGGAGAGGTTCAGTGTACGGCACAATGAGCAGAATAAGGCTGTTTTTAACCTACAGAGTTGAAGACTTTTCCAAGCCAAGCTATGCAGAGGCATGAATTGACTGGACAACTGGCCTGTTAGACTGTAATATTAGACCAGAATTAACCTTCCTGCATATTCTTAAAAGCAGCTACCATGGAATCCTCAGGGTTTAATGCTGGGAAACATATAGCTGTTCAGTGTGTGGCATAATAATACAAAGTTCTGGGAATAATCTGCCTACCAACAACTACAAAATCTTTTGATGGTTTTCTGGTCAAGAGGCTAGTGATTCAATCCCTCTCCCCACCTTCTTCATTTACTTTCTTAAGATTTTAAAAAAGCAAATAAGTGCTTCTATTGTCTTACATAACAATTTTCCATGTTTTACTGGTCATACATATTCAAGTTTATCCCAAGTTTTCACAGTTCTTAACATTTAATTTTGCCTGTCATATGCTAGCTAACATGCTTTATGTATATAATCTAAAAATGGCATGCTTATCTTGTCATCTGAGAGGATGACACAGAAAGAATCTTGAAAAGCATCTGTACGATGTGAGACAGCTCTGGTATTGATCAAAACAGAAATGGGTCCACTGGTGTTGTCCTCATTATGTTACAAGATAAAATTTATTCCTTCAAATCCCACTGATGTTTCTCTTGTGATTCAGCAGTTTCACACAGGTAGGACAAATGGAAGTGCTGAGCAGTCTCATGTGCCAGTCTCCCACGGGATGGGCTCCAGCCTGCCCAAGGCACATCCCTGTGAAGCATAAGCACACTGCTATGGGTCTGTGCAGCAGCTCTGCTCCATTCCCAGGGTGCTCCACAGGCTTGATCACAGTTTCTGACAGAACTCCATGGTAAGAGATATATTGGCTTATAGTCTGCTGCTTTTGGAGCATAGCTGATACAACAGAGAACTGACTGTGAGGAAGGATTTATAAAAAAAAAATTAAAAATAAAAAAATAAAAGCACAATCCAGAGCAATGAAAATTTCTTGACCTATGTAAAATATAAAGTACCTGCCAGCAAGTGTCTTACTTTTCTCAGAATTTATTTTGCACATACTGCTGAAACCCTGAGTAGCAGGAGTCTGGTTTGACATACTAGTTAACACTACTTAAGTAAGACTTCTTAGTCTGGGAATATACGTTCAAAGAGAACTTGGCCTTTCTTTAGGACAATGTGCTGAATTATTAGTGTTTCTGACCAAACAGTGGGACAAAGAGGAGATGGAGTTTACCAAGATGATCTGGGGCATGATCGCCTGAAAAGTCTATTAGTAATGAGGAGAAATCATACAAGAAAATAAAAAGGCCTGAAGTAAAGATCAAACTGTAGGTCAAAAGTATAGGACTTTAATGAGAAATCCTACAGGTTAGATTGATTTGCTTTTCAAACAAACAGCAACATTTTTTTTCAGCCCTCTCCCCACACCCCCCACCCCCCCAATAAAAAATATCCTTGAAGGATGACTACTTTAGCAGGGTGGGATATAGAATAAACAAGACTTATCTGTACCCAAAACCTAACTGACTAGCTCCAACTGGTCCTCAGTAAGAATGTTGCCATTTGAAAAGATTTTGCTCCTGATAATAAGTATCTCCTGAATTGTCATAATTTCATCTAAAAGTGACATTAATATATGTGCTTCAAGGTGTATTGCTAGGTAATAAAGATTAGGAGGAAATTCTGTGTTTCTAGGTAGATTACTCCCCATTTGTGGTTTCTTTTAATTTCTTGTTGAGAAGTGTTGAACACTGTCCCTTTTCAAAGCCAAAATCAGATATAGTTCACATTAGTGTAGCAAGTCCCACAGATCCTGTAATTACTTTGTTTGGTGTTACTTAAACAGGCCTATTAAACATGCAAGTAAAAAACTGTCCTGTCTGAGAAGAAATAACAAATTGCATATATATGTAATATGTATAATATGTATATTACATATATAAATATGTATAGACAGATAAGGGGCTAATTTTTGGCAGAATTATCTTCTTTGTGGTCCAGTAATGTTATTTTAAAAGAAAGATCTATATTCATGAATAGAAAAATGGATTGGAAAAGTACTGCATTTTTTACAGTTCATACTGTCTGTTTCCTTAAAGAAAGAGAAAAGTCTGCAAAGGAATTCAACTTCCACCAAATTCTCTGAAGACAGTATTCTCCATAAATCAGTCTCTTGCATGCAACACGTGATTTTGACAAGCTATTTTGGGGCTGTTTCTAAGATCTGGTTTTAAAACATGAAGTGAACTAGTAGGGAAGTGGTCCAAAAAGAATGAGAAATAGTTTGAAATTGTACCAGAGAGAATAATATTTTGTCTTCCAATGCGGTTTTACTTTTCAGGATCCCAGGGAAGGGGCATCACCAGCTGAGCATCTGATGGATGCCGTGGTCCCAGCTCTCCTGCATGACCAACATGTTGGAGATCAGCAGGCAGGGAAGGGGATCCCTCCCTTCTCCATCTCCTCTAACCTCTCTTTCTGTGTTAGTCAGACATTTGCACCCTGCCTCTCCTTTTCTCCTTCCTCCAGGATACAGAGAAGCAGAGAAGAAAGGGTAGGGAGAGACAAAGAAGAAAATACATTTTTTCCTTGTCACAAGAATTTGTTCAAGAAGTAAAAGTGTTCAAGGTCAATTTAAAAATTCTGGAGTCGTTCTCCACAATAAGAGATATTTTATTTGGAAAAAAGTAACTTTTTTTTTTTGGTTCTAAAGGAATGCACTTCCTTTGAACTTACTGAATTTTTGGCTTTCACCAGTTTATCAGTACAATGTAAAGATAGGAGGTTATCCTTGTCTCCACCTCAGATAAAACATTTGTACAAAAATTCCTCTAGACAGCTTTCCTCTCCATCTTTTTTACTTTTGGTTTTCATTCCTTTCTTCTTTCTTCTCCCCACCCACCAGAAGACAGAGACAGTTTTGGCAACCTAATCAATCACATTTGAATGAGTAATTTTAAGGATATTTAATTCAAAACTCTGCTAGATAATCTTGCTTAAACCAGTGGAAAGAAGTGTACAGGAGACTGGAAGAACTTAATTGAAACTAGGAAAGGAAACACTGTGATTATAGGATTCCAAAATGCCTGACTACAGAAGATATGACTGTGAAACAAAATGCCCTTTGTTTCACTCTCCATTGAGTGCTGCCACCAACATTGCCAGAACCCCCATTATTATTCATAAACAGAATTCTCCAGAACACCATATAGCTGTCATACTAGCAATACAGATTGTATTGTGTCACAAGCAAATGTTTTTTTCTTTATAACTGCTTGGCTCAATCTTTCTTTGTCCTTGGCACCAATGCCCATTTTTGTACAAATATATGTGGAGTAAAAACTAAGCCAACACCTGTAGCCACTCATCTGCTGAGGTTTCACAGCTGCAACACCCGCATGCCAACCTCCAGAAAAGGTCTTTCCCAGGAGTGGCTGTGAGTTTGGGGCTGCCTGGTTCCCAATTGCCTCCTTTAGCTTTGGTTAATCCAACGCTCATGAGTCCCCACCATCAAAGGCAAAAACTACTTATATATTGATAACCTTAGTACTAGACTATCCAAATTCATCAAGCTGCCTACTTTGCAAGAGGAAGAAAGGAAAGTCATTATTTAACTATTTTAAAACTACTTAAATTAATTCCTTCCCACCTTTTTGAAAAGAAATGAAAAGGCTTAGCAAAATGGATGACACTCAGTGACAAGACCAAAACCATATGAATCTTCTATTTGACACTCACTGAAGTGTTGGCAGCCCAAGCCAGATGAAGTTGTATTATATTTAATGCAGATGTGTCTTTCACTTTAAAAGAAACAGCTGCTTTTAATTTAAATTTCATTTACAATGGAGTCAGAGATTATCAAATGCCATTCCCCATTCACATCCAGCCCCCATAGGAAGCAGTATTAGATAAAATCCATGCAAGGTGGTATTCTTTGCTAAGGCTGGCTACACATGAGGGAATGTAAGGAAAAGTAAGAATGATAGACAAAGAATAAGGACACAGTGAGAACAGGCTCTATTTGAAGCTAAACTTTCATAGAATGATAATCAAAGACTGCACAAGCTCATAGAGCATAAGATCAAAGGTCTATCTAACTTGTCTCTAGCAGAGGGCCAGAGACTATGAAATGTCTGTGAAAATCAGAGGTTGTGGGGAGGAATCTCTCTCTTCCAAGTTTGAAAGACTTATGATTTATGGTCTCCTTGAGACAAAGAACCATCCAGGCCATCATGTTTAATCCCATCATTAAATGATGGTGGAAATACTATAGGATTTTTATATGAGTTCATCTATGAGAAAGTGTTCAGATCTGCAATTTTGAGCTTTCTTTAAAACACGAGGTTTTTCCCTGTGATCTGCAACTCTGAGACTTTTCACAAAGAGCTGTTAAAAATAAGGCAGTAAAGAACAATAGCTATATGTTATTATCCAGCATATTGCCCTACAAAATATCTGATATCATTGCCTTTTTCTCTCTGAGTATTATTTACTTAGATTATAAGTGCTCATCAACAAAGACATTTTATTTTCTATTATAACCTTAACTCACTTTTGTGAATATAAATAAAATAATACAAAATCCTCCCCCAAAAACCCCAACAAACCCAAGGAGCCTAAATTCCACTCCATTTTTTTGTTCAAAGATTAAGAAGGGATCTGTTAAAAACTGTGTCTGATCTCTCTGGTATACCAAAGCAGAGACACCTGGATCCAGGGTTTTAACTCTAAATCATTTAATCTTCTCTCTTTTTTCATCAAATCACAGAATTATAGTCACAGAATGGCTTGAGCTGGAAGGGACCTTAAAGACCATGCAGTTCCAATCTCCCTGTTGTGGAGAGGGATACCTTGTAGTAGATCATTTTTGCTCAAAGTCGCATCCAGCCTGGCTGGGAACATTTTCAGGGATGGGACATCCACAATTTCTCTGGGTAACCTCTTCCAGTGTCTCGCCACACATTTGTCTTTGTTTAAGGATGCAGTCTCATTATGATTTATATTTACACATTGGAAAATAATATAACTTCTTGTTGAAGTAATACTTGAGGTTTGCAGAACACGTTTTATAAAGGCAGTCTTGGAAACATGCCACAAACTTTTTTGATTGATGATGTATGCTAAATAAATTAAATTTGCTCACATGAGCAAATATAGGAGAAATGCTAATTTTTTTTTAAATTGTGGGTGTTGTGTGTGAGAATACATATAGTCCATCAAAAAGGAAAACAAAACCATTTGGTTTTGCCACAAGTAAAATGCCAACATTGCAGGAAACTGAGCCAAACTGAATAAATTCACTCACTGCTCCTACTAATGAACTCAGAAAAAAAAGTAACATAAAGATCCAAAAATGTTTAATTATAAAAACCTTGTTTTATGATGAAATTTTTTGAGTCTAGAAAAAATATTTTTGTTTTAATCTTTGCTGTAATTGCGTTCTCCTTATGTGGTAAAACTGATGACAAAATAAACAGTATGGAAAAAAAATAAAGAGTATAGGAAAATATTTTCAGTTCACTGTTATTAGCAAGACTGATGGAAGTAAAGCTGTCAATGAAAACTAGTAGCTTTAAGCCTAAAGATTTTAGAGGAGCCCAATAGTCTTTGGCCTATGCTACTAACTGCTGCAGCATTTCAGTGGGAGCTATGCAGTCACTCACTGTTTGGCACTGGCAAAATATTTTTTTGTTGTTGATAGAAGCTTGCTGTTCTGTTAAAATGAAGATACTTCTGAATGCAAATCTTTGAGTAGAGAAGTTAACTTTTGTATTTGCCTCAAGATCTGTGTTTTTTCAGTGAAATTACTACATTTTACCTTGGAACAAACCTAGAAAATAAGCGCCAAAAACATTAGAAACTGTCTATAAACATTTGCAGAGTAAAAAGAAATTATTGTCATAGTAACTTGGGCCCCAAATTTGCAGACCTACTTATACTGATATAACCCAGAGACACTCCATTCTTTGCCAGGTAATGCTTGACATTGGTGAAATGTGAGATCAGAATTTAGCCCAGAGACCTCGAATTAATTTTTAATCCTAAAACAACCTTTAAAATCTCATGCAGGGGAGGATAAGTATAGCCCAACAGAAGTTACATTTTACATTTCATGCAAACTTGCTTTAAACAAATCAGAACAAGTAACTTGTCTGTTGAATAAGTTATTCTAAATTTTGGTACATATTAAGGCTGACTAATATGCAGGGAAGAGGTTTTGGCACTTTGGTGAAAGCTTATTCGTTATATAAGATGAACAGCATTCAAGTGCAGAATACTCTATTCATCTATTGTACTCCCAAACCCAGGGAGTAGCTGCTGATAATGATTTTAGATGAGGTTTTATCAGCCTCCTTTTATAACTGTTCTTCATTCATAAACAACGTCCACAGAATGAACAACAGTGAAAGCTGGAAGAAAAAAAAATATTGCTGAATCCTCAAATTCTCTAATATTTGGAAGGGTAATAAAATTGAGAACGTGGCTCTGCCTTGACAGCACAAGAATAATTTCTTTTGAAAAGAGCAAAACCCTTCAGAAATAATGAAAACAAACCCACAAACCAAACACAGGTACTTTGTGACCTGATTATGAAATAGCCCTGTACTTACCTGCACTCCAGCTTTCACAAAGATAAGAGTTTCAGCCTTTACAGACTGACAGAGACTGATAGTCCTGAAAGGAGCCTGTACAAGTTGTATACAGAATCTGGAATGCAGCAAGTTTTACATTAATAAAATTAAATCCTTTTCAGAAAATATACAATTGGCCCTTTGAACACATTGTGGCATATTTTTTACAAAAGCTTTCTAACACCCACATAAGGCTGAACATGTAACAACTTTGTAGACATACTCAGCACCTAAAACTAAGATTTAAAAGATAAAGCTATCCAAACCCTCAGTATTCATTGAGGATTAATTAAGAAACTCTCTTTGCTACGTAATTTTTTCCCAAGAGTTTACCTCAGGATTTCCTGCATTTAGATACGAACCAGCTGAAGGATCTGATGTGGTTACTAATGGAAATTGAAAGTTGGATTAGTTGGGCTAGTGACACATTTTGGTGTGTAGTCCCTCTATCCCATGGTCCCTGTTTCATACATGAGCAGCATTCACACGCAGTGAATACAGGCTCTTCATGAGTGCTTTGAATGACCATCTGGAGCCTCTGTGGACCCTAATTAAATGTCTAGAGCTGGGCATTGCACTGTATTCTTGTTTTAAACTAGAAAAAAAAGAAAATGGGCATACTGTTTATTCTTTTTTTTTTTTCCCCCTGAAACATTTCATTTTTTCAAATGAAAATAAAGCAGGCAAAGCTGACTAGTTTTCTGCCTTTCTTTCTGGGGAGAAAATTTTGGATCAAGCAAGAAAGTGAGACATGAAGTTTAAATTAGACACAGAGACACCAGAGCTAGAAAAATCCAGTAACTACAGTCATGATTTGACTTGATAGAATGTGTTTTCAAGTTTACAGCCGTGGGATTTCCACTTCAAAATAATGAGAAGGGAAGTGGATGCAAAGAAATTTGACTGAAGAAAGCTGCCAGAAGAGCTACAGTTTGATGGCGTTTTCCCCAGAGTGCTTGTATCAGTGAAAATATAGAGCAGCAGTCCTGTAAATGTCAGCAAGGCCAGATACCATTAGAGATTTATACTGAGAGATGAAGCTGCTTTCCATTTAATTCAGAATTGAATTCAAAAACAGCCAATTTAGATATTTGATGTGAAGTGTTCTTTCAACATCAAATCCCATTAGAAAATTAGGACCTGATTCTTATTTGTATGAGAATATAAATGAGACTGTAGGGCAGTTGCAAAGGAGAAACTATATCTATGACAACACTAAGGTTTGGGATTAAGCCTTTTTTTACTGTTCTAGAGCAATCTGAACTGTACTGCACAGAGATAAGGATCATGCCCCCAAATAGCCTGAAACACTCAGGAGCAAGAGCACAGATATACACTATGGAGATAAAACAAACTGAGAGATTGTGCTAGAAACAAGCTCTAGGTCTAAGCACGTGCACCTCTCTCGTGCTTTCTCTTAAGAAAACTCCTCTCAATTAACTGCCATAAGGGAGATCATTAGCTGCAAAATCTATGGATATGAGGTTGGATTGGAGATGGGGGTAAAACCCACACAGGAAAAAAAAAGTATCCTCTTCTAGTTCAGTGACAAAATATGGAGAGCTTAATTTGGCCTAATAGAGTGGCATTCAGGCTTGATGAAGCCTTTTGAAACTAGTACACACAATAATACAGTTTCTCCATAATAAATATAACAGATGAGTAAATTTTCTCAGTGGTACAAACACCAAGAATTCATCAACCTGAGCAAACCTCATGTACATTGACTAAGGGACTGACCTCTGTTTGAAGGGGACTTTCCCATTTTACTAAGAAGAAGGTGGTGGTGGGTGTGAGGGGTTGGATGTAAAAGAGCAGAGCAGATAAACTGCAGAAGAGTGCAGAACAATCAACAGGAAGCCTCACAGACACTTGAAGCAGAAGCCTGAGGAGAAGCTATGACTGGAAGAACTGCTGAGCAAAGACCTGTTTAAGAAAAGGCTTGGAAGAAGGAAGGAATAAATTGATGGAATAAAATCTGTTGTCTGCAGAGGATTGAACCTGAATAAACAGATGGCACTATGCATAGAAATGCAAGTCCTAACCTGAGGTGGAAGTAAATTTCAAACCTCCTACTTCCCTCCCAGGCCCCTAGGACTACCTTGGAGCCCAAAGGGATACAAATGATGAAAAGAGATGAAGAGAAGTCTGACTATATTAAACAGATTTCTGGTCTGCTAGGGCTGTATTAGCTGTTTTGGGTGATATTCCTTTTTGAAAGTTTCTGTATATTTTGGCAGTTAGCATTTCAGCGGAAGTTTCATCTCCCACTCAAATTATGTTGCACATACGTACAAAGTACAGCAGAGGGGAAATGCAAAAAGTGTACTGTCTCTGGGAGCTGGTGCTGTGTGTGCAACTCCTTCCAGTGAGTAAGCAATTCCCTTCAGGTCAGACACGCAGAAAGATTCTTATATTTGTGATGATAAATGCTGTGATCTTTATTACTAATATGGGTAATATTAGAAATAATAATTAGCAATAATAGTAATAAGACTCTTCAGCTAAAGTATAAAGTGGAACCAGTAGTGGAGAAGTAAACAGAATGAGAAAAAATAATAAATTCTGCATTAATACTTTTTTAGTTTGTTTGGGTTTTGTTGTTTTTGTTGTTGCGTTGTTGTTGTTGTTGTCTCTGCTTATGCATGTGATTAATACAAATTTTCAAAAATCCTTTTTTTCCACAGGAGAAATAATTTACTCTGTCAGGACTACGACATTTGTGGTAGTGTAGAACTGGGCTTTTTGATTTGTTTTCTCTTTATAGCAGGCCAAACTGTAATAATGAACCTGACACTTCCCAAAGCCTAGAAAACTGGTCTGGGAATTGAAGTCACTGTTAGAGAAAGCTCTCTGTAACTAACAGCCAAATTCATCCCTGTTGCAATTTGGGTGGAGTCACTGAGTCACATCTGATTGTTTATATGAAGCAGATGAGGTTGCTGAATGAGATTTAGGGGTACAGAGAACAGTTGGAGAAGGTTAATATGAGAAGCTCTTTTTTTCCTGGATGCTAGTTTTTCCTGCTCAAAAATACTATTATAACACTGTCAAGTATTTTATTCCATTTCAACACTAAATTAAATTCATTGGCTAAAAGAGAAGGATTATAAAGCAAACTGATATTCTGTGTCTAATGTTGCCTGTAGCCTTCTTTCTTGTCAGCCCTCCATCTATCTTTTCTAGAGCTGTTTGTGTTCATGATCATCAAAAGAACATTATGAAAAGTGGTAGATGAACGGTTTTGCAGGGTAATAACAAAACTGGCCTAGTAGAAGCTGTTATTTTCTATACTGAAAACAAACCACAGTGTGTTTTAGTCCTCAGAGGATCTAATTGATGTCTTCATAAATTATATTTCAACCACTGTAAATTGCAGAGGGAAATTCTGGCCTCACTGGGTAAACTCCAAAGAATTCTGTGGGGTCATCAATTCATGTGTGGTGGCTGTCCTAAGGCTCTCTGAAATATACAGAGCTCGTAGCATAAGGCTACCTAGCTTTGTAACTTCTTCTTGTAAACAGATCCATACAGAAATAGTCATGTTATTGTAAACACTACCTTGTTTGCTTGCTGTGGAAGGATGCACTTGCTTATTCGCTGACATTTGCAAGTGCAAACAGGACCTAAATTCAGATGATCTGTGTGTGAAATCAGCCAACATAGAAAGAAGCAAATAATCTATCTATCTATCTATCTATCTATCTATCTATCTATCTATCTATCTATCTATCTATCTATCTATCTATCTTTTATTGGTAGTAGCAAATATTTAATGAATTTAGCTTTTTAAAATGTACCAAGGAAACTCCTCAACAGCAATGCAGTACGATGTAGCTGCTGCTCCTCAACAATGTTCTGCTTTGAAGGATTGGTCCTTTGATTAAGAAGAGATCTCAAGAGCTAAAATTGCTGACAGAGGGAAATAGTTTTCACTGGTATGAAGTAGTACTTCATTTCAGCATGGCAAGTACTGTGCAGTTCATGCTAACAGGAAGTATGTTAAGAGAGAGATGAACAATAAAAATGCTTCTAATGCATTTATTATTGTGAACATACATGCATTATATTCAAACACTCAGTATAACTTACTTAATGCCACAGGCCAATTAGATCATCTCCAATCACATGTGGAAAGAGCTCGAGCTAATCTAATTTGCCCAAGAATGCTCCATTTATTTCTGTGTTTCTAATGTTTTTATACCATTACAAAACAATCACTAAACATGCCCTCCAGTATGGAGCGTCTGTGCAATCAGAACGTAAGTTCAGAGGGCCATTCTTCCAGCAAAACAGTGATAACTGTACTGCTAAATTATGTTGCTTAATGGTCAATGGACCAATGGATGCCAAAATAAGGAACACTTGATTACAACACCTGAAAAGACTGCTAATATTCAATTGCAAGCACAGTCAACTGCTTAGTTTATCAGAGGAAGGAAAAAAAAGGAAAATGTCAAAAAAACCAGTACCGCCTCTAATTTTTTTAGTTCTGTGGCTTTTGCCTTGTGGCAGGGCTGATCTTTGTAGTGGATTGGTTGACTCAGGATCCTTTGTTTCTAAATTATTTTTTTCCTGCATTCAAAGTCCTAACCGTATGAAAAAGAATCTGAGGCTATAATATTGTAAAACTATAATATTGTAAAACCCATCAACAATAACAAAAACCCAACAACAAAAACCCCCCAAACCAAACACCCCCACTTCATTAAAAAAATCCCAACCAAATCAGTCAACAGCTCATGAAGAAAAATCTGAAGTTATACACGGTGTTTTTGCAAATTTTGGTACAAGAAAGTTTGGCTCCACAGTAAATAGGGCAATGAAGAAGACATTGGTGCCATTGTGCTGTCCTTAAATGAATGGAAATTTTACAGTTGAAAATTTTGTTATGCTTTATGAAAAATCTAGGGAGTGCTCATAATTTGACAGACACATCAAATTTATAGGCAGGGAGTACACATCACTGCATAACAAGTTGAAGGCTTGGGTCTTATGACAGGAAACATTTTGTTTCTCCATGTTTCACATGGGTTCCATTATCTCATTATTTCTATCTGCTGGCATCAGGGTTTATCATATGGATCAAGTTAGCCCTAATAGTCTGTTTTTCCCTCCTTGTCATCTTCACTCGGAGCTTTCAATCAGTACACTCACACAGTCTGAACCACTAACTGAAACTTGGGTTCTTTTGTCCTTTCCATTGCATTTCTCATAACTTTAATGCATGTAATACATTGTATTTCACTGACACTGGGGAGTGTCATGAACATCCAAGAGACTCCTACCCATATTTTTCAAAATATTTTCTTGGTAAAACCAAGACGGGGACTGTATCCATCAGAACCCAGAAATATTCACTGCCATGTTAGCCTCATTCAAGCAGTGTTCTGCAGCTGTAGTTGCAACTTCATTCAGTGTCTTCAATAAAACTATACTTTTCCCTGGAGTAATTGAAGTAAAACATAATATTTAGTTGTATACTGTATCACACATGAAATGCAATGATCTGAACTTGCAATATGTTGAAACCCTTCATCACAGCACAAACTGAACAGTAAGCAAGGTCTAGTGTATGTTACAGGACATTAAAATGAGCATTCAACCAAAAGAAATCATAAGCTGACTCTGCCATAAATCTTGTGCACCCCTGGTGGCTATTAAAATTCCACCAAAATTCACATGCTAACGATGTGATTCCAATCAATCTAATTTGCCAACCTTGTGGGCTGATAAAAGCTATCACACAATTATGATTAACTCATTGCTGCTGGAAGCAGGATTTTGCAAAATGCAAAACAAGGCAGAAAGTTTGGTTTCCTCAACACTGAGAAGTTAATAGGAAACTGTAAACCTTAAGGAAAATGTTATGCCAGTTCATAAAAATCTCTGTATTCAGGAAGGACTGAATCTACATTTTCAAGCACTCTGTTGATCAAGCAGTCAAATCATTTGTACTGCAACCGTTTTCAAATGCCATTAATATATATACTCTTAAAAGCTGGAAGTTTCTTCTTCATCCCACTCCCACTTCTCCTATGGGCTTCAATCTCCTCTTTAACAAATCAGGGAGGTGTCCATTTACAGAGAGGGGGAAATAACTCCATTAATCACAGAAAACAATTTTTTATGTAGAAAGAAAAGCACACACCACACTTTTTCCACATGAAGACGTGACATCCATGTGGAAAGGGCCTGAATTGGTTTTTATGAATAGGGCCCTTGGTGACTAATTCTTTTCTGGGGAGGGTAACAGGCAAATATTATCCAGATGCATTCCTCTGGAATTATTCCCAGTTTCTGGAAGTGAAACCTACTGTACCTGTAGTACAATACAGGGTAGTCAGTGAAACTTGATATCAGCATAAATAGTGCAATACTCTTCCCTTTGCTTCTCACCGTTGATATAAAAATCTGATCCGTTGTAAACATCTACCAAATCACCTTCCACTAATTCAGTAATATCTGTGCCTATTCACACACAGATCTGTGTATGTGAGGGCAAAGTAACTCTTAGGCTGTAATCCACCTCAACAACTGACTCAAAGAAAGATGTTCTAGCTTTGAAAACTTTCTGACTCCAGCCAACAAATGGATTTTTTTCATCTATTTAAAATTATTTTTAGAATGGAAATGCTGTAACCATCATCTTCAGACAATGTTAGTGTGCCGATTTAGAAGTCCAATGCCAGAACTAGACACAATAGTGCTAAAAAAGTACTCCTGAAACATTTCTTTTTGCAGTTTATTCATGGTGAGCTACCTTTTAGACACAGAGTTCAAAACATTTGAAAGAAACAATAACTGCTGTTACACTCAAAGTATGGACATGGGGCAAGCGGATGTGAAGGGACTTGCACAAACCGTTCAACAAACATCTCCAGTGGCGGTGTCAAAGATTACGAAAGTTAAGTATAAGAAAGCCCTCAACAAATAGTTCTAAGTAAAGACCAGCCTTTCAGTTATTCTTCAGAGTGGTGATAAGTACTTGTAAGTGCTGGAACAGTTTGAAAATACTCCTCCAGAACAGAGAACAAACAGTGTTGTCATGACACACTGTCCAGCTATTTGCCAAACTAAATAAGAAAAATCTCATTTTCCTAAAATTAAAAAAGTCCATTTTCAACCCTACAAGGTTTATTTATTCTTATGAATTGTAATATTTCTTTGTACCTATAAAGAAAGAGGAGTCATGTATGTATTCTACACCTTGTCAGTACCTCTACTTTTTTAACAGTTTGTAATTACTTCCAGTAATTTATGAGATATTATACTGAAATTTTAAATCTTTTACGCTATATCAGTTGCTCTTCTAATTGTAGCTATTGAAAACTCTTGCCTACCTCCATAACCGGTAAACAGATATACAGATTTCCAGGGGCTGTTTCACCAAATTTAAGACAGACATCTAGGATAAATACTCTTTTTGAGCTATGGTGCTTTATCCCTTCCATAGAAAGAATGTAAACAACTATCTTATAACAGAGACTTGTGTTTTAGATTGCTGCAGTTAGGGGAAAGTCACCACTAGGGTCCACCTTGTTCTTTCTGAGACTTCTAGGTGAGTTGTACAGAGGGCAAATCACCTTTACTGATTCACAATCAGAAAAAAAGGAATTCATAAATATTTTAAACCCTCTATTTACAAGTTACTAATACTGGAAGAAGTTCTGTTGTGATTTTCTCATTAGGAAATAGATAAGAAATGCCATATTTGTGGTAGCATGAGTGAGTACAGAGTTTATTGTCACTTCTCTGAGAAAAGCTAAGTCACCCTGACTCCTGATGACACAAGACCAGCACAAAACAGCACATCAGACCTTTGTTGCAGAAAGCCATTCTCAGAGCATCAAATGTTCCAAAGTGTAGCAGTGAAGGTTTAGATTCTGATTTGTAAAAATATTCTACCCTTTCCACAGACAGGTACCTACTCTACATAATTTAGGTAAATATGTCCATATTAGTGGTATGAAAAATAAATCAATGCCAACTACTTCTTCTCCTTCTCTGCCAGGTAGTCCCTGGAGGAAATGACTGGAAATTACCTTCATAATTTCAATGTTCTTCTCTAATGCAAGGGTAGCTTCTTCTTGTATAAAGGGCAATCCAGGATAGTGGTCAGAGCTCCTGTGATATTATCTGAGAAGATGATTTAAAAGCTTTACATTATAATAGCTTTTCTAGAAAACAATTTCTCCAATGATTTTAACCACAAAGCAATTTATTATGCAGGTACCAAAAGCTTCTTTTTTAGCAAGGCAAAGAGTTGATCCTCTGTTACTACTCAAACTGAAGATCTCACAGCCTATGCAAGAAATAAGTCATGTATTTGGGCACTGTTAATGGCCTTCTTTTTTAGTGCAATATAAAAAATGGAGATCTATCTGTATATCATATTTTGTTTCACTAAAATTAATAGGTATTTGGTAAGGAAAACAAGTATAAAATATTATGGTGAACAGAATGTATGGTGAAAATAATGTATAGTGAAACATAGGTGAAAATAATTTTTGTATGAAGATGGCTAATCCTGAAAAACCTTTAGAGGTGTGTGTTTACTAATGAAATCACTGTTTATCATTTGCTGAAGTATTTGCAGAAGCTAGTTCTTCACATAGCAAGGGTTGGACTTCAAGTACTTTAGAAATGTGAGAACACACACTTGTATAAGTTTTTTTGAAACATGTAGCCTGGTTCCCACAAATACTGTTTCCTACTACTGGAACAGAACACTAAGGCAGAACATTTTTCAAAATGTTCTTATTTGCTGGAATACTGAACAAAATTCCAATGCTAAAGGCCACACTAGACATCTTGAAATAATGTTGCAACTTTTGTAATAGCAACAGAAATAAAAACATACTGTGCTGACTAGAGGAAAATCTGCTGATGTTTTCTTCAGTTCTCTTTCACTTTTGCCTTGCTTATTGGTTTTATTTATTCTGTTTCTAGGAACAAGAAAGCTATAGACTAATTTTCCTGAGAAGATGATATTCCAGCAGCCGTAGTCATCTGGGCTGGAGAAAATCAGCTGTCATACATGCTGTGAAATGAAGCAAGGGTTTAAAAAGGCCTTATAAATACATCCACTCCTCACTAGCACTGAAATGGATTCCTCCCCTTCTCTGACTTAATATAACCCGAATTTGACCTGTAGGGCATATTGCAAGGCTCATCTTTTTTCACTCTGTTTGAAAATGGGGTATGCAATGGCCATTGTAAAAGCAGAGCATTGATTGAGCAGGGAGGGAGGATCAGAATGTGAAGAGATGCTTTTTAAATTGCTCTATCAGGAGGTATTTTCAGATTACATCAATGGCATTTAGGCCATATGGAGAAGTTGCTTTTTCACATTTTCAGGAATCTAAATAAATAAATAAATAACTCTGTTGCAATGGGCTATGAGCTGTGAGTATTAATTTTTCATGCTGCCTGTTACTAGCCTCTACAGTCCTCCTTCTTCAGCTGAGATTTTTGGGGTCAGGGAGTCATCCTGACAGGGTGGGTAAAAGTGCTCAGTTTGCCAAGGAATATAAATAGGACTAATTTACCAGTATACCATCCTTGCTTACAACTAAATCTTTCTCTTTTTTTTCCTTTCTGAGCTGTCAGAGAGCATATCCATCTACAAATGCACGCTTCTCTTCAGTGTGTGATGTAGACCTCTTATGACTGCTATTTGCAGGGCTCTGCCTGCTGAGTGGGTCAGGCAAAGCTCTCACTCACCACTCTGGCACTGGCAGTGGCATCCCAGTTGCATCCTAGTTATTCTAACTTGTAGCATCGCCCCTGGTATTTTATTCTTGAAAAACAATCACAATAAGCTGCTAATTAATGATGGGGTGCCATTGATCCCATAGTCAGCATGAATCGGAGTGCCATGCAAAAGGTTTAGTAATGCCTGGACCATAAGTCACTATGGCATGTCCTCTGAGGAAATCTGGCAACTCTTTCCCCTCAAAAGTCAGGATGCTCCATCACCTGCATTGAACTGAACTATGAATGCTCAGGTGCTGCACGTGCCAGCAGCAGCACTAATCACTCTCATTTCAGAGTTGGTATTAAAGACTCTATTCATGCCCCAAGGAGTGCTGTGCAGCTGTTCAGTGCTTTCTTTTAGAACATGTGTGTGGGAGGTAGGTTGCATAAGGATACATAGTCCTATATTATGTCCTCATCTGTATGTGGGAGGGTTTGAGCAAGCAGCAGCACATCTCAGTTTAAAAAAGGCCTTGAAGAAACACCTCTTTTGGCTCATAGAACAGATCACATGATCATTTCAAGATGTTTCTGCAGCACCTCAAGAACAGCAAAACCCTTGATTTTCTTCCTTAGGGAAATGGAAGAAAGTTGCTTCCAGGAGACCTGTACCACCAAAGCAGAGGTCTTACTGGCCACACACACTGCTGCTGCTTAGCAATAGCTACTTGCCATCTGGGCTTGTGCTGATAACTGTTGAATGATGTTGGTGAGATCAGCGCATCTAAAGGAAAAACAGCCTTGTTTCTGTAGGATTATAAGTTCTGACTACAAATCATAGGGCTACCCTTTTCAGACCAAATATGTATCTTCTAATATCTCCTTAATATGTCAGAGTGAAGCACAGCAAAGTATCAGTAGGCATCAGAACTGAAGTTTTGAAGAGAAATAAATTCTTATAGTGGACCACATGAAGAAAACCTGCCCTTTGTTTGTCTGTGCCTTTTTGGGTGACTTGTTCTTAATAATCTCTTGGGCAATACCAGTGCCTGAATCTATTTTATATTTTTTCCCCTTGGATGACTCAGAAACCTAAGAACTCTCTACTAGACCTCTTTCAACTTCACTCTAAGTACCAAGCACCATTTTTAAAAGAGCTCTTGGAGGGTGATCACCTTATAAATAAGGGATTAGCACAGAGCTGTATTCACTATTTTTTGCTCACCATCGCTGTTGTACCGGCTCCTGTCCAGTTCTCAAAAACTGCCCCCAAAAATTTCATATTAGCAAGAAAGGACTTTTTAAATCATCCAAAGAAACTTATGCAACTCTTCATTTTAATACTTATTTTCTCAATTTGCTGTCTTTGTGGGGTATGCTCCTGATCTATATAGCATGTTATAGGAGGATTTTTTTTGAAATGTAAAGAACTAAGTTTCTAAATATCAAGACCAGTAAACAATTAACATAAGAAGAAGAAAAAGGCCCAAATTATTCTAGATTTTTGATAAAGAGATTTCCAATAAGTTCAATAAGTATTCTTTTAACTATTTTTAGATAGGATTTATATATTAACTTTTCTGGGAGCTTTTCTTAACCATGTTGCAGAGGTCTGTGTATTGAAAAGTGAACTTTCAGAAAAATTGAAGTTTCTGAATGCAAATTTTTAATTATGTTAAAATTACCTTTTTAATCTTTGGAAAAAACTAAGCTTTTTCACATAAGGAATCTGATGAAAGAATGAAGCAAAATATGATGAAGGAATCTGAGAAAAGAGTAGGGCATTAAGTGATCTAGTTAAAAAACATTTGGGTTCAGTATTTTAATGACTAATCCCTTCTTCCATTGCCTAAATTAACATAGGATTCTAGATAAAGGTGTTTCTCAGAATGAAGAAGAAATGGAGAAACTGATGATGTTTAAGAGGTTTCAATGCCTTCTTTATTCCTCTCAGAGCCATACTAAGCACAGGGTTTGGGCACACAAAACCCACAACCTTCATGATTTTGGGAGATAATTTCTGGAACTTCTTTCACATTAGTTTCTCCAAGACTATCATACTGTCCCAGGAAATGCTTTTCCCTATGGGCTGGACATCTCTCTCCATTTCCTCCTACAAAACATTCTGCTATATGCCTATCACCTTGGCAATGGGCACCAAGATACTTCTTCAAGGTCCTGTGATGAAGAATATGATTCATGCTTACAAAATATGGCTTCCAGGACCAGGGCAGAACCATGGGGGTAATATCATGCAACTTTGTGCAACTTAAGAATTAATATGTGATAAGTATATAAAAAAATGCTCACTGGTTATGTAGCTCTATTGTCTATTTTAATAACCCATTGTGTCAATTTTTGAATTAGTAAAAATGTCCTCAGTATTCATGTATTTTCCATGCTGATACTTTACATGTAGTTGTTATTGACTGACTAAAAAATTTTAATTACTGCTATTGAATTTCTAGCCAGGCTGTTGATTCAATATACATATGCCATTAGTATGAGCTTATTTAGATAACATTGTCTTGTTCCACAGGCATTTGTAAAATGATCTGCATTGAAGAACACAACCTCTCAGCCGTCACATTATCAATACATTGATTTATTTATGAATAATTTTCTATTTATCTCTTCTAGAAGTAATCAGAAAAGAGTCACTTTAAATAAACGTCTCTTCACAGATGATTGATTGATTATAGAAAATGTAATTTCCTATCCTTTCCAAAGATCTAGTTTCACATATAACTAAACATTTAACTGTATTGGATGCAAGTTGATTTTACTTTTCTCATGACAGAAAGGTTAAATCAATGACTTATAGCTGAACACTGAATCCTTTCTTACTTCAAGTATAGCTCCCTTTACAAGGAATAAGCAGAAAAGAAACCATCTGAAAACATGGATATTTCAGTCAAAAATATTTGAGTGGAGAAATTGTCCATGTATGTGTCTCTATGTAAAAGGATTCATGTTGCCATTTCTAGCCCAAAGCACTGAAAAGTTGCATAACAATAAAATATGTTTATATTGGACATGACATGCTTTCAGCTACCCTGATGCAACCCATGGAAAACAGTGAGGCAGCATATAAACAAATAAGCAAAAGATATCCCATTAATTCTTACTCCTCAAGAAGAAAACATATGGACATTCAGTAGTTTCAATTTGTGAAGTAAAGAAGATCCAGAGGTGCCCCTGGGCTGAATGGGCTGACCAGCAGGTGAGGGTCCAGGGGTGTAGCTAGCAACTCTTCCTTGTCCCTGCTCCCTGAACCAGCCTCAAAGAAGGATGTGTGGGCCCCAGGAAGCCAGAATGGACAGCCTACAGATGGTGGGCTGGACACCCACTGCAGCCACAGGGACTTCACATCTTATCCAGGTTCGTCAGGCCTTGTTACGGTTTTCCTGCTGGGCAGCAGTACCCTCCATCCCTTTTACTGACACATATTCAGTGTTCTCTTCTGGTTTTTGAACAATTTCTTGGCTTGATGGGCACTCAAATTTTTTTAAAAAAATATTTAGCAATATTAAGATCATGTCTTGGTCTTTGTCAAGTGTGCTGAGGCATAGTTTTATCTCAGTGCCTAAAATGTTTATGACTTCAGGTTCCTAGCCATGGAAGTTTTCCTGGCAAAACAGGGTGGATTGCAGCTTGGACCTTTAGAGAACAGGAGGGATAAGCCATACCATGTGATGAAATAGCGTTTCTTTGTCAAACATCATTGGTTTCAGTTATGACTCAATATGAAAAGACAGGTTCCTAAAGAAAGTTTCCACATTTCAGTGCCATTCATAAATATTTTAACTTGTTTTTACTTAATGCACAAATGAAAAAACCATAAAGAGGATTTGACCTTAAACCCTTAATTGACAAAGACTAGTTTAAATCCTCTGCAGCGGCCGACTAATGCAGTAACATTATGAATCATAAGGAATCTTAGCATGATGCATTCCCATTGTCACTGAACTAGTTAAAGCCAGTGAAGCATGACTAAATTGTTGTGACATTTTCCCAGCCCTACTATTACCTGTCAGATGGGAAAAAATCAAGGCGTCAGGACAAGCTTCCATATTGATGTGCTTGCTGTTGATATTAATTGATGTAAATGGATAAGCTTGTCCATCAACAGTAACAAGCACATCTGCTCATTGTAAAAAGAAATCTTCTTAACCTTCTGTTCTTTTCAGACTCCTTTGATATGAAAAAATACTCACTTCTATACTCAGAAAATATGATGTCTATTATGTTTGTTTTTATATTTTTTTCTTCTAATTTGCTGACAAAATGAAATATGAACTATTCTGGTATTTCATGTTTTTGCTCACAATAGATTGAGTTATATAAAGTAGGACATGGACAAATTACAAAAGCCAGAACAAGCAGGGTACCTAATAGTCTTATATAACCACAAACAGTCTGCATCTGCTTTAATCCATCATCTTCCTTAGTGCTCTTTGGAAAAAAAATAAATAAATCTTTCTTTCTCTTTATTCATTTTAAGCACAAAGAAGTTTTCCATGGACTAAAATAGCAAGACTTTTCCTGAGAAGTACTACAGAGATATATAGCAAAGAATCCTTTGGGTTTTTTCCTTGATGAATTTACTAATTCCTGATGAATACTACATGTTGTGATACAAACAGAACTCTCCTAAAGATCTTGTAGGAGAATAGCACTTTTGAAAACAAAGCCTGCTCATAGAGAAAATATTTTTTTCAAATGTCATCCTCTGTCCTATGCTTTTTTTTTCCTGGTAAAAAATAAAAGTAAAAATGATTAAGAGTATAATATAAATAATAATTCTGAATTCCATGTATTTTCATTCAGTTATGGTTTGAGTTTAATGAGAAATGTGATGTCTCCTAGCAGAAATAAAGTATGCACTGAGCATCATGTTTGTTTTGAAATCATATTAATGAAGGCAGCCACTGCTGCAGACTATATTTAGCGTTTCTGTTGATAGAAACACAGAATAATTCAGAAATATCTTCATGTTGGTGAAATATTTACTGGAAAATCAAACCAAATATTGAGAGAAAGGTAAATGTAAATGTAATCAAGTTAAACAAAAATACTTTAAATACTGTACATAAGCAGATGATATACCTTGAAGTGAATAGTAATGTTTTTAAAAACCTAAATATTGCCATTGTCTTATAGAAAACTTTTTACTCAATTTTTTTAATGTTCTACCTAACATAGCTGTATTATGAAGTTCAAGTAATCTGAAAGCAATGCTGAGATCTGAAAGAGGCATCTGAAGGCTAAAAGGATGCCAAATTAAACTTCAACTCATTATCGTCTTTGTTATGCCAGCATATGTCTTTTTCCAGAAATGTCTTCCAGTCCTTCTGAAGCTGCGGTCAGAAATCCAGACTGTTTGCACTTCCTGGGAATACTTTAAACAAAGGGAATCTGTTAGGTTATTGTTAAATTGTTTCGGTTTTTCTTTGGACCTCTTTATGAACAATACTCCCACATTAAGTCCCTAGCAAATTAAACTTTGTTCTGAAGTCTGCAAGTTACAGTTAGCCACTATTTATAACGCTCACACTCAAGGGAAAGTGTAGAGATTTCAATACGGTCCAGATTACAGCCCGGGAAGCTTTTGTCTTCCCAGCACATCTGATACACACGAGTTGCTGGAAAGCCCTTTTCAGTTGTTTAAGAGCTATTTGAAATAGCCAGGAAAATGTCAGCCAGCACAAACACAATGCTTGATATGATACTTCTTTTGAATCATTCTTCCATTTCAGAACAGAAAAGCAAAAAATATGTTGAAATTTCATTTCAGTGTGATATCACTTTCTTTTGATCATTCACTTCAGCAGGAGTATGGAGTATTTATGTGTGAGTCCCAAATTTTCTGCTGATGTAAACAAATGAAAGAACATTGAGGAGCCCCACTGAATTGTAACCATTTACCAGAGCAGAGATCATGTCCCAAAAACTTCAAAAGGTAGAAAATCCATTTTCTACTACTAAACATCTATGTTTTAAACAATTATGCTTGAAATAAAAGAAAAAAAAAATCTTTATATCAGACCCAAAGAGACAGAAAATCCACTGTAGAGGTATAATTCACTTTGAATGTAAATAAATAATGTACTATGGCTTCTATTTTCTCCTTCTAATGCTTTTAAAGAATGAAAGATTTCCTTATAATTTAAAACTACATTAGTCAGTAACCCTTCACAATATTTGATCTAAACCAATTTTAGAAACAGTTCAAAGAAATACCATTGATAGGAAATAAAGGAAAATTATGCATTAAATAAAGTGGATTTTTAAAAGTTAATACTTTTTATGACCAAAAGAGGTTATACAATTTTATAGTCTTTGTATTTATATTTTTTTACAGAGACAAAGAAAGGCATTTTTCTCCAACTCATCTGCAGGATGTTAACTACAGCTTGGCCAAATTTCAAGAATTAGCAACAATTGCATTAAGTCCTCCACAGATACTAAATAACAGCTATGATCTAATCAGAAATTATTCCTCTCAGGATTTGATTTTACTCAAATACAAATCAGATAAATTAAGAAATATAGGAGGAAATAACAGGCTCAATCTGAGTAATGATTTTTAATAATCACTGATCACAATTGTATTTTAACTTAAAACCTAAAATTGAATGCTACCTCATTTCCCTAGCAGTCCAAACAACTCTTTGAAAACAGAAATAACATTATGACGGTATTTAATTTCTATCATGGAAACTATATCATGTATTGCAGTACAGAGAGCATTGCTACAATCATTGCAGTAATTATTTGGATGTTGTTGAGTACTCAATAGGTCATGCCATGATTTATCACAGCTTTCTCAATAATTGAAATTTACGATAAACACAATGATCAAAACCTCTTATAATCTGGATTCTGAAATAACTCAATCCAATTTAGAATAATTATTCAGTTCTAAAGTATTGTAACTTAGAGCAGAAATTGCGCCTCTCTTTGGGTGTTTGTGTGTGTTAAAGTGTCTATGACTGTAAGTACTTCTTTTTAGTGAAGTCAGATATACTCCTACCACATCCATATGGTTCAAGTCTTTGGGATTTATGATCATTAAATATATTGCATTTCAAACAAATTAAAATCCAAAAACTGGAGAAAAAAACACTTGATTTCTTAGACTAGAGACATGATGTTAAAAAAAATCCCCTAACACTGTGAAGAGAGCTGTAACTTTCTTTTAACTAAAATGCATATTTGAGATGATGAAACAATTCAAAAATTCATGTATAATTTATCATTTTTCAGCAAAAACATTTTAAAAAGTCAAAACACTTCACTCTGACATTTTCAAGTGAAATGTTTTGATTTTTTTCATTTCAAAACAACTTTTCATTTAGAAAAATTTAGCACCTTTTTAGATGTTCCCCTGAATATTTAATATTTTGGTCAATATGAAAGTAAAGTCTCAGATCTCTTTACTTAGGGAATATTAAAAATATTCAAATTATTTTACCAATTGATTATTCTTTATCCAACTGATCAAAAAATTCAGTTAGTCACACAGGTTTCTCCCAGCACTCCTGTAAGACTACCATGACTCAATACCCATTTCAACTCCATTAGATGCACATGAGAGACATGTCTAAGCTTCCAGCATTCATGTTACTGCTCTGTAAATGTTAATGCAGATTTGGCCCAGAAAATATGTCTTGTCTGAGGAGGAATGATACATCAGTAATGGCAGTAGATGGAAGCAACAGACTAGTCCTGATAGATCTCATGCTACTGGCATCCCTCCTTTTGCCAGAAGTTTTACAGCATGGTAAAAAAAAGAAAATAAGTAACTAGACAAGAGGAAAAAAAGAAGTACTTGCATGGATATGGTCTATATATTTATACTGAATATGATGTTAATCACTACACTAATCTACTGGTGATGCTAATCACCACACTACGGCTCTGTGGAATTACATTGCTATCACAACATTACACTGCTAGCACCCACTGGTTTGTATCGCACAGGTCATCCTCTTCTCTCTCTGCTATCATGCAAGCTTCTTGGCACAACATTCCCCGATAAAGCTGAAGAATGAATCAGAAGATGAATTTTAAATATGGAGAAACTGGCTTTTGACTTATTCATATCTAGTAATAAAGTCTTGACTGTTATCCTGTTTGTTTTCTGATTCCACATCCACCGTAAGAGGTCAGTTTTGTACTCTAAGGATAATATGGAAGTAAAGCTGAATTTGCTCAGAGAGCAAGCATGCTGAAACTTCCATGAGGACTCAGATGGACATTAGCTTTAGAGCTTTTTTCAGGAGTGGGTTTAGCATCTCCTGGGTAGATAGGTAGAGGCACTGAAAATGCAGAAGTAGACACTGAAAGATTGAATACTTTGGTCTTACTTTTAGAGCATGTACTTGAAGAAATTGGTGAAGTAGATCCCACATATTTCAGCTACCTGTAACTGCAAGTCACTAATATCAGTAACTCTGTTATAATTCTTCAAGGTGCTGAAAGAATCAACACCAAAGAAAGCTAGAGTCTTCCTTTTGTTACATTTGAGCCTGAAGCATGCTGTGTGTCATCATATGAACCTAGAGGATTCTCTGCTTTACAAGAGCCTTGTAGAGAAGAGCCTTCCTCCTAAGATTGGAGCTGCAGTCAAAAAGCAAAGAAAGCAGCTTTATGTGCAGCAATAACCCTGCATCCTAAACACTCTCTCCAGATTTTTACTCACTTTTTTCTTTTTTTTTTCTTTTTGTGAAAGAGTTATAAAAAGCATAAGGCAGAGACTTTAGCATAAGGGAGAGCTGCAAGAGACAATGGGTTAAATCTTGACCAAGTGAATCAAATGTGCAGGGAATCATACACCTGCACAGGCTAGAAATAAGATCGTTTCAAAGCTTATAACTGAACCTGATGCTGTCCTTTAATGTGCAACTAAACAATTCATAAAGTTCACGGTTGGACTTGACCCCTGTTACTGCGCTCCTTCTTGGCAGTGTTTCTTGGGAAAAGCTATTGCACAGCTCAGTACAGGATAACAGAGGTTTATTTGAAGCAAACCAAGGATTATCCTGATCAGATCCCTACAGACATGCTGACTGTGGACTAAACAATATGTTAGGTATCAAACTGTACAGACCTGAGATGTTTTAGACTGGGAGATCTTCAGACTTCTTTTCCCCTTATAATTAGATTTTTCACATGATTACTTCTCTAATTTGTTATATTTAAAAAATTAAAATTACATTAAATTATATTCATAAAAATTGAAACAATGTGTTTGTATCCTAGTGTTTTGAAACCAGGTTTTTTTTGTGTCAGGGAACATATTACCAAGTACATGTGCTACAGCTATTAGGAGTTACCAGATTTGGTGATCAATCTGCTTTTTTTTGTGTTTTCTATGCAGGTCAAGCTTACTTATGAATTTTGCTTTATTTGATAAGTGGTGAGGGGGCTTTCAGCTGTTGTGGAAAACATGTATTAATGATGCACAGAATACTCCAAGCTACAAGAGGTGGTAGAACTCCTGAAGTGCCATTAGATGCCTAAACATACTGAAAAACACAAAATCTGTCAGCAGAATAATCTTACAGTCATTGAAGTAGTCATAGTATACATATGAATGAACATGAGTCATTTTGGTGGCAATTTCTGACCTTCATGGCTCAGATGATGCAGATATATGTCTTATGTACTCATCCAGGATAAGATCTGCCAACACAAACACTGAAATCATATTTGAAGCCAAATAAGTAGCATACATATGTGTAGCAAAAACTTTGCTCTTAACCTGCTCTTTGGTTCTGAGAGAAATGGGTTATTTGAAAGGCACAAAAAGTGTGAAACAATCTGGCTTTGCCAAGGTTTGCTGTTCAAACTGCCTTGCTTTAGGCATTGAAGTAATGTGAGTCTTGAAAATAAGAAGTTAAATATTTAGTCTCTCTAGAGCAGCCGAGAGAGATGGTCTTCTATGAGGTGTGATTCATCTAGGAAACTTGAGACACTAGAGTCGTGTAAAGTTAGTGTGTATATAGTCCCAAGGAAATGGACTGATGATAGGGGTAAGGTAACCAGATCTTTAAAAAGTACTTTTTTAAAGTGACAAATATCCTCTTCTCACCTGTATTTTGAAAGACAGACACATATTCACATCCTTTCAAGAGTTTATGCTTTATAAATTAGAATTATTTTGCAATAAATTGTAAATCTAATAGTAAACAACTATAGACATCACCGAGGTCAACATCAGGGCCACGAAAAATAGTAAAATGGAAACTAGTAGTTTATGAATGTGAAGAGCACATGGTACCTGGAACTTTTCTCATCACTTCTCTGTGAGGCAGAATTACCTGTTTTAAATTAACTTGTCTCTGTAGCTGTGAAAGTGCATTTCTTTTTTGTCATCTAGACACAACCATCTCTTCAGGGCAGAAATAACTGAAGTTACCAGAGACCAATATCTACATATAAAGTTTCTTCTTCAATGGAATCATATGTAGCAGGGCACTCTACCCATGGTGATTGGTAGTATTGTCGGACACAGTTCAGAGTGGAATGATCGGTTGGAGAAAAAAAATCAATCTAGAAGCTTTCATAAGATATATTTCAACTTGTCGAAGAGCAGAAACCACTGTATATTAATAAAGACAGGTAAAGCTGAATTTGTTGTGCCAGCAGCTCTCTTTCTGACCTGTCCTGCAGTGAGTGGTGGTTCCTGGGTTGCTACATGGCAGGCACCTGCTGGAGGTTATGTATCCCAGAGCTGGGCCTGGACTGTGAATCCTGCTGCAGCTCCAGCCCTACTAGTCTCTCCTGGCACAGTCAGCATTACTTCAGAGTCAGATCAGAAGGCAAAAATGTCATAGTACAGCTAACAGGAACATTGCTTTTTCTCTTCTTCCTGCTAGGTGACCTGATTTTTCTTTCTCATTTTCCTCTCTTGCCTTTATTCCGACAGAAGGAGTGGTGTAGCAGCAATATCAATGGTGATGCTGCTGCTGTGACAAAATGTGCTGCAAGCCTGTGCATTTTTAGACTGACTTAAAATATTTGATTTGTTCTTTTCTGAATATGAGACAACTTCTCCTGCTTATGCAGAAACTTCTCCACTCAGTTTTAGACACTACCTCAACTCAGCTGACAGCTCCCTATATGGTCAAAGGGCAAAAAAAGCACCTCCAAGATATCATTTAGATTATAGGTGGCTGATTGTTTCTCTCTACATGAGCTTCTTTCATCTCATTGAATACTGAAGAAGCCTAGGAGAAGTATTCTTTCAGTTTAGCTGCCTTGAGTAGATTGGATCAATTCAGGATTATGAGACAATATAATTACTCATTTGAGATTGGAGAAGCAAATTATCCAGTACATAAGCTCCACTTATGCATGGCAATAATACAGCAAACTACTTGAGCAATAGACTATCCCTGCCACATTTACTTTAAATATCATAACGTTTGTATATATTTATTTTTATATAAATATAATTCACTATCTTGTAGAGAAATAACAATTCACAGGCAACCACTAAAGGTCTGTACCCTAAACTACAAAGATATTGTATTAGGTGATGGCAAAGGTGAATGAATTTGAAATGTAATAAAAATAATGAGAATGCAGTGATATACATCATCTGTTCTCTGTCCTCTCACATAAAATGTATTTTCATGCTAGACATTTCAGCTGCTAACTAATCTTTTTTGTTTTCGTTCAAATGGAGTTTCAGATAGGTTAGTATTATTTAGCTAAAGCCTTTTTTGATGTCTGGACTAAAGAGAATTGCAACTCCAGCTGTCAGCTTCCAGCAGCCAATAAGAGCCTTATTTACTTGGAAATTTTGCCAATTTTAATTAGCTGTTATATCTACTAGTACATGCAAGCATTGCACTTAACTAGTACTTTGTCTGAATATGTGTTCTATACCTTAGAAGATCTGTGAAGTCCTAGGTTTTTATAGTGAATACAGAAAATAAAGCTATTTATGTATTCCTACCACCACCACCACCCTAGTTTTTCAATACATAAAAATTTGCTCATTTGCTTGCTTTTTACCAGACATGCATCTACTCTGGAAGATAGCTAATTAAGACTGAACAAGCATTTTGCAGACTTACCTGCAGTGTTAATAAACTATTTTTATTTTATGTGTGCATCTATGTGAGTATACATATGTACTCACACATATGGCTGAACATATGCTTAGGACAATTAAAAGACAATATCAAGCAAAACCAAAATCCAAGACACCTCTCTTTTTTTATGCGTATTTTAACATGTACCTTTGATTTCAAAAGGAAATATTTTAGTGTCATTTTGCAGATGGGATAGACAAGTAACTTTCCAATGAGTCAGAGGACTTTGTCACGCCATTTTAATTTCCCAAATGGTTTATTTGCGATATGATTAACACTTGAAAAACCATAAAGGTCGTGGAATGGAAGTTAATAGAAGCTCATACACTTATTTTAGAGTCAAAACTAACTCAGGTTAGTTTTTCTGTCCTGTTGTATTGCCTGTTGTTAATTGTTTTACATCAACAACCAACAAATTGGCAGTAAGCAACAACTTCCGAAAGTATGCCTTGGCCTTGACCCTGACCCATGTGAAGCATACCAGAACAATGATACACTATAGGAAACAGCTCTCTGAAAGTGGCTGTCACAGCATGTCATTTTGTCATATTTACAGGCATGCAGGTATTTGAAGCACCCCAAGGTAACTCTAAGTAATTGGCATGATGATTCCAATCCATTGCTAGCTATGAATTAAATATCTAAACAGTTTTGGTTAACGAACTAATTATCGTAGTGGAAAATTGTATCTTTGCTTTATTCAGTGAGCTGAAAATAGAACAGAAGCTAGACATTGCTGTTCCCAGTGTAACTATGATTTTTGATGTGAGAGGAGAAGGGAAACAAGTTAAGATATATCTCACTGATGTACATCGTAGACGGTTTAAGACCCCTCACCTAATCTGAGTCTGTCAAAAGAATCTCTGCATCCAATAAGCAGTTTGTAGCAAGTGGGGTGTAGTACAGAATAAAGAGGATAGTAAGAAGAGTCTGACACTTGAAAGGTCTTTGACAGCCTGTGGCCGACTGCTGATAGTGTTTAGAATAGACTTATTATCAGCCCTGGTGCATCTTATCAGTATGAACATGGTTGTTTGAAAATTAAACAGCATGGAAAGAAAGGTCTCATACTTAGTATTTTTACCATTGCATTTAAATATGCATTTACAAAAGCTTAAAACCCCCAACCATTCCTCTAGAGTATTTTTAATATAATTTTCTGCAAAGAACAGGCATAGTCAAGCTACAGTCTTATTTAAATTCATTTTTATAGTACTATTTAAGCTTATACTTATAAGACCAGAATGAAGAATTTTTTATTTAAAATGAGGAGTTTTGTAAATGGAAAGAAAAATACAAACATCTTCTTTTAAACCTCCTTTTGTTTGTTCCTTTGTTAATATCTTGCTCTGCTAGGTTTACAAATCCTAAATAAATAGAAATTAGTGCTCCTTACTTTGCAGTCCATTTGCTTTAGATGTTTGCCTTGAGGGACATTTGTGTATTCTACTAATGGCTGCAGCAGAGTGCTGTCTCATTTTCATTCTGGCAAAAAAAGGCCGTTTCCATGGTTACAGTTTCATTTGCTAGAGAGAAACTGATGGCTGTTAGTGATCCCATCATAAGCAACTTCTGTCAGATTTCTTATCAAGTAGACATATTTTGACAAAGTGAAAGATAACACCATAATAAGAGAACTAAGTTGCTACTCTATGTAATGAACCATTTAACATTAAATGAAATGTGAAACCACATTCTTAAGGCTGAAGGTGGAGAGAAAAAAAGTAATATTTATAATTTATGAAAATAAAAATATTCAGTGCTGGAATAATGATACTACTTGCTTTCTGTTGTCAAGGTAAATTTAGTAGCATAATATTGATTTATATTTTAGGGTCATATACAAACCTTCACCATCATCCATGTCGCAGAAAGACTGCATGAAGCTATAATTACTTTTAGATTTTCTTGTGGTACTTCATTTGGCTAGATATGGTCCAAGACTGAGATAGGGGATAAATGCAATGGTTGGTAGGCCACACCCCCCACACACATCTTCCTCCAGACCCAACTCAGATTAAGTCTAGCATTTTGCCCCACAAAATACATGTCATATCTATTTAGAAGTAATACTGTGGACTTAGAAACCTGGGAGAACGTGACCCTACCCTTCACTGCTGTGAGCTGGGCAGTATGGCACACAACAGGCAAATCTTGTCAAAATATTCTGTTGTGCAGAAAATATTTATTGGAGTCCTACATAAGATGGGGACTGAAGTTAAATATGGTTATTGAAGGGAAAAGAAGACAGTATACTGTTTAATTTTAGATGTTTATGTTTCATATCTTTAAGGCATCATATAAGGATAGTATCACCAGGTCTCCAGGTTTTCTTGATTCATTATCACAGGAAAGCCTAAAAAAGCCCTCCAAAAGCTAACCACAGAAGAGGAGTAAAATACAGGGAAATAAAGGAAACACATCACTGACATATTAGGATAAAAACAAAATGCCATTAAAAATATATCATAAGAGGTTGTGGGAGAGGACTGAAATAACAAAGAAAGTAATATTAATACACTTAAATGCCAATGCACTGTACATGAGGTGTATGGTCTGAGGTTAAGTTGAAGATTTGTAAAGTATATTTGTATTAATCCATATCATATCAGGTTTTTCTCCTTAGACTCCTTTATGAATCGCCATCTATATACAGATATTTGTTTAAAATTAAATCTTAGCTGAAGCAGAGTGTCAGTTCATTATTGCCCTTCATTTCTGTAGTCGTTCAGCTCTACAAGTGATATGAAATGCTACCACACTGAAATGATAGTGCCTGATTCTTATCTAAATTGATTTTAATTTTTTTAAATTTATTCAGTGCATTTAGAAATGGGATGTAACTCTTTAATCAGTTTTAAGTAATTTTTTATCACCCAGAAAGCTACTTTAGAATAGCTAAGAGAAGCCAGTAAAATGTTGTAGACCTGCTTTGCACACAAAATGCACTCTGAGATCAGGGCTATATGTGAATTTGAATTACTTCCAAAAAGCTTGCAGTCTCCCAAAGGTTTTTCCAAGATACAAGATCAGTTGATGTCTGGTAGATTCACATTTAATTCTTTGTTATTATAAATGCTGTGTAGTATGTGGAGGTTTGAAAGAGTTCACTTGCCTGCCCTGACTTGTGTTATGCTTGAGCAAAATCTTAGCTTTAAGGTACCCATTGGGCACATCTGGTTGCTTTTGACATTTTAAATATTACTTGCAAGCACCGTGTGAGCTATCCTGAAACTTGGGCAACAGAGCTCAAAGAAAGGCACTGAGCTCATTCTTACAACACACAATCACAGAATCAGAGAATTATAGGTTGATTTGAGTTGGAAGGGACATTAAAGATCATCTGCCAGGGTCAGGGATACCTTTCACTAGACCAGCTTTCTCAGAGCCTACCCCATCCTTCAGAACTGAATCCTGCAGTAAGACTGTCAATGGGGCAGTACACGTGGTTCTGGAAACTGAATTAAGAAGCCTACGCCAGGATCCATGAATGCATGGCTGGAACCAAAGGACTTCTGTGAAGTCCAGGTGATGAGGTTCTGTTCTTTACACAAGAGCCGGCCATGAGTTTCTTTCATAGCCAGGATTCCACTGACTTGAATCTAGAATGAGTTCCTCTGTAACAGCTCTTTCAATAAGCTTAAAGGATTGGATCTTCTACAGAAACTAGGACTGACCTACTTCAGCTTCCACTGAAGTTAATGATAAAACTCTCTCTGGTTTGAACTCGAGCAGAGTTAGGTCCATGGTACAGTCTTTTGAAAAATCCCACTCCATATGGTTTCTAAAGAGTTAGGGATGAACAAAAGGCACTGAAGTAATCTGTACTTTTCAGATGGGATTTCTAACATATGTATAATAATATCAGTGACACAGGAATAGAATCCATGACACTCTTAAATAAGCTATATTACCATATTTCTAAAACTGTGGGAATGTTAATATCTGTGTTTGGTCAGTGGCTGTGCTTCTCCACAACCTCAGGAATCTATCTGTTTATGAATTAGAGTCAGGATGAATGTCTCCACATCATGAATAGGAGCTGGGTGAGAGTAGATGCAGGGCCTGGACAACTCAAGAGCTATCACTTCTCCTCAAAAGATATACAGCTTCCTCAATGACTCCAATAAATCTAAATCAGATGGAGACAACAGATATATTTGCATAAGTACTCCAGAAAGGCTTCCCTAGAACACAAAATTTTGGGTTGGAACACACTTCTTTACCTTTTTCCTTAATCACAAACTTAAGATGATCATGCTTCTCTCTTTGCTGAAACTGGTGATGTGAGGAGTACAGATGAATCTTTCCTTTTTCTTTTCATTACATACCTGATGTTTACCACAATACCCACAAGGTATGAAATAGTTCTTTTTTTCCAGAGAGAGTGGGAAAGGTGACTTAAGTCCATTCCCAATACTACCAGAAATGTAAATTTAAGATGAGCCTTTTTAGTATTATGATTAAAATATCTAACTCTTTTAGTCAGAATTGCTACTGCAACTCAGTCTTTCTCTGAATTTCTAAATAAGTGCACTCATTTTCAGCAATGCTTCACTTTCACAGTTTGTAATTTGAAAAACAGTTGTTATGCAGTCAAATCTAGGAACAGTCAGTCCTAACATTTAAGTGCCTAAGAGTTTTATATGTTTGACTTTCAGTGGAATTGAAATGTGAACTTCATTCCCACAGCTCTTTCTAAAAAATCGCACATGAGGAATTTGTAACCATTACAGACTTTTTTTCAAGAAGAAAAAATTCTTGTGAAGATACATTTATTTGTTATTGCCTCAGTGAAAAATGCCATGTCACCTCATGGTGCCAAGGATCTGCTTGGGCAAACTGACAACTGTGAGCAACAACGAAAACTGACAATTCCATAACTCTGCCAAGCATTAGGACAAAACAGCTCTTCATTCTGTCCATGGTACATAAAGGGCTTTTTATGGCCCAATTTCCAAGATGCTGCTCTGTGGGAAGAGGAAAGGTCCTGACTCAAGTTGTTTCCCGCTCAAATAAAAAATAGTAAAAACAAATCTAGTAGCATTAGCAATATACTAACTAACGCACCTTGGTTCTGATACGTGAGTCAAGAAACAGAAGCAGAGAAGTTTACAGTATAAATACCAAGGTGCAATTTGGTAGCAGGGTATATCAGAGACAGGTATGTCTTAAGAGACAGGTCTCATCCTATAGAAAAGAGAAAAACAAACTTTTTGAAATTCATGTTTAAGTCACTCTAGGTGCATTGATGTAATGCATTTTCAAAGCAATTTGCCATTCAATTGATGTCAGCAGGGACATCAGTTTTCCCAGGACATATCTCAGCATTCAGGTGACAAATCAAAGGGAGAGCAAATGTAGCAGAATTTACTATTCCCATAAGTATTGAGCTCAGCTAGATACTATATAAAGTATTCTACCTAAAAGACATTCTCAATTTCGTGATATCACATGAATTTACAAGATATAAATTTCATTTTTTTGCTTTCCAACTGATATCAGAACTGATGTCTTCAGAAATGCTGAGAATGGAAACCACAAAAAAACCCAGACAAATAGACATATTCTGTGTTTTAACAATGTGAAAAGCCAAGGCAACGTGTATTTTATCTACAAGGATGCTCAGAAGATCTGTTATGCTATATGTACCAAAAGTTGGAAATGTTGCCCGGTAACAGAAATCAGACTGGGCCAAAGCATGAAAGATTTCAAAAGGTTCTTGCAAAGTATGGCATATAAGGTGTGTTTCCTTTTTATTTAGTATAAAGAAACCGAACTTTTGGAGTGAAAAGACTTTCCAAAATCTTTCTTATTGAAAACACCATATGTAACTTTTTCCCATTGTACAAAGAAATCACTTTTTTTTTTTTTTTTTGGTATCTTTTTCAATTCAGGAGCTTCAGCAAGACAGACTTTTTCTTATAAGTAAACAACAAGCTTAGAATTTTCCAAAGAGAGAATGAAATTTCCCAGGCAGCTTTCATGGTTTTTGATTTTTTTTCTACTACTTCAATCATTCCTGGGTGGAAAGAAACCATTTAGCAATGTAAAGCAATACTACAAAATAGTTCAGTGACAGGAAGTGAAAAATAATGTATCTTGTGGGGAAATTACAGTCATCTAATTAGAAAGGATATTGTGACATGTAATTAGTTTATGTTTGCTAGGTACTTAAAAAAATGCAAAGCTCTTTATAAATGTTAACAATTAATATTTAACCTAGGCATATATAATTAACAAAAGCCTGTTCTAGGGAAATCATTAGGGCTAATTAACAACCCTATTTTCATATCATAGTCTACATTTCCCTAAGATGCTAGAACCTTGCTTCAAACAATGAACTACTGAATCTGTACTGTGCTCTTAAATATCAAACAAGAATTTAAAATTTGGGTTAGGTTTCGGGGTTTATTTTTTCTTTTGATAAAAATGTATCCCACATAATATTATATTGTTACTCTTATCCAAAGTTTTTGTGGGGTTGTCTTTTGAAGGATTTCACCTAAGCAAGTCTTACTTGACTTCTGAAAATAAATGAGTTTAAATAAGAGTAGAGTTTGGCAGCAGACTGAGCAGCCACCATTCCCATTTCGCTATCATAGATGAAAGTTGGACATAATTCCACAATGTCAATGTACTCCCAACAGCATGAGCCATGGCACATGAGAACTGAAACTATCATAGGCCTATCCTAGCCAAGGGAAAGGTCACATTTGGGATCCAAACTGGGTAACTTCATGGAAGCTAGTAACACCCTTTATTGATTGTGACAAAAGTCCAGTTTTTTTGCATTCAAAAAACCAAAGTTCAATTCAAAAGGCAGGAAAAAAATAAATCTTGAATTGTAAAAGTGAAGTGGCATAGGTCTGATACATAGCAACCCTATATTTAAGCAAAAAAAGGTCTTTTATGATATATGGTGTTTATAAAAGGAATAATGACTTCTGCTATTTCCATCCAGCTTCTCTGTGTAGGTTTGTACCACTGTAAATTTTGCTTGTTACATGCTTGAACTTTAGCACCACATTCTAACAATAAAAATGTTGTGCACAGACATTTTTTTTTGCTTTGGTTCTTCAAGAAAAGTTTAAAATTCTTGTTTTCTCTGAAGGAAATAAAATCCAATGTTCAAATGAAAAAAAAAAGAAAAAACCCAAACAAACCAAACAACTAGTCATAACCAAACTTTGATTGTGTGGTTTGTATGTTATGAATTTTCCTTAAATAGAAATGTATTATTCTGCTGGTCAGAATGTACCTTAGTTCATGTAAGATGAACAATATCTGTATAATTATTAAATACTTAACTGATGAAAAATTGAGTTAGAAAAGTCTTCCTAATCAGTAGGATTAAAATAGAGGCAGTCTCCAAGGATATACTAGCAGGCTGTTTTACTGAGACTCAAAGTGGGACAGAAACAGAAGGAAAAACATGGGGTGAGTAGCAAAAAAAAAAAAAATCCAACCATGACACATATTAGTGCAATGTGAGAAAATAAAAAAGCAATAAATGAAAATAGATATTGACTAGAATCAGTGCCTGGAAAGCTGAGGGAATAAAATGTGCCTAATGACCGTCCTGCAAACCTTTACTGAGGCAAATGTTCTGTGTTCATGAAAACAGCTCTATTTTTATTAGCTGGACTGTCCATGTAAGGAGAAAATTTTGCAGCTGAGTTCCTGAAAGACTTAACTATACTTATTTGCTTATTCATGTCTTATTAATATAATATAATCTGCTATCTCCAGTTACTTATTCTGGAGACTTAAATAAATCTTAACATTAATTTCTAAGATCCAAAATCAGCAAAATATATTTATTATATATATACTTAGACAGAATTCTCAGATTATTTTGAATGAGTACTGATCTAGTGGTCTCTTTTCTTCCTCTGAAGCTAGTAATTGAGAACATGAACCTTTAAATTTCTATCTATTTGGTCTAAGAATCAGAGAAATATTTTAAATTATTTCACAAAAAGAATCCAACTAATATCAAAGAAATCCCTAATACATTCAAACTTCTAGTTTGATCTCTACAAGTTTTCCTCTCCAAGCCCTGAGGATTACATGCCAATGTTATTTTTCAAATCACTGTTTCAGTTTCCTGGACTCATTGTAACTTTAGATAAATGCATGCTTTCATTCCAGCTGATACATGATCTTCTTTTAGACTGTAGCTGAATTAATTTAAAATTACAGAAATACACAGAAAGTGGAGACACAAACCAAGTGGTCTTAACAGATGTGATCTCATCAGGGTTCCATTTGTTAAAGGAAATCATTGAATAATAACTAAAAGTTAATTAGATCTAATTGCCAATTAGGAAGGAAAAGTAATTTGAAACTATCCGCTGCTTGTGTCTTATTGTTACCTTTGAGATGCTTAAATCTTGAGGAGGGTATGCTACCTGCCCATATATCAGTTGTAGTGTGCTAAGTCCATTGCTAAATTCTGGCTAAATACAGGTAATCTCACAGATCTCCAAAGATGCAAAGGGAAAGACAAACAGCTTGTCTTGAAACACCGAAAATATTGAAAGACTTGGTCTGTTTAGAAAAACATATGCTTTCCTTTTAGATTTGTTTTCCAAAGTTCTTAGCCTGGAGAAGTACACAAAATGAAACCAGTCTATATCGGAACACAGAGGTAATTCTGAAAGGGAAGGGATTTGTGTCTGTCCAAATGAAGTACCCTCGGCAAGGAGCCAGTGGGCCAAGATGTGTGAGTGCAAAACCCTTGGCACCCAGGCCCATCAGCTGTACAGTGAAGGTGACTTATACCCACTGCTTCAGAAACAACTCTGTGTACTTTGTGTAGCAGGTACGCTTAGTAAAACACACCCCTGCAGAGAAGAACTCAAATTTTCCGTGGGTCACACACTTATACATATTTAGAAAAATAAAAGGGCAATGTAACATACATCACAGCTGAAAAAGAAGGGTTGACAAGAATGCAAGACCATATGGGGTGTTGAGGTCAATCAGTGACTCTCTTCTGCGCTGAACTATTTTGATACCTCTTTGAAAACTAATGTGGGTAGTGATGTGAGCAAGCTGGAGAAAGACTTCCTTTTATCTCCTCAACCTCTCTTCTCTCCTAACTCTAAGAAGATCAAGGTATGGTGTAGTTAACACAGTAAGTCATAGGGAAAATAATGCAAAATATGAGATTTAAGAACTTAGTTCTGTACCTTGTTTTTTATTATTATCTTGGCCCTTAATTTTTCAAATAAAATATTATTTTCATGAGAGGTAGCTCTTTAGATAGCACAAGAAACTGCAACTTATCTTTGAACCAATCTCATAAAAACCTGGGCCTGCTTAATAAATCCAATTCTTAAAGGGCCATCATTATTGCAAATTAGTCAAGTAGCTTCAGCTGGTTTCTAAAATTCCAAACAGGAAAATCAGCATATCCAACCAATTCAAGCACTTAGAAGGACAATGGTGCAATAGTCTCAAATCTCAAATCTCCTTCTTCAAGGAAGGTTCCACTCAAAAAAAAAAAAAAATCCCATAAGAATTCTGGTCTTGCTACTTAACAAAAAAAATCCCAACACATTCATATTTTGAGCCTTTCCACTTGAGATTTTCTATTGTCTTACAGGTATTTTAAAGTGGCATTAGTGCCACTTGTCTTGGATTTTCTTGATTTGAAGGAATTTGTTCTGAGCTGATATGAATGGCGCTTTACTTTGCAATTAAAATGTATATGTAGACTTCTACTTGTGAGCTGCCATATGTAGTCACTCAGCAGAATCTACTGATACCTTTAACTGCAAAATCCACATGATGGGCTGGATATTCTTTTTCAGAACCTTTCCCAGCGCAGCAAATTTGTCAGGACTTCAGTGAAACTCTGTTGTCCCAACCCACTGGGCTGATTTTGAGGATCTTTAAATAAGATAATATTGCAGTGTCTGAAATAAGAATTGATGGATATCTCCAGGCTCCTCTCCTAAGTTTATGTTCTGGATTCACATTACAGAGCACACTATTATTAGAAGAATTATTAGACCCAGCCTTAAGGCTACTATGGGAAAGTTTAGAAAGGTGGAATAGAAATTCGCATCTCAGGTCTCATTATGACATGAAAGACCTACTGAGATAAAAGTGGCATGGAAATTCTTTCCTGTACTTCTACACAGTAATAGTATTTCTTCCTCAAAGATTTAATGAAATTTACTATTGCTTACTATCATGAAAAAGAGTTATTTATTTTTTGTTTTAGATCTCTCCTTAAACAAAATGTATATAATCTGGACATTTTCCAGTTCCAATATGAACTTTTTGTAGCATAATGTTAATTCTTAACAAACAATTGTTGTCAGCAGCCTGTGCAATTCCTTAGAAGCTACAAAGACAGTCTGTGGAAAAGTATCTAACCACTTTTATGTTTTATAGTTTCTGAGCATAAATAAAAATAACACAGCAAAGAGTCAGTAAGAATGAAAGCAACACCAGAAATGATATTCACCAAAATTGCAGGAGGAACATAGGAGCAGCAAAAATTCATCTATCAATACATTGCGGGAGATTGCCTTACTGAATCTGTCTGGTTTCATAAATACCAGAAATACAGAGACGTATTTGGTTTCTCCTTTCCTACTTTTGTTTTGTGCTCTATGCCCTCATTCAGCACATATTTACTTATTTTAGGCTGAGCAGTTACATTGCTCTGTTGATCAAAAATAACTCAGGATATTACAAAGCATATTCTGCTAAAACCTTTTCACATTATGAAAGTATCTTCTGATTTGTTAGCTTTTTTGTTGTTTTTTTGATTTTCAAATGGCACATACATTCACATTGGATGGAAAAGAAGGAGCCATCTGCTTTATAATAGTAACTTTCTTAGAAACTTTACTCCTTGCCTTTTGTCTTCAGGAAAACAAGTGAAAAGTTTTATTGCCTAACAGAAGATGCTATTTAGAGCACAGAATGTATTCCTAGTACTTATAAGAGTAATCCCAACAGATAGCTAGCAAAGTCACCTACCAAATGACCTTATATGAAACTCTGTAGCTTGTCTATATTATTGATATTAAATTCTTGTTTGTATTGTGCACAGTAAACTTCACAGATATTTTCTAATCTCAAAAACCATGAGGAAATTCTTAACCACATGAAATTTCACAAACACTGTTTTGTTGCACTCGATGGGAAAGGCTGACCTTTTTGTTGTCATAGTACAAACCTCTCCCTTGTCAGCAAGCAAAAATCCATTATCTGTTAGTAATATAGGGCCTATGGCACAGAGGCAGGACTAGTATTAACCCTTCTGTCTTCATCCTGCATCCAGTCCAGGTCAAGCTTAAAATGTGACTGTCAAGTTTTATACAGAGGCCACATTTTTTGTGTAAACAGTCATGACAATTTATTTATGGTAAATTATATATAACAGTAGGGGAAGCAAAAGAAAACAGCCATGAAGTATTAATTAAGTGATTAACTTATATTATTAATTCTGATTAAATTTCTACTATCAGTGATTGCATGTTCACCTGGAACTTTAGCATGGAAGTTACATTTCGCACTCCATTAGTGCTTCAGATAAAGCTGAACAAGTTTTAAGAAATAAGGCATCACAGGACACCAGGCAGATTTGTTGGTTTCATGCTCAGGCAAAAGCACCCTTAGTGAACATCTAGTTAAAGAAAATTTAAAACAAAGTCAGGAATTTGTGGCCTGGTTCAAAATCCATTAAAGTCAATGGAAATATGTCTATGTAGAAGCATCTGAAAGCCCCAGGTGACAGTAAGAAACAGGAAAGGTCTAGGATTCCTAAGAATAAAAGAGCAACATCTGTAATTTAATGGACCTTACCAGTGGCAATAAATGAGAAGAGGTTCTGCTGAGAAAGTTGATGTAGAAATTAATAAGACAAGTCTTATTAATTTCTTAATTTCTTAATTAAGACAAGTCAGAAATCTTAGGACAGTCAAGAGGAAAAAAGTATCATTTTGGAAGATGATTATGCATTTCTCCCCCTTACTTCATCCCAATGACTCATAAGACAGTAAGTTCAACAGGGGCGGAAATTTGATGCAGGCTGAATGCTGAGTGATATTTTACCTCTTTGGGATCTAGCCCATTTTTACTGTTTCACTGACTGAGTAGCCTGTGGCTGTTTTTCTTTAAAGCTTTGTATTTTCATTTGGTGGACAATTTCAAATTGCTATAGTTATTTGTATAGTGGGTAAACTTCTCTTTTGTTTAGTGGCTAGTTTTCAATTGTTTTTTAAATTTGGTTTCGTTTCCCTTTGGTAATGGGTCTTGACAGCATGATTGCCTCTTGGGGAAATTGGACATATGTAGCTTTTAATTTCTTCTGGAGAATGGAGCAGCTAAATTAAAAGTAGCAGTATGTTTCTCACAAAAGGACAAATTTTCTACCCAGTTTTGAGTAACTTTGTGGGAGAAATCCTACTCCCTGCTGGGGAACAATTGCCAATGGCTCAGCACATTCTCAGTAGGGATGTCATTTTATCACAGTTTCCCTAAAATTCCCTTAATTCCATGCATAACAGAGTAACCATGGAGTTACAAGAGGATTCATCTAAGAGAGAAGGTCCCAGTCATTCCAGAGAGGATATTGTTTGGGTTAACAGTTCATGGTTTGGCCTTCAAACAAGAATGATCTTTTAGGTAGGATATTATTGCAACTGGGTTTGATTGCAGGGTATCTCATAGCCTCTTGTGAATAAGGCTTCTTACTTCTCTGTGTCTTGGTTACGTAGTAGCAATGATTCCTTCTCTTGCAGAAGTGTTCTGAAGAGTTCATTAATATTTGTGAGGTATTTAAATGAAGAACTTACTGAAGAAGAAATAATTCAGGGCTGTGCGCCTGGGTGCACACTATTATCCCTAGCACAAAAGAAAACAAAACAAATCCCTAATTGATTCAGAGTGTTGAGGAAGTGTTCTTCCATGTTCCCCAGATGGCAAAAAATCTCAGTGTATACAAAATATCAATAGGACAAGCAATTGTGCTTGAAGCAGAAACTTCTAGGCTGTGCCTCAACTTAACTAGAACCATCTGCCCGTGCATGAACAGTAGTAAAAGACTTAAAAAAACCACAAAGATGAGTTCATGCACAAAACCAGGTGATAAGTACCAGTAGAGTTCAGTTCATTGCAAAGTGACAAGAACAAATTTATCAGATGTACTGAAGAAGAGACAAACAGGTCCAATTAAAAAAAAAAACAAACTCCTCAGCAAGTTTGACCCTGCAATTAATCACCATAGTTCAACAATTAACAAATGATGTAACAATTAACTGCAGCCTAAGTGATAGTCAGAGCAGCAAAAGGCTTTCTGTGAGATGAGGGCATAATCTGTAAAACAAAACTTATGAATTTGATCACTGGTATCTGCAATTGGTATCTCAGAAAATAATGCTTGTAGTGCATTGAAGAACCAACATGGCTAACTCAATTATCCAGTTTGACACAGGTTCCTTTGAAAATTTACTTTACATTCCGTTTGAAAAGATGCACCGTACTTAACCAGAGGGGAAAGCAAGACATGTGAATGTTAATATAATGCTGAAAATTTTTATGTGCTTTTTGCTATTTTCCCTTAGATTGCCTCCAATGTTTTAAATCTCCAGCCTTGAATTTACAGAGAAAAGTATTTGTGGAGTGGAGGTAAGGGAGCAGTCAACATGTATTACAAAATGAAAGTATTTTAAGTTTTTGGTGGATCCTCATGAGATTGAAGTGGTAAGAGAGCTCAAATGAAATGAATACAGAATCTGAATCACATATAATTTACTTCAAGATTCTAGCAATATTGTCAATGTTCTCTGGTACATTTGATTTCAAATAATATGTTTTATATTTCGTTATTTTATTACATTAGAACAGTTACTCTACAATTAATAAGAACTGATTATTTTCTCTAATGAGTCATTGTTTACCATTGTAGAACTATTAGTTTAGCTTAAGGTTTTGAGTCTAAAAGCACCATTTTTGCAAAACACTTAAGGCAATCATAAGTCCATAGAAGCCTTCCGTATAACCTATTTTACTGACAAACAATTACATTTTAGATTGAAGAGGTGAAATGATTAAGAATATTTGACTTAGTTGCCATGACAGCATGCATTTTTCATCAGGCAGAGTGTAATTACTACAATTTCAATGATGTAAAATCAAGAAAGATGATAACAAACAGCAGAACCATGGAGATATTGCCATTGCAACTAGGTTGCCATGACAACAATGATAATAATCTCAGTGATAGATGTTTTCTCTTGCTCTTTCCATTTTGTACGGTTATAACATTCAGAGCCAGTTTTTACCACAGCTTTTTATAGTTTATTAGACTGTCAAAATAGTTTATGAGATGTTGTTGCAAAGGAAATGACTGAGTTCCGCAGCCTAATAAAAATGCCAAATACTCTGTTTACATACTGCTCCAGCATTTAACAAACATTAAAAAATTGTATGAAAAATGATTTGATATTGTATCTGTATTAATCAATTTGCAAGGCATAAGCTCTGTCACTGAAGGTCAAATGAATACCTTCCAAGCATTACTTTTAGAGAGTCCTTTTAAAGTTTATTCTTGACACCATGATGCCAACTCATTTTACCTGAGCTGTGCGAACCAAGCAGCTCACAGGAAATGCTTCATAATACAAGTAGATAGTTACCTAGAAAAATCATATTAATGATTTAAATAAATTAGGTACATTTATTTACTTGACATCAAAGAAGTGATCAATGCAGATTAAACAATACTTTATTTACTGAACCTATACCATAGGTAGGAGATAATGCAAAAAAGTAAGATAATGTGTGCAGGTTTTTTAGGTGTGTATAAGTATACATACACACAAACTATTGTGTGCATGTGTTATTTTATGTAATATGTTTGAAGTGTATATAGAAAGACAGAGGATAAATAACATCTTCAATCTGTTACCTCCTACACTATAGAGATATCAGAAGGCATTGATTAGTAGAGGAAGCATTGAGATTTACCTCTGAAACAAAAAAAACCCCCTTTTTACAGTTTTAAAGAATGACTTTCCAAATCTGAAACAGTAACTCTTAAAGAAAATTGTGATTTTAATGGGAATTTTTACAACTATTTGCAAAAGAAATAATTAAATATCTGGTCTTATTTTTCCTTATCTTTTTGTCCCAAATCTTAACAACAGCCACTACCCATCTTAAAAGAAATTATGTACATATTCTGAGAAATTAAATATTCAAAATCTGAATAATGTCTGCAAAAAAAATTATTGTTCCTCCTTGAAGAAGAATTTATAGATTTATATCCATAACTAAAAAGATTGCTAGGACTGCAGGTTTTCTTACCATGAAGTTTGGCCAGCTGCCTTATTTGTTTGCTTAGCACTCAGACCTTCAGTACAGAAAAAAACCCAGAGAGAGGAAGGGAGGGACTCTTGAAATGTGGTTGAACAGGTGGATAATGGGACAAGAATATACAGAATGGACGTGAATGATTATGAACTGCTTTGAGGTGCAAACACGGATGTGGGGACCAACATGGGAGACTGTTGCCATAATGTCAAGGCACTGGTGGCTGGTGATATCAGTTTCAGTTATGGTGCTCCCCAAAACTGTTGTGTTAAAGAGAACAGCTTCTTCATCATTTGGACCTGGCCTTGCTCATCCCATAACATGCAGAAGCAAATGAACATACTGTATTTTCTCAATTAAAATGGGTATATTATAGAGAACTTTCCACAGGTTCTGAAGTTTTTCTTTAATGTTTGAGACAACTATGACCCAAGGCTATCAGTCACTCTTCAGTCTTGGTTGTCTCTTTTGAAGAGAAAATAAAAAAAACCCCAAAAGTACTGAAAAAAGCCAAACAGTTTGTTAACAGAACACTATTAAGTTCACTGATCACTTATTCTTTTGGTGCTTATATTTCTGATAAACTATAGGGTTTTCAAATTTTAACTCATGCTTGGGGGAAAAAAATTAATAGATATCTATTTACCCCAAGCCAAACAAGAGTTTGAATGTATACACCTCATATTTTTAATGGATAACACATGTTTATATTTGCACTAGTGCTTGGAAACCTTTGCTGGAGATGTTAAATATGGAACAACATGCAAGTGTGGGTGAGAGAGGATGAGATGGAAGTCTGGTCTCCAAGATCTCCTAGAAAAGTTGACAATCTATGTGCATTATCTGAGATTCATAGCTGTAGACAAACTCAGATATATTTTAAGGCCTACAAACTTTGTTGAGACTACAGGACCAATACTAACAGCACATTTAATATAATTTCTTCAGTTCAGTTTTACCAGATTCTGAGACTGGGGTACATTTTTTTAATAACAAAAATTTTTGCAGTGAGGGGTCCTGGTATTCAAATATAATTCCCTTCTCTCAATTTCATATTATTACCCTTAATTATGCTTCCTTGCAATTAAATAATTTGAGTTTATTGTGTTGATGATCAAATATTTATAGCTCAATTTTCTTTTTATTTATGATTTAATTAAACTATATTCACTGGAAGATATAGTTGTCTTAAGAGAAGTTTTTTGCTGACTGTCCTGTTCCATTATGTTCTTATTAATAATAACTATAAATTCTACCCCAAAAATCCCCAAAAAGGAATTAAACAAAAAGAAAATCTAACTGGTAGGGTGAGTCAAGAGAAAGACTAAGAATACTTTAAGATACTTTAATTCTTTTTTTGAAACTAAGTGGTTTTGAGGCTGGTGGCATCTTTTTTAAAATAAGCTTCTCTAGACAAAGATGTCCATTCCTCCAGCCAACTCACTGGAGGGATGGGCAAAGCTGTTTAAAGCTGTTCTTCAATGTTCTTTCCAAATTCATAGCTTTTTTTTTTTTTTTTCTTTTTAAGGAGAAGCCAAAAAAACCCACCACCATGCAGAGTCTAAGTGGGATGACACAGAAGCTGCAGAGATACTGTTACTTGCCTCTTCTACCATATGATGTCTTTGTGCATGCAGCCTAAAATTGCACTGCCCTTTTTCTGGCAGCTGTTACACATTGCAAACTGATGAATACTTTGCTATCCACAGTTAATCTCTTGTGTTTCTTGTACCACTATTACTTCTCAGGTTTGTCTCCTTCATCAAATGAACATTCTTGCATTATGTCTGCCAAATGTTATTATACATCATGCCAAATTTAACTTTTCTCTTTTTTGTTTATACAGTTACAGAACACAGTGCTTTTCCTATATTTCTCCTTGGCCTCTGAGGTGTTTAAACTTCTTCCAGTCTTTGAATTTCACTAATAGACCTGACTACTTATGGCTTAACAAAAATTATAAATAACTTCCAGTGATCATCAATCCTGCTTGTACCTTGCTAGACTTTCTTCAACTCAGTGCATTCCATTTATCATTACTTTTTATTTATTGTTTTTGTTCACTTTTCAGATCTCAGAACAGTCTTTATTTTCAATCTTAGCTACATTCTCAAGTCAAATTTTTATCAAATGCTAGGTGCAAATGCAAGGTATCACCCATCCGCCAATTTTGCAGTTTGAAGGAATTAAAGAAAGAATGAAAGAAAAAAAAATCATCTGAAAAGCCATATGCTTGAGACCTGCCTCATTTTTAAAGTTAAATTTCTTATGAATTTGGATTATGTTGGAGATTCTCAGATCTTCAGTTTGCAATACATATAAGATTTCCACTAAATGTAAAGAACATTAATTATGGCCTTTAAGGGTCTGTCTCTGCTTCCTGATATGGCAGAAAATTCAGCACACATTGCCTATCATTATATAGACAACCTCTTGTAAGGCATGTCCTTGGAGATTTTAAATGGTGAGAGGGCCTTTTCCTGATTTTCCAGATAATATATGAATTGCACTAACATGAATAAACAGAAGGAAATTTAAACAGAAATTGCAGCTTTGACATTTTATTTTTTGAACCTAATTGAAAATTCAGAGACATTCTGTAAGCTTTAAGAGTTCCTGAGTGTACAGGAAGTAAATTGGATTGATCAGTTACAAAAGAAGCTGGAAGAGATTTCCCAAGAATGACCTGCATGCCAGGGAATGGGACAAGCCTCTGCCCCTCTGCCCCTCTGCCCCTCTGCCCCTCTGCCCCTCTGCCCCTCTGCCCCTCTGCCCCTCTGCCCCTCTGCCCCTCTGCCCCTCTGCCCCTCAGGTTTTGGTGCTGATTGTCAGTTTTGGAGTGGAGATGAAACAATTCCTTTTGCTGGGTGTCTAATCTATTGCTGCTTTTGAATGGAATTGCATTATAGAATATGGGATTATCACTCCCAGCTTCCCTTGAAAAGGGAAGGAATCAAAAGCACTGAGTCTGAAGAAGTACCCTTCTTCACACAGAGGAAATGAAGTTTCCTGAAAGAATGACACAATGCACTGAAAAAAAAAAATTGTATCCACATCAAAATGGTGATAACAAATTACCAAGTCTGCAGGCTGCTCTGAGATGCTCCCAGTGTTTAAGCCTCCATCCTTGCCTTTGAGAGCCCGTCAGAAATGCTGACGTTGTTTTGCAGAATGACATCTAGCCACCTAAAGAGAGATCCTGTTTGTCCTGGGCAGTAAGTGATCCTTTGGACTCGGTCACCATGCTGACAACTGATACACCTTGTGGCATTTTAATCTTCTGGCCATGTGCCAACACCTTGCTCTGTCTAAATGCAGGACACATCTGCTTATGGTGGGTATGTGACAAAACCTGAGTCGCAGTAATCAAGTAAGATAGTGTTGCTGAAGATCTTATAATGGAATTTTTTTAGACAGAATTTCATCTGTAATTAAAGTTCCCACCTGTCTACTGTCCTTTCTTTTAATTATACTTGATGTCCCTTGTCCCATAAAATGGTGATATATTGAACCACTGTCACTTAATTTAAAGATTAATTAATTGTTGCCATTGTGTGCCATCTCATTACAAACTTTTCAGGAAAAAAAAATCACAACTAAGTGTGAATAGAAATCCTAAACTGTTATAGGTGATGTTCTCTTCTGATATTGAGATCAACACTATAGAGCAAAGCACTGATGATGTCATCTCTAATAATTTATTTGGAAAAAAGAAACAAGCCAAATACATTCAGAAATAAGGAACCAATATGTTGCAATGTGTTTCAAAGCCTTAGGAGATGCGTTGCTATCATTTTTCCTGAATGAAATTCTTCTTCCTGCCTGTCTTTTCCTGCACCACTTAAAACACATGAAGAGTGGATGTTAGCATGAATGATAGAAAGACCTTGTGATGACCCTCTGCACATGAGAGAATTCTCCTCCAAACAATATTTGGATGATTTTTAAAACAGATGTGCAAGTCTTAAAACCCTCATCTCAATTTCCCAAGATATAGAAGAAAAACGAATTAAAATATAGATTGAAAATGTCTTTTGATATTAAAAATCATTTTCTGAGGAACATTTTAGAGCAATTTTCTGTCTTATGCATTTTATCTTGCCACTTCTCCAATTGACTATTATTTCCCTTGCTCTCATGTGGATATATCCTGAATAACATTCTGGAGGATATTAACTTATGCAACAGTAAGAAAGAGCTCAAGGAAACTATTGCAGCTTAGTCTGCCTCTCACTCTACTTGGGTTTAAATGGACATGGTATTTAATTTTCAGGGATCCCAGCTCAAATTTCTTCTTCCAACTTTTAGAAACTTTCCATGCTTTCTGTCTGGTAGCCTCTGTAAAATCGTGCATACCACTGGTAGCTGCCAGCGTATTTTCCAGGCACTGTCTTTACATGTTCAGGTTTCTGGTTTTTTTTTTTCTCTTTGTCTTTCTACCAGAAAAAAAAGGAAATGCATTTAATGCCCAGCCCAGATAAAGTCTTTTGCATTGGGATTAAATGCAGTTTGTTTCCTTTTGTGATCCTAAAACCCTGAATACTTGATCAGATCTATCAGTTACGCAATGTGCACATTTTTTGTGATGTTAAAAGTCCTGAATTTGAACAGATTTAACTGAACAGTTCTTTTAGAAGACCCCAAATTACTAAAACTGCTTGCTGTGTATTTTTATAAGGTTTTAAATTTTCCATTACTGGTTTTGCAAATGATACATCTCTAAATTCTTTTACGTAGCATGAAAGCTTTGTTATGATTTGATGTGTTTTTCACTATCAAAGGTTACCTAGGACAATGTACATATTACAAAGTCTAAATTACTTTCTTTTGAAATGATATAAAACAACAAAGAAAGAACAACTGAATATCATACAGGACAGGGCAGTCAGCCTTTCAGCAGCACTGCATGAGCTACATTTGAATTTATTTCAGTGGCTGTTTCTCCTGTTGCTGCTATGCATATATTTGGAGATTACTTGTGCTATGTGACCGTAGACCAGAGATGTAAGTATGCCAAAGGCACCTAGGGAGTAATTTTCAGTGATCACATACCCTCTGCTCTATCCCAGCAATCTGGGATGTCTATGATGTCTTCTGTGGTAACTCTGGATATTTCTGTGGGGAACAGTGAGCACTTCAATGCTTCTTCTATGGCTTCTGTAGAAAGCTTCCAAGCAGTTACGCTGAGGAAAAGGACAAAAGAAATAGCAGATGAGAAGAAAGAAAAGAAAATGGGTGTGAACCTTTCTGATAGCAAAATTTGCAGCATAGAACACGCTACGTAAACACTGTAGTAGTAATCAGTTGGCCATGCAACCTCTGAATTACATGGATGCAAATTGCTGTGACTGTTGCCAGTCCCTGGCTATTTCTAGAAGACAAAACATTTCGGAAATTATTCTGAACATTTCTTCTACCTCTGAGACACTCAAAAGTCTGTTCTCATCCACTTGAGTTATACACACTGAAATTAGTATTTTCCTACATATAGGCTTCTACCAGAAAAATGGAATGAGGTGGAAACATCCAGGAAGCAACTCAGGTCATCTCAGACTTAAACCATCATTTTAAAGGTCTAGATCTTTCTTTGCACAGGAGATTAGGTTGGGTTGGGCTAATTGTTTCTGGTTGGTTTTTCTTTGCCAGCTTTGTCTGCAGTCTGGATAAACACTGTTACTGAGGAAACACTTTGATACACATTGGCTTCCAGATTTTTGTAACTTGAAGTTCTACACACTCTGTAGACACAGAGAAGTTAAAATACCAGCACTGCCTAAGGAGCAAATAATGGCAAAATAAAGGATTAATGCTAAAAGGGGGATGTTCATCACAAGAGCTTCGATTAACAACAAATGTCGCAAAAAATACCACATTCAAGCATTTTGCAGGTAATCTCCTTACCCAAACCTCTCCTTATCATGGTCATGGCTTCTTTCTCTTCTCACAAACTCTTCCTTTATCATGCACACTTTGTAGAAACATAAGCTTTTTCTTAAGCTGTGCTTAGGACTTTCCCCACAATGATCCTGAATTATTATTTAACTTGGAGAAGGATCAGCTGTCTTTAAAGCTGCTAATGATTTTGTAAACACTTCCATGCTATTTGCTCAAAAGCAGAACTATCTGACTTCAGCTTTAAAGCCATTTGCTCATGATAAATTATAATAATGCACTTAAAGACCCTCTTCATTAAAGCACTGGAGAGTAAAAGTTTTATTTAAGCAACATGTTTAAGTCTGTCCCTCTTTTAAATCTTCTATTTGTTGCTGATCTCTTTCCAACTCCCACTTTTTATTGTACTAAATATGGTACAGAGATAAAACTATATTCCACTCCATAGGCTTTTTCTAAGTTTTCTACATGCAGCAGGAGGTAAACAGAAGAGCTGGATAAAAAGAAATACAATGGGTTGTTATGTGTATATTAAAATATGTGGAAGAACAGGGGCACAAGAAGAATACACTTAAATGAAAATTGAGCTTGACAAGAAATAGATGATTTTTAAATGCTTTTGCGAGTCTAAATGTTGGAGATAAACTCTCCTTTCAAAGAAAAATGATACTTAGAAATATTTTTCTTTCAAAATAAAATAAAAATAACCTGTGTGAGGTGAAAAGTTATTGTGGAAAAGCATAACTCACAGTTTGTGAGATACTATCCCACACAGACAAGGAAGAGGGAAGCTGTTTATCAGATACTAAGTGGGGGGAAGCATGCAGAAGCTTCACCTCAAAAATAACATAGAATCATAGAATACTTTGGGTTGGAAGACACATTTAAAGGACATGTAGTACAAATATTGCAGCTTCCATAAGAATATTTTACAACATTCAGGATTTAATGCAAAATTCTACTATCCTGTTGCCAGTGGCCTACACGTCTGCATGCCCTTACAATCTAATTTGCCAACCTAAGACACTGGAAGTTATAAATCAGCACATTCAAAAGTAAGCAACAAGAAAGAGAAACTTCATTCTATGTGGTCTTAGTTTTATTTTATTTTATTTTATTTTATTTATTTTATTTTATTTTATTTTTTTTATTTTAATCAGAGTTTCCCAGTTAGCCCAATTCTCTCCATGGGTTCAAGGAGGATCTTTCACTGCTTTTCCAAGTCACTTATTACTTTTCTTTACCTTTTCTAAGTCACTCACCACCAAGATGAAAACCACTCAATGTCTCTTGTTGTTTTGTTTTGCTTTTCTTTTTTTTTTTTTTTTTTTTTTTTTTTTGCAAAAGTATGATCATAAAGTCCTATACAAACAAACAGTGTCTGAAATTATACTTTGAAGAAAATTTTCAGACCCTGGGAGAAGAAGTACTGAAGTCAGTGAAATCCAGTATGGCAAAACCCAAACAGTTTTTCAAACAGCACTAAATAAGGTCCCACAGGTAGGGGTATGCACATCTAGAAAAGTTTTAAGAAAAAAATCCATCTACTTGCATCTCTAAATGAGTTTGAAAGGCTGATTTCATATTAATAGGAGAAGAGAGACTTGATCTTAAATGGCTTGACTCTTTCTCCACTATTCCACTCAGTGGAATACAGATCTTCTGAGGTCACCAGTAACATGTCTTTGGAGACCTTAAATCTTTGGTTATTGCATGTTCTGGTTAGTTATTGCTACATATTGTTTTGTGCAGCAATTATTCCTGCAAAATGGCTTTGCACTGTTGGCCTGACTTAAGGATTCCTGCTGTTCATTGGGGTGGGGAAGCCAGTGGCTGCACGTCTTTGTCTTGCCCAATCCACAAAGATATGCACCATTACACCATGCTGGGAAAAAAAAGGGGAACCCAGAATGTTTTAATAAGAAAGGAAACTAAATGAGGTTCTTAAATAAGGGTTGGCTTGTGTTGTTTACCCCTGCTGGTTACACAAAGTATGAATTTGATGTGTCAGAGAAAGTGCCACTTAAACATTAGAAATGGACCTGCATTTCTGGCCCTGGAACTGCAGTTATGAAACAGCATATAGGATGAGTGCAATTATATGGAAAATGTGGAGCAATTAATATTAAAATCAACTGAAATGAATTATAAAAATGCAAAAATAATTTTAATTTAATTATCCATTTTATGTATGAGTTTAAACTCAAGCATAAAGGTGAGCTTTACAATTAAAATTCAGCCACATTAACAATCAAAGTTTTCTTATTTTATGAAACTTCTAGGGAATATATTTTTTTCTTAAATATAAGACATCTTTACTCCCTCTATTTTTTTTTGCTTTGTTTTGTTCTGTTTGTTTGTTTGTTTGTTTTATTTAGCAGAGATGAGATTTTTCAAAGTCAGAAATATCTCTGATTCTGATACTTTCATGTCTTTCTTGAATTTCAAGCTCTGTTGTGGGATGCTTGGTCTCTCTCTGAGGCCAATAGGGAAAAACTCATTTTGCTTGGGGTTCAGATTTCATACTGTCTTCTGCCATGATGCAGCTTTTTAATATAAACAAGAAAATGCCTTGTTAAGTAAATGAAGGACAAGTTAACCAAATATAAAGACTATATTGCCAGCATTAACGATTTTTTAAAATTTTATTTCAGTATTAGATTACATATGAGAAGCTTATTAAAAGAACATTACATTTGCAAAGTCAATTTCTGGAAAGTTGCTCAGCGCCAGGACGAGGGTTGCATAAAGAGATTCAGTCATGAGCAATGCTATGTTTTAATTCTGTATTAACTGAGAAATGTTTATAACTCTCAGAATTCAAAGTCCAGTACAATCTTGTTTTTTGAAGGTCTATTACCCTATGCAGACATATAAAAATCTCAAGAATTATTCAAGTAAGCACTGTTTCAAGGCCTGAATTTAAATACTTTTCTCAAGTGATGGCTATATCTCAGTTCCTTGACAAAAAAAAAAAAAATTACAATGCTATTTTTTACTGTAATTTTCATTTCCTTTGTATGTGGTTTATTGAAATTGCAGACTTTGTGGCAATAACTGTATTTTATTAGGTAGGTCTATTAAAGAGGTACCCATAATTTAGGTAGTCCTATAATATAGATGAACAAATAAAGAGCAACTTGTTACAGCAACACAGTTTTTCAAGATAAGAAAAATACATCTTAGACCTCAAGAACTATGTCCCAATTCATCCAGTATATGCTACATGCTTAAAGATATTATGACTTTTTAATGATTTTCCTGGACGTCACTAGGTACACAACAAACCTGAAGGTCTGCTTATTGCATTAATGGACAAGGGTTCCATCAACATTTGTTGTAAAGAGTGTTATAAAGGCTGCTTCTCTGTGAAACCTCATAAACCAGACACTTAATCAAAGCAAGTATGTTAAACAATTATTCATTATTTTAATTTGGTTGGAAATTTCTGAAAAGCTGGTAATGATAGCATACATGCCTATTTATGCTGAAATAAGTCACTGGATATTTCACAGTATTTCTCCGTGTCTAGTTTTGTTAAAAATAGGATTTCATTGCTAAACTTCAAAAACTAATTAAAATCCAGGACAGATTCAATGAGCAATTTAATTATCAATGTTCTGTTCAACTAATTGTCTCATGGAGACAGTGTTCTTAGTAAAAGGAGACTGCAAACAGATGAGTACACAGATAGCAGAGAAAATACATTCTACTGGCTTAACACCTTCCCTAGATTTTTGGCAATTCACTCAGGTTTTATTCTACGTGCATCCCTTTGCAAGATCTGAGAATCACAACCATGCCTGAAACACATCTGAAAATTCAGCAATTTTGAGAAAATTCTGAAAATTCTTCTAGAAGAGTCCAGAGACAGAGACCTGAGAGCTAGACTAGAAAGAGGTATTTTCAAGCTGATTTCTCTTTGCATAGTGTCTGCGTGGGGATATGAAACACCTGAACAGGTCAGGTGGTTCTGGTCCTTTCTGGGCACTTCTCTGTGGACCCAGCTCTTGGTTGTTTTGGGCAAATAAACAAGCATGCAAGGAGACTGATAAAAAGTTATAGTATCTTTCCTAAACCACTGTGTCTGACAAAATACGAAGTTTGACAAAACCTGTTTGAGGGCATCAGCAGGTGGGTACATGTAAGCCATCAGTGGAACTATTCAACCTAATTCTGCCAGCAGATGACAGAACCAAACAAAAGAGCAAACAATTCCTAAACACTTCTTCCCCCAGCCTGTCGTTCTGCATGGGGTTGTTGTGACCCAAGTTCAGGGCCTGGAACTTGTTGCCTTGCTGGACCTCACACTACTGGTGTTGACTCATTGATCCAGCCTGACCAGATCCCTCTGCAGAGCCTTCCTGCACTCCAGCAGATCAACACTTCTGGTTTGTCCGCAATCTGACTAGGGGTGTCCTTCATCCCCTTTTCTAAATCTTCAATAAAGATGTTAAACAGGGCCCAGTACTGAGCCCTGGGGGACACCACTTATGACACCACAGACTGGATCTGACTCCATCCACCACTACTGCCTGGGCCTGGACACCCAGTCAGTTTTTCATCCAGTGAACAGTGCACCCTGTCCAACTCATGGGCAGCTTGTCTGTCCAGAAGATTGCTGTGAGAGAGAGTGTCAAAGGTTTATTAAAGTCCACGTGTACACCCACAGTCTTTCCCTAACCCACTAAGGTAGGTCACCTTCCTCTTAGATTGCTCCATGGAAAGCATAAGTGAGATATAATGGATGTATTTAGTGGGGAGAGCAGGTGGCCTTAAGGCTAGGGGGACCTGCGTGACAGAGCAGAATCCTTCAGCATTTTTGCAACAAGAGAAGTGTTGTTTTCTTAAAAGTACCATCTCCTGAGAAAAAGTTGTCAGTAGCCAATTTTCTGCTTGGTAAAAAGAACAGGGGATGTCTGAAATTGTCAAAATATCCCATCTGAATTATTTATGAAGATTTTTTTTTCTTGTTAACTAGCATGCTTAAACTGTCACATTAGAAAACCCATAGGAGAAAGAAAAAAAATATATAAATCCAAATGATTTTTTTTAAAGTAACCAGGAAAACACTTTCACACATATGAGCCCATAGGGTGGGGTTTCTTTTGTTGTGATTCCCAGGAAATATTGAATATTCTTCTTTTTTATTTATTATTCCTAATGAGCTTGGAAAAGCATTTGCCTTCATGAATTTTCACAGGATAGGAAAATTCCTTGTCCTAGAAATCTGCAGATCAGAAGACAGACAGGCTGAGGATGTTCTGTGAGAGGAGGCAGTGATATTTTTCAGTGTCAGAGTTTATTTGTAACAAGGAGGTAGGTATGATAACAGTTACATTTATTGGGCTTTCAGGCAGAGAGACAGATGTAGATAGATACAGGTAGTTATCACATTATTTTCCAACTTCTGCAAAAAGGGAATGTATTTTATACAGCTTACTTTAGAAATAGCACGAAGAAAATATGGCTTGTACCCTGAAGAACTGGGACATTCTTTTCCAAATACACTAAACAAGAAATTTTACATAAAGCAACTCCAACAAGAGTTCATTCTCAAAACAGCCTTGAGTGGCTTTGTTTGCCTGTTTGCATGTATTATTGGAATGGAGATTTTCGTTGTCTTCTTTCTTAGTCTGGCAGTCACTGACAAAGCTTTACAGAAGGGCTTGTTAGGGAGGATTTGCCTCACAGGGAGACATGCTGGTAGGAAAACAAGGGAATGAGCAAATATAGGGCTGCATAGCCCTAATTCCTCAATCCTAAAATTAAAAAAAAAAAAAAGAAGAAGAAAAAAGATTGAAATAAGTTATTTTTCTAGGAAAGGGAGAGAAGGAAGAAAGGACACTTCTGGGGGGGAACACTGCAGAGGTGATAATGGAAAATACTTATGACCCAGAAAACTATTTTTATTCTTCTACTCCTCTCCCACCCTTTACTGTAGAGGCTTTTCTTACAACTGTTTTCTTGATCTATAAAAAAAAATCTCATACTTTTCTTATCCCCAAGAACATTATTTAATCAACTCTTTACAGCAAGAAACACATACATTCCTTCAGTATAATTCAAACAGGCATTTTGTAATCCAAAACACAGCAGAAATAATGTTGCCCATTCCCTTGTATTCAGGAGTCATGTGTAATTATGAAGAAAAACTGTTGGAAACAAATTTAAAAATGTAATAATTGGTTTGCTTCCCATGATTTACATGAAGGGTAACCCTGACAGCACAACAGCATTATTAATTATGATGATCCAAATCAAATTCCCTTTGAGGCTGGTCTCCATCTCACTGCAGACAAGTGTAAGAGAGATATCTAAGAAAATCACCTATTACTTGTCACTTCAGTGCAACCACAGCCAGCATCCTACACTGGACTAGTGGTCTCTCTGACAACCTTCCAGACTATACAAACTGCTAGTGAGCACCGCGATAACTCAGCCTGTCATGGGCTCTATTCTACCACTGTAATTCAAAAGGAAGGAGCATCTGTGATCTGTTACAGGAAAACTCTGCTCAGGGAAAACATCTCTCCAGGTAGATGTTACGAACTGGCATGCGATCTCCCTTCTTGATCTGCTGTAATTGACAGATGCTGTGACTCCCACTGTAAAAAAAAGGGTGTCCTGGTTGATGGCAAGTTGAACAAGAGTCAGCAGTGCCCTGGCAGCCAGGAGAGCCAACGTTGTCCTGGGGTGCATCAGGCACAGCATGGCCAGCTGTGGAAGGGAGGGGATTGTCCTGCTCTGCTGTGAACTCACCTTGAGTCCCATGAGCAATTTTGGGCACCACAATATACAAAAGATATTAAGCTGTTAGAGTGTGTCCAGAGGAATGGTGAAGCATCTGAAAGGCAAATCCTATGAAGGTTGTCTGAGGTCACTTGGTTTGTTCAGCATGGAGGAGACTAAGAGAACACCTCATTGTGGTCTTCAACATCCTCATAAGGGGAAGCAGAGAGGAAGGCACTGATGTCTTCATTCTTGTGACCAGTGACAACTGGGTCAGGTGAGATTTAGGTCAGATATCAGGAAAAGATTCTTCACTCAGAGGGTGCTTGGGCACTGGAACAGACTTCTCAAGGAAGTGGCCACAGCACCAAACCTGAAAGAGCTCAAGACCATTTTGGAAAATGCTCTCAGGCACACTGTGTGACTCTTGGGGTGTCCTGTGCCGGGCCAGGAATTGGACTCCATGATCCTGATGGGTACCTTCCAACACAGCATATTTTATGATTCTGTGAAAATTGAGCCTCCATACCCAGGCAAAGACCCAAAACATGTCAGCAAAATCTTGGGCTGGCACAGGAATGCAAATAAAAACCACATCAGGTCTGTTATCAAGGCAGAGAAAGGAAACACTGCGCATCACAGCTCCCAGCTCTGACACTGTCTGTTAAGAACAATCGTTCCTCAGGTTTTTTACTCCAGCTCATCCTCTCTGGAGTGCTGCAGAACATCTACTATATCCATTGTCCCTCTACATGCACAATTGAGGTTCAGTTCTCAGGCTTTTACTTAGGAATACAATTCACAGAAGACTTCCCTTTTAAAGAATATATGTTGCAAGGTTTGGCTCAGGATGTTTGTTTCTGATGTGGGGGATTGCTAAGCACGCACAGCACTGGAAACACATTTTCCAGGAGACCATCATGGACTGAAAGTGTGCTCATGCCAAAGTGGCGCATAATTACTGTTCTAGAAGATTTTTTCCAGATTATTTCTTATCCATATATGTGTTCATATCTATGCAGTGTAAAGTAACAGGATGACTAGCATTTGAGGAAAAAGATACTATTTTCAGATCAGATACCAGCTGTCAAGTTAGATAGAGACTACTGCATCAGAAATTTTACAGCCCAGTTCACAAAAAATTTATGTGTCGGTAATTCATGTTTTTGTGTGAAATAGTTGTTCAAATATGCCATGCACGGTGTCCCAAACAACTACATGCATAAAGACCAGTCAAGGATTGTCTCGGGTCAAAGAATGGTCAAATGCATTCTAAAAAGAAGAAATACATAAAGTTAAAATGTCCCTTAGTTCACTGGTGAAAAATCGGCATGTAAATTCTTATACTGAATTTAACTGGATTTCTCTTATTTATTAAAAAAAAACCAAAACAACCCTGAGGCATGCAGATATAAGCACACTATTTCATTTAATTGAGAGTCCCAAGAGAGAAGTGACATGGAACAACCAACAGAGAAGTTATTTGGTTTTAAGAATCTCAGGTTTTAGGGCCAAATCTTTTGTTTTTCCCATGTTGTCTTTGGAATTCTCCAGATCAAAATCAAAGGTCCCTGCTTCTCTCTGAACAAGTTTCTCTATGAAGTCCCAAATGAAGTCCAAACTCTGGCATATTTTGGAAAAAAAAAAGTTGTTTAATGTAGTTATTCCTTGGACAAACTGATAGAGAAGTGTTTGGTTCAAAAAGAAAGATATCAACCTCAGAAAACCTCAGCCACTTTCCATTTTATTTTTTATGAAAAAGACATTCACATTATGTATAGAAGCATGCAACAGGTTCTGATTAGGAAACTATATATTACTTCTGCTGACCTTAAAGGTTCGATCAATCTTTGAATTCAAGTAAAAAATAGGTTGAACTTAATAACACAAAGACATTTTGAATGCAGTGGACAAGGAATAAATTAATAATAGGGAGGTTTTGCTGAATGTGATTTTTTTACTATAACCATAGCATACACTCAGATCTACAATAAAAAATGCTGTACTAAACTGGTTTTTTTTTTTCATTTGCAACTGAATATTATTAATCTCATCTGAAAAGTAATGGTTATAACAAAACTGACTCTAGTGCAAGCAGTCAGCATTTTCTAGTCTAGCAGTTCCCAGAAGCACAGTATTTTGGAGGCAGTCTTTGTAGAATAAGATCAGAAATGCAGAGACATCTTCCAAGTTCTGATAAAGGTAAAAGTAACAGATTTTTTGTGTGTTGATCACCTACCAGCTCAGCTCTAATGAAGATAAACCTGTAAACTTACATCCAAGCAAACTTGAAATCCAAGCATCAATATGTTCACATCATTTTAATTTCATCTCTCCAGCATGCAAATACTGGTTTACTCTACTTATTCAAGTCTCTGTGTCACTGCCATGGGTCAGCCTTTGTCTCCCAGGTCTTTGCTTTTTGCCCAATACTCTTGAATTTTCAGCCAGCTGCTCAGAAAAATTAACCTGCCATTTACCCCCCAGTTACGCAATTAAGAAACACCAACATGGTTAGAAAATATTGTATAAAAGACTAAAGGAAATGTATTTCTGGAATAAAAAAGGGCTTTATTGTAATATTAAGGTGGTACTCCTGTAATGATATTTTTGATTTTCTAAAGTACTTAAGCAAGACAAATTGAGACAACTGGCAATTTATTAATTTATTCTCAATAGAGAGAGCTCACACAGCTACAATCTGTAATGAATGCAGCCACATGCTCAAACCTGCTGAGCAGTAAGAATTTTAAGTCAAGTCCAGTAACACACACTGGTTTACACTGGAAGATGAGGTCTACTGACACTTGTGAGAGCATGCATGTGTTTAAAGTGCTTTCCTGGACACCAGCCATCAGTGCATCCTACAGGAGTAGCATGCTCTTCCTTTCAGGAAGAGAATGACAGACAAAAGTTTCTAAATATTAATCTTAATGTTAGATGGTGTCAAAGAAGAACAGCCCCACTCATATGTACAGAGACATCCTGATTTTTATTTCATCAGCTGAGGCACTAGGTCATTGCATCCATCCACTTGATGCTAAAAATCTACCCGTCTCTAAGCTCAGTTAATTGGATGAAGAACACTACGCCTTTCATTTTCTCTCTCCTTTTTCCTCAATTTAAATTCCTTTTTTTTTCCTTCTCTTTTTTGGCAAAGTGCCCATATTATTTTGTATCCTAAAGCATTGGAGGTTAATAAAGAGAGCAAATGTAGAAGGAGATGGAAAAGGAGTTTGTTTGTAGTTCACTCTCCATTGGGCCATTATGTCTAAATCCATTATGTAGTTTACCTGATGCTGTGTTCAGAGCAACTGAATGCTGTAGTTCTTTTTAATACTGGTATTTTCTTAACACAATTTAAATTAAACCCTTTATTAGTCCAGAGAAGGCTGAGCACGAAACAATAGTAGCTCTGGGAGAGTAATTATTTCTGTTCCATTGTCAGAGATGCTAGGGCTTTTGATTAGTTACACTATACAGTACTTAACAGCTAACCAGCCTCACCATGGTTAACAATACACAAGATTTTCCCTGTCCCAGCAGCACTCCAAGTGCTTCTGAAATGTTGGCTCTGTCTTTAATCTTGTTATTCACAAATACCTCTAATTTTCTGGAGTGTGTGTGAAAACTACTGTACTGCCAGCAGCATAGAACATCATGCGTCAGGCTCTGTTGGGAAGGGATCGCTGTAAAATGGATGCATGAAGCTGTGGGTTGTAAGCCATTAAGCTTTCTCAGTACGCTTCTAATGAGCTTATGATAGCCTCACAAAATGACTGCTTTTACTGCAGCCTAGTAAATTACAGTATGTACAAATTAAATCAGTGGGACCCAATGCAAGCTGTTCCTCATCAGGTTCAACACTTCTTTTAAGATGTGAAAAATTATGACATACTAGAACAGCTATATGTTTCAGTCATGTCATATGCTGAAAGTGTGTAGTGTGTTCAGCTAATTTCTACAATTATCCATTTAACACTTCTCACTCTGTCCCACAGAAACCAAGTACTTCCTCTCTTATGCTGTTCCTTCATGTTTCAAAATTAGTGTTGTAGTGCACGTGAATAATAAATTTGTCTCGGCTGTTGAAATTTAAAAGCCAACAAAGTAGCTCTCTGAGGCCTTGATCCCTCTCCCATGGAGGCCAGTGGCAAAATCCCAACTGATTTTTTTTGAACACTTACAACCTTCTGCCTTACATTAAAACCACTTTTCTATATTACCTCTTTGGCAGTCACAGGGCACCATTAAAAATGCTAATATAAGTTATTTCTACATCTTCATATATTGCTTTGATTCTTTCTCCTGTCAGTTTTATTTTGGTGTGACCTGAGTGGATTAGCTCCTGGCGTTCAGCACTCCAAGCAACACCCCTATGAAAGAAACCTTTTGGGGCACTGGTATATATATTAATGGAAACACGTCTCTCCCTCTCTCTTTCTCCAGCTTCCTCTCTACTTCTCTTTTAGTACCATGGCATATGAATAATATTAATTACAGCTTGCTAAATAGTCAAAACAGTTTTTAAATTACTACTTAAGTGCTGCTGGAAATGGAACTGATTTGGCCCTGCTGAACCAATCTACCATACCTGAAGACAGCTTTGGGTATATTTTTTACAGAGCAGTTCATGACATCAAGGTGTAAATTCCTCAGAAAGTATCCTAAGGTCAATGGTGACATTAATCCTCTATAAACATGATGTACATTTGCTAAGATTGTGCAGGAAGCAAGATGACTTTTACCACAGGGGCTTGAGTCTGGACAATAACTACCACACATCCTGCAGGAGGTGATGCAGTGCAAACAAGCTGGTAGTTCAGAAAAGTTTTCCAGGAGTCGTTTTCAGCAGCATTTCCCAGGCCCTGGGGCACATGCCTCAGCTCTGTCCTAGTGTACACAGGAAGGAACACTGGCTGTTCCTCCCTTCAACACCATTCTCTTGTTTTGGGGGGGTCCTCCATCTGGTCACTCCTTGGAGCTTCTAACTCTTCCACGGTTTAGCTGAGTGACTGTGTAGAGACAAAGCAAAGGAAAGCTTGCTGAGTTTCTAGTAGAAGCCTTATCCTCAGGAAGTCCTGTGTGTGTGTTTCTGGACTCCTAGTGAAGATTATATAAATCAGCATATATCTCCAAAGTAATGTTATGGGTATTGGTATTGGCCGTATTTAACAACAGCATAAACTGATGAAGATGTAGAACAAGGGCATCATTAGCAACTTCCATCATCTGACAAACAATAACAGAACCCTTTTCCCCCATGAAGCAACGAGATTTAACTCCTCATAAAGAGAATGAGTTTTGCCTTCCATGTTTTCAAGTCTTCTGCTCTCTGTTCTCAAGCTTTCTCTAAAAGCTTCAGAGTTAGAACTCACCTTCAAAAAGCTGAAAATATATTGTCTTCCTATTCAAGCATCAAGAAAAACAAACATCACAAGTAACACATTATCCATGAATTTTATGAAATAAAAATCAAAATAAATCAGAAAAAAACCCCAACAACCAGACTGTGAATATTTTATTAAAGCAATGTTGAGTGCAATGAAAGGGAAAGATAAAATGAATATTGTTGCTACATTGCCATATCCCCACCACACTCAAAATTAATGCATATATGCCAAACTGAAAGCTTGTTAAGGAAACCATTTAAGACTGTAAACAAAAATATCAACCAACCAACCAACCAACCAACCAACCAATCAACCATCAGTACTGTTTATAATACCTATATGTTAAATTAACTAGTGCAATGAAAATTAATGTCAAGTGATTTTATGAACATCTAGGAAAACTTGGCATGATATCAGTTTCTCCTCCTATTGAAATGAAAGCACTTTAGTAACTGCATTGCAGATGGCACCAGTATCTGTGGCAGCTTTCTAGAATCCACAGCTTTAAGCCAGAAGGATATACTAGGTTTGTTCATTTTTCATTTACATATTGATCTGAATACAAGTAAAAATATTAGTATATTGACTACTGTGTGACTATTTTATATATTTTTGAAAATACACATGCATGTACACTTATATGCAGCAATTAAGGGGATCTTGCTCCTTTTTTTTGTTTATATATCTCTCAGCTACTAGGCTGAGTCTGGCATTAATTGACTTCTGAGGAATCTTGTACTCCACCACACATAATAGGATGTTATATAGTTATAAACAGGAAATTCAGACTTCCTGTCTGCCTTCCTTTCTTTTCCCTTCCTTTCTTTTCACCTTTTTTTCCTTTTCTCCTTTCTTCCTTCCTTCCTTATTTCCTTCCTCAGTTATGTTTTAAAATCTGGCATCATATACCATGCATATGTGAAACATCAAAGATGATTAGTACAGACAGGAGATCGGAAAATCATGAAGCACTTCTGAAATCCTGATAGGAAGTGACTCTTCCTGGCTGTTGATTTATTGATGCTGACAACTTTAGCTTTTTTCTCATTTTTAAAAAAACTGAAAGTACATTGGTACTAGGAAAAATACTGAAGTCAAGTAAATAATGGAAAAAACTCACAAACCTCCGTAGGATTGAATGTTCCTGCTCCTGAAAGAACCTGCATGTGTAGCTCAAGGAAAAAAAAAAAGCCTCCAACAAAACACAAACAAAACAAATAAAAAGCAAAAAATAAAAACCCCAGATAAACAGAAAAGGTTAAAAATGAAAGGCTTTCAGAGATGGTTCTTTACAAGTATTCAGTATAATTTTCAGATGCATACGAAGAGCCAACCCAGAAGCTATTTTGTTTCTTTAGAACCAGAGCCAGTATTTTTCAACTTCTGTTAAGTCAGAGTCTGGGAATAACACTACCTTTTCAAAAGCAGTCTTCCAATAGCCATACACCGATAAATTGGTTAATGAGGACATTTGACTTTAAAGTGTCTGGAGAGAGCTGAACACATGAAGTAATAATTTTAAAGGTGAAAATTTTGTAGATATTTTCTTTTAAAGGGCATAAGATAATTGCCCTTTTTTAGACTAGCCCTTTAAAAATCACATGCAGACCTGTTTTAAGTCCTGTTAACAAACAGAAAGATGCAAATAATGTGTCAAAAGATCATGAAATCTACCGAGAAACTAGAAGATTTCCACACCCTGTTTACTCTGGTAAACACCCTGTTTATTCTGGCAATTAGGTCCATTCATGATGACAACACATAAATAAAAAGTATGTGATTTTACCCCATAAAAAAAGACTAGGAATGAATGCTGCAGAGTAAATGATTAAGGAAAAAAAATCAAGTCGTAAGGACAACTCAAGATTTTATAGTACTTAAGTGAAGAATATGATTTTTGAGCACTTAAGCATGTTCACAGACAGAAAATCTCAGAACCATGGATGCTTGAGAAGTTATACTCTGGCTTCAGTGGTGATGTCCACACATGCCTTCCCCATACTTCATCTCTGGTGGTTTTGGAGGCTTGGGCTCTGATTATACCAGCAATTTAAGGAGTTCCTGACCATCAAAGTGCAGTGAATATTGCTGCATTTTTAGAGTCCTGGCACTGTCTTGGCCCTGGTCAATGGAGTATTCCCCCAAACTTTTCTCAGGCACATCCTGTGAGTTAGGATGTTCAGGGCAGTTTGCATGTACCCTGCTCTGGATAGCAAGATATTTGTAGTATGGAAATAAACCTCTGAATAGGCAGGCCTTTGAACATTATAGGGGCAGCCAGCTGGCCTCCTTAAGAAAAAATATTTGATTTGGTAGCACAGGGAGACACTGTAAATAGCTGCCATGTACTCAGGCTTGAATGCAACACCACTTCATCAGCAACTTGGACCTCATCGGTCTTATGGGTAGAAGAACTGCAAGAGACATCCCTGTAAGATATATTGTCTAGGTTTCCATTATATTCTCCACAATTTTATCTTTTTGTGTTCAGGTGTCTCAACACCATGTTTAGATTTTTAGTGTGGCCAAAGGACCCAGCTAAGGCCATGTTTGCTCAAACCAATGCCAATTCTTTAGTTGTTGTACTATAGCTTAATTCTGCAGATAGCTGCAGCTGCAAGACTACAGCTCTCCTGAGTCTCCCAAAATGTTTTCCCTAAAGGTGAAAGCCAAGAGGGATTTGTGGTATGTTCTCTACCTCACTGATAAAAAATCAAAAAAAAAATTCCACTGAAATCAGTGCCCAAATTCATTATCTCCACTGGGTCGATGAATTTGCACATGCAGCCAAAGCTGCTGAGAGAGCCAAATTCTCAGCTGGTGTCCATTGACTTCTGTGGAGATAGGCCAGGTTGCATTGGCTGGGGATTTTGAGCTGTTGACAAAAAGACACAGATGAAGAGTCAGCTATGCGAAGCTTATAGTTAACTTGGCAAATTTAGGATTAACCAAAGCACCACTACAAGTGATATATTTACTGCAAAGTACAACAGGGAAAAAAAGGTATGTTCAGAAGATGAATATTTCTAATCCTCTTAGAAACCATAATGATATGTCAGAACGAGATTTTCCCATGTGGGAACCACAGTAATGATGCCTTAGTTTTGTCATAAATGACTGCATTTAAATTGCCCCCTTTCTGCGCTAAGATTAATAACCACAGCAGTAACCCAAGAAAATCACATGCTCTTTTGGGAAAAATCACATTCTACAGCACAATAGACCACTTCCATCATATGAACTTCATGCCTCAAACTGTGGCATATGACCTCTTATAGGCTGCTGGAACTCAGGACTGGGCCCTGGAGCTCCCTTCCTACTTCTGTGCTGAGAGCTTCATATGAAGAACTCTTGCAGGAGCCATTTCTCTGTGTTCCACCCAACAAAGGAAAACTAGAGATTTCGTATATAATCTACATACGGACTCGACTACGGTATCAAATTTCCCAAACCATAAGCATACATGTATCTTCTGATTTTGCATTAGCCTTTTTCAAATGAAGACAAACTGAAAATTGCAGAGGATAAAACCAGTCATCCTATAGAGATACACAGCCTATGTGTTGACAGTGGGAACTTCTCTGAACCTAAATACTGACTGCTGCATAACTTCTGAACGTTTCTAAGGAGATAGCTGATACTGACAGCTATTGGAAGCATAATACTGAAGGGAATTAATATTGGTCTAATCTAACGTGGTACACACATTGGTCTTGAGAAGCTTAATGTAAAGAAAAAAGAAATTCTTACACTGATTCGTCTTTATCAGTGAAATAATCTAACCATTTCATATACTTCTATATTTATTAATCACTATTTAATGAAGCGTACATCATTAAAATTATCCTTCAGTGCAAACAGAGAGGAGGGACTTGAAAGTGCTGTGCCACTGTGATCCATGGTAATGAGCTGAGGCATTTATTCCCCTCTCTTTTTCCACTCACTAGGTGTCTGATATTGCTTATGTGAAGTTCTTGCTGTCAACAAGTAGACATATATAAAGGTTATTATGTCTCTGCTACAAATTACAGTAGAAGATAGGCTAGTAAGAGTAAAAGTACAAGCAGTGTTTTATCATGTTGAACTTTGAACAGCCTCAAAGAGTTAATAAATAGAAAAGAATTACTAAATTTATTAAAAGTTTCCATTCTCCCTTAATTCCCTGTGTGCATACATACAGGCTTTAATGCAGATCTTTCACAGGTATTTCCCCCCTTTTGTGTGGTCTTCCCAGACTTGTATTAAAGTTGCATCCTTATGAATTACATGAAACTTCATTATACAAAAAATAGATCTGTTGCTTCTCCCCTCCAGACAGCCACAGGAGGAATCAGGGCCACAAGCATGCATTTGAAGTGTATGCTTGTAAAATGGTGCTGGATCATTCTTGAAATGAACATCCTTTAAATATTCAACACTTTCAAAAGTCTGAATTAATCATTTTCAGCAGCCAAAATATAGATTCATTCGCTCAGTTTAAGGAAGTGTTGAGTTCAAGATCACATCATCAATTGGTTGTAGAATGAATCAAAAACTCAAAACAGAAGTGAACTTGACTTTGCAGATTGTAATACGATCTATATAGATTTTTTGTGTGCATTTTCTCTCCAAAGATACTTGTATAAATCTCCACAGAGGTTTGAGATAGTCTCTGTGTATAATATTTTTGATGGATCCACTAACTCTTGTAGTTCAATGTCGCTTTACTTATAACCCATCACCATTGTGTTAGTGACTTTATTTGAAAAACAACTTTTTTTAAAAAAAGTAAATATCAAAGTTCACCAGAAGAGGATTTCAGTCCCCAAAAGCATCAGTTTTCACTACCATTAACAGTCTTTTAAAAATATGCTGCTTTGAGTCCTCTTAGTTTGACAGTAATCATATAGCAGCTACCTTCAGTCAAGGCTTAGAGATGAAACAGAAATATCAATCCTTCCAACATTCTTGTCTTTGAGGATTTTTTTTTTTAATTGTTGTAGAAGAAAGGATTAGGGATAATGGTTTTAAACTAAAAAGCATAGACTAAGACTGGGACACGTTGCCCAGAGAGGTGGTGGATACCCCACTCCTGGAAACATTAAAGGTCAGGTTGGAAAAGGCTCTGAGCAGCCTGATCTAGTCAAAAATGTCCCTATTCATTGTCAGGGGTTGGACTACACGGCATTTAAAGCTTCCTTCCAACCCAAACTTTTCTTTGAATACCACTCATAAAGAATTTGCCGTGTAGTTTAAATACCCTGTGAAATAACCAGGCCACCCATAGTCCTTGATACAGATAATGCTCATAAGCATTCTTAGTAATGCTTTATACCTTCTCAGAAATGTATTAGTAAAAGAATCTGTTGAGCTACTAAACTTATAAAATTATTGCAGAACAATTATCACTCTTAGTTGCAATTAAGTGCCATGTTACTAATCTCAAAACCTCATTTTTTTTAATTGACTGAAAGACAGTGCTTTGTAATGGTCAAAGTATTAGACTAAAAAGTGGGAAACACTAACATTTCTGGATAGCTTTGAAGCTGAGTCATTCTTTTAGGAAAGCACTTAGTCCCTTTATAACATTTTTCCCTATATCTGATACCAATTTCTTGTTGATTTCCCAGCAGTGCAATTCCATCTACTTCAGTAGAAGGCTTTATGATTTACAGTAGCATAAATGAAAATACAATCAGGTTCCTCATTTTAAAGATGAAAATCACAGTTATCATTCTCCCTGTGGGCAATGTAAGGATTAATTAGTATTACTCTGAGCTCATGAGGTGTTTTAAAAATATGTAGTGGTAACAATGAAAAATATTATTCCTTTTGTGCTGAAAGTTCATGCTGACATGCAAAAATGTTTCTAAGTTAAGTCAATGTAGCAGTAATTTGAGAAGGTGAAGGTCTAACTTCTTCATAATGGAGATTTACAACCTTGTGAGATTTCTCTACCTTGAAATAATATTAATTATAACAATTCATTCTTTATATCATACTCATTCCTTCTTCCTATTTAAGAAGTTAATAATAAGTCTATATTAAACATTTTAAATACATCTGAATAAGAAATAACCATATAACTTAAGGTAACCTTCTCTTCCTGAATCCAAAGCAGTTTTTATTCCATTCTGGCAAAGAGGCCTAAAATCATGAATTATTAATGCCTGCATCCATTTTAAAGTCTCTTTAGAAAAAGAGATAAAAGAGACCTTGTTGTAAATGACTATTAGATCTACCATCTATGCAAGATCATAACCTAAGTGGTATTAATCTTCAAGAGGAAAAAGAAAATTAACAATTTTGAAAATAAATTGTTAAAACAGACACAGATATTATCAATGAATTTTCTAATTACTTTAAAGAACAAAATGTCTCTGCACATAAATTTGGAGCTGGGGTGAGTTGAAAACATGAAAACCTATCAGGATTGCATACAAAATACTGAAAATAGTGGGTTTTACTGTGAGGGGACCTCATAAGGATTTTAAACCTGAGTATCTGTCTTGGGGTGACTTTACAATGATTGTATATCCCAAATCATCTATTCTGTTGGTGTTCTGCAGCTTTAAGGCTGGTTCCAGCAGTGAAGGGGGAGAGAAGAGATGCAGAGTTTGTCATCAGAGACTGCACTTGCTCCCCCACATCCTTCCCACAGAATGTGCTGTCTGCAGTGGACAGCAGGAGAGAGCTCTCTTTTGCTCTTGCTTAGTTTTTCTGGCTAGCTAAGGCAAAGAAGTTCCCTGGACTGTGGTTTTCCCCCTTTTTCCTGGAATTGTTCAAACCTGCTGTTGGCTGAAAACCCAGAAGAGCACCAGGAGCTCATACCTGCGTCCCACCAGGTCTGGCCTGTGCTGTGACATTTCCCAGCTCTGGAAGGACTGAGAACAGTCTGAGTGAGCCAGGCTGCAACCCATGGAAGGAACTGTGCTGAATTTGTCATCTCTTTGGAGTGGTGAGAGGTTTTGTTGCCATTTTTGTGCTGGGAAGAGTTTTGCCTGTTAAATAATTTTTTTTTTTTTTTTCCACTCCTCTCCAAGGAAATATTTACTCCGAACCAGTTGGGGGAGAGACTGCTTGAATCTCTTTCCTAGAGGGATCCCATTCAGACGTTTCCTTCCAAATTTGCCCTAAACCAGGGCAAACATTTATTGGCACCCAATGTGGGGCTCAAGAAAGTGGAAAGAACCCCGTGTTCTGATGTTAAGATAAATCTTCCGTACTGCAAGTGAATATTAAAAGTCATGAAGGGCAAGACACAACAAATGTGGCGGCCTTCAAACAAGATTGCAAGCAAGCCATAAACACCTGCAGTTACCTGCTCAAAATGAAACTGATCCCAGGACACATCATTAATTTGCCCACCAAACCAATCAGAGGATCAATATGAAACTGTGCCTGGGAAATATGCAAAAAACAGTATTCTACTGTAAAACCTTGCAGTAGTCATTGAAAAAGAAAAGACAGTTTTGTATAAAGACATCTGAAAGAAAGTGAACTTTAATATTGTTTTCACCATTGGATACAGGAGGTTTGTAATCAATTGTCTGGCTTTTGTCCATCAATGTATCAACTGATGATCAGGCAGGTGTTACTTTTCCAATTCTGCCCTTTTGAATTGGGAGCCTCACATACCAATGAAGCTATACTAGGGTTTTACATTAGTCTTATGAAGATTAGTATCAGGTCAGGAGTCCTGCTCTGGTCTATATTCTGCACAGTTCCCAAGTTAGGAGCATTTAATTGCAAGTAATGGAAAGCTAGAAAGGCAAATTCTGAATCCTATCCTGTTTTCTGAGTCACTAAAAGAAGCTAGAGCACACCTGTATAATTTTTCTTTTTTCAGCAGCATGATGCTAAAAAGCGGGACCTGGATTTTATAGCATTTAAAGGTCTTTACATATTAATACTCTCATTCATGTCCAATTCATATTTTACAACATTTTTTTTAATTTTAAAGGCCCTGCAGATTTCTATATGCTTTATTAACAAAGGTATGTTTATACAAACTTTGTAAATTTTGCAAACGTGCCTACGAAAATTTTATATTGATGCCAAAACATGCTTCATATACAAATGAATTTACTTCTCTCAACCAACATGTGTATGTTTGTTGTGATTGAGATTAAAGTTGCATCAGGATGGTTTTCTTTCACATACCCTGAAAAGCTTGAGCACTTATGCAACCTGAACTTTTAATAGAGTGCAAAGACATGGAAAAGATATGCAAAATCAATTACTGAGTGATGTCTGAACCTTGGTCTAGTTCATCTAAGAAACTCCTCTTCTGTTTGTATCTTGCCAATAAGAAACAAACAAATAGCAGTACAGTGCAGCATCATGAGAAAATCAAACATCCTACCCTTGTACTGTGGGAACAGATCTATAGAAGACACAGCTGTGAAAGAAAGAATAAAAATTCTACCAACACTCAGAAAATGAGTGTGGTTTATGACCCCACTGAGAATAGGTGTGGACTTTGCATTTTTTTCTCCAATTTCATTGAGTATTTCTGTTACATAACTGATTGTCCTCCTCCAAATTAAACATATATATGTGTATATATATATGTATATATATATAACAAAAATAAACACTGGTATGTCTGCATTTTATTATTTGAACATTTTTTCCTAGGAAATGTAAATACAATAATAGAGGCTCACGAGGAAAGTAATTCACATGTTGAATGGTTTAGTTTTCTTCTAGGTTCATGAGCTGGACTTTCGCTCCCATGAGCCACTTCTTAAGGCTGGGAAAGGAATAGTTTAGGCTCAGAACCTCTGCCTACATGCTACCTGCAGCCACTTAGAATCAAGTACCTGAGATGCCATAGCAGAAATAAATCTTAAATCCTAGTGTCACAGACTGTCACAACTGCATGTCAGCAGGGAGTTTTAACTGTTAGAGTCTAGGTCTGCACACCTGTAATAGCAAACTACACGGATATTTTGAAGCTATTGACAGACCCTGTGCTGTTCTGTACTGCGCTGTTGCCAGGGCTCTGCTCCTTGCTGGGAAGGCACTTACATGGTTTTGTATCTGTTCATTTCTCTTCCAGGACTGTCAAACATGGCTTTCATCATATAAAAGAGAAAATTGACCACCAGCTATGGATGATAGGGTAGATAAGACAGAAAATAAGCAGGGGAAAATGTCAGATCTATGAAATAAGAAAACTTTAACCACATAGGGTGTTAAATCATTGACAATATACATGCATCTTCAAGAAAGAGCCATAAACCTCTCTTGAGTTGCTAAATGTCATTATTAACTATCATTATTATTATTCTCTATCCTGTTCTTAAAAGTTTATTAAATGGTAGTTCAATCTTTATTTGTAGATATTTAATTAAATGAATAGATTTATTGCACACATTTGTATTAATTGACCAGGGTCAGGTAGCCATAATGAAAAGGCAGGTCTAACATACAGCTCTTCAGCTTTTAAATATGAGCAATAGAATGATACATCATTACAACATTTAACAGTTTCCTTATTAAGTTCTATACTCTACCTTAGCCCATAAATTAAACAGGAGTTACCCCTAACACATAAAAGAATGAAGTTTAACAGTATTATGAAATTAGTGAGGATATAAGCTAAGAATAAAGAAAGAAAAAGAAGAAAAACCAAACAAATTAAAATAACATGATACACTGATTTATATGACACGTTAATCATCTATTATTTATCCTAAGTGCTTTTTGAGTACTCATCTAATTTCACAATAGCATCACAGATAGACTTTAGTCACCTTTTCCTGAATGTTAATAATTGATAAGCGATATTTAGCTTGCAAAGCTGAAGCATACTCTTTGGAAAGCCATGCATTGCGCTGGCTTCTCCCCTTGGGTGAAATCTGCTCCATCTGCATAAAATCATTGTGTAAAGCTTTGAGGTTTTTGGGAAGCAGAATTCTTCCAACCAATATCTACAGTCCTCACAGCTGATCCTTACATTTTGCTCCTGGCTTACCTTCTCTGTGGCTTTCAATATCCACTTACAGAATCTTTTTTTTCCGTGCACCTTACTATTTTGTCTCATCCTTTTTGCTTCCAACGGCCTAGAAAGACACTGAACACTGCAGAGAAGAGTGTGCTGGATGTTTGCATGAATATAAATTTCACTTCAAGTGCTTGTAGAATGGATGCCCATAGCACTGCCAATTATTCTGGAAATCACACTGGAAATTACTGATGAGGATTATGAAGGCTCTAATGTGGAGAGCTTAGAGTCAACAAAGACCTATCCAGATTCACATCAGCTGGGAATACACCCAAGGGATTTAGGGAAGGCAGGGTGAATATTCAGTGTAGATGTCAGCAGTACATTTTATGCTTATATTTGCCTTTACAAACACACAGTACTCTGAATGAACAATAAGGATGTTCAATGAACAACATTATAACTTCTGTGTTTCTCGTGAGGCAAATTTTCACACTTTGACAAAGTGGATTTCATTAATTTTCACCTTTCGGCTCAGGGGTGGTTTTGTTTTCTTTGTTATCTCATTCTGGGTATCAAGGACAGAATAATTACAGAAGTCTTTACAATAGTTTATTGTGATTACCTGCTGCTAGAGTTCTAGACAATTATATGGCTAGGTCTCTCCTGGCAACATTTCAATAACGATATGGACAAAAATCACCTCCAGGAATAAAATTTCTAATGCACCAAAATGTTCTGACTTTCCAGCTAAGCTATAACAATTTACACTACAAAACTTCATTTGTGCTACATGCAAACTAATAAAATTTTGTGCTTGAATTCTATTTTCCATATATGACAGTGACTACCTAGCTTTATGTTTTTGCTCATACCTAAGTCTTTTAATTCAACTGACTTGTTGTCAAAAATTTGTATGGCTTTTTTTATGACTCAGTGAAGAACAAAATCTTTATTGTAACTATTTTTGTTTCTCTTTGTCTCTCTTTAGATTTACCTTCAGAACTTCCCATGTTGCCTAAGTTTTATTTAAGTCATACATTTACTGGCATACTGGCAATACATACATTAACTGGCAAGTATATTGATACTACTTTTTATTGTTTTTCAAAGAGGAGGAATTGTTCACTAATTCTGAAGTAATTGTCTCAATTTGTGAAGCTTATTTTGATATTTTACTGACACAATTAGAATACCTATCAATTAGTCTTTCATCACCATTCCTCCTACTAAATAGTCAGTATATTTAGTAACCATATGCCCAAACCACTTAATTCAAGACATTCATTGTTGACTTTAGATATGAAAATAACTTAATTTTTCAACATGAACTACTATCATAATGAACCAAACCCAGCTTAATTTAGTTGTATAAATATTCCCATTCAAATAATTTCATTGTAATGGCTGCAAATGAACAATGAAATTTAGCTGTTTTTCCAGTCAAGTATAATCTAGTGGAATATCTCAAGTAGTTTTAGATCTTGATATAGATTTTTCTGATCCAGTTTATTGAGCTGTTTCAGAGTGTATGTGCCAATCTGACAGAAGGATTTGGAGTTAATTCCTATTAATACAGATTAAAATTGGGACAGGAAATGTCATCCAGCTCTGTGGAGACCGAGCATGGCTCCCAGAGGAGTTAGATGCTTTCCTTTTCCATATAAACTCGAAAAAAGTTATTTGAATATTACAAAATTATTAATTTTAAAAGTTGAAAGGTAATCGTGAGGAAAATAGATTATTCTAAACCCCATAAGTAGTCTAATGACTATTTCTAAATAAGCAGTTAGTAAAAATAGTTTGTCCTTTCTTAAATTTTATGGAGCTTAGTAAGGATGTAATATGTGGATCATGTATTTTTGGTCTCATCAAAATGCAATATCAGATGTTTACAAGTTTATGTATGTCAGCAATTACTACACACAGTAACAACCAAAATGCTGTAATATGTACAATTTGTTATAAAAATAGGATTAGTTCTCATAAACTGATGAAAGGTAAAACAGGGAAGCCAAAACTAGTCACTCTCAAAATGATAATACAGCTTCAATTGATTTCTTCAAGAGGTATTAGCTTCAGCTGGAATATTATAAGAAGATACTGTAACATTATTTTTATGGTCGGCCACAGGATTAATTTTTTGTATCATCATGGTTTATTAACAGACCAACTTTTCATGAGAAAAAACAGCCCTCTTCATGCCATTGTTGTAGTTCTGATATTTTACACAAAACCTGTGTTAAAGAAATATTACCAAAGTTTTAAATAATTTCTCTTCACGTTAGGTAATTAATGTCACTGTTACAGCGGCCTGGACAGCCTCTGTTCAGGTCCTGGTGTATTAATTGTCATCATTAACATAACATATTGACATATTAACATGTTGGAAATAACATACTCAGTTCCTTGACCACTACCTATCTAGGCTTTCCACAAGATTCTCACCCCCTTCTCTACATAGGCTGGACAGTGCTCATTTAATAAGCAGTAAATATTTGTTTATTTGGGGGTTTTTTTCCTCATTTCACCTATGGCCCAAACCTGTGTATATACTGAATAAACCAAGCACTAAGAATTAATATTTTTTTTCCCTTGGGAGCATTACTATAGGAAACCTTCCAGCATCATCAAAATATCTCTCAAATATGAATCCACTTGTCTGCACAAAACCAGAAAAGTTCATAAAAGTTCATTATGCAACAAGCAGCTTACAGATGGAAATTTGAGGCATGCAAGCTTAAAGTCAACAGTGAGACTTAAATTTAGACTAATTTTTTAATTAACTGTTTTTCATATTGTGTAACAATGCATAGGCCTGTTAATCGCTGGATTCATCTTCTTCCAACTTCTTTCATGGGTGTGAGTGTAATATAGATCTTCAAGCAAATATTTGTATTGCAGAAGTCAGATTTCTGGCATCCACATGCAGGTCCTGGGATTTCAAAAAGTCAGGTCAAAAGGGAGGTTTGTACAGAGGGCAGATGATTCTCAGGTTTTGGGCAAGCACAAGAATCATAACTCTAGGTGAAGGTCTCCAAGAGCTCAGCTCACTGAGAGAGTGAAGATCACCATGACAGAGTGAAGAACAGGATGAGATTGACGAAAGCCAGAAAAGGAATGGTGGGATACTGACAATGTGATGGCACAAACACCCCCAAAAACCAGACAAAAAGTGTGAGATAAGTGAGAAACAGAACAGCAATCATAATGCTGCAGCTACCCAAGACAGAAAAGGAACAAATATGCATGTGTGTGTAGAAGACCTCTCCAGGAAGGAAGAAAGAGGCTGAGGAAAGACATGTGACTTTGAGAGATATAGACTCTCAAGACAGAAATTTAAGTCAGTGCTAGGCAATTATTTCAATTTAATTCAAACATTTTATATTGCATCAGATGCTGTCTCATTTATATGAAGTAAAAAGGTTGTGCAGGGGACTAGGAAAGTGCTCTGTTTACCTTGTCTGAGCCAATGCACTTCCTGAAGCATTTTCTCCTGAAAAGCAGGAAGACGAGCAAGATTACTTCCACAGTAGCCCAAATGAGCTTGATGGGCTCTGGAAAACTTTCTAGATTTCATACTGGCAGAGACAAAATGGGATACCCAAAAAAATGTCCTGTCCAAAAACAGAAAGCAGTTGCAAATCAGGTCTCAGGAGTTCCAGGTAAGAGACTTTCCCAAAAAGTTTAAAGAAAGGCCTGTAGTGAGACAGACTGGAGTTTTGCTTGAACTGAAAAATGTTAATTTTCAATGTAATATGGAAAAAAGATAAACACTGTAGAGACACAGTGGTTAGGAGGTTGATTTGTTTCCAAACATCTTCAAACTCTCTCACTCTGCTTTCTGGGGCTTCCCTTATTTAGTGAGTCTTTTTGCTGTAGTTTGGTTGGTTTTGTTGTTTTTTTAAATAAAACATGAAATATTTAAAAAATATTTTAATTAATTAATTATAAAAATTATTGATTATTAAATTAATAAACAAAACATTAAATATTTAAATAAAACAGCTTTAGAAATTTCATGTCATTACTGTTTTTTGGCAAGCTCACATCAAAAATGAGAAGAGGGGAAAGTGTTTTTGCTTGGCCAAAGACTTTTGACTGAAGCCAGCTGCAATGTGATCCACCCCAGCATGATATGAGAAGTAGCAGGCTGAGAAACTGATGAAGTACACAGTAAAGCAGTGGCAAATCCACTTTTCAATCCAAAAGTCCCAAAACAACATAGTTCAGTTTACCCTTCAGGACAACTGAAACTCTGGAGGTCTGGTCATGACTGCAGTGCACAACGTAGCATTGGAAATCTATTTTTCGTTGAATGTCACATCCTAGTATAGTATTCTAACAGTTCAATGCCATATGAGGAGACAGGCTAAGGAAAGGTAAGAGTGGTTTTATCTTTTAATAGAGCTGATTAGGTGCAATCCAGATTCCTACTCATTAAGGCAGTGACCAGTTCTGCAGTATAAGAAGAAGAAACAAAGGAGAGCACAAATGAGAAAAATGCAAAATTTTGATGTTTCCTTTTTATCTGTAGGATGGCAAACAGGCAAACATTAAAGAGGTTTTTATCCATTGAGCATTTGAGGATTTTAGATGGTCTACAGCCAGATGCAGAAATTGAAGATGAGTAAGGAAATACCAAGACCATGGAGGGATCTAACTTTTGCTAGTAGAGGCTGACTATCTTATCAAATATGCATACTTGCTAGAAGTTTGGAAACACCAATTGATGAGACATTGGGAAAGAGAAAATTCTAAGAATGGGTTTTGGACAGGGAGAGATGATAATAAGCAAGGCAGCAATCCTGAAGTCAAGACTGGACAGAGCCAAACAGAGCTGTGTTGCAGTAGACCAAAGTGGACACTGATACAGACCCTGAGGAGATTGTATTCAGATAGATTGTACTGAGTGTATAAAGGGGTCTGAAAGGCTGTCCTTCACTGCTCCACACCTGCATGGACAATTTGTCTTCAGGCCATGCCCTGTGGGACAGCAAATACTTCCCCATTAGATGACTTACCTTTATTTCAGTCAAAGTCTTTATTTGACTCTCCTATCACGAGTCAATGCTGGGATTTACAGAGAGGATTAACACCAGAGGACAAATCAGAACTGCAGGACCAGTATTTCCTTCATATACCTCGTTTTCTTCTAGTTACATGAAACAGTCATTAAACCAAGCACAACACCAACATGACACAAGAAAGTATTACTATTAATTCAGAACTAAATGCCGGGTGTCCAGAAAGCAACTTTTCTTCAATAAATGTCTCTATTTAGAAAACTGTCTGAGAAAATATAATTTTTTTCCAACAGTCTTTCTCAGAAATTACCTTAAATCCTGCCTCCCCTCCAACTCAGCCCTCAAACCTGTGAACAGCAAAGTATTTTCTCAATGTCAATATGTTATTCACAACAAGAAAAACAGAAACAAAACCAAAACCAAAAAACAAAACAAACAAAAAAAAACAAGCAAAAAAGTAAAAACAAACAAAAAAACATTGAGGTGGCTATGTATAATTATGTCAATCAATAATGCTTACTTTAAAAATATATTTCTATCAGATACACAACTCCAAAAGAAGAGACAATTTAATCACCTATCTCAGACTGAATATACAACTTTTTTCTTAAATAGTGTCTTAAATTTCAGTGTTTATTTGGAAGCTATCAAACTGATTTAATGATCTGAAAGAGATTAGTTATTATTCTGCAGAATTTCAAAAATCTTGAGAAGAATTGGAAGAGCTTCTTTGGTGTTTGAATAGTTTAATACCTCACTGCATGCTCTAATCTTCTTCCTACCAATGAACCTCTAAAAGAGTTTTACTCTCTCTGTGTTTATAGGATTTTGATACTCAGATTTAGATACAGAGCAATTGCTTATCTTGATCGTCAGAGATTCTTGGCCCATGTCAGTATTACCTGATTTGACTAATAAAGTCTATATATCTTGGAATCTCAGCATATTGCCAGGTCTCAGAAGAGCTCAGATTTGGTCCTTTATACTATGCGATGAGGCTTTTTTATTACGCTCAAAAAGGTAATTGAACAAGATTTGATCAAAAAGCATCACGTCCAGTTGTATACTTTCAATTTCAGCAAGAGTACAATGGCTTCTGTTTTCTAATTTTCCTGCTTTGTTCAACATTAAAAATCAACACTCTGTCTCAGTTCATAGATCTCTTTGTTTCATCTTCTCTTTCTTCAGTGTTGCTTATTCCTTCCCCTGTTGCATGCACACGTTTGGTTAATTTATCCAATTTAGCATCCATTGCATTTGCCTTTCGTTTAAGTCTCTCCCATGCTGTGAGGAATGATTTTCCAGGTCCATTTTATTTCTCTAAATATTGCTGTAATATTTGTAGGAGCTTCTTTTTCCCCAAAGAGCACTAAGACAGATGCTGTGTTTTCCATAATGTCTGTGAATCCTTTTGAGCAGCCTAGGTTTCTGTGGACTACAGCACACTCCAAAATTGCAGCTGTTCTTAAGGATCTGTTCCTCTACAGTGATGTTTTGCTCATCTCTCTCCAATGCTGGAAAAATTAAGACATAGAAAGAAAGGACTAAAAAGGTGAATATTTGACTAGTTTGCATTTGACCTAAAGCAATGGGAGACAAGTTTGTAAGGTATTTTGGCACCTACCTCCAGTGCAATTCACAGCCAAGCCTACAAGGGTGGCCTGTTGAGTTTAGTGAACACCTAGCCCTTGAGAGGGCATTATAAATGGGTCACATTTTTCAGAAGCAGAGTAAATCAGTCCTTTTTTGGTCAAGTTTTGCTGAGCAGAAAGCATTGTTATGCTTACTTCTCTTAAGGAAGCGCAGCCAAGCACTTTATGCCATATGTACAGCTGACTAGATGAGGGGGCTGGGGAATGCTCCTAAATTCCTTAAGAGAGGCAGGCTAGGACAATGAAAAAGTTCAGATCAAATTTCATAGTAACACATGTCTGGATTGGAATTTGCCATTTTAGTGCCTTCCATTAAAGCATGCTTAGTGTGTCCCTATGCCTAATATTGACCATGACAGAACAGATAGCAGTGATTTCATTCTGTTTTATTATAAGCTGATAAAACCTAAAACAGAAAGAATTGAGTATTTTCATAATTAGGATTTTTTTTTTCCATCAGCAGCTTAAATTAAGAATAGTTTAAATTTATTTATTCCAGGCAATGGTTGTCGTATCTTTTTGTCACTTTAATTCTGAGAAATTTCTGGTCCAGTTCCCAGTGAGTCACTTCCTACTTCATATGTGATACCTTTGCTACAACTGCAGAAGAAAATCAGAAGTTAATTAAATATGCAGAGCTGAAGATATTAATGGTCAAGGCTGAGTCTTCAAAAGAGAGGAAAGTGTGAAATTGTTACACATATCCCCAATTTGTTTTTATTACTGATGATATGGGATTTTAGGACATTATTCTGTCATCTTTCAAATTCCTTCACTTCAGGAAAGATTCACTTCAGGAAAATTGTATCATTTACTTCCTGTACTCATATTTCTTAAAATATCCTATTGCTTATTTCTTGTGCTTTTGGCTTGACCATGGACTGAGACTTCAGCAAAATACATAGATTATTAGAGGGATTAAAAACAAATGGTACACTGTGATCGCCATATGCATCTCAGGATGCCCATTCTAAGACTTCTGGAAGAGGTTTTGAATAGACTGAATATTGATCCTGTGAAACAGGGTCTATTTTTAGGGTCTTTCAAAAGCTGAGACACACAAAATCATTGCGCACTGTTGCAAACTGTGGTCATAATACATGTTGATCTGCATGTAAAAGTATGTTATTGCAAAAGTTTTAATTTTATCTGAATTTCCTGAATAATTTTCTGGAACATCTTCTCTTATCACATGTAGTAATTTGGACTTACCAAGTAATTAAACATATGGTGATATATTTATTCATACAAAATACTGTTTTTTCAAATTTCATGTCCACTGTGTTTTAATGAATGTTTACTGTATGTTGAGGTACCTAATTAAGAAGCTGATGAATTTCATTAGAGACATTCTAGAAGCAATTTGGTTTTTCTAAAGCCTGATCACTTTTAAAAAATTTAAATTAAATTCCTCTTTCAGTGGCTATATTTAAAGTGTGATTTGAATTCTCTGTGGTTCACCTCAGAGATTTTTTATTTTTACTCCTGGCTAATAAACTAAGAGGCATACCACTCATACCAGTAAAACCCCAAGCATGCTGCCCTGTATCATACTTCACACTTCATCAAGATTCTTCCCTGTGTAGTAATACTATTCATAGGGTTTTATATTTGTTTGCTTTGTTTCTATGGTTATTTTTCCACTTACGTTGGGAAGTGTGATTGGTTTTTCTCAGCTTCCAATCTGCACTAGAACATTTTGAGTTGTCCAGAAAAATCACTTAAAACTCTTAGTGGTCAAATACAGCTGAGTGAACAGGCACATGATTTATTTACATCTGCCTGAATGAGGCGAAAACAGTCTTTCAGACTCAGAGAGAAATATACAGAAATGTTCCACCTCCTAAAATTTTTTAGATTATTTTGTTGTTGCCATTATAAATGGCATATATCTAGCATTGCAGAAACCATGCCTGTACTTAAAATAGATATTATCTTTCATCATTTTCTAGAAAATACTACATAGAAAATCTCAAATTGAAGAAGCCTCTTATTCTTTCTCACCCATCCCATATTCCAGTTCAAGCTATACTGTGTTATGCCTACAAAGCCAGAGGAGTCTCATAGCACTGTAGGACTCTGACAATTCAGCAGCAAACTGAGTTCCAAAGGCATGAGCTCAGCACGATGGTTGAGAAAATGCCATTGCAGCTGTGTCCCTTTCATAGGTTCATTGAAGGACTGGAAACTTTAACTACTCCAATCACCACAGCATGATCTCTTGTCACACTAGGATTGTGAGTCAAGTAACAAGGATATATAAAGGATGTGAATGACAAAACAACTCGATCACACCTCTTAGAATTTAATGAGGAATTCATGTGCCTCTCAAGCAAAATGGGATTTTCCTCTTCCATGTACCACTAAATAAGGCCAATATCCATAGCTAAAGCATGGTGAAAGCTGCTCAGTCACAGTGAAGTTTTTGCCAGTAGTTTCTGAAGCATTTAATCATTAGCATACCTCTTCACATCCCTTGGAGTAGGAGTGCCAACTCCTACTTCCAGAAATGGTACAATGTCTCAGATCTGCAAATATCTGCAAATAGCTATGCAGAGTTTTTGTATGAGGCTGCCCCGTTTAGGAAGGAAGAGAAGCAAGCATGAGGAAGCATGTGGTACCACACCACAGGGCTGTGGAGCAAGGGGGCAGATGTTATCTACACTACTAAGCAACAGCTGTGAAGTCATGCATAATAAAATATTCTCCTGGTTTTACCAAGGGTCACTTCTTTTCACTGTGGGCTGTTTTGTCCATTCCTAAATTGATAAAGAACCAAATACTTATTAAAGAATTAATTAAAATTCTCCTGCCAAGAGGAGATGAAATATACTTTGAGACTGCCACCACATGGACAATCAGAAGGATACAGAGACATTAGACTGCAGGAAGTAAAAAGAATGCAGATAGACAAGTTTCTTCAAATCATATGGGAGAGATATCCTCTGATTTCACTGCCTACCATCTTATTGAGCCCATCTTAGACATGTGTAGAATATAATAGAATTGTAGAATCATAGAATAGCTTAAATTGGAAGAGGCCTTAAAACACATCTCATTCCAAACCCCTGCCATGGGCAGGGACTCCTTCCTCTAGATCAGGCTGCTCAAAGTACCATTCAACCTTGCATTGAACACTTCCAGGGATGGGGCATTCACAGCTTCTCTGGCCAACCTGTTCCAGTGCCTCACCGAGTATAGAATTTATTCCTGACATCTAATGTAAATCTCTCCTCTTGCAGTTTAAAGCCATCCCCCCCTCCTTGTCCTGTCACTATCTGCTTGTGTAAAAAGTCCCCGACACGCCCCCCACCTTTTTTTTAAATTTTTTTTTTAAATTTTATTAGCCCCCCTTAAGTTACTGGAAGGCCACAATGAGAACTCTCCAGAACCACCTGTTTCCCAGGCTGAACAACCCAGCTCTCCCAGTCTTTCTTCACAGGTTAGGTTTTCCATCCCTCTGAATATCTACATGGCCCTCCTCTGGATTACTCTAATAGGTTCACATCCTTCCTGTGTTGAGGACCCCAAACCTGGATGCAATATTCCAGGGGGTGTCACATGAGAGCAGAGTAGAGGGGCAGAATGACCTCCCTTGACGTGCTGGTCACACTTGTTTCGGTACAGCCTGGCACATCACTCTTCTCTGTGATGCCCAGTGATAGGACCTGAGGAAATGGCCTGAAACTGTGTTAGAGGAGGTTTCGGTTGGGTATTAGAAAAAGGTTTTTTTCCCAGAGGGTGGTTGGGCACTGGAACTGGCTCCCCAGAGAAGTGCCCACAGCCCCAAGCCTGACAGAGTTTGAGAAACATTTGGACACTGCTCTCAGGCACACAGTGTTTCTCCTGGGGTGTCCAGTGCAGGACCAGGAGTTGGACTCAATGATCTTTTAGTTCTTTCCAACTCAGTTTAACCTGTGATTATGTCATTCTGAGTACTTCTCCCAGTCTGTACTTGTCTTGGTTTAAGACAATTTAAAGAGGAGGACACTCTAAAATAATATACCTCCCCTTAGTTTCAACCAATCCTTTTCCACCAACAATGAGATATGAAATACAGATAGGTATGAGTGGAAAAATAACATTTACTAAGAAATGAAACAACAATAAACAAAAAATAACAGTGAATCCTATGTCCCTGTGAAATGCCATTTCTGGTCATGGTCTTAGAGGAAGCAACAATTTTTTGGGCACAGATAAATATGGAATACAATAGCTTTTTGGGTTACTCACAACAGTATTCGTGCTTGGGATTGCCCTCACCTAGGTACAGCATCTTGCACTTGGACTTACTCAGCTTCATGAGCTTCTCTTGGGCCCATGTGTCAAGTTTGTCCACATCCCCCTGGATGGCACTCTGTCCTGTTGTGTCAACTGCAATGCTCAGCTTCACATCATCTGCAAACTTGCTGAGGGTGCACTTGCCTTCATAATCTATATCATCAGTAAAGGTGTTAAAGAACACCAGTCCTGAGGGGCACCACTCTTTTTAGGTAGTTCACCTAAATCCAAATCTTCCACTATTCTCACTCAGGGTGAAAATAAATCTAGTAATAGCACCCAGAAGATGTGAGGAAATAATGGTAGAAATTATTTCTTTCAACATTACAGATACTAGAACTGTCTCCTCTCCGTCTTCCCTAGTGGCCTCCTCTATATCCTGAACAGGTAAATAACAGCTACAGGAAGTTAAGAGTCACTAATAGCTCAGTCCTGTGTTTGGTATTAAATTACTCAAGCACACAGAGTCTTATTTTTGTTCTGATTTTTGACATGTTGACTAAACAAATCTCATGTTGACAAGAATGAGACCAAATAGGAAGCTAATTTATTGCTGCCTGACATCAGGAACAATATAACTTGCCCATTGATGCTACACAAAGAACTTTATTCTGAAATAAAACACTTTGATAAAAATCCATCCTCCTTGTGTAATTAGGAGATACAAAGGGCAAAATGAGAATTTGAGTTTAAATGGTGAAATCGAATAAATCTTATACACAACCCTTATGACAAAAGGTTTGCTGTAACACAAAAGAAATGGAGAATTCTGTTTCAGAAGTATTCTGAAAGCATGTCATCTCAGAGCTATAAATAATCAATTGTTACTATATGCTAAGAAAGTAAAAAAAAAATGTCAACATAGTTTGGCAATTTCAAACAACGTGCAAGACTTTATCCTTCACAGAAAATGCATAATTAATAATACCCCAAAATCTGATCTACAACCAGAACATATTTCAACTACAGAAAATCCCAGACTGATTAGTTTAAAGGAAAGAATATTGTTTCTTTGATTAAAATCTTCAGAGATGTAATAGGCTGTCCCTGGTCTCAGCACAGAAAAGCACTTAAATTTCTACCTGTCTGGAAGTAGGGACATCACCCTTTTTGTGTTGAATAATAGTTGGCACTGTGGCCTACATGGAATATCTTAAGTACGAGCACAGATATCAGACGAGGTATTAGTTATGGAAAACTGTTACTCAAATATTGATTGGATCAACGCCTCATTAGGAGGAAATGTAGAGAGAGCAGTTTTGAATGTAGTGAGTGGCTACTCACAAGAAAATTAAGCCTTAGGATCCCAGAAAAGATGAGGTTCTGAATTTGGTAGTAGTAGTAGCAATGCACACAACACCTCAAAAACTACTAGTGGGATAGCCTTTCTATAATAGAAACCATAATACATGTAGCTTTAACACTATGGGATATAAAGTATACTCAATAAATACAGTTTGGGGTACTGAAATTTCAAGAAAAATATTCTATAAGAAAAAGAAAAAAGAAAAAGACAACATTAGTAAGAAAAAATACAGCAAAAGAAACAAACAAAAAGAAAGAGTAGAACCCCGAAATCCAAAAAGAATAAATAAAAAAAAAAAAAATCCTCCAAAGAGTAGGATGCTTAAAACAGCCGGGAGTCTGTAAGAAATAGTGTAATGGCAGAAGGGTAAAATACATGCCGCCATTAAGAAGAAAAGTAAGCACCACAAAAAAAAGCTGCCACAGGATCAGTGGGAAAGCTTCTAAGGAAATCACAGGGAAAAGTGTTTAAGAAAATGAGAGCTTGCCAAAAATTAGGAGAAACCTGTAAGAAAATTATAGGTTAAACATAAGCAGGAAATTGAGAGCTCTAAAAATAATTTCAAGTATGCCTTACAAAGGATTTTCAAACTGATAACAAAAGTTCTTTGAATACTTCAGAACCTGTGGAACTGGTGGGAATACTGCTGACAAGTTTGCAAAAGCAGCGCTCATCTGACAAATGCCACAGCATAAAAGCTCACTGAATTCCTAGCAAAAGGCAACCCTTTGTGGAAAATGGTCCTTGCTGCAGAGCAGTAAGAGAAGATAGAACTATTTGAAATAATTATTACTCAAGTGCAAGACCAAATGGGTTAGCTGGAAATCAGTAGGCCACCCAGTCCAGGTAGCATCATCCAAGGATGACCTTCATGTGAAGCTGCAGAATTGCCACCCACTCATGTGGTCATGGGGCTACAAACAGCCCCTGTGACAGGTGGCAGATGGGTTGCCACCATGAGCTGCTTTAGAATGAGGACCCAGAAGAAAACAAAAAGTTGCAGGGCTATCTGTACTAGCAAAGGTGGTGGAGTATATGTTAAACAATGGGATCAAGGACTTCTTCAGTCTGTATTAAAGAACAGGATCACTGAGCAGGCCAGATATATCTGCCTGAGCAAGAATCAGTGTGGCTTCTGTGAAGGAAAATCCTATCTCCCTGATGTGTCATAGATCCATATGGATCTTTCTTAATTTTCCCCAAGGGACCTAAAAGAAAGAGTGTGGATGTGACAAGTTTCCAGATGAATTTAAATTCTTCTGGGAAATAAGGTGCTGTGGCAATGGCAGGAAATTCCAGAAGGTCTTAATAAGACTGAGTGAGAAAAAAATTATAGATGAGCTTCAATACAGATAAAAATACCTAGAGAAAATAATCCAAACTGTTTGTAGAACAATGTAGTAGAACTGCAAACTGGGAAAGAGCTCTTATATCCATTCACTGATGTTCACTGCCTGAAATCACTGGCTTAATGATTGGCAGCAGTAGTCAGAGGAGACAAGTTATTTTGTGTCATCCAGAAGAATCTTGAGAAGAAAGAAAACAATTTTGCTCCTGCATAAAAATCTGGAGAACTCATCTCTTGAGTTTAATGTGCACTTCTGGCTCTTGCATCTTGGGAAGGAAGGAAACTTTCAGAAGGTAGAAAAGGTGTCAGATAAAATGACCAAGGATGAAGAGCAGCTCCCCTTGCTCACAAGGCCAGGGCTCTTCAGTTTGAAGACAAAATACACAGATACGAGGTTTACAAAATCCTGAAAGTAGGAGTTTTGGGTTTCTGTTCAAATTGGCCAGAAAAGTTTCGGTTCAAACACGAGTTAAAATGAACTTGGAACTAATCTTGCAGGCCTGAAACATGAGAACGAGAGAAGATGGTTAAACCATCAGAACATCTATTTAAATCAGTTTATAAAAGAGCTTACTTACACAGGCAGCTTGGAATTTACTACTAGGGAATAATGTGGAAGCAGAGAATGTCATTGGGATCAAAAGTGAAGTAGGAAAAGTAATAGACCACAGTTTCAGGACTTGGAGTATGATGTAGCATGAGGACAGGGAGGACGGAGCTATGCTGTGCACCTAAATTTCATTTCAACATGAAATCAAAATACAGTCAAAGTCCACAATCCCATGCATATTTGCACACCTGGGAACAAGATAAAGCTCCCAGCTTCCCTCCCCCACAGGGAGCTTAAGTAACTTTCTCTTAAATGTTCCAGAGCCCTGCAGCAGATTTAATAAGAAAATCTCCTGCATGTGAACATATAAAGGTTTGCTAAAATCAGTTATCCACCAGGGACTTTTAAGCTTGTGTCATACCTACATTTTATCTGTCTTGAGAATGGAATACAGTTCATTCTGAAAGTAACTCTTTACCACAGCCGTTTCTATACAAGTGACAGTCAGTATAATGCTAAGTATAAATATTATTGCATGGACTATGTTTCCATTACTCTTGAGCAGTACTTTCACTGATCATTATTCATCATTACTAATAACATTTCCAACATGCCAGGCATTGCATCAAGAGGACATTTTTACTAAACTTTCCATTCTGTCCCTATAAACAAATTTTAGGAGTTGTAATAAATGAAGAATTATGGCTACTTTGGTGTTTATTATGTGAAGCTCAGAATTTCCATAGATCATTGATGGTGCCAAAAATAAAACCAAATTACAATGCCCACAGGGGAGTCAGAGATTAGTCTGTAACTCTGATAACTGTATACCATGTACCTATTTCATATATCAAATTCCTTTCAAACACTTCGAAAACTAGCCTTTTATGAAACTATCCCTATCTCTGCCTTATTGCTGTCTTTGCACAAAGTGGGAAAGAAACAGCCTCTATTGCCTAGCACTTCAGCCAAAAACCATGTTTTGCTAGAGGTAAAATAAAACAGTAAATAAAACACCACAGACAGGACATGTGAGGCTGATGTTCACTTTGAGCTTGCAGTGATGTTTGCTTTCTGATTAGATGCTACTCAGTTAATTAGCACTCTTGCCTCTTTCCAGTGGAAGACCTTGGAATGAAGGGACAGAGAATGAACTTTGGAGTAGGGTATTTCAGCTTCATCTAAATCCTTCCTTGTTGCACAGTTGTAAGGTTTTTTTTGTTTGGAGTTATTTTTTGTGTAAGTTTGGGTTTCTATTTTTTCCATTTGTTTGTTTGTTTGGATTTTCATGGGAGAGTTGGTGATGGTATTTGTGGGTCTTTGCTGTTGTTTGGGGTTTTTTTTTTTCTTTTCTTTTTTTTTTGTGAAGTACTTAGGTTGGTTAGAATGATGACTTTCAAACACTATTTATAGTAATTGATGGTAATTATTATTGTTTAACAAACCTACTGAGGGACCAATGGAAGGCTTTGCTAAACTCAGTGATGTGCAACAAACACAGTATAATCCATGACCTGCAGAATTAGGTTACACAGAACATGTGGATAAAATAATTTATGCTGCACAAAATTTCCAGAAACAAAGAAGGAGTATGGATAAACACAGGCAGTAAAGTTCAGTGTTCCTTACATATGATTACACCCATTGGCAGAACAGCACTGGGTAGTAGAGGATCCAGAGTACCCTTGATATCAAGCTGACATTAATGAATTTGTCAGTGGACAGTGGATGTACAACAGGAGCTTGCCTTGAGCTTCCTACATTGTGAAAGTAGAATATAAGTAGTTACATCAAAGTAAAGACAATCTGCAGCTGTTCTTTTTTTTTGCTGCTTACCCCAGGCTGCTGCAGGTCTGCTGTAAATCATCCCGGTTTTAGCATAGCATCTGTTAGTGTTACAATAATGCAAAGAACCAGCTCTAGTGTGTGTCACCTTCCAGACAGCAGAATATTTGGTGGTAAATACTTTCCATTTTGTTCAGTCCATGATCTGGACTGAACTCTGTTGCAACAGTGGCACACATGCAAAGGAAGTTTTATACTGAGAAAGACTATTAAGCAAAACCTAACTTTTTGCTATTCAGAGAGTTGGAGGAATGGGAAGAAACTATGAGAAACACAAGAGAACACCCTGGTACATCCACTTCTGCTTCCTGCACAGAGCAAAACTCAGAAAATAGCTTTTGATATCTGCTTATCTGAGCATTCCAACAGATTTATTGCCTTCTGCCAGGTCATTAACAGTGGGCAATGCTGAGTTAAGCTATAGAGAAGTGTGCTTATGCTCTAAGCATACTTCATCAGATATAGCCCATTTTCTGTAAACATGCAAGCTTTGTTAAATTATGCCTCCCTTACAACTTTACTACATGTTTTTTTTTGTGAGACAGAGAGGACCACAGCTCCCCACTTGCACTGCCACTTCTTTATCTACATGTTCACAAGTGTATGGTTCTTGGAAGAAGCTCCCTCTCCAAGGAGTAACTTGGAGCAATATCTGTCAATACATGGTAGTTGATGACACTGTTAAACCCTGCTGTTATAAGTCTTTATTATAATTTCACTTTCTCTAACCTAATCAGTAAAAAAATCAGACTGAGAGAGAGGAATTTGCCTTTTGGTTATGATACTACACATCGTAAGTCAGCCACACTCCGAACCAGGAAACATGGCACCTAGGTAAGCCTTGAAGCTTTGTGCAGGTCAGCTCTATCTGTTCCACTGGGGAACACTTGTGGAATGAACACTTGTGGAATGAACAGTCACATGTGGCCTTTTGTCAAAGCATGTTGATATATTCGATGGCCAATTTAGTGATGAGAATAAAGCTGTTCTGTTATCATGCAGTTTAAAGGCTAGATGTTTTTCCAGCATGCTCTTTGCTTTAGAACTGTGGGAAAGACCACCAAACATGAAATATAACCAGCAATATGATTGGCAATGTTGTAGAGTAACTGATATTTTATAGTTGCACTCTTATTTTTTGTCTTCAGGAAAACGTTTTTAATATATGATTCTCCACTGGAACATCAGAAATGCCAGCCAAGAAAAATACTTTACTGGAGCTAATTAATTTTGCATATTAAGTAGTGCAAGTAGACTGCAAAATGCTCTCCTTCCTGGTGAGCATTCATGTTACAAACTTGAGCAAACAAAGGTAGTTTTATTTCTACTTTATTTATGGTACAATGTCCTCACTTAACCAAATTGTACTAGACTTGCAGGCTTATAAATCTTGACTACCTCTCTAACTGCACACAAGCTTATTGTACATGTATTTCAGGGACTGTGCCTAGTGCACTCCAAGTAGCTCATAATTGCAGTTATTTTCTCAGATCTTTTCTTCTATTATATCTGATAAATGAAAGATTAGCTATTTTGCACATTCCTGGGAAATAAAAAACCAAACTTTTTACTTTGAACTTACAATCTTTAGAAAGCTGAGGAACAATGAAGAAAAAAATAATAACAACCAACCAAGATGAGGGAAAATAATTGAAATGCTAAACATCTGGTTTTGTCAGAAAATAGAGAAGTTACAACTAGAGAAACTTCAGATATCTTATGATAATTACTATGAAATTCTGAGCAGAACAAGTCAGCAGAGTCAACTTTTCTGGGAACTTCAAACACACTTTGAAGAAAGTCTGTTTTCATTCTTGATCTGAGCGAGAAGAAAATCTAGTAATTGTGTTTAAGATTAGAAATGAGCATTACATTTTAAAATGTTTAAGTGTGCAAACTGTCTGTAGGTGATGAAACTTCTTTGGTAATATAAAATGAAATATTTTTTCTTTAATATGGTATTTTCCTTTAACCTAGTCCATAATGATAACTATTTAGTCTGCCCACATGGAATTGTTATATCATTACTCATGCTTCAGAAAAATAAAAATCAAGATCAAACAATTCCAGATTTTTTCTGAGATGCAAGGAATCACATTTGCAGCTCATCAGAGGTCCTTCCCTCCCCCATTTCTTTCTCTTTTTCCAACATGAAGCTTCTAAGCTGTATCCATTTTAAATTCTTCAGGAAGTATCAACTCACCAACTAAAAAAAAAGACTTCCTCATCACTCATCCTTCTATTGCATAAACTGTATTTTTTTTCCTGAGAATTGCAGATGTAAAGTCCCTTTTAAAAAAAAAATAAATATAAAATTTCCAAAATATGGAACTAGCTTGTTGATATAAAAATGCTGTTTGGTATAAAGTTCTGATCTAAACTAGGAGGCATTCTCCATAGTACCAATTATGTATACACATCTTGGCAAGGTCAATTGTACATCAGGAAGAACATGTGAAAGCAAATAGAATTAATGCATAGTTAGTAGACTGCTAGAGCCATGAAAAAAAAACAAACCAAAACAAAGAAAAACAACCAAACAAACGAGCAGAAAAACAGCCCAAGCAAAAAAAAGTTGAGAAGAAGCATCAAACAATATTCCACATCTCCAATGAACAGGCAGCGATTTGCCTCATTTGGCAGTGTCACACAGAAATTCAGTGGAGTGGGATGTCTTCAAGAATGCACCCGCATCACCCAGGGATGTATTATTGAGACTGTTTTTACTTAGCAGGACAGATATAGCAGATGAGTTGCAATTTTTATCCTACAACATATCCTACAACAACAGGCCCACAATAAACCCTCTCCTCTGCCCAGTTTAGACAAGCACAGGAGCAGAACCATCTCCCCTCCTCTTGACATGTCCATGACCTCCTGTTTGCCTTGTACATGTACCAGTGTCTTCTTGTCTCTAGTTTTCATATGATCTCGAGTATCTGTGCATGTCATTCCCCTAACAATGGACATATTTTAAACTGTTTTATTTCCTTCTAATTAAAATTGTTTTCATATGTCACCAGTGGCCTTGATGATCATGCAGCCTTGCACCAATCTTTTTGACTTTCTCTGTAGCTAAGCCCAAGAAAGAGTTGCCACTCTCTTCTCTCACCCTCTGGCCTCCTGCCCCAAATGTGGTGCAAAAGCTGTGAACTCAGCAATAGCTGCCAAGGAAAATTTTGTCTACTAGTACTGTATTTCTAACTCATCTGAATTTAATCCAGTTGACTGAAGCTGGGCAGGAGCAGTAGAGAGCATGCATTTGAAGACATCATTTTCAGGGTAGGCTTCACCCCCACAACAGGCTGATTTGGTGAGCAGGTGTAGTGATGTAAGGTCCTAAACCACCACAAGGCACCTACAATTGATGTATGTGTGTTCTACACTTAGATGTAGAAAAGGCTGTTTCCTTGCCTCCAACCTCCACAGTCATCTTGAGCTCTCACAACAAAATTATTTCTGTTGCAACTGGAATTAGCTCTTCAGTGAGGGATAACTTTTTACACTGGAGGGAGACTCTTAGGGTAGTCTGGATCTATGGGAATTGCATGTTTGCACAGTCCTTCAAAATGCTGGTGAAAATGTGCAAAGGGAGAAGTGACATGGCAGGAAGTAACATCTGCTGACTAAATTCAGAGCTGGGAGTTTCTCTTTGGTATGTTGCATTGAATTAACAACATTTTGCCAATGCTAGCATACTTAATAATTTGTTCAGATACCTTCTGCATTGCACAATCTTGATCCTAAAATGATGAAGTATATGGTGGTAACAATGTGCAAATATACTACATTACAGGTACCTTTTTTCTACATACCTGCAGTATAAATCTATCTAGAATTTAGAAAGCCTGAAGACTTCTCAATGATTTGTAGATAATGAAGGAAACTGAGGTCAACCTTTGCATTTAGTACTACTAATTTATTATGATCTATCTACTAATCTACTAATCTACTAATCTATTACTGATTCTTTCTCCTTCTTTCTCATTTCTTTTCTTTGGCTTGCCAATTTAGTAGATTTAAAAATATAATAATTTGACTTACAAATATTTTTATGTACACAAATGCTTCTACGACAATGCTGCCTCATATTCTGTGACTCATTTCTTGCTTTACATCTCAAAAATTTTGTTGCAGTAAGAAAAATAAAATGAACAGTGTTTCTGCAGTCTATAAAACTCGTGGGTTGTTGGAAATCAGAAGATGATCTAAATACATATAGGATGAGTCAGAGTAGATCAAGTCACAAATACATTTAGTACCATATCTTGTTCCAATTTTGGAAGGAGAATGAGATTGGTGTAGACAGATATAATTCATTAACACACTTCAACCTTCTTAAACTTAGGGCTTTCAAAGCTCAGTGCTTAATAACCCTAAATTCATCCACTGTCTTCTTGAAGCCATGTAAGCTTCTAAATCAAATGAATTGAGATTTTTTTTATGTGCTTCTAATGTCCAAGTGTACAAAAAAGCAAGCAACCTAGTGGGAAAAATACACTATAAATGAATATTTAGTTTCACTCATAAAATATGCAATACACAGTCATATGCAATTTGAAAATAAGTAATAACATTTTTATAAAATCAATTTACAAAATATTGATAACTTTCACCAGTGAATTTGTTTTATATAATGTTCTTTTGGCTCTGATGCTTCCACAGAAATTGTCCTGTAATCTGAAATTAGCACCATTTGATATTTGGATTAACAAAGAAAATGCAAAGCATGCCTTTTCCTAGCATTTTCAGAGATTTATATCTCAGAAAAAATTACAGATGTATTATATAAAATTGTAAGCACAATGCATTCAGAGCCTGTGCTATATGGAGCTGGGATTAATGAGAAAGGTAAGAGCCAGTGCCTGCTCTACATGGATAGGATGTTAGAGATTCAACAATACTACATTCAACATGAGACAATATCTGATAACAAGGCTGTCAATTAACAATTCATATTCAAATCTTAAAGGGTTGATACACAGATGAACTGAAAATCTCAGCTACTTAAAAACTCCAGTTTCTCTCCAGTTATAAAACTTTTGAACTTGAATGTCTCACAGCTGTCACAGTCATTTGGTTAGATTAATGCATCCTCCTTTGGGGTAGCACATAAAACATTACCATGCACCCCAGTGTTCAGGAACACAAGGAGCTCTTCACAAAGACAAATTTTAACTGCACCTTCTTATCAGCTTCATAAAGTCGCAGAAACTATTTTATTGTCCATGGTGTTGTTTAAAATACACTGTCAGCTTGAAAATAGATGTATGTACATATATTCTAGTACAAATGGTAGTTGCTATTGTTGTTTTTGCAAATTACTGAGGCCTGCTACCACCATGATTCCAGTTTTCCACATGGCATTATATATCACAATATAAGGCTCTGATACTTTTTCCTGGAGAATTTCCACAAGTTTTCAAAGCAAGTAGCATTAACCCTTCAGCTTAAAAGCAAGAACCTGAACCTGTGGTTAAAAATTTTGCATGAGTGAGTTGACTCCAAACTACAGTATTAGCCAAAAACATCTGAATGTGATGTTAGAAAACAGAGAACTCCTTTTAGCACATTCCAGTCATCAATCAAATCAAATCACTAATAAACCACAGGACCCATAAACTGTAAGAAATACAGGAAAAATATCAGTTAAAATGTCTTTCAGTTCTTTGAAGAAATTTTCTTGGTACAGAGAGGATAAAAAATTTTTGGACTGCAATAAATTACATCTCAGTACTGATGGATAGTCCATGACTTAATTAAGAGCAGGAAATACTAGCAAGATGTTTTCTTGCACCACCCTTCAAAGGACTAAAGAACCTCCTCAAAAGCATCTTTCAGAGGTGACTTCTGTGTGTCCCCTGCCCCTCCTCTTTGTTCCTTGATGCACCATCCACCCTTGTCCTACATGTAGGAAAGTGAATCCCTTTCTTAGAAACCTTAGAATTTTTCTTTTGAGGCAGAACTGACCCATCTGGCACTTTGTTTTCTGTCTCAGCCCACATCAGACTCATCTCTACAGGGGGAAAGGAGATAGTCAAAGAAGTGAATTGTGTTGTCTGGGCATTCAGCTTCACATTACTCTTCTGGTCCATTCAAGCTGTCTGTTTCGGGCAAGAATTTAAAGTGGTTCACATGTGCCAAACCTATTCAGGATGCAACTGCAACACAGTCTGATCTCTTTCTCAGTATTATCTCTTGATCTCGGCCCCTGTATTGTCTCCAACTTTAGAAGAGTGCAATTTTTCTGCTGACATTTTCATGGAAGCTTGAGAGATTTTTAGATTCTGAGTGTTCATTGCCAGAACACAAAAAAAAGGAGAATATTGGCCTTGCAATGGAGAGCATTACAAAAGGACAAGCTATTTATGAGTTTGTTGGGAGTTTCCGGTCAGGAAATTGTGTATTTTGGGCAAACAGTTCTCTCTGTAAACTTTAAACTCAGAACATGGGAGGTGAGACAGAGTGCGTGTGGAGTTTTTTAAGGATAAAAATTGTGGGATTCTTACCATTTGGTCAGGTGTTATTTTGTAAAGCTTTTTTTTTTTTAATGAAAAGACAGGAAAGCTTTCTCTTGTGGAAATTTTTATGCTTATTTAGATTATTATAGGGTGCTTAATACATTAGGACTCTGTGCCAGAGAGTATTGGATTGATTTATGTTGTGTGGGCTAAACATACATTAGAAAAATGCAGTAAAGTTATGTGATATTTTGTAGTAAAATTGCTTCATGTACACATATAGTAAGGGTATCTTAAATGGAAATTTGCTACAAATTGATTATGGTAAAAAATAAAAGAAGTAAATACAATAGTATATATGTCATATTATGCAAAATGAAGTAAAAACAAATTAAATTTCTATCTTTTGGCACAGTACTTTGCCATATGTTGTCTGAAACCTGTTGAGATTTGAGATTTGACTGTTACAAGTCATATGAAGAGAAAATTAATTCACTAGAGACACTAACAAAGGGTTTGGCCCTGTATCGCTTATCTACAGTATCTAGCTGTCCCAAACTTTCTATGAAATGGTAGATGATTCAAAACATTACATTAGGAAAGAGTAAACTCATTGATTTCAGTGAATTAATATTTTTCTACTAAAACCAAGAGTGAAATGATTGTGTTAAATGTACTCTAACTATTAGAAAATCCTGCCTTATTAATTTTGGACACACAAAAAAGGTTTTTCTAAGGACATGCATCAATATTTTATGCTCTCCGACTGTTCAAGATTCAAAGCATTTAGAACATCTCATCTAGCTTTTTCATTTACTAAACTCAAAATATAATAAACTTCTATGAAATGAATTCTGAAAGCAAAGCTACTATACAACTTTTGATGTTCAGTGTAGAGAAACAATAAGCTGCAAACTAAGATGTTCATAAATTTTTGAAGGAGATAAACCCAGAATACATGGACAATATATGGACAGAATATATGGACTGTCTGAAGCCTGTTCTCTTTGCTTTAACCAGTCATTATTTCTCAGTAGCAATTACTCAATGTGTCGTTCTGTACTGAGTGAATTCCAATCAATTACAAGTGATTGCATATCACTGTGCATCAATCAGAGGATAATTCTTGATTCAATGAGATGCAATGGGTGATGTCAATTATGTTTTGTTGATGTTCTTTGATTGCATATTCTTTTACAAATACTGTAGCACCTGAATAATAACACACTGACTAACCTCGCTATTCTGCATTTCACAGGTTATGTCTAAAGTCATGAACATGAAGACAAATAATAAAATATAACCTGTACAGCACATAAAAATTAGCAATAATACCAGACACACTATGACAAATTGCATTAAGACATACAGGGATGAAAGGATCCACTTGCATATAGTCTAAGGGAAAAGGAAGGAGATATAATTTCTGGGGGTTTTTTCCCCTTCTTTTTCCTTTAAATGAACTATAAGTCAGTGGTTTTGGCTTCTATTTTTGGCACAATTTGATTCTATAGGCTTGTGAAACCATTGTTTATACAAGCCTGTCCTAAAGGAGTGTATGTGTGCTGCTCATTGAAGCCTTACATGTGTACTTTATATCTACATTTTATATACTTAATTCCATGATGTTCATCAGTCTAGTGTCAACAGAAGGTAGGCTCAAGCTATGCCAGTCTTATGGGACCAGCCCAAGTGTATTATCCACAGCTCCTGACAAGGCAAGCCCTAAGTGAAGGAGGTGCTGCAGTCTTCTCTCACTCAACAACAGACTTAAGGGTGCTTGAGCTAAGCAAAGGCTACTTATCAGGCCAGGGAGAAGTACTGCAGTGTGTACGTGCAGAGAGGTTTCCTTACTATTTATTTTCTCCTGAGAATTCATTAATTTGAGGACATGGAATAACAAGCTCAACCTCGATAATTTCTTTGGGTTTTCTCTAGGGAACTTCCGTCCTTTGACTGGATGAAATGGAACCACAGACATGTAATGGGTTTACAGTTTTAGTCTGACATGTGAGAAACACAACTGCAGTCCAGAAGCACAAAGAGAAGAGCCATTATGTACATTGATCCAGAGGGAAGTGAAGATAATCTGTGTGCTTGAATAGCAGTCACAGCAGAGTAAATTACTACTGTCTTTCTAATCATAACTGAAGGGTAGAAGCAATGTATAGAACCTAGTGAGATCTACTTCAGTGCTTATTCAAAGAAAAACAACCTTGAATTGGTGTTGTGCACTGAGAGAGTGCTCTTATAATCAAACTGATGGCTATCACCAAGTAATGCTTAAATGAATATGACTTCCTTCTCACAGCAGGATTTATTCAGGAATTAGTCTTTTTAGTGGGTTAGTTTCGTGGGGTTTTTTTCTATTTGTGGAGAAGTATTCCCTATACAGGGAAAAGCCAAATCAAGTAGATTTTAGACTGAGAGAAGAGACATACAAAAAAGACTGACATGTCAAATGCTGGCATTAAATCTGTGCCTTTATATAGATTAAACATTCTGTAAAGAGACAGTAAATTACAAAATGAAATGGAAGATGAGGATGATTAGCAGATGTAAAGGCTTAAGTCCAGAGTGTTCCTAAAAAGACAAAAATGGCAGCAACAGTTGGTACAGTTTGTACTTCTGTCATTCTGGGGTAGAGAAACATCACTATAGGCCTTTCCAGATGACTGAATACAAACAAATTATATAACATAATGATGCAATGTTAATACGGCATAAAGGTTAATGCAGGCAAAAAGAAGATGTCTTCAGATGACTGGTTTCCAAAAATTAATTTCTTGTTTAATAATGAGAAAGTCTGGCAGTCACACTGGTATTCTTACTTTTGTTTCCACCTTGAAGGGATCCAATGCAACTGCAGGACTGAGGAAGAAATTTGAAACAGGTCCCACAGAACCCATGAGCACAAAATGTTCCCAGCTTTGAGGAGAACACTCAATATTTCAGTCTCTACTCAACAATCTCTATGATGCACAAAAAATAGGAAATAAAAATAGTAAAAACATGCTGAAATTTCTAGCACAAGAGGCTTGGTATCAGTTTCTACAACTGTGGTTCACTGACCCTGAAGTCAAGAAATAAGCCAGACTGGGAGATCACTGTAGCACAGGAAAGAGTGGAGTGAGATAAGCAAAAGTAAACCAAGCCTCTTCTTAACTACGTTTCTGGAGCTGCCACTTCTGGCATCTACAAAAGTTAATTTATTTCTGCTAAAAATATCCATTCAACAGATTAAAATCTCTCTATGGGAAGACAAGCAGAATTGAGTAAGGGAAAGTTTTTGAGGACTAGTGAGGAAACTGTACTGAAACTATCTGCTGAATCACTTCTAACCTGCAATGTCTGAGGACTCCTAACTAAATGTCTTGTCATTCTCTCAATCCATTGCTCTTTCCACCAGCGGATTATACAACACCAAAAAACAAGGGTGGAAACTGAGACGCGCAAACAATGACAGAAGTCTTTTGTGCTTGTAGGCAACCATTCTCAAGCTTTTGACTTAGATCAAGCAGGTCTTGTCTTGCATGTCTAGTAAATTACAGGACAGTATGGAACAGCTAATCTTCTTCCCCTTATTTGGCATTTTAGGAAGTATCTTCAAGCTTTTTTTCTCATTTCAAGTTTTATGATAGATTCTTGACCAGGCAACAGCCTTGAAAGATGATTTTACAGCCATCTAAATACTGTCATGCGTCCTGTTTGGCCATGGAGTGTGTCTGCAGACTGCACTGATTATGGCCACCCCAAAAGGTCCAAGGAATATGATCTGGGAAAAATGCAATTAATCCTTCTGCTCTCTAGCACAGTTCTTATCAGATTGGAGTAGTTAGCTGTTTTGGCATTGGACAGATGGAGAGTCCCTTGATAGAAGTGAAAGTTAGTGTGATAAAATGAATTAGAAAAATCTAATGAAGGCTAGGTTCGTCTCCATATTATTAAGAGACAAAAACAGCAGGGCAGGAAAGTTTTCCTCATTTGCCAGTAGCCAAACTGTGGCCAATTTGGATCCTCTTCTTCTCTGATGGAATCTCTGAAGTCACATTTCAGGCTTAAAAATCACTTAATTTTTGTTTTGTAAATGTTTATTTGTGCCCTAAATGTGCTAAATGAAGCACTTTCAAAATAAGAAAAGATTTACAAGCCTTAGAGACAACCACAATGACTGGTGCCCTGCCCAGGAGAGCTGGAAATTCATATTGGAAACATCAGTTATTGGACATGACCAAAGAGAGCACAGCTGACGGAATGACTCCAAATCCTCTTGCATAATGGAAAATATTGTATAGCCAGTTCCAAATGTGATAGGGTAAAAGAAAAACTCACACTAGGCTCACAAGCATGTTAAGACCTGTTTACTTTGATTTTTTTGTTTCTGAAAGGAAGCACTATAATAAGTGAAGTGTAAAAAATCCCCATGTTCCTTTGAAAATACTTTGAAAATAGCTCAAATTTTTTTATGTGTAGTTGACCTACAATGAAACTCCTCTGTGTTTTTGTGAAGACATGGATACTATTTTTTCTGAAAAACAGAGGGCAAATTTAAAATACATTTTTCCCAGGAGAAAATGTTTCACTTTTAAAAGACAAAGTAGGATTTCCAACTTTTAATGCCTGTCATTCATATAAAGACTAAATAAATCAAATCACTAACAAAACATGTCAAATTTTGTATTTTCAAGGCAATATGATTTTCAGCAGATCTCTTAGCAGTACATTAAATATATTATTTGTCCCTACCAGCCTCATACTCCAGAATACAGAGTACCTGGTTTAAGCATCTTGAACACTTTAAATATGTACATTTAAAGTATGAGCAGAATATAATTAAACAAGCACCTATGACAGAAGGGAAGTCTTCATTGAAGTGAGGATCTGATCACACTAGCAGTTAATTTTGCAACTTTTTTCATGACTCGAAATGCTTCTGGTTATGCAAGCCTCAAAGATGCTTCTACTCAAGTCACTGGGACTATTGGAATCAATGAAACTTCAGCAGAAATAGAATCTAAGTCATTATTTGATCCTCTAAATATTCTTGAAATTCTAGTGTCTTTTTCCTTTCTGTAAAATGAAAATTTTGGGAGAGTGAAAAGTCAGTAATTTGGACACACAAACTGGACAAAGACTCCTATATTACAAGGAGCTGTCCTAGTGGGATTTCTTGCACTTGCTGACCCACAGAGATACAGCAGACAGTGCATTTACTTGTTCAAAAAGTATGTTGATTTTAAGAAGGCAGTACATGACTTTTTTGAGCACATTAGAAATTAATTAGAAATTAGAAATTAATTTCACACTAGAAATTCTCCTTGCTTTATAAGGATCAATTTTCCTGAGATTGTAGAGCAAACTGTAAATGTTGATCTGAAATGGAAAACATCAATACTTAAAAATGGCTGAGGTAGTTCGTTTTTGATGGGGCATCACTGAGCTGAAAAAGCAGAATAGTATTGCTACCCCCCATAATTTCTTAGGCAAGTGAGTTAATTCAGCAAATAAACTGGATACAAGGTTCTCCATACTAGTCAAAATATGGTGGCAATTAAACTGGCATCTATTCTGTACCTCATTTTTTTAGGGAATATATTTTTCAAGGCTTTGACAGTTAAAAACTATTTAGATTATTTATGACATTTCCAATGAGTTAGTAACATTTTTTATTGCATTGCATTTTGCATAATATAATTTGTCACTACTTCTTTATTAAGCTTGTTTTATATTCATAGTTGTCCCACAACACTATATTTTCCTCTTTGTCAGCTCAGAACTTCATTATGAAGGATGAGGTTTTATCGTTTCCAAGTGATGCAAATGTCTACAGTGAATAAGTGTCATTATGCAGGAACAGAAATTTAGTTTTCCTCCATTAAGCAGCCAGGCTAATGACTCAACAAGTTTATAGCCCACCACAAAATTTGATAGCTTGGTGTGAGTTAAACAAATGATGGTTACATATTTATATGAAAATGAAAGTGGCTTTTTGGAGCCTGATGTTGTATTTTTCTCATTTAAAGCCTAGACTTCCCTTTTTAATTTAAAGAAGGGATATTCACAGTTACAACTTAAGATGAGCATGCCTTCTGTTTTCTTGTGCTTGACATGACTCCAGTATGACAACACCATCATAGGGAAAAAAAAAATCTATTGCATGATCAGCTTTCGAATCCTATTGACACCCGCAGAAACATCCCCATTTAATGGCTTTGAATTCTCATTATTTCCCATTATATGTGGGGGAAAAAGCTATTCATAATAAATATTACGTCCAGCTGAAGATGTTATATGCCATATCCTGAGAAATGGAATATTTCCATCTGGGTATGGCACTCACTGAACATTGTCTCAGGGCCAGTGGAACAACCATATTGGCAAAAAGACTGCCAAGCTCTTTCTTTTCTTTATACACTAAGTTTTAAGTAATTAATAGAATGTGTGAAAATTATCTATTTGGCTGTCTAATTCATCTCCCCTCCAGTACAAATTTGTCCCCATAGTGTATTTTTTCAATGCTTTACCTAATCTAATTCCAAATACTCAGCATTTCCCACTGGAGACTGTTTCTCAGTTAAAGGGATTGTGCTGTCAGGATTCTTATTCAGATATTTAACTAAAGTTTAATTTTTTTCCTAATTTCAGTTTATTTCTCCTGGGGCCAGATTCCTGGCTGCCATAAACTGTCAGAGCTTCCCTAATTTCCTTTGGGTTTGGGCAGTGTACACGAGCTGACAATCTGGTCAGGGCTTTCCCTTCCTACTATGTTAACAATTTTTTTCTCCTCTGCTACATTATATTATTAATCACCATGCTCACACTTATTCATTGCATTCTTTTATAATACTTTCAAATCCTGCTTTCTAATACCATATTTCTTGCTGTGTCAATCATTCCAGTCCATAATTCACTTATTAATCCATATTCCATGTTGAGATTAAAATCAGCTGCTAAACTAGATAAGACTTCTCTGTAGAGATGGTAAAACAGCTGCCATGATCATATGAGAGGATTTATACTGAGAGCAATGAGCTAAGATCCTAGTTTTGATAAATTATGATTTTGTTTTCAGATAGAAGCAAACAGAACCAATAGTATGATAAGTTATTTTTGGAGGGTTTTTTAAAAAAGATTCCTCTGCTTTGCATCTGAATATTTTTAAATGAAAATGTGTTGCTGCAGAACAACTATATTCTTCCAATGGTGCTTCCTACCTATGGTCTGCTGTGTGCACTGACATAGACTCATATTATTTGCTGATATAAATTTACCACTTCTCCACTGCTTTGTAAATACAATAGTTCCACAATAGATGGAAAATTTAAAAATAGTATTGTAGAATCAGAGTAGGAACAGGTTTCATTATGGAACTGACCCTAGATGATCACTCACATTTTCTTCTTTTGTTACTTACCAAAGTATCATCAAGTTTGGAAGAAACCTTCAAGACCATTTAGTCCAACCATCAATTTATTAGCACCCCTAAACCATATCACCTTGTGTGATATCTAGACACCTCTAGAACACCTCCAGAAATGGTGAGCCCAAAACCTCCCTGGAGGCAGGAAATTAACTTTCATTAACTTCTAGAATACTCTATCACTGCAGCAACCCAGAAGGCCAAAACAAAACAAGGCAAAATAATCTTTTCCATTGGCAGAGTTCTGTGGTAATGAGGTGATCCTTAAGAGATATTTTAAAAGTAGCCAAAGTTTCCTATTCTAAATGAATCATAGCTCTCCTGTGCCTCTAGACATGACAAAGTGATCTCCCTTAAGCCAACAGTTCTTGAAATTTCCAAATCTAAATCAAAATGGCTGCGAGTTCTCAGCTCATTTGGACAAGTAGATACAGACTTTTTTCCTTCCAACAATTCTTAGAAAGTGAGAAAACAAGAAAGCTTTTGAGTATTGTTGAGCACACATTTACTGTTAGCTGTATCTTGTTCAAGTCACTTGACATGCTGCAATGGCCCAGGCCTGCTTGATCTATTATTGCTAATGCCATCTATCATGCTTTATAGTCAGGGCTTGAGAAGATGACATCTATTGATGTAGGAGTGTCTAGGAGACTGTCTCATTGAAGACCTCCCACTGTGTTGTTAAGAGCCCATTGTCAAACTGACGCATAAAAGAAACTTGAGCCCAGCAGTCAGTCACTAGTAATACACTGAAGCCTGGCAAAATGGCCAGGTATCACTGTTGTGATGTGGCCAACCTAATTTGAACGTCAGAGGTAGATTGAATCTTTGAACAAAGCACTGATGCATCATCAAATAACATGTGATTAACTTTTCTATATGTGATAAGTACCACTAGCAGGAGCTTGGAGTCTACGTTACTTATTAGAAATACTGCACAAGCAATGTCTATAAATGGTAACTGTACAATTCAATGGTGCTTCAAAGCCATGACAATACTTATCTCTAAACAAATACTTACAGAGGTTCATCCATAACAGGAGTTACTGTGACAGTTATCAAGGTGGAACACAGTTTTGAGCTATGTTCATGATGAGACTATGTAAGATTACTCTTTGGTTCTATGAACATTTTCAGCCATTGTGCCATTAGTGCTGGGATCCAAAATAGTATTTCAAGGGTTTGAACAATGTGTCTTTAATTGACATCTGTGGCACTGAGAAGTACATTAGATAAAATTTCAAACTATTGGTTCAATAGCAGTAGATTATTTGATCATGTTCCAGACTGCAGGTCTAGATCAGTGACATTCTTTTTTGCAAGAGCGAAAATAAATCTCCCAAGTAGAACACAAAATGTTAGTTTTTATGGAACAAGAATAAAAGCATGCACTAGCTCACAAGTTCACTTTCAGTAAGTTCTACATATTAACAATCATGAAAATGAGGTTTGTGGCCTCAGGCACTGAATTCAATCACTTCATCTTTCCATGTAGCAACCCTATTTTTGCTTCCCTCCAGGCACACACTCACAGGGCAATCATGCTGAATTCTCAATTCAAGTATGAATAGTTAACTAAGCTTTTCTCTCAACAAACCATATTATAGAAAATTTAGGAAAAATCAGGCAGTGACAGAAAAGCACAAAAGCAAGATTTTGTTAATATAATAGCTCTAGGGTTTGAAATAAGAAAATAAAAAGCTGATCAAGCCTAATCCATGATACAGAAGACATGCTTAATGCCATCTTCTAACACATGTGTGAAGTGTGGAATTCCATCTCTACAATTTCAAGTCAGGGGTACAGTAACAAAGCTGAAAATGCAATTAGATTTTTCTTACAAATTTTAGAAGACAGAAGACAGATATGCTAGAACCAATGAACTGGAGAAGGCAATTCCAATTCAGGTTGAAAAATTAGGGAAATATTTCCTGTGATGATATTGTCCTGGGCTGGCAAAGTTTTCTGTTTCTTTTTTCAGAGCTGGATTGGTTTTTTGTATGAATAAAAGGACATATATCTTATCACAGAGATTTATCATTCACTGTTGAAGCCAAATAGATGATAAACAATACTGTCATGTGCAAGCAGGTAGGAAGGGAAAGTAAGATTTGAGACCCTAAAAAACTCCAGGAGGGACCTGAAAAAACCCTCATCAACCTTTGGAAATATGCCAGATTCACTTCAGCAGTAGCATAATTATTTTGATTTCCCAGTATTTCTTTTAACCATAGTATATTGTAAGGTGAGAATAGTTATAAAATAAATTCTTGGTGTAATAATATGAGAACAAAATGCAACCTTAATAACACATTTTTATGTGCTATAACAACATTACAGACCTTCTACATGTGCTATTACTTAACTTCAGTGAGTTTTTTTGTGTTACTGAATTATTGTTTCCATTTTATTGATTGAGAAATCAAGGTCCAGAAAGACAACATGATGTTTTTCAGACATGAAGAGCTTCTCCACCCAAGTGAAATGTTGTCAGTTCTTTCCCCAGAGGTCAAGTGTTCAGCTCATTAAAATGTTCCACCACCACAATACACTGACCTTGTGTGCAATCTTTGAAGAGGCTAATAACTTATTTAACACTAGCATTGATCTGCCAGGTATGATCTCTTTGAGCTGGAAGACCTATAAATACGGCATAATCATCCAAAGGGCTTAATTAGCTGCTGCATTACTACTGGTTTATATTCATATAGTATTACTGGCTTTATATGAGATTACTAAAAATCACACAGTGATTTAGTATTTACTAGACAGTCTGGCAAGAACCTCAGTATCATCAGACTGTTTCCAAAGGTGCTGCTATCTCGTGCCAATGGGCTGCATGAATGTCATCTAGGGCTCCTAGCTAGTCAGCATTTCTGTATCTTGGCATGTTGTTGTGAAGACTTCATGCACAACAGGTCATTTTTGTACAAAAATACCAAGGTTCAAAAATAAATCCACACAAGAAACTTGATACTGGTATACACACATACTCATGTCTTTGGAAAACTGACCTACTAAGATGTCTTCTCTTTTCACAATCTTTAGTAAAATGTAATATATTAGGGAGATCACTGCTCTTTTCCTGCTGCCTCCTGTATGAATAGTCAGAAAAACAGTAGCCCATTTACCTGTGACAAAGCTAAAAATATGTGACTGTGTTCATAATTCTCATACTTCAATTAATTTTCATGGGAATATTTGCTACTTAAATATTACGCAAGCTGTTCATAGTTTAATGACTGTTTGCTCCTGCTCATAAAATTTCAAGGTTAGTGCAAGGTCAAGATGCACTTTACTGAAGAAGCCAGTTATAAATTTTACTAATGTATTTCATCATGTGATATTTTTCTGTACTTATTGGTGATTGTTCTGGAGTAGAAAAAGATTAGCTGAGCACATATGATACATTGATTGCTCCTGAATTTACCCTTTTATTAGACAATATATATATATATATATATATATATATATATATATATATTTACTTCTGTACATTTCTTTCCTATTGCTATATTTGAGCTAAGTTCTTGCTTAGAAATAATAAAATATTTAGCCTGATGGCAATTAATAAAATAGATTTCCTTGTGAGAATTTTTTTTGCTTCTGGTAGTTTCTAGGGGTATCTGTGATGAGCAGTTTTTGTTACCTGTTTGCTTACTGATAGGTTTTTGATTATTAACTGTTTACTGATAATCTGATTCTTGATTAAAAAGAATTCACATCTTTAGTCTCTATCTGCCGCTGAGTAGGGGGCAGCTGAGTGGGAGACATTTATTTACTTAGTGAGGAGGCAATACAACAAACTGAGGCTTTGGGAGTTTGTGTGGAGGGCACCAGAAATGGCTTCAAAAAGTGGGGGAGCAGCAGCGGTGGTTATGGGCCAAAGTTCTCAGTCCCCAGCCTTGAATAACAAAATCAGGAAAATCAGAAACCCGATCCAGGTTTAGCTCTGGAGGGAGGCTGCTGCTGTACAGGTCTCAGGAAGCATCAGTTCAAGTATCTTTAGAGCTTTTTTATGAAAACTGAAAAATATGAATCCATGAATCCCCCTTTCCATTTCATTGAATGGAGGATACTTAAGGAAAAAAAAAAAACAACAAAACAAATGCCAGACCCTAAAATGATCAAAGGATAAGTAGGCAATGACTAATTTGTTAACTCTGTGTTCAAATCCAGAGACATGTTTGTCTGAATGTTACTCTCTCCCTTGGATTTGCAAAGCCAAAAGATGTCTGGTATTGCAAAGTACAGTATGTTGCCATGCCTGCATTTTGCAAAGCTAATTCTGAATTAAAGTCTGCTCATACCATCACTTGGACATGATGAGGACACAATAGAGAGAGGTAGCCAAGATGAGAAATGTCCCTGAGGCAGATGCTATCTTAGTGATGGAGCATGGACAGACTGATTTTTCTGCTAGATTCTTCATGTGCACTAGATTTCAGGGAGTTAAATCCTGAAGAGAAGCAGGAAACATTAATTTGCTAAATGGCCCTTTGGTTTGCCTGTTTTCCTTCTCTGATTATTGTTCAGTGGACCAAGGACCAAGTTAATTATTTTAGAATAATGGTTACTTTATATGCATGGTAAAACACTTTAAAACATTCTGCAGACATTTGTGGATACTAATGGTCATGTATTTTCCCACTAGCAACATTGATTCAGCTGACCATTGTGATTATAAAGAGTCAAAAATTTTTATTGAGTCAACAATACAGAAGTTGAAGCATTTCTCAATACTATTCACTAAATAATCAGTGTCACATTATGACCTGGTCTATTGTCCATGAATTATGGAGAATTAAAATAAACCCTGATAGGGTAAACTGAACACCAACACTAGCTCCAACGTGGCAAGATCATATCCACAACACAAGAAATGAGTCAAGTATGAATACAAATGTCTGAGGTTTTTGTGTCTTTTAAATATTTACCTGGAATGCTGCCATTATTTCCACCAAAGGGTTTGCAGGATCTTTGCCTTTAAAACTTTTATTAGATGTTCCAGCTCTAGGAAGAAAATGTTGGCTAAATTTGTTTAGGAGGAAGAAAGAAGTATGTTAAGTTTAAAATAGCAGCGGCGTCTTCCATGAAGAAGCAGAAGCATGCTAGAAGCAGCCAGGTATGGGGCCAGATCAGAGATTCCCCTAAAAGAGATGATGGAACAGCAGCATATGACTACATGCTCACTATCAGCTCTGTGCAGCAGGTGCCTATTTATCTAATAAAAGTTTTGACCCGAATGTTCACTGAAAACGCTCTTTGAATTTTTCCCCAATCACATGTACTCTACGCTCATGATCAAATGGTGTGGAGTTGGCCTGGCACCTGTGAGAGTCTGTGAACCAGTGGAGTCAGGTTGAGAAAAGGTCCCCTTAGAACATTTCACTGACAAGTGCTTGCACTGCCTCAAGCAGAAAATCACTAGCCTAACTACTGGCTTTCTGTCATCATTGCTAAGCAAACCCTGAGAGACCATTTTAGGTTTGTGTTTAAGGTAAAAAAAGATGTTAACCTTGATGTGAAATGTTGAGCTGTATTCTCTAAAACACAGCAGTCTTCATGCACTGCAAAAAAAGACTCTCAAATTCATAAAATCAAATAGATTACAATTAGATATTGTAATCTAAATAATTTATCCTGGAAATCATTGCACATAAACCCAAAAAGACCTGAGGTATTTCTTATAGGCAGGTTGTAACCAATGATAATTCTCAGACTAATACCACCTCGTCTCTGAAAGAATGTTTACCATAATTAATGGGTTGGGTTCCAAGCTTCTGCCATCTCTGCATTTCTGATAGTTGAGGACTCTTAAAGGTCCATGTGCTGTGAATAATGAACCTAACTAGTCTTCAGCCAAACTTACAAAGATCAGAAGTTGCAGATTTGGGTGGTCTGCTCAAATCTCAGCTGAGTTTTGATTGTATTATTCAATTTTTAAATATCCTTTAATTTATTTGACAATATAAACCACTGCAGAATAAAATATATGAAAAATTACATATGTTATGAAATAAGTATATTTTAATTAACTATTTGATAAGAATTCAAGTCTGGTTTTTCATGCAGTACAAGACCTTTTGTATCTGGAGAACTATAAGTAGAGAAGACCACAAGTTGTATTTCTCTGTGCCTCACAATAACTTTAGCTAAATAAATAGGTTTTTGCACTGAGATTTTGTTTAACCAAATCCAAGGATGATTCAGTTGTGAAATTTAGATTAGGCTTCAAAGCAAACTTTAACTTATCTCCAGGCAGAGTAATTTCCTCTAGTGCTCTAGGCTAGTCAGTTAGAAGCATCCAATAACTATGGCACTTCTTATCCATGTAAACATAGCCTTTTTAATAGAAAACAAGAAGAGCTGATGGGCATTGACTGTTCATCTCTCCTATTAACTAAGAAATACCAGCCTTTAATGGCTTTTAAAACTAGGCTGGTATGTTTTTCCAAGTCTAAACAAAATATTTTATTTTCTTCTGTATGACCATTTTAAAGAATTAATGATTATTTAATAAATTAATTGCAGGTTTCATTCCCATAAAATGTATTACACATAACTATATTATTTTTTTTTTAAAGTAAGGTAGTTAAAGCTCTAAGTTAGCTGACTACAAAGCTTTCACTTAGCTCCCTTGTGTCTGTGACACAGTATTTAATTACAAGGTCACTTGTGGTATTTCTCACAGAACAGATGATGTGGTCTGACTAAGGAGCTATTCAATTCTCTTTGCCTTTTTTTCAGTGCGTGGCTCTGTTGCCATCTCCAGCACTGTCCCAGGCTACGAATTGCCATAGAAAGCCTTGACAGCAGTGAAAAGCAATGCCTTTTCCCCAGTCACAGCTTCAGGGATGAGACAGTTTTGGCTGTAGATTAAGAATAGCACATAAGGGGATGATACCTGTCATGCAGAATATTAACCAGAATTCATAGAAGTTGCCAAATAAGCAACATGTTATGACTGTATCCAATGCTTTAATAACAGGACTATGAGTCCTTACTGCAGGCTGTTCTCTGTACACAATATTTCAGTGCAGAACTAGTAGGGCCTGCAGTGAGGATGTGGTTTTCTGACTTCCGAGCAGGAAGCCAGGTTATGGTTGAGAAGATGAAGGGAAGCCTCTGAATGATGCAATAGACCAAGCTAAAGGGCAGAGGTTTTTACTTTACTTAGGAGCATCTTTACTGGTAGAGGAAAAGACTGAACCCCAGGTTTTGCCACAGAACATTCACTGGTTGATGTTTAAATAGGATCCAGAGTATAGAGCATCTTTGAAAGCCAGTTGGAAATTGCATCTGCCACCACCTACTAGGGGATTCTTTGTTTGCCTTCAAGGTTATCTCTACTCAAGTGGAATGGAAAGTGTGCAGATCAAAATGCTCATTGAATGAAATACCTTACTGTCGTAGCTCAGTCAATCAGAAATCTGTTTCCTGTAGGAAAAGTATGTTTTCTTCTGATATATCTTTATTACAAAGGAACTAGGAGTAATGCCGATATCACAAGGACTAGGAAGTTAGAATGAACTAGTGTCAAAGATGCAGCTACATATAAAAAAGACAAATAAATGTATTTTTGTGTCCCAAATAAAAGGCAAGTGGGCTTGTGGGTGCTATTGTTCATCATAGCAACAATATATTGCTGGATTTTTAGACATATGAGTCATGTATTTCTCAATCAAAAAACATGAAGGTTGCATTTCTTTGAGGTTTTGGGGTAAAAAAGGTAGAACTGGGAAAAGTAACCAGACAGTCACTAAAATCTATAGACAGAGTCAAGAAGGAAATTAGGCCACTGCTGCTGAATATTAGCAGCAAATCATCCACTTCGGTTTTTTAAATGGCACGTGGACGTTGTGAGCCATGGAAACAACAATTTGCAAGCATTGCATGAGGAAGAGCATGCCTGATACCTCCCAGTTCCAAATCTGGGGTGCCCACAGACAGATATGCACGGGTTGCACACTGTGAGCATGCAGGTTGGCCAAGGCATGCTCAAGTATTCCACTTGGAATACTTGGAAGTAGGCTCAGGTCAGATGAAATGTCCAGATGATTGAACCTAGTCCACAGGCCAAAGTATTGAAACAAGCCTGTTTAAAATTAAAATTATTGTTAAAAAACTGATGGAAGATAAAAAGAAATAGTAAGGAAGGGATCAAAAAGTACTTTGAATCCTAATTTAAGGAGAAAAAATAAAAAAAAAGAAGTTGGCAAACATCTTGGTTTATATTTCCAAGCTCTTTAACTTTTCTGGGATGGCAGAGCCCCTCATGCATTTTCACCTTTGTATATGTGCAGAAAACTTCCCTTCCTTCTCTATATTCAAAAACTAACAAAATCTTTTATTTCCTGTGTGAGCTAACTTATTCTCTTTTCTTTATGACAATCTTTTATGGATTTTTGCGGACAAGGCCATATTTGGACCCATCTATGTTTGGAATTTGTCTCAAAGTTTCAACATTACAGACACTAAATTCACCTAATAATATCATATTTAGCATGATAAACCCCAAATGATCTCATCTGCCTTAGTGCACTACTATCACCATCACTTTTTTGGTCTCCATGGCCACCTGAGAAAAGGAAATGTTCAGGCCCTATTTTTGATCTTTTACTTCAGTCTTATGTCAGTCTTGAAAAATGTTTTATTAGTGTAATGTAATTTGTCCTGAACTAACACGTGTTAGAGCTTTTGTTGATCTTGAATTTACTCATTGATGACAAGGCAATGCAGCTGTGGCTGTCAATGTAAGAAACAATAACTGATATCTCTATAAATTATTTTTTAAAATCCCACATACTCTGACTACATGCAAAGGAATGAGAACACGCTCCAAAACTGAGTTTGTTTGTTTTAAGGTGAAAAATTTCCTGACTCAGCTCAAACATATACAAATTGTTCTGCAGAAGTAGAATTTCTACACAGGACATAAATAAGTAGTCTTGAAAACCCAAAAATGTTTCCAAAAACAGCTGATAAGTTGGCTGACAGTTTAAGAAGGACTGAAATAAGCTGTTAATAAATGTGTAAATGAAATAAACTGTGATTCTTTTGTCAGCTATAGTGTTAGTCTGAAACTTTTTTCCCCATATTTTTTTTTTGTTGATCATTGCTCAGAATACCCCCACAGAACTGTTGCATATGATTTCCAGTTCATATATCAAGTTTTTCAGATTTTCCACTTCTGCAAAACTAATGAGTTTTTCTTGAATTATTCATTTCCTTCAGTTAATGGCTACCAGTGTGCTGTATATGCAAGACTATTGCGTTATAGCTTAATTTACTTCCTTCCATGTCCTAGTCATTTTTAATTTTAGATTTTTCTAAATGCTTTTCTAAATTTGTGTTGATGCCTGGTAAACAAGCTGTGAAGGATCAGTCACCATTAACACAATCTGTCTATCCTGCACCAGAGAGCCCTTGAAGGGAATTTCCAGTGTGACGCTGCAGGGTGTCTTGGCTTTTTGGAATGCTACAAAGCAAACTGTAAACAGTCTTCACTATGCCAGCACAAGCAACAGCTTTGGTACCATTTTCGGCTGAATCTGCTTCACAAAGATTCAGTGAATGACAGTTGTTTAGGAATAGTAGGTGCTAGTTACCATCTTGCTCTAACGCAATGTAGTTTCCCTAAAAAATTCATATACCAAATTAATTGTATTAATCATATTGTTCTGTTATTCAGCCTTATTATAAAAATCATTAAAAAAATAATCATATGTTTTAACTCTTGTCTTTCCATTCCAACTTCAATAGTTCTGAGAATGCTCCTCAGCAGCATACCTTTTCTAGCTACAATAGATTCATCATCACTCTCAAAGTCAACAAGCCTGTCTGATCTGCTTTCAAGTAAATATAACATATTTCTGGTGAATTCTGTCTTGGCACACTTTCAGGAGTGCACACAGTTCAGGAGCTGACACTGATGACTCAGCCTCACAGTTGCTTCTTGGCTTCACAGATAATCATCTTAACCTTCTTCAAGGAAAATGTATGAACATCAGCATATCTGTTTTTGTATTCTCCATCAGTGCACATGGTATGTCTCTCTTGTATGACTGTCAAGGATTGCATGAGTCATTTTTCTGAAGACACATTTTTTCTGTAGACATTTCATCATCTTAAGATCTAGTTGAAACTCCCTAAATAAAATTGCCATAGTCATAAGAGTGCCATATAACCCGAGGAAGAGGACTGGTTTCTTCACATACATTTTTTATGGGGCATCAAGAGAATGTGACTGTCTTATTTCTCCATCACCACCTGAACAGGATGATTTGATAACTGAAATATGTTGGGGTTTTTTATGTCATGTTTAAATACCTAATGCTCATATGCTAGCTGAAGGACCCAGAACTGCTTCCCATCTTTTGGGTCTCTACATATTTGAGCTCCAGCTCCACTCCTGCTCCATTGTGTCATGGAGTCCCATACATCACCCTTTCCCTGAGCTTTGATTGGGATAGGGAAGGTGGGTATTCAGGCAGCAGAAGTATTTTGATAAAATGCAGTAAAATTCTCAGTCTAGATGATCATACAAGTCCATCTCCTGAATGATCAAGATGTGCATACCCAGCCACCCATTATCTGTACGTCTTAAACAGAGGACATCTACCTTCTTCTCTTGTAGTTCTGAAATATGTTGCAATTCAGATATTAAAACTGTAGTGGCAAGAGAGCAATATAAGCCTTGCCTTTCACAGTATTTAAGCATTCCTGTTGAGTTATGAAAACATGTTCAAAACTTAACAAATGACCCTAGAATTCATACTGCCTGTTCCAACCCCCACCCCCGCCAACTCTGTCTAACATATTTGCCACTAAAAATCGTTGTCACTTACAGGCTGCAGAAACTTTTAATTGATTTGGAGAAGTATACCAATAACAAAGCTGATCCAGGACCATTCTGCCCTTGATCCTCTGTTATAACTATGCAATATATATAAACTCTGAGATTATGAAACATGAGGAGCTTCAGAGAATGAGCAGAATGCATTTTTGAAGAGTGAACTCCTTTCCTTCCCCTATATGTGTATTTGGCTAACAATAAATTTAACTACAGAAGAGTGAACACTAAACTTGTGCTCATATTTTATTGTTTGCATAGTTTTTTGTGTATTGCATATTGCAGTTGCATAGGTTTTATGTACTCTTATTCAATATATTAAACTAATAGAAGTTTCAGATAACCTACCTGTTATTTTGCTTTAAATCAAATCTAGCAATTCATTTTTTTTTCTAGCTCCTCATTTTTCATTAAATCCATACATTTTTTAAAAATTTAATAATGTAAGCTTTATGCAACCATTTGAGAATTGGAGTTATGTTGTTAAAATACTATGCAAATAATTCATATTATCAGATTAATATATAACTTTAGTGTTATAGGCACTTTTTAAATGTTGAGATTGCAATTCAGTTACCAGAAATCCATAACCATTGTCTTCATATGGTTCTGGGTGACTGCTCCTTATATAATGAATTACTCAGGAAATCTCTTTAGAATACATTATATAATCTCTTAGAATACATTATAGTATACAAAATAAATTAAGTTTTCCTGAAAACTTCATTACTACATTTTCTGCTGGAATGTGAAGGCTAGGTTATGCTTGCAATACTGCATGTATTGTCTACAATGCAGGGAGAGGGCTCAATAGCTGTTATATGTGAAGTACCTGAAAGATATGGAAATATGTGGAATTCATCTCATTGATATAGGAGCTAACCCATCACTCGTGAGCAGAGCTGCACCCAGTAACAATGGAACCATTGTTATCAGGTGAGGATTTACCCTGAGGGCAATATGCTGCCTTTGTTTTCAGGAACCATTTACAGACTTCAGAGGATATTTTCTGAAATATCTGATAGTTTTATACACTTGTTTCTTTAAAGTACAATTGTCAGCTTGGTGGTATTGTGCAAACTGGCTGTCTTGTGAAAAACATAAGTGCAGTACATTCAGTTTTGGCTATTAATTTTCATATGAAATTATACCTTATGCTATTTAAAAACCTCTTACATTTTGCCCATATATACATTATAAACAGACAGAAAGCACTCATGGGATTACCCTGATTTTTAAATAATTATCTAAATAGATAATCATGCAGCTGTTTCCACATATGTTTTGATGACCTGCTCATCCTGATCCTAAGGAGCAGGAAAGACAAAAAGGGAGTGGGGGAAAAAAGAGGAGTGGGAGGAGGTGTGGGTGTGAAGATGAAGGAAGTGTCATGGGCTGGGCAGGTAACACTCACTGCTCTCCAAGTGAGTCAGGTGCTCCCTGAAGAGCCACTTGAAATTGGAAATCTTTTGATAAAATGGCAGCCACATCACTGTGATAGTATCATGTATCCAAGTATCATGCAACCATGGACAAGGAGATCAGAACACCTGTGACAGGTCTGCCAGCCAATTGCCCCAAATCTCCAGTATCTAGTGAGTGTTGGATGGCTTAGGCTTTGAAGGCAGATCTTAAAGACAATCCTTTAAAGAAAGTAGATTTCAGAGAGGGTTAACACTCAGATACAGTAATAACAGGTGCTTTGGTTCACCCTTGAAAATCTTTGCTGTAACTTGTCTGTCTCCTTTCCTTCTGTAAAACAAAAACAGCAGTTATTTGATCAGGTTATTCTGAAGATTACCTAATGCCTTGAAAGTTCTAAAAATCTCATAAACAAGAAGCAACCCTGCATGACAAGTGATAGGCAGTGCACCCACATTTTTTACCTGTAACTTATTGTTTACAAGTCTGATGATCATAGGATTTTCTGAAATGTTTGCTGCTGTGAATTAACCCTGTAGGGCAGTCAAACACCATACAGCTTCTCTGTCTCTCCCTCTGCAGTGGGATGAGAGAGAATAGGAAGGGCAAAAGTGAGAAAGCTCATGGGTTGCGTTAAGATGTTTTAATACTCAGAAGAGGAAAAGATAAAACAGAAAGAAAAAAAACAGGGGCACAAAAATCAGTTGCTCACCACTGGTGCATGAACAGCCCTCCTGAGCAACAGCAACCTTGCAACATTCCTTCTCATGTTAGGAGCTAAAATAAAGAAAATTATCTCTACAACCAATCTAACAGCCAAAGCTAATACACTTATCCAAAAAATAATTAAATGTATGTTTTACTTGTATGGTTATCTGAGTACAAATTCATGTAGTATTTGCAAATAAACATGAATTTTCACTTAAAGTTGACTATACAGATTATTTTATTATTAAACTATTATTTTAAAAATGTTTGCATGTTAAAGTGTAGACTTCTAAGCATGAATTAATGAAAACAACCATTAGGTAATTAGGCAGATTTTGCCTTGGCTTAAGAATGCATTACAAAAGTTGGTATAAATAATAAACTTGGATGATTTTAAATGCATTTCTGAGTGAAAAGAGAAAAAGAAAGCAAAAAATTAAAAAAAAAAAAAGATGGGATCACAGTCCCCAGATAAACACAGAAAACTTCACAAAAGTATACTAACACTGGGACAACAACCATTAACTCATGTAAATTTTGACAAATGCAAAATAATGTCTAATGAAAGAAATTTTAACCTTATTTTTACTCACTGATGGGTTCTAAAAAATCATGAAAGAACTGCTGAAGCTTAATGACAATTACAACTTACACCTGCAAAGGAATAGAGGCCTAAGAGATGAGGCAAAAGAAAGTACTAGAAGTACAAAAGAAAGTAGAGGGTTCTTTAACAGCAATAGCAAATAGTGTCTTCTTACTTGTACCACTAACAAAAATCTGGCCTTAAAAATGAAGTGTTGAGAGCTTATGTTGAGCTCAATGGTGCCAGAATCTTGGTCACTGTGTTATGTTTCTAGAAGAAATAAATAGTATTCAAAGACTGGTGGTGAAAATGGTTACAGACTATATGCAATTTGTAAGTGACTGAAGAAATCAAGATGATTTGATCTGTTTAATTAAAAAAACAAAAATATCAACAAACCTCCCTAACAAACAAATCAGAGGAAATGTATTTGACTCAGCTAAAACAATAAATGTTGTTCAGAAGGTCAATAAGAAGCTTCTATTCATCCTGTAACAATGTAAGAAAAGTTCTGATGAACTAGAAAAGCAATATACTTTTGCACCATTTACAATTAACCTGTGGAACTGGCTGTCATGAAATATCAGTGTGTTCAAGAGTTTAAGACCCTTTGAAAAATAGATGACATTTTATCTGAGTAATTAGAACATCCACAGTTACTCTGGTAAAAAAATATTAATTTGAACAGGATACTAACTTTCAGCCTATTAACTAATTTTCATCTAAGGAATTGAAATAATTTTCATCTGGAAAGATCTTTTAAAGAGTCTGTGTGTTTCACAGATAATTTTGTAGTGCCCACAGCCAGTCAGACACTGCAACCACAATTGTGCAGTGTTTCATAGTGACTAGATGGTAGACACTGGGAGTGTCTTGCACTCATTGTATCCAGAGATCAAAGATTTCCACACTGTCTAAGATTATATATTATTTTTTTTACTATTGTAAAGCACACAGATCCCTTCTGGAAGACTTTCCAGGCTCTAATTTACTGCTGGTTTCAACTTTCTGGTATTTTATGGATTTCAGATTTTAATTCGAATTGTAAAGGATAGAATTAGTCTCCAAAAGCTGGAGGGCTCTATTCCAGAGTCTTAATACATGTAAGATTTTGGTCTCAGTCTCGATCCCTGATTGCTACAAGAAAAATAATATTTCATTTTTTCTTATCAGTACAATTCACTATTTTACCTATTGTGTCTCTTATATTCTTTGACATTACTTTCTCCTGTGACTATTCTTACTCTAAACTTTTTGTTGTTGAACACAATGGAAGCTTTATTCAGTCCACTCTCTCTTTCCATGGTATTTCATTGTCTGGTTGTTTTGTGAGGAATGGTAAATGTGAGAAACTGTTCATTAAAATAATCCTTTCAGCTCCTACATGCTTCAGTTCTGCAGATACACATATACACACACAAATACAGACACATGCATTGTACTTGCAGTTATCAAGCTAAAAAATTCTCAACTTTCATAAATCTGCTCTATCCCTTAATAGAGGTGTTAGGTTTTCACTTTTTTATTTCTTAGTGAAAACCAAGGGTATGCAGGAGAAGTGAGCAAGGAGACAAGAAAGGATTTTCTACAAATTTCAATATTTTCCTATTGAGCAGGGGAAAAAAGGGTTTCAGAAGTCATTTCAGAAGGTGAAAGGCTTGAACAACCAGCTAAAATTACTGATGTCACACTGCTTTTCCTTGTTGAAACTAAAGTCTTGACCCTTAGCCTTTCATTTTGCAAGTAACTGACTTAACTGCAACCTTTTGAACTGTTCTGGAAATAGTTGTCTAAAAATTTAATCCAGCAAAATAATTTGAATACCTAACTAGCTAACAGAATGGAACCAAGCCCATAAGTGGGGTTAGGATATTTGTATGTTGCACAGGACGACTGGAGGCTTCTGACTACGATTCCAGCTTTGCCTTTTTCTCTTTTGTTGATTATTCTGTTCTTGGGAAAAAGATCCTGAGGTCTTTAAAGCACATGTGTTGAGTGTTGCTCTGACTTACCCTTTTTAAAAGTCCATTTCTAATGACATTTTATGGAAAGCAGACTCCTTAGACTAAATTACTATCTTTGTTGCTGTTTCTTAACATCATATTCATTTTAAATGTAAATTAGAGTATCTGAGTATTTGATGAAATTATCATTGAAATGGCATGTTCCTTAACCCCATTAAATCTGCACTTGCAGATAAAAATATTCTGTTGGAAAATTCCCAAATGACTTTTATTGTCAATGCATCCTGTTTTCCTGTTTTCTTTTAGAACACCTAAAATGACAACACATTGCACTCTGTAATGTGCACACTCAAGAGCTCTATCCCAGCGTTCATGAACCAATATTTTCATGTCCTTTTATTTGTAGTATAGGCATTTTAATAACTATTACATAGCATAACCTTCAAATTTAACATCCAGATTGAACATACCGTGGTAAAATTCTGTACGAAATTCTATTACAGTTGTTGTCCTTATACAATACAGTTAGGATACAACGAGTTGATTGAAAAATCTGAATGTGTGTTCATGCAAGTGATTGTTGATGACTTCAACTCATATCATGACCAGGCAGATGCTGTGTAATGTGGAAACTAGACAGTTGCACAAAGGCATGAGCTGTCTGTGGCATAATACCATCCCTGTGTAGGATTTTCTCAATGTTCATTTACACTTTGGACAGTAAAGGAGACACATTAGGAGAGGGTGGTGGCAGAAATGCCTCTTTCAGTAAGAGCTACTTTCCTATTTTGCAATCTTTCAACTCTTATCTCACTTAACACAAAATTCCACTGGTTTGCATGAATTAAGTGCTGCTGAATATGCAAAAAGTGGTAAGACTGCATCTGCTATGAATTTTGATTAAAAAATTTCTATGGTCAGCCATTTACTTTGGGATAAATCTGGGTCCTTATGGTCATATGTAGAATTAATATTGCATAATTGGTCAAAAAGATCCTTCTTTAGCTTATCATCAAGACATCTATCATGTAAACCCAACTGGATATGGGGAGATGGACAGAGATTCTCCCCATACCTGCTGCTGCCTTTATGGAGAGTCTCTAGAGAGCAAGCTCCCTGGGGTGCTCCATTAGCTTAAAACATACTGCATGTTTGTTTGGTTCTTTTTCTGTTGCGGCTTTTCTTTTGTTTTCCAGCCAAAAATCTTCAAAAGCTTTTAAATAACAATGAGGCCTGAAGAGATTGTTGTCTAAATTTAAAGAGAATAAAAGTCATCGGAGAATCTCCCGTGCACACGATTTCTTTCATTCTTCCAATTAAGCCAATTGCTTAATGGACAGAAAGTTATTTTACAATCCTTCAGAGTGTGAGGCAGATTGCAGAAAAATCTCCCTAAGTAATGGAAAACAATGGATAAATAATAAGAACTTTATATTTTTCTTTAGTGAAAAACTGCTCAGAAGGGAGAAAAGATGTGCATGCATATGCACTAAAATTAAGTCATCCAACTTACATGCTCATGTCCCCATGAAGCTTGCTCTTCAAGCACCATTCTGAAGTTCAAATGCTGCTATGCCTCATGAGCCAAGACATATGTAGGGAGAAGACAGTGCTGTGCTTGTGTCAGCTTATTTTGGCAGCTCTCCTGACTACAAAAGAAAAGAGGAAACTTTGTTTCGCTATTTCTGTTTTGACAAATTCTACAGAAGCCAGATGTTTCTCCCACCACCAACCCCTCAAAAATAAAACCCAAAAAAACAACCAACCAAGTAAAACAAACAAACAAAACCAACAAAACCCAAAACAACAACAACAAAAAAAAAATTAAAAACCCACCAAAAACAGAAAAAAAATTAAGACAAGCAAACATCAAATCAACCCAAACAAAGAAGACCCAAAACACCTGAAGAAGCCTGACACTTACATAGGTACAGGTATAGAGAAGACTACAAGAGTTTAAAGTCTTCTGATATTAACCCTGTTGTGCCGGTGTACAGTTAAGGCAACTTACGGCTACTCAGCTGGGGTTTGAAAAGTCCAATTTTAAAGTCTTTCCATATCAGATGGAGTAGATTTAAACATTCAGCAGCTTTTCCTTGAACAATATTCATAATCAGTTTCTGACCGTAGAGAAGCAGTAAGCAAGAGATGACACAAACATTTTAGATGCTTTCCCAATAGCTGTACTATCTATCTACCTATTTTCCAGCTTCTAATTACAGAAATAATTCCTATTGTTATGAAAAATCATCTAGTGAAAAAAAATATTCTAATACTATCAATCACAAAGGGCAAAAAGCTTGGAAGGACCTGATAGAAGTTAGGCAATACATATTTCTAGCCAGAAAATCCAGATGCCAGTTTCAGAAGTCATTTTTTAGTTAGAATTATTTCCTAAAACAATATGAGAGGGCAAAAAGTTACCATTATGGAAAAACATTGATCTAAAGCCTCACAAATGCTCAGAAAGTAGTGCTTGACCTCTTCTCTTCCCTGTACAGTTAAATTATGTTTTTAATTAACATATAATTTATACTGAATTTCAGAATATTTCAGTCAATCAGATTTCACCAACAGCTCTTGTCATTCTGCTTTATGCTTTCTTGGTGTCCAATAGCAGCAGCTATTTTGTTGGCAGCCATGTGCTTTTCCCTAACACCTTGTCGAGCTGCAGCTCCTTCCAGAACAGAATGGGCAGATACATTCCAAAGTAATTTTATGCAGCTATGTCAAATTCTGTCCACATTTTGGTCGATGAAGTGAATTCTTGACATAAATACCTTCTCAATAATGATATTTTGAACCATTCCAACCTCTTTCAGGGGTTCCATCAGTGGATTCCCCTTAACAGTATAAAAAGCATTACTAGTGAGCCATGGAGTACAACTAGGGTATTTTGGTTTTAACAGCTTTAAAAACATTTCAGAATATATTAGTTTAAATGATTGTTTCAATAAAAAAAAAAAAATGAAGATGGCAGGTGAGGTTAAGGGAGTGGAGGAGACAAAACTGGCATCTGTAAGATGAACGACGGTGATGTTCTTCAAATGCATGTTGTCCACAAAGGAGTGAAGGTGAGTAGGAGCTGAAGTTCACACTTTAAATACGTTAAATGTCTGGTGTCTTGAGTCCTTTCAAACGAATAGAGGAGCTCCCAATCACATCAGCAAGCTTCTACTACCGTCTGCCTTTGGTATTTCTTAAATGTATAATTATACTGCTGAAGATCTAAAGGAAGTAATGTTTGACCCAAAAACTTTTTCAGTAGGCTATTTTGGGACAATAAAATGAGCATCAGGGATGAAAAAACGTTTCTGTTTTGTACTGTCATACCCAGTTATGAAGTGAAATTAATTAATATTGTGTTCAAAAGAACTATTGACCAGTCCACCAGCATATTTATTTCACACAGAATGTCTGGAGGTGATTTTATATCAATCTATTTGTGCTATATAACTATATTGTGTTCACTACCACCCTCTTTTAAGAATATGAATACAGCACATAATAATGAAGTTTGCAACTCAGAAATTGCTCTTCGTGGAAGATGGGAAAAAAAACCCCCACCTAATTAACTAATGTGTTATTTTGTTCCCTAAACTCTCCTTTAATTGTTATTGTCCATTTATGAAAAGGAGTTAAAGCTGCCATAAGGCTCACTACATTTCACTTGTACACCCTCTGTGAATCACGTGGCAAATAATAGTTTTCCAACCTGAACACAGCTGTAACAATCGCCTCAGCTGTCACTGTTGCCCAAAACACTGTTTAGCCTGTTTTCCCTACAGCCAGACTGATTCCTTGTGTTACTCTCATGTCTGATTGTTCTTCTAGTAGGTGTCCCACTTTTTGGATCATATTCCCTGTCTGCTCACATGACCGTGTACCGTGTCTATAACATAGTGTATTTGGTTAAGGGAACTTTTTTGTTATTAGAAAAACACAATATCTTATACCATGCTCTTTCAAATGTATTGATTATGCAGTCATCTAAACCTATGTTTGCAATATCATGAACATTTATGGAGCTTAGATAAGAAAGCTGTGGTTTTTGGTTTCTTTTCCTGGTATTGCATCTTTACAGAAGATACTTTACAGAATGATATTAAGCTAAACAGAAACTCAAAGACAGCCCTAACATATTTCTAATTGTTATTTGATTCTCCTGAAGCATTCTTATATAAGGTAATTTAGAAGATTTCTTCACAGCCCTTTTCAGATAGCTCTAAAAAACAGTTAAACAGCTGTTTTTACTAGAGAACAAAGGCAAATGCAATGTCACTCAGAAATTCAGGTGCCCTGTGGAGGTCTTTTTGCCTGAGTGCTGCTTTGACTATGAGAACTGGGGTGGAGAGACAGAGACAGGCAGAAGAAAGCCTTTTTCAAGGATCATTTCTATCAGCATCAACATCTGCTCAGTGGATCCTCGTTCTCTCCCCACTTTCAGTTGCTTTTTCCTACTCCCAGATGCCTCCTCTGTTCATTGAATCATAGAATCACTTGGGTAGGAAAAGATCTGTAAGATGATAAAGTCCAAAAATTAACCTGACACTGCAAGGTCTACCACTAAATCATGTCCTAAACTGACACATCTACATGTCTTTTAAATACTTCTGGGGACAGTGACTCAACGCTTTCCCTGGAAGGCCTGTTACAATGCTTAAAAATCCTTTTGGGGAAGAAATTTTTACTACTATGCAATCTAAACCTCCCCTGGAGCAATTTGAAACCTTTTCCTTTTGTCTTATTGCTTGTACGTGGGAGAAGATACCAACCCCCATCTCAAGAGTTTCCACAGTGATCCAGACCAGAGAAGTGGTGTCTGTTAAAATTGACAGGTTATTTTTGATGTTTTTCACCATGTGATCACCTCACCATGGGGCTTTCCAGCTATGCTCCCTTTAGAGAGGGGGCAGTGCAGGAACAGAAGATGAGAGGCAGGAGGACAAACATGGACAGAAAGAGCTTGAGCTGCTGGAGTCTTTGGGAGTTTTGTCTGAGCCAATGTAGATGGTGTCATACCACTGAACTTCCAACAGAAATGGGGCATTGGCCAAAAGAGGCTTGAATACAAAACCTGGAAAAGGAGTTTTTCTTTGTCAAAAGAGTCATGTCTTCATTCCGTTTTGCAAAGGAGCAGATCTGCACTGGAGATACTTCCCTCTGCTATCAGTTTCTGATAAAGTTAATAAATGAAAACACAACCGGGTGAAAATGGCTGGAAAACAGTTCAAACAAGTACAAAAGTGAGAATCTTGTAGCATCGCTTTGTCCGTTCTTCTGCTTTTCTTCATAAAGTAGCATGAATCAAAAAACAAGACCAACAAATTATGCAACTGAAAGCAGTGCTCCTTAACCATCTTGCTTAGTAGGCCAGGACAGCATCACACTTGTTTATGAGAAATCTTGCAGTGGATTCATTTAATTATACAGCATATTGGACACTTCTTTTGGCCAATCTTTCAATATTACATTTCCCAGTTGTTCAGCTGATGTAATAGGTGACCACTGATAGTGACAAGAGTGTTTATGTAGTAAAGCTGAATGCTTTGCTAGGTAGTTTCTTCTTTGAGAACACTATTTCCTTCATAACCCAAGGGCTGCATTTCAGGCATTTGACGCACAAAGACATAACTGCAGCTGAACACAGGGCTATGCAGCAGCTAAGTGTTGCTAACTGTTAGATCAGTTTTAACAAAAACAAAAACAAAGAAACAACCAACCAAGCAAACAAACAAAAAAACCCAAATGCAAACTGACATAACACATCTTTGCACTCCTTATTTATCTGCAAAAAAAGTTAAAATAATTTTTCATGCCCTACAAGGAACTGGATCCTGATTTCAATGGGAATCTGAAACCTCTGCATTGATTTTTCTATTATTCTTGCCTGGTAACCCCTTCCTCTTGTGTCATAATATTTCTTAACTCTTTTTCATTTACACAGCTGTCATATCTATTATATGTCTTAAAGACAAGCTCTTGTTCTATAAACAGTGGAGCACATACTTAACTTTAAGTTTACAAGCTGACCACAGAATTCCAAGTTATTTTAGTTTCAGAACCTCCATAACTATCCTAAGGATTGGGTCCATTACCATGTAAAGATAAACATCAGAAACACAAATGAAAATACTTGAGCATATGCACAGCTTACTGTGGCATTACTAAGTCATTAGGGGTGATTGCTTGTGCCAGGAACCTAATATAAACATTAGATGATTTTGCATCTCCCTGATTGATCATACATTTGTTAGAAATGATGAGATGAATTTCATATTTCTGTGCAGTCTGAAAAAAAACCTAATAAAATGCAATAGGAGCTATGAAAGAGAGACCTTCTTCCAAATCCTGAAGGTCATTTCCTCATGAATACAGAAATACACCATCTCTTGGTAAAAAGTACAAATACATTCTGTAGCATAATACACTGTATTTATATTTTAAACAATTTAATGAAATATTAAACAGATTCAGTTTGAGATCCTGTTAGTAAGCTATAGAAAAGGTCATGACAGCAGACAGACTGCAATAGCTACTCTGAACATAGCATCTTGTTGTTCAATAATAACATGAAGTTAGAACCTAGAGCTGATATGTAGTAACTAAAAGTCATATAATCAAAACTTTCTTCTTTCCTGTTTTCTGTATGTTTTTCTCAGAGGGGGAATGTGTGTGTGGGGGTGTTGTTTCTTTAAAATATTATTTTCTCAAACTAATCTCTTTCTTATTTTTTCTTTTATTCTTCCTTTCTAGCCCCCATTTTTTACTTTGCATTCTCCCCTCCCCCAGCTCTCTTCAATTTGATCTCATCCATATGGTCTTAGACAAATTGGCTGCAAAAGATCTAGGTAAGGTGAGCAGATGTCCTGTGAAAAAAAGTCATCAGGGTGTCCATTTTTTCCCATTTCTTCATATTACACTACTCAGTTGCACAGTAGGGGAAAAATAATAGGCAATTTACATAAGAAATCCTTGGACAAACCTGTGTTAAAATACTGGAAAATAAACTTTTGCAAGAGTTTGTCAAAATTAAAAAAGAAAAACAAAAAAACATTGTTCATTCTTTGCAGTTATGCCAGCAGGTTATCTAAAACATCTGCTCTGGTAATATGTCACAAGAAATAGCCTGTGCAGGTTAGGCCAGTACATAATAGAGGTAAATGTATTTTTAAATGCCAGGTTTTAAAAGAAGACAGATCCGCTTGGTATCTCATTATAAGGGAAATGGCTTTTCATGTCACCCCATCAGTAGTTGTGCAGCTTTGGGGAAAGTTTCAAAGGTTACGATCCATGCCTTTTAACTCTTAAATAGCTTACAGTTTTTGAAGTGAAAAAATTCTGGATGGTTTTATTTCTCAAGTAATAAAATTGACTTGTTTGTCTTTAAAAAGTGAAAGGGAATTTGCATTGTATCTGCATATGGAAAATATTCTTTCTATTTCTGGACAGGAAACACTCCCCTTAAAGGGAATATCTTGTGGGGTTCCTAGCACAGGTATTTTCTTTTCTTCATGTTCAAGTGCATATGCATAAAAATATTTTTGGGCTGACTCTGTCTTAATGGCAGCGTATCACTGAAGTAAAATTGCTGATTTCCCTAGAAGTGCCCAGTCACATCAGTGAAGCATAAATTCAGCTTTCATAAACCTTTGGCTTACTCTGAAGGCTGCAGAATAGATCTGTCAAAAATCAATAATCCTTGCATAAATCTGGAAATTTTGGGCCTAAATTCAGTAAGTCACTAATATGTGTTCTTAAATTATGTTTGCACAATTTCACACAGAGAGAAATACTTAAGCACACACTCAAAGAGTTTACTACATCATGGTTTGTCTATCAGAGTGCAAGAGACTTTAAGGTGAGACAAGCTTCCTGACTGAATTCAACATTTATATATGTGATTCCCTTGGAAATAATTAGGATCTTGCAGTTAGGCAACTAATTAGAGATTTTGTGGAATCAGATGCATATCCTTATGTCTACAACACCAATAGACGTTAATTTCCTTTTGCTTACACTGGTTGTAAGCATAGATTGAAAAATAAAATACAAATTAAACTGATCCAAGTAAGAAGGTAATATCTTTGTGGGTGGACTATGAGGTCAAAATGTTATTAATTTAAACAATTACTCATGGGGAAGCACACAGATTTGACTAAATTTTTAGTGGGAAGTCAAGTATATATTTCTGATTAAAGACTTAGAGAGAGCAGGCTCAAAGTAGAATCAACCTGTGCAATTTTTAATTGACTACCAAAATATGCTTGCTTTGCCCATTTTGGAGAAGATTTTTGAAGATATCCCAGTGCACTCTTATTGACTCTTTTGGAGGGGCTCCAACTTTAGCTTTTCACAGGTAAAAACCCTGTGTTGTGAAAGCTTTTTCTCCTCCGGGTATATGCAAAATAGTAAAACTCAAAATATTTTTTCAGAATAGGATAACTATTCTTCCTTGCTTGATTGAAACTGAAGAAAAAGAAATCTTCCCTATATTTCATTTGTATAGGCTCTTATATATTTTTCTTTTATATTTTTAATAAAGCACTGTTTCCTGTGTTAAAAAAAATTGAACATATTTTAAAACCACTAATAAGAAGTGTGAGAAATAAGGGAAATGAATCATGAAGTATAAAAATGTGTCAGAAAAATAGGACCTGATTATCTGAGGAAGCTTCTGCTTTGCATTGATATTACATAATAGCACTCTGGTCTGAACTACTTTCAATTTCTTAACCAAATTACCCTTTAAATTACCAAGCAAGGGCCATATGCTTTCCTCATTTACGCTGTGCATATCTCAGATTTTCACTTAATTTAAACAAGAGAGACATGATAATTGTCTCTTTAGCTTAAAGGAAAACCATGTGCTTTTCTTTTAGTGCAATTTTCTCAAAGTTACCATGGTGAGAAACACTTTTTCACAGAGTCCTCCTGATCTTTGACTCAGTCTAGAAGTTGCTCCTTTTTAACTTCTTTACACCATCTTCTTTTTAGTTAAGGACTAGTCAAAAGTCTTTTTTAGACTTTACAATGGCTATTTTATTTTTCTAAGGACAGTTATGGTTGGATGAGTAGCATTTGAGAGAAGAAAAAATTAAGTTTTAAAAATTAACTTTAATTTGCTCCTAAATCCAAATTAATTCATAACTCATCAAGACCACAAAGATTAATAATGTGCTTAAAATTATGCCTAATATTTAGGTAACTCACTAAATCCAGGTTCATTTCCTTGAAAATATTGTAACTGGACAGATGTCAGAATACAAAATTTAAGTCTGTTTATGTTCATATATCTATAATTTGATTAAGTCAATTTTTTTTCTTGGTGTATTTTCACATGATTTGTGGTACTGAAACATTTGGTCCACCGTTTCATAAGGTGCCATGATTGTTTTTCTAGTGGTGCTGTTTTGTGTGAGAGAACCAAAATAGCTATACCTCTAACAGGAACTGAGGTTAGCCGCTTTCATAAATAATATTAAACTGTTGGGCAGTATTAGGTTTGTTATGCTCCATTTCTTGCCTCCACAGTATAATCTCCGACTTTTATTCCCAAAATATTAGTAGATGTAGTGTAAAAGGAGCATGAATAGGCTGAATTAGGATTTAGCTGCAATGGTTTATGGACAGCTAGAAGTTTGCCACAAATAAGCAGACTTGATTAAATAATTTCTGTGGGAGTAAGGAAAGGGAAACCACAGCATCTACTTCTTGACTTCCAAAATTTCTCATAGGACAATATATGGATCCTGTTAAATTCAACCAAAATGGTGACATGGAGCACACATCTTTCCATGCCTGTACCTCCCCTATGCTAAGGCAGTGAAAACAGAAGGCCATTAAATCATGAGGGTTTCTGTTTGAGTATGAATATGGGATGGTCATGCTGGAGGTAAGACCAAAGTCTCCAAATCTTTCTGTGGGCAACTGACAACTCCCTTATCAGAAGGACTAGATTAAACATATTAATTAATGAAGGTTTTATGAGAAAGTCCGCACATTTTCCCGTCTAGTATACAGATCTGTCATTCAACACTGTAACAGAAATCATTTTGTTCTATAGTACCATGTGCCACCAGTGATGTTCTAGGGCCTGACACCCAGCTGGAACCAGTGCTTTGCTGCTAGGAACGTGCTCCTTGGTAGAAACTCACATTTCAAAGGATTGTTTCCATCTCTTCCTTCCCTACTGCTACAGCCAAGCTGCTACAGCAGCTTCTCCATGGGCAGTACTAACCTGCTCATTGAGTTATGAGGGGATCCAACTCTTGGCTTCTCACATACTGGAAAGGAGGATATTTCTCTCAGGGACAGACAGCGAGAGGAGAGATAGAGTGATGATTTTTGATAATTTAAATTTGAAGATTAGCCAAACAAAATGGAAACTAAGCTCAAGAGAAAGACTGATAAGTGGAGGAAAAAAAAGAAAGGCACTCAGAGGTGTTGAACTTCCAGGCTATTTGTTTCCCTGCTTCCATGTAACTTTCAATTAGCTAAAGCAGAAGGATACTTTTCAATGATACTTCTAAAGCTTCATTGCCTCTGAGTTTTAGCTATCACTGAGCAACAGAATGTATCTTTATGGGATTGACAATAATCTTGAGGTCATGAGTGATGTTTTTAGTTTTGTTTTTTTTTTTTTTTTTTGACAAGGGGTGGGGGGAATACATTTTAAACTGCAGTCCATCAGCACTTGTTCTGTGGGCCTGAATCATCTGAGTCCCCCATTTTATAACACGTTTCAGGAAGACAATCTGTATTCATAAATGTGGGGCAGAGGTCAAAGCATGCCAGTGTTTCATCCTATTGAAAAAAACCTTAAGTAAATCTGAAGACTACATACAGCAATTTGTTGGCACCCAAACTCAATCCACATGGCAAAGGAGATACAGGACAGTACCGTATCTGTGTGATGAGCAGATGAAGTTGCATTAAAGCTATGGCTAGGAGTGCAAATCAGTAGCAGAAGTCTGTATTTAAACAGAGCCAGGGTTGTAAAACAACAGGGTTTTACATCAAATTTTTCTCTTCCACTTTCACTAATTACAGTAATTTCCTACTTTTCTGTCCATTCCTTTGTGCCCACTATGAAAATCTGATGCCAAAGGGCTAGTTTAGTGAAAGACCATAAAAATACACTCAACAGTAATTTATGTTTTGTCTTAATTTTTTATCTTGCTCTGGTTTACTAAATTCAGTTGCTTTGAGGAACACTTTGGTAGATAGCAGAGATCTCCGTGCTAAATCTAGAGAGACTATGAGACTGCCATTCTCATTTTCATTCTCAACTAACCTTCAGCTTTCCTCTTTCATCATGTGTGTTCAGTCCATATATGAGAATAACATTGTGGCACTGTTCATGTAGTGATGTGTGTGGTTTTGCTATTCATGTGACAGTTGAATATGTCTACCGTTCTTATTCAACACATTACAAAAAAGAAAATTAATTCCGTTTTGGAATTCGAGTTTCAATGGCTGGTGGGGAATAATGACACAGGAATGGCTCAAAGGGTGTGAAAGGCAGCAGAAAGGATTTATATGCTTCATTTGCTGTAACATACTAGTTTTAGCAATCAGCAGGTTCATTCAGTGTGGATCTGTGGCATGGCTACAGCACCTGTGCAAATTACTTGGTCTGTCTTTGGGGCTTTTCACTTTCAACCATGATACAACAGTCTTCACCTTCTGTGTGACAGGCCTTAACTTTCCTTTGGCATGTGCTCAAAAGGAGATAAACTCCTTTCACTCTTTGTAGAAATCAACATTATGGCAAGTAAAATGAAATTTTGTGGCTATTCTGTACAGTACTCCTATTGTAATTATTTTCTCTTCTGATTACCTCAAGTACAGGAGGACATAGACAAACCACAGGGTAGTGGATCTCCAGCACATGCATGTCATCCTGTCACACATAGATGACAGGATTATCAAACTGATAGCAGAATTAATTTTGTTAACTTTATCTGTGGTGGAGGTGGAAAATATGCAGCTGGTGAATAAATAGTATGAAGAGATAATGGAATTACTCAGCCTCATTAAATGGCTACACATTGTGCTATTTAGTAATTCATTCAATACCAAGGTGTCTTGAAGAGAAGGTACAATAGATTATTAACTGTAGGGGGACTGCTCACATAAAGACATAACTGTTAAGGGAATCAATGCATTCTGCTCAGCACCATGTGCATAGAGACATGGAACAGTTATTATTACAACATCATCTCAGCTTGTTTAACACAGCCATACCTGTCCTTTCACTCTGTCCTCTTTTCTCTGCTTTCCTCCTTTTTCTTTTTACAGATTCTAACTCTATAATGGAACATAACAAAATCTTTCAAATTGAAATCTCACACCTCTCTACCCTCCTTAAGAAAGGAATGCATGCTATCAACAATACACATTAATCAGTTACAAATGAAAGTAATAATAATCTGCCATGCTCTTCTGCCTATTATCATAAGTAGCATGAAATGATAATTTAATAGCATGCAGTACTTCACTTCATCAATAAAAGTATCCAAGCAGCAAAGCACAAACACTAACAAGTGTGCAGCTCAGTCAATTCTCATCGCATCCCCAGGACCTGGTTCATTTTTCATCAGCTGTAATGTCAGCTTGCCAAGTCACAGAGGGAGGAATGGAAGCTGCTACTTCAACCTCACTAATGTGTGAGGGGGAAGAAGGCTGCCACGTCCTTAGCACTGCCTGCCTGAAAAAATGTAATGGCCCCATGGTGTCACCAGCAGGGATTCTACTATCACCTTCTGCTCCTTCTGTAGTGGGTTTTTTCCAGTCCTATACAGCTGCTGAGAACAACTAGCTTTCCTTTTTTTTATCATCTTATCTCACCTTGGAAATTAAGATTTTTATATCTGTCCCTTACTGCATGGAGCTGCAGTGCGTCATATTCACCAGCTGGATGACACACCAGCCCTGCCTTTTTGGGGCCCCATTTGCAGCTTGGGTGTCCCTTTGTGGAATTGCCATCCCTGGAAGTGGTCAAAAGACATGTGGGTGTGGCCCTTGGGGACATGGTGTAGTGGTGAACATGGTGCGGCTTGGTCAATAGTTGGATTTTACGATCTTGGAAGTCTTTTCCATCTTAATGATTCTGTGGTTCTATGAATGGTGGTTCCCATTCACACAAACTGTTGTCCTTACACATAATGGTTCACCAGGTGAGAACTTACATCCTGGTGAAGCTGGATGGAAATCCTTTCTCAAAATGCTCTCTGGAAATTGGAATTTCCACAACAAAAATGTTTGCCACGATAAAAAAAGTCTATTTTTCCCAAAGTCAAACAAAATGGAAGCTCTTTCTTACAGGGAAATTATTACTTGTATCTTACACACACACACTTGTCTCCTCAGGGAAGACTCTGTACTTCAAGGGTTACTGCTGTCTCTCATCAGCTTTTACTGATGGTGCCCTTATTGTAGGTAGAGCCCAGGCCACACAGCCACAGAGGGGAGGGCAGTTTTTGGCACACAGCTGCTATGTAGTGCCCTGGAACTGCATTAACTCTGAATCAACCGAAAATATTTCCACATTCCAAAACCGATAATTATTTTTAAGCTGACAGCACTGCAAATGATTTTTCAGCACATTTTCATTTTTTAAGGCTATCAATACACTCAAAAGAATAATATAAGAAGGTGAAAAAAGTATAAAAAAATGACACTGGAGTCCTGTGTTTATTTTAATTTTGAGAAGCAAAACCATGCCAACTTGTCCACTCCTGTGGCAGTTTTGAAGTATGACACATACAGTTCCTACATAGACAGTAACATTGTGGTAACCAGCTCAGAAGAGCAATACTTCTATTTATTTAATTGTTGGGATTTTGGTTGCCTATATTTTTTTTTTCAAATAAGGTTACCTGACTCCCAAGGGTGAATCAACATGTTCCCTGCCATTTAGATGTGCCTGTAATTGGGCCATCTAGGAAATAACAGGCAAAGATCTTCCCTGTAGTTCTACAATAAGGTTGAATGTCAGATGTAATAATAAAAGTAAGAAGTTAGGAAGACATACTCATAATCCAATAAAAGTTACAGGGAAGTGGATGAAAAAATTAAGGAATATTTCCTTCAGAATCCAAGGCTCTTCCTTCCAACAGAACTGTAAAAGATCCATGTTAGATGTCAATCCTATAGTAAGTTAAAATTTATGTTACAGTGGACAGAAGCTTTTTCCTCACCTGCTTTTAGTGACCAGAAACCTGGAAAAAATTAATAAAATTTTAAAAATTTGATGCTCAAAAAGCCAGATTTTGTCCATTATTAATTTCCAAGAAAGGATTTTTGAATGCAAAATATCTAATTGTATATATATATATATGTATAAATGTGTTAGTCCAGATCTGGTAAGACTGAAAAATAACATTAGCCTCTACTCAAGTACTAACAACACTATACATTCTCAAGTTACACCATGAGTGAGACAAACTACTGCAGCTCACATGTTCAGTTAAAAGTTGTTGTGTGGACAATTAGACACAGTCTGTGCTATGTTCACATCATGCCTGTGACATGATTTTTGAGTGCCTTCCAACTCAAGATATTCTATGATTATATGATTTCTGGTTGTGTTGCGTTCCATGCTTGGTGCTTGATTCTGATGTTCAGCACAGATTTGCAAGGCCTGGAGCTCAATGCCACGTTTCCAAAAACTCCATTCTCCTCTTCCTGTATCAGTACTAATAGCTGCAAAGAATCAAATCACCATGCTGCTTAGCCATTTGGCCAGTGAGAAGAGCATATTTTGTATTTGCTGCTTGAAAGGAAATTCTTGGAGGATTTTCATCTGTGAAAGACTGGGCACCAGTGCTCGAAAATATATGAATTGGTTTAATATGCTTGGAAAAGGGCAGATGTGATTATATTACTCCATTACACATGGAGGAAAACTAAGGCATAAGGATATAGAATGACTTCATAAACCCAGAAATAAGTACCGTGAACATTTCACTTCTTTTTGTTTATCACATCAGCCACCTGGTACTCCCAGCAGCTAACCCAAACTTTTGGCTAGATTAAGAAAAAGTATTTCTTCTGGAAAACTATGTTGGAGCAAATGCTCAACATGTAATCAAGTGGTTGTGTCAAGTGGAAAAATAACAATTTTATGACAACTGTTGCTGTACCATTCTCTCATAGTGTTAAACAATTTATTATATGTAATGACATAATATTGAAACACTAAATGTCTTTTCAGTAATCATTACAATTACTTCTTTATTTTCCATCTCCATCATTTGGCTTTGATTTTAAAGTGAGAAATTAGATAATTCTTGTTTTCACTATGTTGGTTTAGCACATCCTACCTTGATGACTTTCAAATTAAACAATCTTACTTAATTATATTACCTATTATCCATAATCATAGCTAATACTTAATATTGTAGGTTTTCAATATTTTTAGGTTTCCTTAAAAAGATTTGGTTCATACTGAAATAGTAGCAATTTGCCAGATTCCCCTGGGAAGAACAACTCAGCATTTAGTGCAGATTTCAATGCCTGGGTTCTGGATGAAGCCCATCGGTGGCTTACTGGAGAAGTACCTTGCCACCATCACTTTTATCAGAGTATTATTGGAAATCTCACACCAATGTCCCAACTTTTCTCCACGTTGTTCCGTAACACAATTACAATCATATAATAAATTAGGTAGAAAAACACCGATTATTATTGCAAATAATTCCTGTAAAACTGTCTCTTATCCTTTATCCTGTTAATGACTTGATGATTAGCCTTAGCCAGTCGCCTAAAGGAAATTTTCTGCCAAGGTTAAAGAAATCCTTTTCCAAACAGATTTCAAGTGTGAAATCTACCACTGTAACAACACTGAACCCAATATATATCTGAGGATTTTCTGTGTTGAATGCATGCATCACCATATCTAATTTGTGGAGATTTTGACACCAACTGTGGAAGTGGCTCAGAAACATAAGTCTGAAATAGCATATCCATAACACATAGAAAAGTAAATCTAATGATGTTTTAGTATTCAGCTGGGATCCACACATTTCCTGTGGAATATGTTAGTGGTGTAAAAAATGGCCCCTTAACATCAGTTTTTCTCTCCAATATGCAAAAAGAAAGCAAAAACTTATGTTTTGAAAACATTGCCAAGGTAATCTGAGCAAGCAGAATTGTAGCAGAGGTCCTGTTATGTTTATCCTGACTCCTGCTTTTGTAATGGCTGCGATGGGCCTGTGTGTGTTTACACTGGTCTGTTCACAGCACAAAGAACAGTTTCTAGGTACTCTGACAAAAGGAAAAACTATGGAACGCCTTCTTAACTGTCTCTTGCAATTGTCATTGTCATGAGTTAGAATAATAATTTAAAATAGGCCTAAGAATTTATAAAGGCTCTGTGTGGTTTCCAGTAGTCTTTCTGTATGAATGAGAGTCACTGGCAACCTCTGAGAATGTCAGGGCATATAATCATATACAAGTGACTGTTATCCCTTTATGTTTGATAGTGTTGGCATTAACCATCAAAGCTTTGCTGTTCTGCTTGTGCTTCATCACCTCACTTTGCTCTGAATATTTATCTTCTTGCAAGACAATCAGTTTGTCTGTAAAGTCCTATTTAAAAGTCCACGTGCTCATGAGCGCGAATTGCATGCTGCTTTCAAAATGTGCTATTTAAAGCACACAGGACTGCTATTGCAAGCCATGTAGCTATTTAGTTCTTCTGATGGTTTATATCCATTTGTACTCTTGCTAGCTCTCCACAATGGATTGTACTCCTTCACATCTGTGGGGCTGCAACCATAGGAATAAGTTAATATAAGTACTAATGCAAGTGGAGTTTCCTACCATGAAACACAAAACTGGGTGTTTTGGCTTCACAGCTGAGCTTCTTATTGCACACAATGCTCACACTTTTGCTAAGCTTTTGGTGTAAGCTTTTTTAAATGCTGCCTTGAAAAACATCCTGCCATTTTCAGCCAAACAAGAGTTTTAAGTAGAAAGGATTCCTCTGTGTCTTTCTGTGTTGCTTTTACTGGCTGTTTTGATTTTCTGCTTCTTTCGTTGTTTTCCTGGGTGACCATCGAGGGATGGCATTGATAAATGTAATGCTTGGCTCTTTCATAACATTAACACCATTAAAAGTTAGTTCTCATGAGCAACTCATTGCTTTCTCCCAGGGATAGTGTCATAATATGGATTTTCAGACTCTATGTGAAAAGCAGAATCAACAGAAAAAGAAATCTGGAACAAAAAAAAAAAAAGCTTAAAGGAAATGCTGGGAGCAATCAGAGATTTGTTTACAACCATTCTGGTATAGTAATGAAGTTTCATTACAAACAAAATATACAGTTCTATAATAAGATGGAGGGGAGTCCTCTGTACCACAGTGACTTTTTATCATTTCTAGCTATCCTTGGTGGACCAAAAAATTAGAGAATGAAGGTTTTACCATGTTTGGCTAGAAAGTAAAAGTAGGTTCAGTGGTAAGGTCATAGCTTCTGCTCTGTCCTATTCTAGCTGACAGAGAAGCAATAGAAAAACATAGCCATGTCTGCACTATACTAATAGGAAGACTGACCATGTTAAAAATCCAAGCTCAAGTGAGAGGAAAAAATAGCTGATAGTTTGATAAAATAGAGCCAGTACTTTATTATTTCTTTTATCAGTCTTCCTTTTGACTGAACTGTCAACAAAATGCCCTGAGCACTCTGAACAAAAGCTAGTTCTTCAAGAATGTTCATCAAACTTTTTTTTTTTTAAATATGATATCTCTAAAGAATAAAAGAAACAGTTTAAGTGATACAATAGCAGGCTGGCAAATGGTGCAAAGTTCATCATTCACAAACAAGCTCTGAGCTGTTGCCCTTTAGTTTTGATGTCACATTTCTATTTCTTCATTACAAGGACCCTTTTCTATCATATGTGGATGTACTGAACAGTAGGGTGGTATAAAGATTTTCAAAATGGTTTTTACCAAGGGCTAGTGCTGCCTTTCATTTTTAAATCTCACATTGAAAGCTAGTTACAGACCACCTGCCTAGCCCAAGTAATCAGCAGCTTTTCTAAAGAACATTGTCTCCAAAGGAGTTCAATCTACATTGTTGTGCACTCCTTTTTACATTTTCTCATGTGTCTGGGGACATTTTTCTCAGCTCCTTACACAGAGATGCTCAAGAATTCGTGATAATAAATTCACTCTGCAGAGCTGTTGCCCTGCCATGAAAAACACAATAAAATTTTTGGGACACTACCAGGACCTAAGTAGTTTTTTTTAATGTGAGGATTGTGATAGTAATGATTAGAATGTAGTTCAGCTATATGAAAATAAAACCTGCTTAAAACTACTCTAAATACCTATAGCCATTCCTCTTTCTATGTAAAATGGGGCTGGACTGAAAGTCCCATTCAATTTGGATTAACTGTGTAGTATAGACTTACACTTAAGTCACAGCTTGCTTTTAACTTGCTAGCCTGCATATGGGTGGCAGGCCAGCCACAATCTGACCACCTGGAACTTGGTATCATGTGCAAAATCTTTCCAAGAAGATTTAAATACTTTGAAAAGCTGCTTCTGCTGAACACTGAATATCTCAACTAGATTGGGCAAGAATGTTAATTATCTGCAAAGCTGAAAGCAATAAACTTCTATATTATACTTCAACCACTGCAACTTCTGCAGAAAGCATTTTGAGTCAGAACTTGCACAGGTATAATTTTATAAGATAAGTATATATAAGCAATATAAGATAATTAAATTTTAGCAGAAGTCCCTGGACTCATTAGTATATCTATATTTAGCAACATTTAAAAATCTGTACTGTTTCAGAACCATATTTGCAAACTGAGTGCTCCATCTAATTCCTAAATTTCCATTTATATTAAAAAAAAAGAAATTATGTTGAAGTATTTACATGTATTACTAAACAATTGGACTTCCTTTTTTTTTTCCCCTGCAAATTTACATATTAAAGAAAAGAGCTCTGCATCTGACATTGCAGCAGTTTGTTTTGGACCTGTGACTGATAGTTTATTTCAGTGATTCTCAATGTCTGAACTATATATACTTGCAATCATATTTTTAATTCAGAACAATAAAAAGGTGGTATTCTTCTGCAAACCACTGGAGATCATTTGTTGCTACAGACCATCATTTGGGAACTGATGGTTTAGTCTCCTGAAAATAACTTTGTTGTACTAATGTACTCTGCTGGGATATGGAATTGATGGTTTTGTTAATGGCTGTCTCCAGATGTTTAGTCTCCGTATTTTCATACATTTTGTTTTGGTGCTAATTACCTACAAGATAGTTCAGTTTTACAAGACTGCTGACAACAAACAAAGAATAGAGTGCAAATGATGGTATGCCAAAAGATACTGTGCTGATTGGAGCTTGAAACTAAGCTTTTACTGAATGGAGCACCTGGACTCTTGGAGCATCAGCCCGTAACACCAACACAGCTCAGTGATTCCAGAGGCACTCCAATTCAACAGATACTACCCCTTAAAAGTTAAATTTACAGTGAAACTTTGTCCTAGAATATAATTATTGTGCATATTAACAATTACTGAGCAAGAAGGAGGAGATGTTCTTTTAGTTGCCAGTGTATTTTGCAATTTGAAAACTAAGTTTATGTTAAGAGAATAAAATTAACTCTTTTATTGCCTGAGCAGATAAAATGAAATGTATAGATAGTTGCACCTTTGATGCGCAACTTACTCTTCTATTTATTTAACGCTTTAAAAAGGTTTCAAAATAAAGGACTACACATTAATTTCATTCATCTTTATTATTTATTTTTGTAAGCTGCTAGAGCTGTGCTTTATTTATTGCAAGCCATCCATACATAATTCTCTGTAGTTTAGAAAACTGCATCTAACATTTTCACCCCAACTTTATAAATTGCATTGATTTATTTCTGTCTCTAAGGCCTACAACCATTTATTACAACAACAAAACATCCTCCATTTCTGGTGATCAAGGAACAAAGTCTACTCATTTACTGTGCAGTGAGAATTGACAGATGGCCAAATGGGGTGATAGATTTGATTTTAATGTGTCTTAAGAGAGTAAATGAACCAAAGGCAATCTTCAACTCAAGTGAAAAGTTGGATTTTTGTGTGGCTTTCCTGCAACAGTGAGGTACAATTCTCACAGCACTTCATTGATTTTCCAATCAACCATGACCATTCAGTTGGCAAAAAGCAGGGTCAAAGAATTTTTATAAAGGGTTTTTTTTGTTGTTGTTGTTTTTCTAGATCTGCACAAACAAGACTGAATGCATATAACATAAAATACCCTTCAGTGTTTGGTGGTGGGTTTTTTTATCCTGAAAAATCTTTGTGAGTTTCACGGGTTATACATTTTTAATTTTGTATCAAATGAAAGGATTTTTTCAAAAGAATCATCTGCATCATAAAGATAATGAGAATAAAATTTCCTCCTATCTCTCCAGCTGTTATTTTAGCATATATCATTGATAACAAAGCACTTTTCACTTCTCCCTTTAAACTCTGAGTAGGAATAGATTCCCTATTTCAAAACATGAAGTAGAACACGGAACAATTTAATAAAGCCAAAATGAAGTACAGCACAAGAGTTTGTCACTATTCTCAAACAACAATATATTTTTAAGTCCTTAGGCATCATTAGGAACACAAAAAATAATTTTACCGTGTGTGTCAAATAGTGTGTTAGTTAGACCTCAGTGTGTTGGGGTCTGGTGAAAAAATCTCTAAGGCATGCTTAAGTTGTAGTATGGGAGGATAAAGACTTCCAACCACAGGCTGCAATATCTGAGAACAACTGCATATAACACCATTTTAAGATTTGAGTGTTTACCAGAAGTGAAAATATTTAAAAACTGCCTTTGAGCTAATCAGTTGATTTGTAACATCACTGCAGGCTTTGTGAAATATGGATGGTGTGCTAGAAGAGGCACTATTTTTCAGTCAGGTGACATATCCTATGGTACATCTTTAGGTGGATAATGCCCCCTGAATCATGAGCACATGAGCACTTGCCTGAAAACTGAAAGCTTCTCTCTTTTTTGGTTTTGTACACAAAGCACTTCACAGAATCTTCACATCATGCCTTATACAGTAGGTCATACACATTCACTGCTTATTTAGTAATGCTTAGTATTTTACTTGTGTTTGCTACAATCCAGTGTTTTGTCATAGATTGTGCAGCTAAAATAGAATCCTCTCTTTCTGAGGGAGAAATTGTAATCATTTTACTAGCTGGACAAGCAGGCAAACTATTTTTTTCTTGGTCTGTAGAAGGAACTTAGACATTTTTTCATGTTTCATAAATTAAAAACTCAGCTTTATAAAAATTGCGTGGCATTTTAAAATTGAAGGTTGAAATTTTGACTTTGGAGATGAGAATAGATATCAATAAATAAAATAAATAATATAAATAAATATTTCTCTAATTATTATCCTACAAATGGGATTAAGATACATAAAGAACAGTCCATAACATTTTCTAATTATCAGTTGAAACACCAGAGGTATCAGTGCACTTGCTGAATGAAAGGTGATACACATTTTCCTTTTCACCCTTATGCAGGAATATTTATTTGAATTCCTCTGAATTTTTTAAGGGAATTATGTATGCAAAAGTAAAATTCTCTTTGTGTTGAACTCTTTAGAAACATAAACTTTGGAAGAGCTTTGGATAAGGTTGTAAGTGGTTCCAGTGGGAGATGGAAAGAAAGCATGAAATATTTGAGATTAAATTGCTTAATAATTTATTATTGCTGAAAACAAGAGAAGGAAATCTGTTAATTTCCTTAAATACTGTTTTGCTACTGTACTGTGCTGAAGAATTTGTAGGAGTTTCAGGTCTTCAAGGATAACATGGCAACTCCTCCTGCTTCAGCTGTGTCTGTTTTATCACTGATGAATCAGAGTAAGCTGCTCTTTAAAAGGAAAAAAATGGATAAGACTGGGTAAATTAGATGAAATAATAATGGCTAAATAAGTCAGCTGGATCACGACAGAAAATATTTAGGATTTGATTTAGCTAACTAAAGCAAGGCATAACTACAGACATGGAGAGTATAGACGTACAGAAAACTCCAGAGATTTCAGATTTTTTTTGTCAACAATTGCTCGTCTACCGAGCAATTTATTTAATCTTCAGCTAAGTGTTCTGTATAGATGAAAGTAATCACACCCAAAATATCTTCTCTCTCTCTCTCTCTCTCACCTATGAAGATATTCTGGGTTCATGAGTTTCAATGTGGCACTAGTGGGTTTCCAAGATGGAAACCTACTCAGATCCAGTGGAGATCTCTGAATTATGGGATCTCAGGTAATTAATTGCAGTTCCTATGTCTTTCTAAAGACAGTTTTGCTTAGCTTGTGATTTTTTCAATGCAAGGGTCAAGTCTTACTGTGCTCTACACACATCAAGAGGCAGAAGTTTAGATCAGATATCTTATGAAATGTCAATATTTTTGCTATGTCTACTTAGTTATATCCAATCTATCTTCCAGCTTAAAGACTATGCCATGGTCATAATGCCTAGAATGTTGTTATAATTTTGTGAGATTGCTTTGGAGAAGTGAAGATGCTACATCTTGAAGGAAATGTTTTTATTCTGTTCAACTTGTATCTGTGGTCATGAGAGTTTTCTTGAAGAATTCTTACTTCATCTTTATTATTACTGCATGCATGAGTACATGTACCAGGTTTCTGGGTAAAGTATGCAAAGTTCTCTTTCTCTGCTTCTTCAAAAATTTCTAGACTACCTATTCCTGAGGCACTGCCACAATGAAGACAAGATGCTATTTTGTTTTGTAGTGTACTTTATGGTTACCTGCTTGGGCCTTTCAATTTGTCATGGAGCAGGGTTTTACTATTCATTTGGCAGAATTCACATATAGTTTGGAACAATGTACATTAATGCCATGACATTCAGACTAAGCAAATGGCAATAATTTTCAACCTCACTAGTTATTTGGATATATCAAATTATTTGCTTGGGCAAATGTGTCCATGTGTATGTGTAATAGTGACTAATAATCCCTATATTCTTATTGACCCATCATATGCACTGTGGTTGAACTCAATAGGAAATGTTCATGCAGAATAATTGTGAAATCAGAATAAGCATATAATTAAAAAAATAATCTGTAAAAATTAGAAATTTAACTACAGAAGCACATGTATTTCCTGAAGTAACTGTGCTGTTGACAGGAAGAAAAATGTTGGTTCCAGATCATTCATTTTGAAACTCATGTATGCGCCCATTTTCTCTAATCCCTTCCTTCTGTCTATTGCTGCTTAATTCCCTGAATAAAAAAATAATTTTCACATCATAGTCTAAGCAATCTTCCTAAGAAGATAGTTTATATCACAATGAATTTTTATCTCAGATAAGCTTTCCCCAAATTGGAGACATTGACATGGTTGCTGTTAATGTTTATTTACCCATATCAACAAATCTTTAAATGCTGGGTGTTACCAGTGTGTAAATTCTTATTTGTTATTTAATCATCCTGATAAAATATCTAGCCCACAAAAACTCTAATAAATCAGTTATTAGCCACAGTAAATACTGGCTTAAAAGGACACCTCCTGAAAATAAATGGAAAAAAATCCCACCATATTAATAAACTGTAAAACTGCAAAATTATTCTTATTTTAAGAAAAGGGAAAGGAAAAAAAAAGAGCAGGCTCATGGATCTGTGGTGCCCATGTATTTTATCATCTGGTTCTTCTGTTACAGGTGTTAGAGAGAGACAACCCTGCAAGGAGGGAGCTAAACCAGTTTTACAAACTCACTTCGGACTGGTGGGATGCTACTCTCCCTCTTTTAGTGGATTACAGCCTATACTTTCAAATAAAAGATTTGGGGTTCACTTGACCCACATCTTCACCAAACCTGTTTGACTCCAAGGACAAAAGCTATTGACGAGCTTGCTGCTGCCAGAACCGGAGGAATTTGATGAACCTTATTTAGAGAACTGAAGATACAAGAGAGCATAATAGGACTCAAATGACAGTGAGATAACATTATGAATAAAGGACAGAGATTACTCAAAAAAGAGCTAATGGACAGCCAGTAGGAAAGAAATATATTGAAGAGGAACTGAGAAAATGTTTTAATGATAAAAGCGAGAATGGGACACGTGCTGAAACACTGCCACCTTATTTAGGTAAGTTATTAGTGGCTTAACATTTCACAGGACTGTAAGACAGTCCTGCAAAATGCAGAGGATGAAACAAAGTCACGCATATGCAAGTCTGTTTTTTCCCCCTTTAACGTGATGACAATAATTCCCTACTATTTGACAGGAAAAGGAACAGAAAAAAAATATGTAAATACTACTCATCTACTTTTGTTACTTTTCAGCATGAGGCAGTATAAATGAAGTCTACTCACCCAAAAATTCTCTGGGATGCATAAATGGATAAGAGAACCACATTAAAATATTGGACTCATTTGTATACCTTTGTATACCTTTGTATGAGAAGGTGATGCTATATATTTCTTCATCTGCAAGGGTTTGCAAATTTGAAATTAGTATAGGTTTAGGTCATAAACTAGTTCTCTGTGTGCTTCTTTCATTCACAGAATCAAGTTTTCTGGAAGACACAAACATCTAGAAGGAAAAAGAATGTGTTTAGTGGCTAAATCGAATGAAAAACATCTGAAAAATAGAGGAATGTATCAGGAACAGATTGTCTTATTTTTTAATCTCTCCCAGAAACACAAACATATGATACACTACACATAAATTTGTAATAGACAATTGTAAGTTTGTATGTTATTTACACAACATAACTACTCCATTGGAAACATTAGGATTTCTCAAGTATGTAAGTATTTGCATCATTTAAAAAATGTGTATTATTTACCCAATAGACCATAAAGGCTCCATGCAGAGCAGTTACAGAGATCCAGGACATAATAATGTTTTGGATAAATCTAGTTTGGAGTCATCTGAGTGCATTATATGATTAAAGAAAATATTTACACATGCGCAATGGTTTGATTTTTAAACAGTAGTTGGGGAACCATTCTCCTTACCCTTCATAGCTACCTCAAAACAACAGAACAGACTATGCTAAATTATCTCACCACATGCTTATGCAAGTTCTGCATTTAGTGTGGAGAAAATGTTATTCTTCATTTAGACCATAGACTTATACCCCAAAAATAAAAGAGTCATAGAGACAAAAAGCCTCCAGAGCTACCATAGTTTTTTTGGCCCCTGGTATAGCTCACTAACTTTAAGTATGAATTTCTGCAGTTTTCAGTGAGTGTTGAAGACTTGGTGATTCATTAGGTACTGTTCAAAAAGTTCCATGAGATGGTTTGACTCTTGGGGTGAAAAGTTCCTGCAGATAACTGTTAAGAGAGCTGACTTAATATATTTCAGCTATTAAATATTCACACCAAACTACTCTCTGAAAATTAAAAGTAGGAATTGTCTGCAGAGTTTGGTAAATAGTATTTTAAAATACATATTAAATATTTTTTAAATAGTATTTTTAGCACAGATAGAGTGACAGAAAAATTGCAGTTAGTTCTTTTTTTAGTAAAGATGAAGAATGAAATGTGAGAAAAAACCTAAGTCAAAATATGAAAACAAAAAATCAATATTAATGTTCTGAATTATGATTAAAGTCACTGAGGTACAATAAAGCTCACAAGCAGTGCATGTTAAGTTAAATGCAGAAAATTACTGAATTCCTTCTATTTCCACAAACAGATGTCTTCCACCCAGTTCCCATATGATGAATTCATATGATGACTTCATGTTGGTTTTGGTAGGTTTTTTTTAAGGCCTTATGCTATTAAGGCATGATTTCAAATATTTTCTTTAATATTTTGTTTGATTTTATCACAAAACTATGCTTACTTGCCACTGCTAAACAACAAGTGTTAGCATCACAGGGATGTAGGAGCAGTTTTCCCCTTTCACACTAAGAAAGAACAGGTCAGAGCATTTTTATTAGAGCACAGCTGAGATATGACTACCTTTTTTGGTAATCTCTGCCACAGCACACCCAGGTCAACATTCAGAAAATTAGTAATGATCATTGTCCACTGGTAGAAAAATCTTCTCAGCAAATCAAAGCAGACCCCATTGTGCCTCTTAAAAAAAACACAATAAAACCACAAAATACCAGAAAAACATCAGACACACTGTATTTTGGCAGCATACTCAGAGAAATGTGAGATTGGCCCTTAAGGGAATTCTTATTCTCAAGTGGATGTAAATGTATTCATCAATGCAAAGAAATGCATAGTGTGTTATATACACGATACATTAATAAATAGCCATGCATTAAAAAATAATGAGATTTTCTACAAAAAAAAAAAAAACATCCTGTGGTGTTTAGGGTCATAAAAAAGACAGTAAAGGAAGGTGTGTGTGTGTGTGGGGGGGAATTATGTGGAAAATCTGATTAAAATACAGAAACCTCATCCTATATATAAGATAAAATAAATATTTTATTGGCTAACTGTAAACAAAAGACCAAGTGCAGTAAAATGTAATTAAAAATGTAAAAGTGTGGGGAGTGATTTATTTTACCACAATGATATTAATATTAGAAATAGTATGTAAATAGATAAGACTCTGCTGCAGAAACAGTGGAAAATGCTGCTCATTTTCTGTAATGAGCTTTCATCTTTTTGATTTTCCCTTTAAGTAATTCCAGTGATTTATTAATAATGATACTCCTAGCTGTTGGAAAGCTCTAGCAAAACTTCAAATTCTGGTACTACCTAGCAGGTATTACTCACAGCTTTTATGATTTTTTTAAGCCTGGTCGATATGTTTAACAGAGCATATTTTGACAGAAATATAGACTGTTTCACACTTCTGCCTCGTCATGTAAAGATCAGGAGGCTTCTGTGTGGTTTGTGAGCCACAAGTCAGGAGATCAGGAAGGCAGAGGGGTGTTGTGGCTCAGCAGCAGCTGGCACTCCACAGGCACAACAGCTCTTATTGTGTGAAGCATGCTGCCACCACAGCCGTGGCTTTTCTGCTTTCATTTCATCATACTCGGGTCTACCAAACAATTTCCTAGTGAAGAATACTCTCCTTGCAGCCTATACCTTTGAAACACGTGCTACTGCTGGTGAGAGCAAGCTCTGCTTTTGCATCTGGGCTGGCATTTTCGCCCCTACAAAGTAACCCAAGCCTTTTCCTGACAGCTAGAGACAAGCTGGCTTAATGAGTTAGAGAAAATGAACGTGGTTCATGGTCAAATAATTGCAGTTCTGCCAGCCCAAGTATTAGGCCACTTACCCACGGCTTCAGAGTTACATAAAGCTGCAGAAATTCAGCACCTGACCACTGTTTTTTGAGATGGTGCAACACAGATCCAGAAGGCGGTAGGTGACTGTGACCAACAAGTGTTATCTGTTAGCTTAGACATTATAGTCATCCATTTGGAAATAGTTATACATTTATACTGGAAAGTATCTATAATTCCTATGACTGTGCACATTAGATTTCAGTTAAAATGTATCACAAACAAAGCCTTAATTATAGAAATGCAATTTCAATATTACCACAACTGCTGATAACACAAGCAATGTAATAAATCAAATTCCTTCTTTTTTTTTTCTATTAACTTCATATCCTTTCAGGTCCAACTCATTTTCAAACACTCAAGGGAAAAAAAGACTACACAGCATGACCTGGAAGGCTACAAATCTGGGCTATTTTAGAACAAAGTAAGGTGAGAGGAACAGTGTCTTTTCTATGAAAATGTACTTTCATTGAAATCAAAGTACTGGAAGGGAAAAATGTCAACGGGAAACTACTGAACTAGATAATTTAAGTTTTCTCACTTCATTATAATTCTTTGACACTACTGAAATAAAATAATTCAACACGGCAAATATGTATTCTCTTGAGTCCTGATTGATTTTAAAAAAAATTTCCATAAGGGGGAATTTACAAATAATCTTATTTTTCTGTTCTAAATCTATTCTTCAAGGTACTCCTACTTTATTTCAAAACACAACGGGGAGAGTGACAAATTTCTTCTCTACATTCTTTCTTGATACCATCTACAAGTTAATTGTAGATTGTTGTTACCTTCTCAATCCCTAAATAAGCAGAACTAAATAATGTAATTCTACCTTTTGTTAGGAAAGAATATAGAGTTTGACCCTCAGACTTCAACACATTTACTAGAACTTCTTGGAACTCAAAGACAGAGAATTTTCAAGGTTTATAAGGCTGCAGATGGGGCTGTTGGGTTACACTAATAGGTCACATGAAGAGACCAAAACTCTGGCAGTCCTAATGTCCTAAAAATGTATTCTGTTCTGGTTGAGTAAGAAAATATTGAAATAACAAATTCTTCATAACATGCTGATTACAAGAGGTCACTTCAACATTAAAAAAAAAAAAAAGAAGGGAAAAATTTATGGGTTTAAACAATTTTACAGGCTTCCTAGCAGAAGTTGGTAGAGAAACAAATTACAAATTTCTATTAAAGAGACACTTCTTGTTTTGTTACTTTTTTGGTACCATAAGTATCAAACATGACAATTGCATTGAAGTTTTAAAAATCAAGGGAAGTTCAGGGAAGGGAATGGAAGTTCAGGGAAGTTCAGGGAAGGGAAGTTCAGGGAAGGAGAGTTCAGGGAAGTTCAGGGAAGGGGAGTTCAGGGAAGGGGAGTTCAGGGAAGGGAAGTTCAGGGAAGGGGAGTTCAGGGAGGGGAAGTGGGAAGGGGAGTTCAGGGAGGGGAAGTGGGAAGGGAAGGGAAGGGAAGGGAAGGGAAGGGAAGGGAAGGGAAGGGAAGGGAAGGGAAGGGAAGGGAAGGGAAGGGAAGGGAAGGGAAGGGAAGGGAAGGGAAGGGAAGGGAAGGGAAGGGAAGGGAAGGGAAGGGAAGGGAAGGGAAGGGAAGGGAAGGGAAGGGAAGGGAAGGGAAGGGAAGGGAAGGGAAGGGAAGGGAAGGGAAGGGAAGGGAAGGGAAGGGAAGGGAAGGGAAGGCCAAAAATAATAATAACATATAAGATGCACAGCTTACATATTGTTTTGTTAGCCGAAAGAAATAAAATGTTTGTGCAAAAAATTTCCTGTGACATTTTATTCAAAGTAAATAGTAGCAGATAAATATTTACCAATGCTTATAATCCCCCTCAATACAATGTAGGATATGTTTGTGAGTTACTACCATGTTGTAGAATGCATAAATGATCTAAAAGATCTGCAAAAACATGAGCAATTTTGTGCAAAATATGTTATGAAAAAATGTTTTGTCATATTTGGCAGCTAAAAGCAGAAGACACTGCAATTTTTTCAGGAAAATAATGTCTTTCTTGGAAAAAGAACAATGCCCAGTAAAGTCTGTCAGCTTGTTTCAGTTGTACCACCTAAGGTAGTGGTTGACCAAATGATGGTTACAATGAAAAACTCAGTGAAACCACTTTCTTCCGTGTGTGTTTTAATATTATGGTCTTGAGATTAGCTTGGCTGGTCAGAGCATGGTGCTAACAGTGCCAGAGTTATGGGTTCAATCCCTTTATGGGCCATCCACTTCAGAGTTGGATTCAATGATCATGGTGAGGCCTTTCCAACTCAGAATATTCCGTGATTGTAGAGCTTTATCACTTTGCAGGAGATGCATTCCAGGCCACCACTGCCTGTGAATGTCACTCTCCCTGTCGTTCCCTTGCCATGACAAAGTAAGGCATTCAGTGTGGTGTTCTGGTTTGGTAAGGTTCTTGTTCTTCTTGCTTTGTTTTCAATTTGTACTTACTGCTGCATGTTCATAATAGAAAAAGTAAGATCTAACACAAGTTCCTGGCACTCATTGAGACTGATGATAATAGTCAGCCTTGTGGGCAGAAAACCCAGTGTCAAGGGTGAGCTCCCAAGACAGTCATAAGGTGTCAGCCATTGTACTCCTCTCTGCCTCTGTGTCACTTTTGCAGATTTCTAAAGCTGAGGCAATTGAGTGTCTTTAAAGAAAATGCCACAATCTCAAATATAACAGATTTTTTTTTAAAGCTAGAAGCAATAAACGTTTGGTTTCAGGGATTTAGACTTACTAGTATTGAGGAGAGATGTTCAAAACCATAAAAGACAGCACCTTTAAATATGAGTATTTAACTCTGCATATTTTTTCTGATATCCTCCCAGAAAATCACATTTCAATAATTGCAAAATATTTAGCTAATGTTTTTCCAAAAGCATGCAGAAAAGACAATGGTATTTCAGATATCTACACTGACATGTAGACTAGCCGAGGAGACTTTTTGTGAGAGATTATGCTTAGTTATTTCAATGTAATTGCAAAAATAAATGGGGAGTATGTAAAATAATAGATTTACAATTGCATTTTGAGTTTTTTATTGCTTTATCTGACTCCCATCACTACCAAGGCAGATCTATTGAATGTCACCAATGGTATTATATTGTTGTGTTAATATGAAAAGAATTGGTTAGTACACTGAGATTGTATTACATAACACATATCTCCCTAGAGCAGAAAGTCAACATAAAAAGGGCTATATTGTAAACCTGATGTTTTGATATTATATTTCAGAGAAAGCATTTATGGGGAGGGAAAGGAAAGAAATAAAGGTCATTCATGATCTATTTACATTAAATTAGACAGCCAAAACATACAGATAACCTCTTTACTAAAGAAAAAAATCTGTGCTACTGTTCTCTTTCTTAGGAAATTTTGTATTTTTCTGGTATTTGATAAAATGTCAATCTTTATAATTTCTAGAGATTTATGTGGCAAAAATTATAAATCTCTCAGTTGAAGAATAAATACAATTATAAACAACAGGAACAGTGAATATGATGACCAAAGATTTTTAGGCTTTTATATATTTTTAATATATTTGTAGCTTTGTAGACTGCTAACATATGGCTGTAGCTTCTAGTATTTTTCCTACCCTTTTCCCCTACATTTTAGAGCAATCTTCATGCTAATCTTCTAACACATTTCTGAAATGCTGCTTAGTTTTGTTTTCAAGAAGACAACCTACAACAGGGACATTTTGTTTTCCAGCCAGAATCTGAGAAGACACAAAAAGAAATGGGACAAAGAAGCCCCTGTACCAATTCCAATGGGGCAGTACATGGGGGAAAATTACCAAACCAACTCCTCATCCAACTGGACAATATTTGATAGGCAAACTAATCAACTAACCTTATAAAAATTGTAGAAATACTGCATCACGTGTGCATACCACCATACTGTGCACTTTGAAGGCTTTCAACTTAAGATTTGCTTTTATATTATTATCTTAACACTGTTTTTAAAAGTTTTGTGTTTTATTCCAGACAACAAATGATTGATCTTTCCCATATTTTTGGAATGCAACTATTTATATTTGAAATGCTTATTCATGTAGAATCTTAGAGTGGTTTGGGATGGAAGGGACCTTTAAAGGTCATCTAGTATATGCATCACATGTATTAACTTTGTCCTTGTAGAATCTGATCTCAGGTTTACTCACATGGTTGCAGTAACGAGCACTTGTAAGTATTTACAGCATCAGAGCTTAATGATAAGTGGCTGAATTACTAAAAAATATAATTTTATTGACTTTAAAGAGTGCTTCTAGCACTCTAGAAACTTACTTCTATTTTCCAGGGGTTTTCTTCCTTGAGAACTCATGCAATGAGGCTTTCCTTGACTACTACCCTCCATTAGGACAGAAAAGGTAAAGGCAAATTCTTAAGTTAATCCTGTCTGTAAGAACCTCTAGACACTTCCACCTCTTTAGAGGGGCAAGAGGTAAATAATTGTTTCTATACGTGTGTAAAGTGTAAATCAAATTTTATATATGGATATATTTTATAATTCCTAACACATTATGTTTGATAGAGGTGTCTATGATATCTGATCTAGCTGGAGCTTCCCAAGAGCCTTAAATGTGCACGTATTATGAGTAAAAAATATATTTAGAAGTAGCAGTGCTCAGGTAACCATGCTTCTTGTAATTCCTCATGATTTCTATTGTCATATTTTACAGTGCTACAAAACCTTAAAATTCCTACTGCAATACACAAGAAGCAACTGAGGGTCATAGCTCCTGCACAGCTTTCTATTTGGAATATATTCTAGAATTTTGAAATTAAGTATGCAAAGTCATGGATTATAAATCCAAAAACCCCCAACCAAGACAATGGCCAAGCCACCCAATCACCTTGAATGGAATTCAAGCCAACATTTGAGCAAAACAAATAAGTCAGGAGGAAGAGAATTCAAAATTGTTAATTCTGGACCAATGTCAAGGATGCATGGAAAAGGTTTTCAAAAATTTTGCAAAGGCATAAATATGTAAGAGCACAGAGAACAAGACATTCATGAAGCTGGTGATATTACAAAGATAAAAAAAATTGTGAATATGTAGAAATAACATTTCAACAGCTTTGCTGGACAGGTTCTACTCTGAAATATAGTATGAAGAAGCATCACTGAGCTTACTCTCTTAAAGCTAGACGCTTAAAAGATGTGCCTGGGGCTCATGATAATTTTCACTATTATCGTTATTATTACAATTGATCTAATATCTTCATGTCCTGATATTTTTTTTAGCTCTGCAACCTTTGCCTTGGTAGGTTGGAAATATGAAAAGTCCCATACTTGCAGCAAAAGACTGGAACAAATTTTCACTACCTTTGCCCTTTACTGTGCTTTGCCATTTGATTATCTGTCATAATTTGACTCCCCTGTACAGGCCCAACAACTCTGGGGAAGGAGGAAGAATGCTTACTGGAATGCCTCGTGAGTCACAATGCTAAGTCTATAAAAGGTTAAAGAAGACTGGCATTCAGATGTCTTCATGGGCATGGGTAGCTATTCATATTTTCATGTTTTTCTCTTGTGACAGCCTCTGCAAGGAGAACATCAACTGCCACAACATGATTCCATTCTCATGACAGCAGCTGTAACAAAAAAGAAAAATAATACAAACAACTCATTCTAGACTTGCCATTTTTAGATGGTAATCACTTCACCCTTCTTGGATTCTGTAGTCAAGAACTGCCTGGCCTGCTCTCTTAGAGAGAATTTATGCCCTGTCTTTAAAGCAAAACAATCACAGTTAAATCTGTTCTCTCAGGATATGTGGTTTCATCAAATCTGTTCAATAAAAGGTGACTGTTTTCTAAAAGAGAAAGGTACGATGCAATATACATTTCAATATACATTTTTCTTGGCTTACCCTGAAGACAAGTACAACAGTAGTTTTACAAAACAGAAAGGAACTAAATTTGCAATTCACATTACCAGTTACCATTATTGACTAAGTATTGCTCTGGAGAAAACTGAGAAGTGCTGCTTTTTCAGTACTACTATTCATTAGAGTAGACAGTATATAATTAAAAAATACTTTTAATGAAACTGGTTAAAAAATATCATAATTTTAAGGAATGCAATGCTCGTTTAAACTGTGACGCTTCTGTGCCTTTGGATTCTTTTAAGATAGACCCTCAATCTGCATGGTAAAGTTTCACACATCTTTAGGTCTGGACAGTGCATGTCTCTGATGTTGATCTCCATTAATGGTATCCACACATTTCCAGTACTGCCTTTCACAATGTGAGTAATGTGAAAGTGACAATGTGACATTTGTGAAAGTTAGTTAATTTTTTTCTTGTATTATTCTGTAACAGTGTGTTTTACAGATGGATTTTAGAGATCATGTTTTAGCAAGAGCGAGGGACTTTAATAGTCTGTTGTTAGTAAGACTTAAATTTTAACAAGTGTGTTTTAAGTTTGGAAAGCAAAGCAGAGAATTTAACTTAAATTTGATATTCAAACAGTCCATATTTGGAAATCCTAGCGTCTAGTCAGACGTATAAAACATTATTTATTTATATATAAAATCAGGGTTATTGGGTATTATAAAGACAGTAATGCCTGTGTGTACTTGGTGTGGTGTAACTGATTGTACAGACTGCAAAGCAAGGGACAGCTACACCACAGACAACCTAGTTATAGTGGTGATCTACCATAGGGAGCAGCACTGAGGAGCCAAGAAGAAATATACTTCCAAGGTTTTTTGCATATCCATTATGGTAATATGATAAAGAAAGAACTAAAAAAAGCAAGGAACAAACAACAGAAATAAAATGGAACTGAGTGTTGCCTAGATCAGATAAGTTAGTACAATATTTATCAGGTTTGATTGGATAAGAATAATAAGATGTAGCCTTGAGAAAGCTGCAGTAAACAAGAGCATTATAAATGAAGAAATACGTGGTCTGAAGTAATTGTATTAGTATTATTTTAAAGACATTATTTGTCTTAATAGACCTAAATTTTTGTCTGCATACAAATTCAAGCAGGCAGCGCAAACAAATATTTTCTCATAGTAGAAAAAGAAGAATGGGAAAACAGTTGGAGATATAACAAATCAGCAAGTGTTTTTGAGAGGAAATCATTATGACAAAAATTGCTGGTGAATTTACAATACAAGTATGTACTGCTAAATTATTCATGGATACACAGAGTTTAAAGCCAGACAGTCAACTCTACCAGTAGTTTGGCCTCACATGTAACATGAGCAATCAAATTTCATACTTACACCAAAGTGAACTCAAAAGGTTGTGTTTGTGAAAACACTCCTCTCAGAAAGACACCTAGTTTTGATATATAAAGGCTTCAGAAGTGGAAGTACTTAAAATATGCCTTGGTAGTTTGTCCCAGTATTTAGTTATTTTTCCTGTTAAAATAGAGTGAAATATTTTCTTTTTTTCCCCCTGAATTTGCAATTCTTGAATTTAAGAACTACCCATTGGCTTTTATTATGCTGGGTCTTTTCTGTCCCAGATTGAACAGCCTTTAAGTATCAGTTATTCTTCCTCACGTAGATACTTGCATACCATAATCAAATCACTTCTTGATCTTTTTTCTGACAGTCTAAGCAAGTTGAGCATCATAAATATTATACTGCAACACATTATTTTCAACTCGCAATCATTTTAGAATATCCTCTCAGCAGTTATAGGAACCTTATGTATCACTGGGCAAAATTTTCTGAGCTATTTTACTTCAAATAAGAGAAATAGGATTTGGGCAATTCAATCTGTTGACTTAGGACAATTTCAACTGTGCAATTTAAAATAGGATGAGAACATGTCATGCTGAATACATTGACCCAGAATTGCATCTCTATTCTAAAAGAATATTCTACGTGCATGATATTATAATGTTAAATTTCACAAGTCACACAGGTAAATTCAAAAATTACGTTACAACCAGACCTTTAAAAAGAATAAAATTCACAGTGTGACAAAGGACAGTGAGACAACAGCTGACTGTGCAAGGTAACAGGTAACCTGTAAGTGCTAGCTGTTTTGTGTTGTCTAATTCCAAGAGGAATTTTTAGACAAGGAAATAGATCCAAATGTCTCTAATTCAGGATCATTTCCATACAGTCTGTCCCAGCATAATTGAAGCAGCTGGTCTGCTGCACACTCTCATAAGACACAGGGGTTTTTTGTGAGCTGTTAGGAATAAATGGCTATCAGGCAGGTAAAGTATCTTCAAGTGGCTTCTCAAGCTCCAAGACGGATGTCTGATTAATAAAAGCATTCTCCTGACTTGTTGGTGGCTACTGTGCTTTCATACTGAGTCTCACACAAGTCAGTCAGAAGAAAAGAGGCCCCTGAAGACAAGGGCCCTACAGCTGTAAAGTAGAGAAGCACAACAAAATTGTCTCCTTTTGTTCACTCTCTAGTATTATTTTTCTCATTAAAAATGACCTCTTCATTAATGACAGAGATTGGAAATTTTCCCATCAGCTATTGGGATGCCAGAATAAAGTGCCTGTCTATTCAGCTAAAATAATGCTAAATTAAAAAAGTTTGTTGATGATGTAATTCTGAATTGTGAAGATCAGTGGATCAAGAAAGAACTTATTTTTAAAGCAAGGGGTGGTGTGCCAATAAAATTGTGAATGCTCTAACTAATGTAATACTGAATTTATAACTGCAATTCCACTACAGATGTGTAAGAGTGTCTAAGGAAAATTTCCAGACAAGGTGGTGGGGAAAATTGCAAATTTATTGTCTGCCATCCATTAATTCAAAAGTAAATTACTTCAATTCACAAGCACAAACTTTCAGTCTTTCAGTGGTTAATCTACATTCTTGGTTTTTTCTCCTATTTCCATAATCCTGTCTCACAGGATTATGGAACCACAAGCTGTTCTTGAGACTCTGCCTATAACAGTATAAGAATTGGATAATTTTAACAGTGTTTAGGAAAAAAAGGACTAAAAAAAAAAAAATCAACTCAATTATACTCAGAAATTAAATCCAATCTGACCATTTTGCCTTAAAATTTAGTTGCTTGCCCCCAAAAGTTCTTCCCTCAAGAGACTTTCATTTGATTTTGAATAACTCTTGAGTAATTTTATACTTGCTCTTAGGCATGAACTATTTCTTAGTAAAAATACTTCTTCCCATTTGGAAAGAAAACCAACCATTCTGTAGGACATCATGAAGTTAAAATTAATGTGCAAACATCTTGTACATCCCTAACTGTTGGACTTCTCTTTTGGATTATTTAACGTGAAATTTGCCAATATGGTATTGGAATTTTAATTACCAGTAGAACAGCACATAGAATAGGACAGTGTTTGATGCACATGTAGCAGAGTGAAAGATCCCCCAGGTTCTACAATAAACATTTTCTAGAAAATGTCTCATGCTATATATTATTATATATGTACATTATATGTACAGCCACATTTTTTACCTATAATACTGAATAGCCTGCATATATAATGTTGCATGTTGTTAATTTATAATAAAGAATACCTTGGCTCTGAAATTACATATATATTGCATATATACATAAATAGTGTTTAAAATTATATATTTCTATATGTTTAGGAAACACATCTACTTCTACACAGGGAAGGTATCCAAGTTTCCCTTCCCCTATTAGGAGATGAAGAATAACTACTGAGTTCTGCGCTGAGCTATATCCCTAAAAATCCATTAGTTTAAATAGACATGCATATATCACAGTAAAACATAATCTAGGAGTATACCTTCAACTTAAATTTACTATCATTTTCCAAATTTCTTAAAAATTGGTAATATAAATAAAAGAGTTAACAAAAGGGATTTTTTGAGATTATACCCACTTCAACAAAAACAACCATTTTAACATTCATTAACTCCCAAGTGGAAAGTATCCTATGCTACATATCCTACCCTAAGGGAAGAAAAAAAACCCCCAATAATAAGAAAAGACTGCTGTACTATGACAAATTAAGGCAGCTATTGTAAAAGCACTGTTAAGAGGTAACTCCCTCCTCTCTCACTAAGCACAATATACTTCAGGTGTTTCTGAATAGTCTCTTGGTTTTAGGAAAAACAGATTCTTAGAGCATTTAATTACTTAATTTACTATCACCATTACTGGCAGAAAATTATTTCAGTCCATACTGGAGAGAGGGAGGCAGAGATTACCAAGAAAATATCCCACCATACAAGTTCTTTCTCTTTTTCTTAAACTAACAATATAAGCGATACTTATGATGTTTGAAGTAAATAACTTGAGTGCCTCTTACCTGAAAGGTAATGTTTCATAAGTGAAATATGATACATTTTGTTCTTTGGGGGTAGATATCAGATGGTACTTTGGTACCTGGTGGTATTTACAAAGGGGTCCCCCTTCTCATTGAAGTGAACTATTTGAGTGGGGTTGTTTAAGAAGCAGTTTCACTGATTAAGAGCTATCAGGGTGATCAGATATGAAGTAAAAATATGCAGATATTAGGTGGAAACTTGATTTCCTTTATAAGAAAACCATATGAAAACACGGTGGCTATAGAATTGCAAGGGTAATTATTGGAAAGATAATCTAACCTGAAAGAAAAGTGCACAAAACATATACTGAGTGCAATATTCTAGTTCCCCTATTATCTGTTTCATAAATAATGAGTTACTGGAGCATACACAATGTGGACATCCCTGAGGAGACAGCAGAACTCAGCAGGAGTAAGTCAGGTTTCATAAGATATCTTTTTAAAACCACATGGTGGAGGAAACATTAAATAGCTCATAGAAGAGAAATACAAGCAGACTTGCTCATGGACAAGTAGACTCCCTGAAGACACTCAAAAGCCTGTCACCACCAGGTCTTTTTTCAGGCTAACATAGCAGTACATAATAACTTCTTACTGGCATAACTTGCAATGTGCATTCTTTGCAACAAATATTTTGTCCTGAGGTGGTACCCTAGACACCAAGAAGCTAACTGAACACCAGAGAGAGTACAACAGAGCAGTGAAATCTGTTAATACAAAGAGTGATGATTATTGTATTTAATTTATTGTGTTTAATTATGTCAAAATATTTCATGGCAAAGTAGTGGTTTCAATTTTTTAAAGTTTTTCAAAGAAATGAGAGTTCCTTATATTTGTATGAAGTATTTGAGGGTTTGCTAAACCTGTCCCCAAGGTACCTACCTACATAAATACATAGGTATACATTCAGTATATAGCTTGTTTCATATATTGAGAAATAAGCTACAGTTTAACACTTTTCTTAGATTCCTCTGAATCTCACAAAAACAGTAGTATCATTTTTCTTAGAAGGTTTTCATAGCCAGAAAAAGAGAAGTATTAAGTGGTGTTGTTTCTACTTAGTTTCTCAAAAGGAGGTCCAAAGGAAGGCCATGAGGATGGTGAAGGGCCTTGAGGGGAAGCCATGTGAGGAAGACCTGCTCTGTTCAGCCTGGAAAAGAGGAGTCTGAGGGGAATCCTCCTCACAGTCTACAACTTCCTTGTAAGGTGAAGAGGGAGGGCAGACCTGATCTGTGGTGACCAGTGACATGACCTGAAGGAATGGCCTGAAGTTGTGTCAGAGGAGCTTTAGGTTGGATCTCAGGAAAATGTTGTTCGCCCAAAGGGTGGCTGGGCACTGGAACAGCCTCCCCAGGGAAGTTGTCCCAGCATACAGAATTCAAGAAATGTTTGGACAATGCTTTCAGGCACATGGTGTGACTCTTGGGGATGGTGCTGTGCAGGGCCAGGAGTTGGCTTGATGATCCTTGTGGATGCTTTCCAACAGGCACTTTGGTCTGAAATGAAACTTTGCGGAGTTTGCCTTACCTGATTCTTTGCTATGTCATTCTTAAAGACATATTTGTAAGTAAAAGAATTACACTCCAAGCAGGCAGAAGTAGGCTTCTTAAAGCAATAATAGCACTGGAAAACAATTTGGTTTTGGGTATTTCATCAGAAATTGCACTGAACTTCATGCTTATGAATAACTTGTCTTTAAAATGGGAATCATATTTCAAAACCTAATTGATACAAATAATATTTGGCTTGGTTGTGTTCAAAGTACCTTACCTCCTTAAGTTAACACTGGAATCACAAAACATTCAGCCAATGCAAAAAAATCTCAAATTTCAGAAGAGGTCTCTTATAGCAATGTAATGGTCACACTCTCCCCCCAGCTGATATTTTCTGAAAAAGCAAAACGGACTAAAAGAGATTAAAAAGCTAGAGTCTATTGCCAAAGCTATAATTCGTTTTTTTTCCCACCAAACTAAGATGGTGCTTCTATGAAAGGTGTTGATTACACAAAGGTGTCAGCACTTGTGCATCAGTTTACCATACACAAAACCCATGACAATCCCTCAGACAGATCTATCAACTCCTTTATGTCCCAACTATCAAGAGATGTTCTTTGAAATGATTCAGGGATTAAACCTAGAAAATGCACTTACATTTTTTCTGTACACATAAGCCTGAAAACAAAGTATGTACAACCAGAAGTAGCATTCTAAATTTAACTTAATTTTTATTTGATTGTACATGAGAAATATCCTGTGAGAAACAGACTGGGCATGTGGAGTCTTTTTTTTCCCAAAAGGTCAAGTAGTTTTTGAATGGAAACAGTGCAGAAACAGTCTCATAGGACTTTCACGAAGGTTTGGTAAGTAGTTTTTTTCTGCAGTTGATCTAAACCAGGTATGGCACCAACATATGGTATGTTTTTCCCAAACATACCACTAGATTTTCATAGTAGTACTGTGCAGAACATGAAGCAAAACATTAGCAGTGCAAAAAGCCTCTGTTAAATCTGTAAATTTTCTGTGATGTATGTATTTTTCTCCCATAAAATCATTCACCATTTTTTGTATTTAAGTTGTCTTTCCTACTGTAGATTCAGCTGCTTGCATCTTCCTCTCACATGGATATCTCTCACGATGTTTGTCACAGCTTGCTTTTTGTTTGAAATCAGTGGTATCATTACTGCTGGGCAAAAAAAAGAAAAAATCACTTTCATGAAATGTCCCCTCTCAATACTTTTCACTTCTCTGCCTAACATTTGTATATGACACTCTGCTCACATCTGCTGAAGTAATTTTTTACCGCTTTTTCAGCTCGGCTGCATTTTCCCACCTTCCCTCCTTCAAACATCATTGGCTGGTTTGCCTTCCACCGATAATGATTCCAACAGCTAAATTCCCATGTAACCAGCTGAGAAGCCTGCTGATTTGATTTTTCATGAACACATGGCACATACTCATTTGTATTGAGTGCAAATTAAATACATTCTTATACACACTGGTAAGACTTCAGTTTTAATTCAAAAAGACTGTCACTGTCAGTGTAAGATTATAGCTTTACATATAAATATATCTCCTTAAAAAACACAAGATTTGCCCTTTCCTCTTCAACCAGTATATTAACAATTAACAATTCTCCAAGTGTTGTCATGTCTTACCCAAATATGTCTTTTCTTTGAAGCACTCCCAATTTAGACTTTGAAATGTCAATTTCCTTTAGAGATACATTTTTTAAAAAATTGCAAATCCAACAGAAAAAGAGCCGAGGGATATCAGCAATGTTACACTTAAGGTTAGTTAATAATCTTAGTTTCCTAACTTTACTGAGCCTCCTCAAGTTTCAGAACTGCTCTAGGAGGTGGTTTTACAGCCCTTTTGCCTATCTCACCTTGAAGTAGAAGTGACTAGAAGTCATTTCATTTCATTCTCTTAAGTACAGCAGCCCTACATTCCTCCTTAACTACTTCAAACCGTTCACTCACCTAATAAATTACCTTAGCAAGCTTAGGTTTCCCTGTGCTGGTTTTAGCTGTGATGGGGCTAATTTTCTTCATAGTCTGGTGTGGGGCTGTGTTTTGGATTTGATTTGAAAACGGTGTTGATAATTCAGAGATGTTTTTGTTTTTTGTTGAGCAGGGCTTAGAGCCCAGAGCCAAAATCTTTTCTGCTTTTTGTGCTGCCATGCTGGTGAGGAGGCTGGGGGTGCACAAGGGCTTGGGAGAGGGCACAGCTGGGACAGCTGGTCCCCACTGAACAAAGGGATATTCCACACCATATGGTATGCTTTCTCCCTTCATTAAGACATTTAAAACAGAGGTCTTCAAACATTCCTTGATTCTCCTGAAAAGTTTTGTGGAAAAGGCAGATGCCCACCTACTTCATGTTATCATCTACTACAGTCTAGCTCAAAACATTTCTTCCTAAATATTTAGTGGGACAACTGATGTGGAAACCTTAACATGAAGCAGGCCATGTACACATTATAATGTCACATAGATCAGAAGGGATAAGAATTACTACTGTTCCTCTTTAAAAAGAAAATAAGAGTAAGAATTCAGTATGTGCCTGCACAGTTTCATAGAGCTCTGCAGTCCTTGGTTTCACTTTCATTGGTTAAGAAGGTTATTTTTATTTCTTGAGGCTTTCCGGTTTTTTACATAGGTGAGAATTTACTGTTGTACATCAACCAAAATTATTTCATTAGACATGTTAAACTACTTATCCTAAAATAGAAGCTTTCATAATTGTCTTTTTAAAAATGGGTCTAAAGCTTCTACATAGGTCATCATTTGTTTTAGTCACATTTGCTAAGACTCAGAATTTTGGAATAATTTTTAATCTTTCTTCCTGAGATTTCTTTATTGGCAAGTCACAACAAACTGTAAAATTTGCTACATTTACCATGAACAGCTTGTGAAACATGTCAACTTTCTCTATAATTTTCACAGGGCTTTAATTATGAATCAATGTGATGTTATGAATAGGGGTATTCATAGTTAATGCTTTCAACATGCAGTAAGCAATATTTCTATTAGTTAAACATTGCTCATATCCACAGGCACTACATTCTGTATTGCTTCTTTTGTGAATACCTAGGCATATGCATTTTACTCAATCTGATGGTCAGGTTAAAAAGGAAATTATGTGTTTTCCTTGGAATTTTACATTGCAAATAAGGATGAATTTTCTAACTGGAGAGTTGCAATTCCCTTGGGACAGTTTGTGACTGACATTATATTTTATCTACACATTGAAACATCACACTTATCAAATGGAAAAGAAGAAGAAAAATTACAAGAGATTTGATCTTCTTTACAGCTTCTAATAGTAAAATACACTGTATGATTAATGAACCTGTCAACTGTAATGGGAAGAATATGTAACAAGTAACTGTGCATTACTTGTTTGTGATTTTTATCTTTTATAAATGCAGCCATGTGTAGGATGATAAGATTAACTCTTTGTGCTTTTAAGTGAACATTATATGCAAGAATAATACAACCTCTGCTGTTTCTTGTCTTTCTGTCAGTTCTCAGTCCTAAGAACTGGAGCTTTCCTTAATTCCAAAATGACTATATTATTTCATTTGGCATGTCTACACATCTACTGCTGGATATATTATTCAGAGGGATGAAAGACAAAAGAGCCCACACAACCTACCTGTCTCTTTCCATTTAGCTTCTTATCCTTTGTACCCTGCAGCTTTTCTGTGTCAAAGGAAAAGATTTTTATAATTTCTTCAGGATTTCTATAGGGCCTACAAGGGAGAGCCCTCGATGCACACTGCAACCTGCCTGGCATTAAGGCAACATGACATGAGGGATATATGTCCTACAGTTCTACATTATTTTTGAGATGCCTACCATGCAATTTTGTATCCCTATGTCTTATACTCCAGGAATAACATCAAGAAAAAAACATCTTTCATGTCCCGCTTACTCAAAACTTGAGGAATCCTAATATTGTTTAAGTGTATTGCAGAAGTATGGGCCTTGAGATGGGAAACAAATCAGGGATTTCTGGCATTTTTCTCACCAGCTATCAGGAGGGAAAACGAAGGGCAGGGTTTTTGCATCCAAGACTCAGAAACTCCATCATAAAGTCAGATCTCTCTAAGGAGTACATTAAAAAAAGAAGTGTTTATGAAATTTCTATGTTATCAAAACATCGTCATTAAAAGTCCAGTGGCATTAGAGGAAGTTATTCATTGCCCTTAACTTCATATTTGTTTATTAACTCTGAACTATCTCACTGTTTTTAATCACCTTGGGTAACTTGTACCACTCAAAATAATACACGTATGTTCCAGACGTACAGAAATTCTTAACTAGGCATATGGGAAGTGTTTGCAATTGTAATCAAATCTGCATCTGTCACTTTGTTGATCACCAAAAAAAACCCCCAAAAACAGAAAACAAACCAAAACAAAACAAAAAAAAACGCATGAAAAAATCCCCCAAAAAACACCCAACAAAACAAAAAAGCCAAAAACAATGAGAAAAAAATGAAAAAACTGAAGTATGCTTTAATGCACTTTAAAATGGAGACACAATGTAATAATGTAGTCCATTTACAATTTAAAAAAGAAAGTTCAAAACTGAAGGACATTTTGAAGTAGACCTGGGCATAGGGAAAAGCATTTGGTGCGGTGCGAAAATTGGAAAAATTACCTATCATTTAGTTGAATGTTATTATGAAAGTAATTGGTCACAATATACATCATTTATTGGAAGACATTATTTATTTGTAATATCACTCCATCAAGTTAGCCTGCTAACATTAACAGTGCAGTATAATCATATAAAATATATAAAAAAATCTTTAATATCAGTTCTTATTTTTGTGCTGTCTTTACATTGATATTGGGAAAAAGAGTCCCATAAAATGAATTACATGTTCAAGGTCCAGAAATACTTGTAGAAAGGAAAGGTAAAAATTGTCATAGGTGCCATGATATATCCATTATATATCTTAAGGAAACCTTCTGCAGTGGAATTACACTATTAATTACACTATTTTTTGTAGCTATCCCATCTCTCTGAGTTCAGGTGAAATGTGAAACAGAAGTGAATCAACAAATATGATTTCTACTGGATCTCTTTTCACACACTTCTGCATCTCAAATGAGATTTTAAAGTCCCTTAGAAGTCAGAGAAAAACACAGGAAAATCAGGTCAATTTGTCACTAGAAAATTAACCCTATGAAGTAGTGCAGACTGTACTAACCAGTGCCTTTTTGCCTGAGCATGAGGTTAAATATGAAAAGATACCAAATAAAACTTCAACAAGAGAAAATATATCAAGACAGAAAAGGAAAATAGTAGACTAAAACCAGAAAAGTTAAGGTTAAGTAAATGCACTGAAGATCTATGCTTAGAATACTAGAATTATAAAAAAAACCAAAATAACTATCAGAGATACAGAATGATTCCACATGGGAGAAAATGTGCTCAGTAAAATAAAGTACTTATCTTGCAAAGGGAATGAAAACAGTTTTAGGATGTTGCAAACAAGAGAAACTAGTGTCTACAGTTGTTAAAACCCATACAACAACCATTGTTGCTGTCATTATTCTTACACAATCCATCCAAAACTAAGTGTTGAAAGGATAAGTTGACAAGAAACACAGATTTGGAGGAAGTTCCATGTCAAGCCTGTATAATTTCCTTCTGTGAGAGAAAAATTGCTCTTTTTTTGGTGGAAAGTAATAGATCTAAATTAGTTTGGTATTTTTAAAGATTTTAAAACTGCCTAAACAATGCATTAATAAACACACAAGAGAAAAGATAACCCAGATGAAAAGGCTACGGGACAGAAAGTAATAAAAGCTGGACTCAACAAATTAAACTGGAAGGACAGACCAAAGGTAATACAGCAATCTCATCACCCATTAGAAAAGAAAATTAATAAAAAATGAAACCAGCAACCGAGAATTTTAAGAGAAGTAGCAAATACAGCATAAAGAAAAGTTAAAAGAAAAATGATTGCTTAGCCTGAAAAGTGATATTTCTTTTAATATATATAAAGAAGACCGTGATCAACTTTCTATGTATCCAGTGAGAGTAGTAGAAATAATCATCTTAATTTGTAACATGAGAGATTTATGGCAGCTATTAGGAGATGAAAAAAATAAGTTCCATCTAGTGTTAAAATAGTTGCCCAGCCTTTAGTAGTGACACACAGTGATTTTAAGAGACCCTCCTTTAAAAAAAAAAAATAGTTTCAGCAAGTATCTGTCAGCAACGGTCTAGGTTTGCATCCCCAACCTAGTAGGAGAAGGAACAATATCTGTTCAGGGTAACTTCCATGCACAGTTTTTTACATTCTCTCTAACTCCAGATTTATCAATACCAAAAGAGTAAGCATACACCCTCTCTTGGTATTGTCTCTTATGAATTAGGAGAGTCTTGGATAACCCTGAATAATGATTACCCTGTGGTACCTGTACGCCAAAGAGGGCAAAGGAGCTTAATTCTTTCCAGAACAAAGAATGGCAATGGGAATTTGTAATTGACCAGTCTACCAGTCTACTTTTATGCTCGCTTCTTAATTCAGAGCAAATTCCGAAGGGCTCACCTGGTTTTTCATGCAGGAAGTTTCATTTATATGCCATTCCAAGCCCATGAAGTGGCCTCTTACACAGTATCAATTGTATCAGCAGCAAAGGTTGTAACAGATTTACTCAAAAGCATTCCCCATTGCCTAACATAAGATGTAAATATCTGAATCTGTGCCCCACGGTCTGGGTCAAAAGGCAGCAGCTCCACAGACTGATCTCAGCCTCCTCTTCTTTCAGCAGCACGTACTGACACTGGTTGTCTTCACAGAATGTTAAACTTGACAAGATATCACTGACATGATTTGTCTGCTGCAACTGTCCTGTAGCTAAACCATCCTCTTCTGTGCAAATGCTTACTGAAAGAAATGTCTTAAACTCTAGACTAAGTGCTGATGAGGCACTTCAGAAGCTGCAGAAATCAAACACTTACCAAGTTGTCTGAGTTGGTAAGCAGCAGTTTATTTTTAGTGCCTTCAGAAGTGGCGTGAAATGCCTTCCCTGGTTAATATCCCTGCTCTGACTATACAAGCAGTCAGTTAATATGTTAACATATTACACTTGCCAAAATAAAACTCTTAAACCGCACCCACTGACATTAATGATAGGCTGTGGAAAGGTTATTAATAATCTGAGTTCATGTTTCGCTACCAACTGTCAAATAAAGTGTTATGCTACTGAATTCATAATACAACACTGGAGTGAGGGAATTCTCTACATTTAAAAGATTTATTGTTGTAACTATATTAGTTTTCCATTGTGTATTTTATGTCAAACAGCAAAAAGTTCTATTTGCATTTGTACCATTATTTAATGTTTTATCTATTATCCCTGGAAGGAAAACAAAAAAAGGACTATGAACAACATCTAATTAATCTTTTGGCTTTAACAATTCAACATATAAGGAAATTTTCTTTTCCCAGTGTCCTCAACTGACATGACCATTTGTTCAAGCAGTAGCATGTTTAAGACATGTTTTCTTTTTTCCTATGTGTGTTCATAACAAAATCTGCCCCTTTACTCCCAAAAAAAGCTGGCTGCAATGGTGGGGTTGTTTTGTTTGTTTTGTTTTGTTCGTGGCAGTGCTGGACTTTTTAAATGAATGGTATCTAGCTACAAAATGTGCCTTTATGCAAAACGAAGAGTTAGTGGTGAAATGCACCAGTTACCAAACACTTAGTTGGGAAATTCTGCAATAGAATGCTTGGCTTCTTAGCTTGGTTACTGATACGTGAATTTGAATTTTCCATTTGCACCACCAGTCCTCAGATATTAGCTTGTTCTGAAGCTGACAGTTTATTTTTGTCCAGTACTCCTCCACTCTGGAGATCACTGACCAAAGTGATTGCCATTACAATTCAGGAGTCACTATGGCACTAAAAGTTGGACTTCTTAGTTGGACTTCCACATACCAACTCTTCCATTTTTTGGGATTAAGCACAAACTACTACTCTGTTTGGAACTGTTTATCCTTTTGACTGTCTGACAGTGTCAGTAAATAATTTTATTTCTAGTTAGCAAAAAGGCTTAAGTGTTCTTATTATGATTTTCTATACTCCTCTGGGAATAAATAATGATGCTTAGAGAAAGAACAAGCCATTTTTCAAGGTAAAGGAAGGTTACAGCAAGTATTTTAAGACTTTCTGTTGCATCAAAAACTTTCTTACTGTATTTTTTTGTTTAATTTATAGAAGTTGCAGTTAATTAATTGAGTAAAAGCATACTTTTTGGTTTTCTCTGCAATTTACAGCTTTTGACTCTGAGAAATTCCTTTGAGGCAATTACAGTAGACCTTTGTTGCAACTCTAGATACTGAGGTTATTTCAAAACACTTTCCTTATAAGTACTACGGGAGAATCCACCACTACTTGATTCCAACACTGTCTTGGAAAACAAAACAAAACCAAGCTCCCTATCCCATCTCAACAGAATCTAGGGACCTGTCGGCTAAAAGAAGTCTGTGGAGATATTTGTAAATCAGAAAAAAAAAAAATAAGAGAACCTTAGCTAGAACGATGAGGATTCAAAATGCTTCAATTTTACACAATTTGTCACTACTAAATCACTTTCAGTAGTGCAGGTCAGAGGCAGGAGAAATTTCTGCAAGGAAATGTCAAGCCTGGAATTTCAGAGGATAATCATAATTTAAAAGTCTGCCACAGCATTCCTCACCTACTGCACTACAGCCATGGCTAGTACTTGTGGATATTGGCAATTGTTACATGCAATTACTCATATTACTTTATAAAGTGCTCTGTAACTGCACTGCAGTGCTTCTGACAGTGTTTTTGTGTCCTTTGGCTGTTTCAGGGTCTTATTGTATAACCTCATGTGTTGTTTTTGGACCAGGCTGTATAACTGCAAAATGCAGAAATGTTCATGTACTTAAGGTGACTCTGATGAGTTTGTTTAACTTTCAACACATCCCTTTGAATACAAAACTCACATCTCTGAATACTGCCTGACTACTCATCCACAGCTTTAATAATTTTTAGTTACTTTTAGCCCCTCATTGTCATTTTATTATGAGATTTATAAAAATACAGGATAGAGTGTATGCAACTTTGTAATATTCAAGAGCAGAGCATTGGCATTAAAAGGCCAAAAAATCATACCACTGGTTATAAATAAACATATTGTTAAAATAGAACAAGTATTGCTTTTACACCTTTGAAAGGTTATAAACATAAAATGTGGATTTAAACAAATGGGCAATAAAATACTTCTGAAAAAATGCATATATAGACTACATTTATTGCATATGATGAAGAGATGAGAGCATTCTGGCGGATGAAAATGTCCAGGTGTTTCCTAATTCTCTAAGTGGGCATTTTCTGAGCTTAAGAATTTCACACTTGACAGATGCAACTTCCTGAACCTTCTGGTAACACTGTAGATATACTAGGGAACCCCAAGAGGCAGCACTGGCTTTTTTTTCTCTGCACTCCATGCAGGGTCTTTCAGGTCAGCTGCCTGCTAAGTGCCTCCTCCAGACAGCCTACCAAGTCCAATGTTGTGTACATACAAAATGCAAAAGCTATCTGGGGGTGGAAAACACTGTAAAATTGTAAAGGAATATTATGGTTTCGGAGACACCAACCACGAGTGCCAGGCTTTTGGTACAAAATACTGATTAGCTTCATGGCAGTGGCTGCTGACAATTGCTATGCAATTAAAACAATATTATCCTAATTTTTTTTTGCTGTGCTCTGAAGATGCACTTTTCTGGAGATTTGATGTTCCAAGAATGGGTCTCTTTGTAAACCTTATTAAGGGAAAATAAAGATCATCACCAATATACAGTCTACCTAGCAGAAGTTCTTGAAAGCATCAAGCTCTTCTTTACTCCACCAAGGCTGCTATTCTTTCCTCTAAATAGGTCTTTTATAGGAAAAAAAAAATCCAACACTCTACTTCTTTGGATTTCAGTTCTGCTGGTACAGCAACAAGACATAGACTTAAATTAAGGTTTAATTTGCTCCAAAATTTGCCCCTCAGGGGCACAGACATCAGAAAATCAACAGGAGAATAATTTTTCAGTAGTCTCATCTTAGACAATATATGGTCCATAACAAAACATAACAGAGCCCCTACTTCTCCTACCATTGCCTGTGAAGCCAAGATGAGCACGCATTCCAGATTTTTCACTTTGGACATTATTTCACCTATTTTTTTTCCAACTTTGTCACCTTCTCCTTTGCTTGTACGGATACATGTCTTCTCCTCCAGTCAGTCATTTCCTTTGATTAGTTTGTTCTTTACATGGGTTGTGGGCCAGAATTACCCTAGTTTTTTCAATCATAAAGATGCAATGTTGCCAAATCTGCACTTGGGAATATTGAAAATTATCAGATTCTGTAGGAGCTATAACAAGTAGTGGGCAGCACTTTTGTGACTGTCGCCCTCATTCATCCTAGCAATAGGTCAAACCCAGAAAACTGCTGCCTTAGTACATTGAAAATAAAATTCCCTCATACTACTGCACACTGTTAATAATTTAAAGAGAAACAGTGGCAGAATTATAAAACTTGATGCCACACCCTCTTCATTTCTGAAAGTCTTACACATGGCAGCTGCATCAGAAAATCAGGGAGTATGCAGTAAGGTATCTACCCTTTGTAAAGTATGTCTTTTTAAAGAAAGGTGTGATTATATTCTGAATAGGTCAGTCTCTGTGCCTGGCATTTCTTCTCTTTTTCCTATGACCTTTTACTAAACAAGTGGGGTATTTGCAATCTTTTTGGAGCTGTCCATCCATTTGAGGCAGTGAATATAAGAGGCACGGTTTGACTGTATCAGAATTATTGCAGTGGGTTATTGCAAGGGCAGAAACCACCTACTGAGGGTGGAAATGTTTCTTCCATAACAGCATGTCTCCAATTCAGGTTTAACTTTACTTTATCTTCTGTTTGTTCATCCACATTTCTAAAGATTTAAATAAATGTGCAGTCACATTTGTTCATGGAAAGTAACAAATGAATAAAACTGCACTGGACAGACTTGAGTTTCACAATGTATGCTGAAACAGATGTCTTCTTTTCAATGGCTCTGGAAAGAATTATTAATATGGACCTTCCTTGGTTATGAAAGAGACAATTAGGAGCTTTAATCCAATCTTTAATAGTTCAAAAATGTTATTTTTTTATTAGATTTCAGCAGCAAAGAATACCATTTAGATAGATCACCAGAGTAATAAGCAACATGATGCTGGGTTCCACCCCATCTGTGATATTTTAAAAATACAGTCTACCAGTGCCAAAATTAAGATTTCCTATGGGAACATTTATAAGACTACAAAGCTCAATAAGTGGCACTGATGCTGTATTAAGGATTTGTGTCATTTCCACTACAGAATAAACATGTGCCATAAAGGGGCATATAAGATTTTATTAGTAGAGAACTGAAGTTTGACTTACATGAAGGATTGGATTCTGTTCAGTACAGCACAGAGCTATCACATTTTCAGAACTTTTTCTGCTGTACCAAGACAAAGGCATGGCAAACATTTAAATCTTTTGTTAATGAATCAGAATTTAACCCATGGAGAAATAGTTTTAAATATGGTTTATAATCTGTTCAATGAACATGATAGGTTTAGCTTGGTCCCTACTGGATACTTCTCCATATTTCAAAACCCACTCTGCTTCCCAAATTTGGCACAGTAGCAATTTTTGGTGATACAAAGCCAAGAACTGAAATTATAGAGTGTTGGAGATTGGGTTTACGGACTATTGGAGAAGCTGTGAAGAGGAGAACATACAAGGTCTGTCACAGCCATCTGTCCCCACCCAAACAATTTAAGGAGCAGCAATGCTAAATGATTTGCTCAAAATGAGCAGACCTATTCAAACTGCCATGGAGGGATTCCAGAACTAATCCTGATCTGAGAATGTGCACTCAGATAACGCAGAGTGGGACCACACTAAAGCATCATTATACCAGATACACAAGGTTTCACACTCATCCTCTCATCAACAGGTCCAAATGCTTAAACAGTCAGTTCTTCATGAACATGTATCAAATAGCTACAGTTAAGCCAAGGTTAGGGAGAGATGGGGTTCAAGAGTTATACTGAAATTGTAATCCTCAAAACCACAGATCCGACTGCCAGCAGAGTGAAACAGTTCTTGAATTTGGGTCTCCTTTGGATCAGTGACTATTAAAAAATCCTACAGCTCAGACTGTGGCAAAAAGAGTGCCAAATACAACATGGTGTGTGGACAAGTCCTAAGAACTCTTGATTTCTAGAATAAGTGCTGCTCCTGATGAGAAATATCCCTTTGTAAATTCTCTGGCATAAATGTCTTGCTCATGGGACTAGAATGCAACAACAAGGGTTTGACAGAGCAGAGATTACAGTCACTGGTTGAATCACAGTGACAAAAATGGGCCTTAACTAAATTCTAGCTCTTAACAGCTAGCTAGCTCCAGCTCTCATCCTCGTTTCTTGCCTCCTGAAAGCAAGGAAACAAATGTCTTCCTGAAAGATGAATCTAGCACAACCATAGACAGTGATGCATACATAACACTCATTTGACCTCAGGTCATGAGCAAGGGCCCCCTATCAGTTTCATGTTCAGAATATCAGACATCTGATATGGGATCAGGGATTTTGGTTAACTGGCGGATGGATAGTCTGAGACTGGAGCTGTGGTTAGTTTTCAGAAGACCAGAGATGAAAGATCTGGGTCAGCCATTAGGTTTTTAAAAGACCAAAAGCTTGAATGCAGGCTAGAATCACTTGACAAAAAGATTCATTAAAGAGACCTTTGATAGTTGTGGCTTAAACTTGTTAAATAGTTACATTAAGTGAGGGGTTTTGGCAATATGGATAGAAAAATTGTATATTTTTATACTTTGACTCTTTAAATAGAACTAGAAATATTTCTGATGAGGACTGAGGAAATTATATTCCTACAATACCTGCAGCAGGAAGGATTTTCTAGATTAAAGTAGAATTTGATTAGGATGCCCAAAAAAGTTTAAGTCCTTGGTTTTCTAGGTCTCTTGTGGACTAGGAAGAGGGATGAGCTTAGTAAGGCTGAATAGCATCTGAAACAGAATAAGTATCATGCCATATAAGACTAGGAGTAGAGTGGGGGTCAGGCAGGTGCCAAATGGCTCTGAAATGTGCCACTGGATCTTGAAAACACACTATATTTAAGATCTTCATTCTTCCTAGACAATGAAGATCATTTTAAGAGGCATATAGATCACAGGGCTACACTTTTATTTAGGATAAGTTGATATCAAGGTGAGTGTTTGGGACATCATGTGAGAAGAACTATATTTATTGATAGAAATTGATGCGAACTAGATAGAAATTTACTCAGAAGGAAATGGTTACAAAGAGATATAAAATATAATTTTCCTAGATCACTGGTAATGGAACTTTGACATAACTTCTCAAATTGGTATCACAAGTGTCCTAAACTTACAACAGCCAGTCAGAACTGCCCCTCTCCTTTACTCCTTGTAGTGATTGGCCAGTGCTACCTCCACATATGTACACAAAGTTTTGGTGGTATTAACCGTACCTTCCTGGAACAGAAACAACAGAGCATATAATATCACGTAACCTAGAAAAACATCCCCATTAGATAGGTTGGGCCTGCCCTTCCCATCTAAAAGGAATTAGGCTGTACATTTCACCCTCAAAAGCTACACCTCATGAATGTTGCAATAAAATTACATAAGGTTAAGAAAAATAATCTGCCATAATGCACCATCATGCAGATAAAATAACTTCTCACATGTATCTGACCTACTATATTAGACAAGTTTCCATTTTGAAATCCCATATTTGCAAGCTTTTTTCCTCAATGCACAGTAGAAAATTGGCTGTACATGCTGGGCTCATAAAGCAATTTTCTGTGTACTTACTACAGCTGCATTTTAAGTCTGACTGCCTGTTGCTTCTCTTCTTGTTTCCATTTAGTCTACAGCCAGATTTACTGTTTTTCTTCACATGAAAATTACAGTGCTTTCTGTGCACTGCTGAATGTGTAATGTCCTACAGGTTGGCAGACACAGTAAAAGCATTTCCCTGGAACAGGTCTGACAAAACAACTGGGGGTATTTGTAACAGGGAAGCGCTTAAAGTCCATTGTCAGACCCATGGTGGGTTTGGCTGTGTGCAACAGTGTCTGTATCCCATACTGAACATAAATGGAGCCAAATTCTACTTCCTAAATCCCATTTGAGTATTTGTGTAAAATATCAGACAAAGGAGAAATACTAGAGTTGGAAGTCCTCCAAAATATGAACTTTTGTCAGGACTGACCTATGGCAATGTTCATCAGTCCTCCTGACCCTACTAGTCACTTGCCAAAGCTCACAACTGTACTAGAGTTATGTGATATATTTAAAACATCTCAAAAGTCAAGAGAAGGCTGGGAACTAGTACAACTATCACCCTGAGGCTGCCCTGTGCTGGGGAAAATTTTGCTGCACAGACACCTCTACACAAGGAGGTCTGCATCATATGCATAACATACAGTCTAAGTCTGGGAAATGCACTTAGATTGGGCCACATGCACTTCACAACAAGTAACCACAGCTACTAGCACAGTACAACAGCGCTTGCTAGGAAAAAGAAAAACTGGACGTCAGAGTGAAACTATTTCTCTTTAAAAAAAAAATAATTTTTAGCAAGGGCCTGGCTTCCCTGAGCATGTTGAATTATGCGTGACTGTGTGCACAGATGAACAAAAAACACATTGAGAAACAGACAGAAATCACTTGTAACTGCCAGGTCCCACTTAAAATTAAACACATGCAGTGGATCTGTAATGTTAGGCTAAGATTTTGCTCTGTTCTCCATTTCAAACCATATACACAGTATACAGTTTAGGAATACCAAGAACAAGCAGTTTCTTTTATGTATTTTGCAGGTACTAAATGGTTCCAAGAAGAAAATTGATTTATATTGGAATACTAGACACAGCTCATGCTGAAGCTTATTCATATAATCTGCTAGTGAAATATTAGTTTTTTATATATATATAAACCTTCCTGGATTTCTGTCTAAAATTTTTGCAGAAGAGTACATTATACCCAACACTTCACACCAAACCTTTAATGTGAAGGCAAATTCATTACTTTCAAAAGTAAAATAAGCCTTAAGAACATCTTTTCAACAGTTGAAACCTGCTTCTTGAAAGATTCTGGACTGTGTAACTAATTTTTCTCCTAATTGCCATTTACCCTTGACTGATGCTTGACTCAGAAGGGAGTTGTGAGTGTTTGGTGTTCCAGGAAAGGGCAACTGACAGGCTCTTGACTTTTGTAGCAAGAAAACAAAATCGAATGAACTATTTTGAAACACCTGAATGCTTTCAAAGTGTCAATCTGTAGGAAAAAAAAACTCATATATATATATTGCAGAATGAATGTTATGTTTATTTCAGTACTATGCACATATTTTGGATGACCTTAATAATTTACCAGTGATGTAAGTTCTTAGGAGTGACCCTCCTTTTCAGTCAGGCTACTCAAACTTTTCAAAACAGGCCCAGCAAAGCAAAGAAGAAGATGTATTAAAGGATACCCTTGAAACCTACGTTAAAGAGATTTCCTGAACAGAATGAACCTGAAGACATGCTTGAGGTCTTTCTTGAAAAAGGGCTTACATCCCACTATGCAATCATGGAATCATAGCAAAAGGGTAGAGATACACAGAGAAAGAGATAACTTCCTACATTATTTATATTAATGTAATAACCATATCAGTGCTTTAGAAGCACTGAACAACTCACTGTGTTCCAGACTCAGTCCATGAGCTTCATTTCTAAGTATATAATTGCACTTCTTTCTTAATGTCCATCACCTAACAAAAAAATCCATGCCTTTATGAATTTAAGAAGGAAAGTAAATGCACCGTAAGGAAGAAGAAATATGCTAAATCCCACACTGAACCTCATGTATTTTCTACAATAAAACAAAAGCTTTATGGTAAACTGAAAGGTAGAGAAAGTGAATATAGAGGGGAACATATACATATTCCCAAAGTGAAGATTGGAGCAGGGCCAGGGATGATAAGGAGATCACCAGACAGATCCACAGTGATGAGGCAGGTCCAAAGTTGAGCCAGGAAGTCATGGCAGTAGATCCTGGGTTTGGAGGTCTGTGGCCAGGCAGAGACATGGCCACAGCACAGCTCAGGTGAGTACCATGGTCTGGGGCCGGAGTTAAAATGCAGTTTCTGAGCACAGCAGGGGAGGACCTAAGGAGGTTTTTGAAGGCTGTTTCCCAGCAGGCTGATGCCAGTTGCAAGTCCAAGAGTGGGAGCTGGTCCTTACTCCAGCAAGCCAGAACTCCTGCCTGCAGAAGAGGCTGCTGAGCTTGTGGGGTACTCAAGTTTCTTCCTGGATAGCGAAGGGTTGTTTGGTGCCAAGGGATGGGATTCACCTAGTTACCCCATGCCTCATCTAACCAAAGGAAACACCAGTGACGGGATGAGTAAGTCCACAATCTTGCAGAGTAGGCATCTCTCAGAAACTCTGAACTACGCCTGGTATAAAAAATTGAGACTCATAGCGAGCCCCACACCTTATTTTCCTGGAAGACTCACTCATATAATCTCATAGCATGGGTGGCAGTGGTGCAGTCTTGTAGTAATTATGTCAAGACTGGACTGACACTATCATCAGTCCTTTATTAAAAACTTTTCATGCCTTTTTTTCAGTGGACTTCTTTCAGGCAACTCTGATTCCTTTCCTCATTAGCTGTTTCATGCAGTACTGACTCCTTCTCTAGTCTCTGAAAGTTGCCTTCTTCCTTCTGTATGACTGGCTAAGCCCAAATGGTCCCTCACACATCTTATCTTACCTGGCCCTTGCACAACCACACATCCCTTCCTCCTCACAGCAGACTCTAAGTCCCCAACTCCACCCAACTAGACAGACCACTCTTTTATTACACCTATCCTCATTGGACAGGCAAGGCTGTCTCCACTTCTTAGCAATTAGTACAGCTGTAATTCATTGACAAAAATTGCCTTCTGCACTGACCTTAAAAACTATCTTCCCACACAATTTCATATCAAATTGTGCAGCATATATTTTACTTCAACTGCTTAAAATGTACACTATATCCCAATGGTGCCTTTACTGCTGGTATAGCAGCACATTCCCTCTGAAATCTAACTGGATTCTCGGATCTTGAAATTCTTCAAGAAACTCCTCAATTTTGATTGAATCGTCTTCCATTTGGACTTAAGAGGGATAGTAGACCATTTTTTCACCTCTACTGCCTTCTTGATGGACCAGGAAATAGCATATGGTTTGAATTCCTGCAGGAAAACTTTCCAAGGGAGGGGCAAGGATAAATAAACTGTGTCATCTCCCTTTCTAAAACAAGGATTGGAAGCACAAAGCAGCTATGAAGGCGATCATCACTGACCCAGTGGCTTCCCTTCAAAGACAAATCTGTCACACAACTTTTAGACTTTATTTCATTGTGAGGAGAATTAAAAAGAAACCTCTTCCTGTTACAAACAGCTCCCAGGAAAAAAGCCACAAAAAATGTTTGGTAATTAATGATTCATGATGAAGCCAATCTAATAAATGGGTGAGTGCATGGAAAATAAACTAGGACACTGACAGAAGGGCTTTGGTAGGCCACTTAAAATGAAAGACAATGCAGTTCTGAATGCAGGAGCTCACTGGAGACCATCTGAGATGGGCAAAACTACTGCTGTCAAAAGAGCAGAACGAAAGGAGTCAGGCACAGCTGGTGAAAATACACAGTAAAACTTCTTGAGGATAATTTTTAATTATATTATGACAGTCACAAGAGAGAGGATGAACTCATGTCCTGATGGAAATTGATTACCCTCCACAAGGTGTCCCTAAGAGAGTCCCCAAATGGAGCCAATGTTTCAAAAGACAGTCTGGCTTCTAGTCATAGCAGGTTAGCAATGTCCTGTCCTCCTAGCAGTGTAAAAGCCAATCTAATTGGGTGTGAAGCATTTGATGTATGAAAAAATTAGCCAGCATCTAGAGAGAGAACCTGGCACAAGATGAAGAAACCTGGCAGCTGAGACAATAGACCTGGCAAAATCTACAGGAGTTTCATTCCAGTTTTGTTGAAGGTAGTTCTTCTCTGCTTTCTATTCTACATAGCCTTTCTTTCACTTTCATTCTAGGCTGTAAATCCAAGCAAAATAGCAAGCTATTCTGCTGTGTGCCAAGATATCATTCTGCATAAAAGCACAAAAAAGAACTTTCCATTTATTTATCTCTAAACTCTTTGTTTCAAAACATGGCTCTAAAATGAATTTTACAAGCATCTTTTTATGGAATGCAAATAATATGAGTTAGAATATCTGAGGATATATTAGTAACAAAGTAAAAGCAAAATCTTACTAAATTCAGTAAATGTTCTCACAAGCCAATAGAAAATAGTATTATTTTTTAATAAGCACTTAGCTAAAATCAGAGTCTTGCATATTGGAGAATTGCTGAGGAAGTCAGGCAGCTCTTTCATATAATTATTTGTCTACCCAAGGAATGTGTACAATCCTTTGTTGCAAAACAAAACCAAAACCAAGTACTCACACTTCAGATTTATCTAGTGTTTCACCCAAAGACACTCTCTTTTAGCTCTTTTTGAAAATCACCCCTTTCTGTCCCTCCTTGGATTTCTTCTGCCTTCTTCCTTGAAATGTCTGGGAGTTTTTTTGGTTTTTGTTTTGTTTTTTCTCTATGCACAGTACTCCTTCAGAAAAAAAGAAGACAAATTACACCCATATCTCTCATCCCAAACTCTCCTCATACATTTCACCTTCCTGAGTATGTCCAGAGTTTTGTGAAAGACTTTGTATTGTGTTGTCTACTTCCCACTCCCCCCCCAAGAAGAATTGTTTTTTTCCTGACTGACTAGTGTCTCTACCATAGCTTGGTCTGACGGGATTTTCATATAACTCCTAGAATAAGAAGATATATTTAGAAAAAAATATCCCTTTCTTCATTGCAAAGCTTACCTCGACCAAGGTGCACAGTGATAAGTACTTTAGTTTTATAAACACACAAATGAGCATCCACACTGTAGACCAGTTTGATTTGTATCCATTCATTTTCCTCCTAAAACAACCTGGTAACCTGCACTAGTAATTAACATCTTTAGCAGGATGATTAAAGCATCATGTTTCACACACTGCTCTAGAAGAAGCTGATGTCATTTCTGCAAAAGCAATAATGTAAACTCCAAACTTAATTTTCTCAGGTTCTGCTATCACCTAAGGAGAATTGTGTTGTACTGTATTGATCCTATGCTGGCAGTAATTACAGCAGCTGGCACAGCTGGTCCCACACATGGTAGATGTACATCCACGTGCGCACCTCATCATCTTCTGTTACAGGGGAAGCATGCTGCTATATTTCCTTACATGTATTGAGGATACAGAGTAATGGGCTTGTCCCTGGGGGTACATGTATGCCACTATCATTGAACACTTGAAGTATAAGAATGACACAGTGTGGATCTGTCATGGAGCAAAAATGTGCAGGACCAGATTAATATGTGGAACATGCTGAGAAATCTGAGTATATTGCAATCTCTGCATTTTCTCTATCCATGTGCTAGGAGAAGGATTTGGCAGGACAATTATAAGCGTGATGATATCATAACATCATTTTGACTAATAAACAGTAATAAGAAATGCTTCCAAAACTGCTGAGAGACAATTTTAATGAAGCTGTGTGAACAGCTGCCTCTGACCCTCTGCCATACTGGCACATGAATACACAAGGATATGTGCACCTACTCACAAGCTAGGTTCTGCTGATATCTGAAAGCAAGATCTTCCAAACCACTACAAGGCAGCAGCAGACAAAGTCTATACTGACAAGGAAACTGTCAATATTGAGATAACAGAAGCTTGAAGACAACTGTTGATGTGATTTAATTTTGAATGCTGAATTTAGCTCTTTTTCTCCAAATTAAAAAAGAAATATTACAAAGAAAGCAACCATCCCATTTCTGGTTCAACCCCCTCACCCCTCACCCCCCCACCCTGCATCCCTATTGCTCAGGGTAGGTTCAAGACAGAAAACAAGAATTATGTTCATTTCCTATAATACAGTCCTGGGCATGGAGGTGTGTGATGTTCCAATGGGGCAAAATGATGCTGTGCTGATTCAACATCAGGCTATGTGTTTGAAATTATTTGGAGAAGAACCTCTCTTGAATTTATAGGTTTTCATTGACATCATGGAATCATAGACTGGTGTGGATTGGAAGGGTGATGATGATCATCATACAGATGATCTACTTCCAACCACCCCACCCCCCCGCCCGCCCGCCATCATAGACAGAGGACTTTTCACTAGACCAGGTTGCTCAAAGCTCCTTCCAACCTGGCTTTGAAAACTTCCAAGCATTTCTTCCTAATATCTAATCTAAACCTGCTGTCACTTTAAAGCCATTGGCCCTTGTCCTGTCACTACATGTCCTCGTAAAAAGCCGCTCTCCAGCTTTCCTGTAGCTGCTTTACGTACTAGAAAGTGCTCTAAGGCCTTCCCAGAGACTTCTCTCTTCTAGATTAAACAACCCAAATCCTCTCATGTTTTCTTCATAGGAGAGGTGCTCCATCCCTTTGTGGCCTCCTCTGGACTTTGTCCAGCAGATTCATGTCTTTCTCATATTGGGAAATCCCAGAGGTGATTTCAGTGACTCCAGCTGGAGTCCCAAGAGGAATAGAGGAGGACAAGTCTTTTCTTCTGCTTTTTCTGCTGCTGATTGTGATACACAGTGTGAACTTTAATCAAGTCACAGAATATTTTTGTGACTAATCTCTTTCTGTGTGGATTGCTATTGCTTTACATTATAGTCTGGGACAGAATGTCCTACCAATGCTACAGTCATTTCTTCCACAGAAGAAAGAAAATTTCCTCCCTGAGTTCTTCATCTTGACAAAGGCAGGCATTGATACTTTTGTTTTTTTTTTAATTTTGTGTGCCTCTATTTCACCCCTGTACAGCAACGTTTCAGATGACACCTAACATGTATGGTAGATGCAATTAATTTTAAAGAGACTGGAGCCTGCTGCATTTGGGGACACTGGGTATCAGGACAATAAGCCTCACTTTGTTCCACTGGTTATATTTTAGTTATTTCAGGCTTGAGATGCTCTTTGAAATGTTCCATAAGCTGGAGAACCTTGGGCAGGTGAGGCAGCAGTTTCCAAGGCCTTCAATTATACAGACACACTAAATGAACAACTGAGAAAAGACTGCTATAGGAACAGTGGTAGGGAGTCAGCAAGAATCTGAAATCTAGAATCTAATCTGTAGAAAGATCCTGATATTTGACATCCAGGAGAAGAGACATTTTGTGGTGAAAAGAAATAGGGTATTGAACCAGCACAGGGAGGTTGTGGATAATAATGCCTTCTCTGTTGCTTGGGCTCCATATCCTGGACAATGTCATGAAATACAGTTATTGTGCTACCAACAGAAAGTGCCGAGAGGCCCTGAAGGGACCTTTTCACTTGATACTACCACTGGGATTTATCAGTCAAACCCTTATCCCACCTGCACAAGCAAGCCCAAATTCCAAGCATAGATAAACCAAATTTTAAAAAGCTGGTGGCTGACAGGTACATTCCAAGGAAGATTCCAAAAGAAGCATGAAAGTAAGTCATAACTAAACAAAACTTCCTTTCTTTCAAATTCCAACTTGGAATACACTTTTTGAACTTGAGGTTTTCTTGCTTAACAGTTTCTCTGCCTGCATCATCCTTTCTATTCCTTCACCTAAGACTAGCTGGGAATCCAAAGTATAGCTCAACAAATGACAGTAAAATTAGATCATACATAAGATTGGTGTGAAAGTGTTTTAAAACTCTATTCACATCTATGAGAGTACTTAATTGAAATAAATTAATTTTATTTCTCATTACAATATCTATAAAAATTTAGCAACAATAAGGTTGTGATATCTTCACAACTGCATTTATATGAAGATTATTATCAGGTACACACAACACAGTGAAGCTTACTAACAAGGGAGAGAGGTGTCAGTAAACACCTTTCATGTAAGAAGCAAAAAGAAGGAAATGCAAAGATATAGGGTTATGTTTTGTTCTGTTTTACTTAAAATTTCTGGGAAGTCAGTTTCTGGGTGAAAACTGGCATTTGAAACTTCACTTTCAGAACACTGGAAGTGTCACTGAGGTAAAATGAAATTTTACAGCTCCATGAAGGCTTAAATGTGTCAGTCTTTATAAAGTAAACAGAGTATTGCTATGTCCTTGATGGGGATGCTGAATGATGATGATGCTGAATAGCAAGCACATCCATTCCCACTGTATTGGATGTTATGTACAGCTACGTGGGCAGAGCATGGAAAGAAGACGGTGCTGTTCCCTTTTTTGGTTTTTCACCCCAGGTGCTTAGATTTGAAGATGTCCTGCATGCATATTACAGGTTCAATCTTTGTCAGACAAACGCAGTTCGTTCAGACACTTCAAGTGGCCCAGAATAGACCTGGAATAATTCAGAGCCCCCATACTTGCCACACTCCTGCAACAAGGGTACACCAGGGTGGGCCAAAGAGGCGCATGCAGCCCCATAGAGCTGACGAATTATGTGTAAGGAAGCCTGGGCTTGCATTTGGTTTATGCTCTTCAGTCTCCTGCTGTGTGAGCTCCAGAGTGACTTTTAAGGGCTGCTTCATGAGAATTGTGTTGTCATGGCTGGAGTCAAGGTATGCAGCACTCATCTGTTTGAAGAAACAATGAGGGAGAAATCTCTAGCAGATGAAGCCCTTGAGAGAGTTCCTTTGACACTTCCTAGGCTTTTTAGAACTGAGAAATCAACCTTAATTGGAATTTAAAGACATGATATGGTAAGAATGACCAATGACACTTGATAGTTGAACCTGAATCAAATTTATGAACAAGTCATTTATAGAAAATATTTCAAAACAGGGCACTTCAATATGTTTAAATATTTTCTCTTAACTCCTCAGATCTAAAGATCATTATTCATAATTTATAAATAATAGTGCAATACCCACTAAAATTCATATGACAAAATGTGTTTTTCCATGAAGTTTCAAAAGCAAATGTATTTTTACATCTACATATATTCCTAGAGTAAATAAAATGTTGCAAAATGCCCTTTAGTTTAATTGCATGTATAAACATACAGATCAAAAGAGAAAAAAACTGAGTTTACTCATTATCTTTATCATGACAACTGCGGGCAAAAAAATTATACTGGTCTAAGGGTTGTCTTACTTTCTTGTTCCTTACTAGTTTCATTTTCCCCATCAAAACTAACTTTTAAACTATGAAAAAGTAACTTAGTAATAATAACTACAGTCTTTTTAAAAATCTACTTTTGTTTTAAACCACCTAGTCGATTTCTGACAGGTAGTATAAACAGAGAAAACTGTTTTGTAAACTCAGAAATAGCCACCCTAATAGAGTACAGTCATAATCTACAATTTATATCAGACTTCGTCTGACAAAACTCACTTTCAAAAGGCTTAAACAATCATTACAACCTCGATGAGATAGTGACAAAAAGGTAAATAAAAGCAGCAAAAAAAAAAATTTCCACTGTGGATTACTTCATAAATTCTGTCAGTCCACTATGTATTGTATGTTCTTCAGAGATTATGACTGATCCATGACATTTCTGAGACAGCCCATTGCAGTTGCAGTATTATGGCTTTAAATGTAATATCGGACATCACCATGAGAAAAGAATACCCCCAGGAGTTGAGGACAGAAGGTAATACAGTGGCTCTTTCAGTGGTGTGGGAGACATGGCAAACTGCTGCATAGCTGAACAGTTCCCCTTTGTTCTCTGTTCAGCTATGGATCCGATTTCTCTGAATTGGGCTTATTACAATAAATATAGATGCACAACATGATTATTTATGGGAAGAAAATAGACAAAAGAGGTTGAGTTGCTGGTACCTAAAACCTCATTTTCTGAGCTTCTCCCCTTGAGGCCCTTTTCATTTGTTGTACCATTGTATTCTCATTGTTGCTCAATGATACAAGTCTAAGCTGTTCATCAATTTACCCACTCCCCCAACCTCTTTCTCTCTCATGTGTGCTTCCTCTCTCTTCCCATGTTAATAGTTCCCCTGAAATCCTATCACTTTGCTAGAGGATTGATGTAAGTCTCCAGCAATTAACATAATTACAAGCCTGATTATCTTCTAATTGCATTATGAGTATTTGGTTATTCACTACACAAATTAGAGAAAATTAAAGAGGAGCAAGATCCTGTGGTGTGGGCGGTATGCTTTCTAAACTGTTATGATCATCTGAATGCTGTGAGATAACAAGAAGGTGAATACGTTTTATATTCCTATTGGTTTACAGTTCTTCTTGTCAATGTGCAATTTCTTTTTCTTCTTTCAACTATGTTTCATGGCACTGAAAGATGCAGTCCTACTTAATTTGTTTGGGTGAGTTTACTGACAACATACAGTAAACTACAGTAAATGCCATATTTTTCTGTATGGATTTGGCAGAGTAAATTTATAGAAATTCAAACAACAGGCACTCAGATTACAGGCTTCTCTACAACTGAGAAACATCAATAATTCAAATACATAATTAAGGGATACTCTTTGTGGTGACAAGGGAACATAAAAATAAAAACCATCAAGAATTGCACATTCTTGCCTGTCTCTTCTTTAGTTTTTGATGTTATTGCATTATCAGTTAAATAATCAGGGGCAAATTCAAACAGTGAGTAATTGCTAGAAGACAGTTTTAAGCCTGAATAGGACTTTGATGCGGCATAACTAATATATATAGCACAAAAGTCACTTTACAGTCAGCAAGGCCAGCAATGAAAAAGTGTGCTTGAAATGCAAAGAACGGAAATTCATGGATGGAAAAATTATTAAACTAAATATATTTAAAAATTACATTTTGAAAAGAAAATAATTGGAGTTTGACCAAAACATGGAGAGAAAAACTTATGACAGCGAAAGGGAGCAGACTTACAGAAAATATTGCCACTTTTGCTGTTGTTGGATTTGAAGATTGTGAATGCTGCTGGAAAAACAGCCATCTCATGCCTCATGGAGGACTAATCACTCTGTTATACACAAAAAAAACCCCAGCGAGGTAGGACGTGGGGAGGTCTGTTCAAAGCAAACCAGCTGAACTCCCCTGAGCAGTGCTTTGAGCATCATGTTCTGACTTCCACCCTAAGTAACTGCCAACTCTTGTGTTTTGGGATAACTTGGTACCTGTCTGGTTATGAGCTAAATCCTGCTAATGTTCATCATCTTACAGATGTGCTGTTAATAGAAATTAACTTGGCAATGCTCAAAACTGGTGTCCCTGAAAAAACTTATGGGATACAGCAGTGATCTAATGTCACTGAAACTTTGTCTTCTGTATCAAGGGACCTGTAGTTCCCTCTTGGTCCCAACATTCCCAGACAGTGCAAATGGCACCCAGACACAAGGAATAAATTGATGATATTTTATTTCAAAAGGGTCAGCACACAGCCTTTGGTCAGGAATTTTGCCTTCTGACCTGGGAACTGCATAGAATGGAATTCAAACATCTGACCTAAGGCTTTGTAGCCGTGAAGTGTTCACTATGAAAACACATTTCTATTCACATAACTTTCTTGAACTTACCTGGTGCATTCAACTGCATTCCCCTCTGGGTTTGGCTGGAGAATTAGGAGGTAATGAACATAACTTTCTCAACCAAGAACAATGTATACTGCAAAACTCGCTCCTATTTGCATGCAAAGGGGAAATTTTAGCTTTGATCTCTTCCCTGTATCTCCTTACATATCACCATGTGATTTGCTGTCCAGGCTATTCCCAAAGACCTTCCATCAAAAAAATCACTAATAACACTGCCTGTCTGCAAACATCTCCTATTGCTTAACCAGAAGTTGCAAAACTAGAAGCCTGCATCCCAAATAGGGCCACAATCCTGCAAGCAGGTCTCACTGTCTTATTTGATCTGTCTTATTAGAACTCCTCTATTCATACCTCTTTAGCATGGACAAGAAAAGAATGCCAGTTTTCCACATCCTTTAGGACATAAAAGTATCTCTTTGTAGAACTCCTAAAGTCCTTAACTCCTGGACTTTTACTGATGAAAGGAGCTGATCATTATTATAACATCAATCTAAGACAAATTTAAAGGCGGAAAGAGAACAATCTTAATTATCTATCACTCTACGACGGTCATAAAAAAAAAAAGTCGCAACAGAAGAATTTTCTTATAAACAAATGTATATATATTTTCATTTGATGCTGCCAAGTGAATACAGGAAACTCTGGGAACCAATCACCATGTGCTTCATCTGATCCATCCAGACAGAAAATAAAGAGAGAAACCACACACCATATGAATCCTTAACAGGATAATTTAAAAGTATTTCTCAAGTGGGTTTAAAATAGATTCAACATTATACTGAATTTTTTCAAGTACGTAAAATTTCATGTAACTTTTTAAAGATGTATAATATTAATAGCTGTAGACAGTGGGCCAAATTCAGCTTTAATGTAAAACACACTGAATTTAATGAAAAGCTTCATTGAATTTACTGGCAATTTGCCCAGTTGCCACAGAATTCAGTTTTGCACTGTCTTTCACTTTCCTCCCACTCCTTCTCAAAGCTGTCATATGTATGTAGTCTAGAAGTTTTCAGAAGTCCAGGACTGGTAGTGAAAGTGGATTTAATAGTCTAATATCAAAGGGCCCATGGAGAAAAGCCACCCTGCAATTTTGCCAGGGGAAGTAAATAACAGACCACCATTTTCACTGCTGCCTTTATAAAAGGCCATTTTTTTTAAATTCTACAAATACTTTGCTCTGAATGGCATCCCTGAAATTTAAACTGAAGCCTGTACTCCCAAGTGAAAGAATGAATTAGAAGGAAATAAATGAGGATTTTTTTTTTCTTTTGCACTAGCACTTGACAGTCCCACTTTTACAAGAAAGTCTGAGCATCTAATTATGGACAGAAGACACAAGCATTTCCTTTAAGAAATCCTGTGCAGTACACAAATAAAATTTCCACAACACAGTGACACTGAAACCCAAATAAATTGTCAATATGTGTTCTTCACATGTTATGCAAGCAATTTCTAGGAGGCAATACTCATGACAGGATAGTCTAGAGCCATTTCAGATTCTTTTAAAACAGAAAGTGGGACATTACTTAGGAGGCAGATGGTAATACCACACCACAGCTATCCTCAAATTTGAAATGTTATCTTCCTTTTTGATGTAAAACTCCTCCACCACAGTGAAAAGAAAACAAAATATTGTTTCCCTGCTTCATTACTTTAGTAAGAAGGATTGACGACATGCTTAGCTGGCAGAAAAAAATAATTTATTACACTGTCACCTTATTTGTTCACCTGCTGCAAGGTAAATAAAGTTAAGTCACTTTTTATTTATTTTGCTTTTGCAAGACACCCATACTGAAATAGCTGGCATTATCTATTATATACAACCACTCTATTATACTGATCACAGAAAATAAAAATAATGTGAGATTACCTATAACCAACTTCACTCTGAATAGTTAATACTTGGTGAATGCCTTCTTTTTTCATTCAACACTTTTCCAATTTATAATGTGTTTTGAAAAGAGCAGTAATTTAACTTATTTCATGTTCAAAATGTGCCAAGAAAGTAAATGGTCCACATGTAGCAGTTTCCAGTGTCTGGTTTTTATCTGCTGTCACAGATCTATTAGCATTAATTAGTAAAATCTCATTGTCATAACACTACAAAAAAAAAAAAGAAATTAACCTATAAATATATTTGAAAATGCAGTCAAGAGCCGATTCCCATGTTAATTTCTCAGAGAAATTTCCCACTAGGGCGTGGCTGAAAGCAGAGAAAGTGAGTTGGGATTGTACAGAGATTACTATGCATTAGCGTAAGTGTATCTTTTCTCGTGAAGTGTAGAATGGTATAAGCTCCACACTCAAAATGAGAGTATAAATTTGACTCAACAAAGCAGCCTGGTTGCAGGAGCTTGCTTCACTCTCTCATTTCATAGCACAAACAAAATGCTTTTTTATCCTGCCTTTGCAAATAGAGTCAAACATTCTAAATAAAGGAAAATGTTCTATCAAGGGGAGGAGTGAAGAAATTACGTTTCAGGACATTGCCTGACAGTGAAATCTAGGCAGGATAAGAAGGTAATATGGCGAACACATACAAGGCCACAGAAGTGAATATAGTGGCTTCATTTTTTTTCTCTTTCATGCTGTCTTCAGACCATGCAGCCCTGAACTCTTCATTGTCACTTTGGTGGATTAGCAATTGTCTCCAATATTTGCCTGCCTGCTGCAGGGGTCGACATCCCAGAGCTGGCATAGTGGGGTGTGCTTTTCCAGAAGTCTGTAGAAAGAACTGAATTCATACTCTTCTTAGCCATAACAAGAAGTTGCCACTGTCTCCACAGATTACAAACTCGGGCAACATTTCTCCCTCTGCAATGCAAATTCTCATATGCACTGCTACTTCCTCTACGGTAAATAACAAGGTCGCTTACTGTTGCAGTGTTTACTTACTGAAATACTGCTATTTCAAGAATGCATGAATATCTTTCAAATTTCCTTTCTTCAGCTTTCAAATCCTTGTTACTTTCAAATTTGTCAGAACTCTGATTTTGGCAATATGCAAAAGTTTTCTGAGAACGTGAACATAATTTCCTCCCTTTGAGTTCCCCTGTTGCTATGCTAGAACAAGTCCGAAGCTCCACCTTTCAAATGGTCACTTACATATTTAAAATGATGGGAGCGCATTTGCTAAGGGAAACTGAAGCTACCACCAAGAGGGAGGGCATTCACCTAAGTGGAAAATTCAGGTTCAAGCCTCTTATGTAAAAAAGACAGAAGAACAAGCTGACCTTTGTTCCCTCTTGATTCATAGGCATTAATTGGCTGGTTGTCTACATTAGGTTTTATTCAGGATTAACCAGAAAATCCTTTTTGAAACTCAAGTTTTGCTGAAATTGGCATATTTCTCGTAAAAGAAAAAAAAGCCTTCTCATTTCAGCTAGCCAACATTTTCACTGAGAGTTTCTGACATAGTTCTCATGGTAAAGAGGTATTTTTAAATTTTTATTATGATTCAGTAGTGCTATATTTATGTACAGTACATTACATTCTGTGTTTACTTAATCTCAGAAGATATAACAGTAATATATGGAACAGTTATGCACAGTGGGAAGACTTTATGTATACATTTGATATATTAACCTGCTATTGTTGTATGGTTATGGAACAGCAGTGTAAAAATATAAAATACTATAGCACTTGATCTTTGATGACATTATTATGCTAATAGAGCACTTTTTTGACTTCTGAAGAGATTTTTCCTTTCCACTGTAAAAAAATCACCACCTCTCATTATTTATTCAACACAGCTCTATACACACTTGCCAATAGCAGATTCTTCATCCTTCACAAAATTCTGGGGCCACAAAGGCAAGATATGTTCTGAGGTAGACTTGACATCATACTTGACCATATTTATGCATGCACTGTGAAGAAAGATGAGCATCCTTAGCTTCTACCAGCCATGATTGAATGCTGGCTTTGCCATATTTTGCAGCTCTGAATCAGCAGCCATGACTTTGGTCTCCTCTTTCAAGCTAAACCAAAAATGTGGAAAGTTGTCTCCAATGTTTCTGTTGGATAAGTATATAAACTTGCTTTCAATATTTTTTAAGAAATGCTGGATTTTATTGTACTATAGTTCTGGACTTGCTGAGCTCCTTTGGGCTAATAGTAAAGGGCAAAAATTGGCAAATTAGAGAGCTACTCAAAAATAGTTTGGCAGGAGGTCCTTGCACAGGACACTAGGGACTTAAAGCAAGAATTTGATGTTTTCCTCACACACATAATGTCTTTTTTTTTTTTTGTCAGCAGCTGAAAATCTGGCTAGCTGTCTCCAGAGCAGTCTCTTGGAGCATATTTACAGAAACCACCAATGAGCTAATAACAGCTGGGAAATAATATCCTGGCACCCACATTTTATCTCAGGACTGCAGCAGGTGGCAGTCACTGTTTTGCCATAATTTTCTTCTATTTTCTAGAAAGGGTTTCTCCAGCAATCTGTGCAGAATTCAACTTGAGCATCAGTAGTTCTGAGCTGCAATTCATTTTTCTCCGTTCACTGCTATTACCAAGAAATTTCCTATAGACTCAAAAATGAGTCTTGCATTAATGTTTATTCTAAACCACTTCAGGCATCTTATTTGTCCACATTTTCCTCATCTTCAGCATCTAGTAGAAATGCAAGAGATAGCCTGGGCAAAGAACTAAGAACACCTCTAAAATTTTTCTCTAAATTTTAGTTACTTTAACATAAAGGATGGCTACAACCTTTTTTCATAAGTTCAATTTTTCTGCCTTCGTTTGTTTTCATGCTGCTTACAGCCTCTTTTTTGGGTACTTTTGTTGATTTTTGTCACCTTAGTTGAGGATGTTTAGAGCTGCTGAAACCCTGCAGGAAAGGCTTATGTAACTGTGGTTGACTTTTTACAGCTTGGTGCAGAAAGCATTAATAGTTCTCATTTGTGAGATTCTGTTTTTCCCTTCGACCACTTCAGTGGACAAACTTTCTTGCTGTGACACACCTGATAGATGTTGCAAAAGATTAGATAAGGCTCATGGAGGTTAGGGCTACCAGAAGCAATTGCTGAGTGTACCTGGGCATATCAAATGAAAGACCATGCTGTACTCGCATGGTTTGCTGGAATCTACTTCTACCCTGCATGGGTTATTTTCAGAGACAAGGGGAAGTGTGTTCCAGTACATAAATTCTTAAAAACTATATTTAATATCCAGAAATTTATTTTCTGCATTTTAAAATTAGCCAGCAAACTTTCTGTCTTACTAACTAGGCCAGTACTTTTCTAAACGGCATCAGCTCGCTTCACTTTCGAATTTACTTATGTGGAATTACCTAGTTCAACTGCTCCAGTACTTTAGGTCCCTGTTCACTGTATTTTCTTTTAAGTTATTTTGATAAATGGACATACTGACATTTCCTAACCACAGTAGATGATTTTACAGAACATCTTGGAGGTACAGACCAACAATTTTCACATATGGTACAGTTCAAGTGAAAAACAGTGCATATAATTCATTTATTCTTTGGAGAACACAACTTAGTGGAATTCTGGGTTACAAAAATACAATGCTATATGGAAAAACAAGTCACTAGCCCAACTTATACCTACCCCACTGTGGTAAATTACATCTTTCCAACAAGAACAAAAACCTAATGGATTTAGGATTACTGACTAAAGCCAGTGATAATGACTTCCATGTATTTATTTTTTTCCCTCTAAATCTCAAGACAATTTTAAAACTGTATTGATGCCATCTTCTAGGTACTGTAGTCCTAAAAGAAACTCTAATAATATAATTGAAAAAGTAAACAAATGAATAGAAATGTGAAATGTGCCCTCCACCATCATACACTCATTTTTATGCCTTTCTTCCCGCCTTAAGTCAATTTTTCATCACACTGACTAAACTCACTTGAGTCCATATTTCACTTAGATGCCTTTAGAGCATCTCTCTCTTTTCTCCTCTCCCACAAAATTTGCTTCGTCACTATAATGTTTGTCACAGGTTTGTTTTTTTTTTAAATCTACTATTTTGCCTCATTTACCATAGTTATATGCCTGGAAAGAATAGTACTAATATTTTAATAATTATTAATAAGTTAAAATAAACATAATAAATTAAAATAAATATAAATAAATTAAAATATAGTATTATTACACTATAATTCCTGATAATCCACTTTAACTTGTCTGACAAAGAACTGCTGTAATAAAAGTGACTAGGAATGAGGCTTTATGACATGGCATAGTCACTAATTTGCCTAGCAGAAATGGCTTTGGAGGGTATCTGTGTCATTCCCATTTCATTTGAGATAACCATGATGATTTTGTTAACACAAGACCTTAGGCTCCTTAAATGGCTACTGGTCCATTACACTTGGAAGCACTTCCTAAATAGGCTATGAAATCATATATCCACATTTTTACAAAGACACTAATGGGGAGAAAACAATGACAGCTGAACTTAACGCTACTCAACATTTAAATTTAGCTGAGGAAATTCCATCCTAAATTCAGAAATTATCTTCTTAAAGATAAACACTGAAAAATATTGAAGATGCGTATTACACATGAAGTATTTTATTATTAATCTTGTCTGACATCTAGTAAACACTTCAGAAAAGCTCTTTTGGCCTTTACTTCATTGATTTTAATGGAAACCAGAGACCTATTCTATAAAGTACATATAGAAGGCCATACACCACAATGGAAGTAATTTGGCATATATCCAGAAGTCTTGAAAGGAGAGGCACTTAGAAGTGTGAATGTGAATTGCTTTGCAATCTGCAGTGTGGTAATATAGCTGTCAACCATATTTCATGTTGTGCAGGACTATGGATAGAAAGCATCTCTGAAAGACAAGATTTTTAACTAGCAGAGACTCAATGACTGATATCCAAATACTTTTTTTTCTACTGAGGTCTAAAAAGCCCTGTGAAGAAGTGCAGTAAAGAAGATTACCTTTCAGAGAATGCAAGAAACTTACGTAAACTGCAGTTGAAATATCAAAAATCATTCTATAGAGTGTGCATACAATATTAAAGAAAAATATCAATATACTTGCATACAGCCAGAAATGTGAAAGCTGGTGGTTTTGGAATGGAGGGTCTGTGACTCCCTAAAAGGTTTCAATTCCTTCTTAGTTTGCACCCTTGAGTTTTACTTTGGGTTATGGGGTGAAAAAAATTATACTCAAAACAATACCTATCAAGCTACCAAGATACTCCTTTCTTCAAGATTAAATCATTAAAAACCACGAAGTCTTGGCAGCATTTCTACCTGAAATTATTGGTTCTATAATATTGTCTGGCTATTTAGCTTCACCAAAAAGTTTACAAATTTTGGCATATCTTATCTGAGTTCTAGTTTTGTAGCAGATCATGAACACATGAAAATCTCTACTCGCTTCTGCTTTCATTATGAAAGTTTCCCCACTATTTATACATGGCCAAATCAGACAGTAGTGCTGAATTAACATTACAGTAATCTGTAATGTGTTAATTAATCTGTAATGCACCTACATTCATCTAAAAAAAAGACAAATTTTACTTCTGTGGCAAAGTAATATGATATATGTTAAAACCTTTATTTTCTTGCACAACTGTTTATCTCACTTTCAACTATTCCTTGATGTGTTATGTGTTTGAGCAAGCCATCAGATTTCTCTATGGTGCAGTTTCTTCCTATTCTGTAATATCAGGATAGCATTTACTTACCTCTGTAAAGATGATTAGACAACTTAGGACAAATTATTTAAATACAATTATTACTTTTATGTTCTAACCATGGTATAAGCCATGTACAAGAAAAAGGGCCATCACTGAACAGGCATTTTAAAATGAAAGAGGTTTTAAGTATTCAGGTTATGAAATGAGGGTAGGGTTTGAATTATATACCCAGTAATATTGCATTGAATTCAATATTGCTGCATAGATGGAATTAATCATTCAAAAGCCTCTTCACCTCTAGAAACCTTAGAATTTAATAACCAGTTCAAATTAGTCCAATTCAGGATGTAATCCAAATAACTTTCCTCAAGAAACAATAAAGAAAATACTTCTGTATGTTTGGTGTCCTGTAGCTTGTACCACACACTCATGTTCCATTTTATATCTCCCTGCTTTTCAGAAATCAATTATAATTTAAAAAAAAAAAGTTTCAAATTGTTAAGAAGGAAACCAATGCATTTGATAGTGGATAAAGCCAGGGTCAGTGTCTGATTTGCTGGCACTTTCCCAGGCACGAGACATGTTTTCCCCTGGGGTCATTGGGTCCAGGCAAGCTGCATTCTTTCTGCCAGGCATTTTGTAATGTGCAATGAACAGTGTCATTTATTTTCATTTCCTCATACTTAATTGCATGCTTCTTGCTTCCAATATTAAGTCAGAAGGCAGGTGGTAGAAGCAGTAAACTAGACTACTCCTAGCTGTCGGAGTTACGGACCATGCTACTCTCCTTTCGAAACAACCCGATTGTTCACCATTCAGCAGAAACTGCTGAACTGGAAAAACACTTGCTTCCATTGCACATTCAATAGAGATTTTTTCTTTTATTCTGAAAAAAAATGAAAGCCAAAAAATGCTTATCAAACCCAGGTTACTTAAATTTATCAACAATTTATCACAGTAGTCGGATGAAATATGTAAATTTACTGTATTTTGTAAATGTACCAAAAATAATTTTTAAGGTGTAGATGGATGCCTGCTTTAGCCAAGTAGCACATCAGTAATGATATTTCTTGAACTAAGCAATTCAGTAGCGAGCTAGTTAAAAATTTAATGACCACGCCAGAATATAGAAATAAGACATTTATTAGGAATGCAAAATTTATGGTTATGTTATTTGGAATTAAATTATTTCGTTCATTGCAGAAGGTAGCATTTATTTAACTTTCACCTCCCACAATTAACAAAATAAAGTTTTATCAAGAACTTTTTCAAGTAATAACTTTTGCCACAGAATTGTGTTATTGTTGAAATATAATGCTGAAAAAGATACTGAAATAACTCCATATTTCTGTTAAAAAGAACAAAGGGGAAACTAGAATAACAATATATTCATGATGCTTTAAAATTATATTATTTTTATTCATCTATATATATATTTTATTTATTTATTTCCGTATTTATATTTATTATATTCATAATCCTTTTTAAAGTTATTACTACAGTGATTTCTACACTAGTGTTTTTATAAGAAAGGAGGTGGCAGCTATTCCTTCTGAAATTATCTAATAATATTTAGTCATAAATACAGGATTTCTACAAATATTTCCTTATTTGCATAATACAAGTGTTAGTAATATAACCAGCAAAAATTCATTATATCAGAACATGCTCTCCATTTTAGTTTGTAACTTTTCTATGTACATGTCTTTCTACGCTAGTTAATAACTCTACTAGTATACAATTTCCTGTTTATCATAACCAGTGGTGAAGGATCAAGAAAACTTGAGGTGGGGTGACCAATTTGGAGTTGACCACCACTTTCCATATCCAGTTGGAAGAATTCAGGGTGATCCAATTTTTGCCCCTTTCATAGGCACCTGAAATTAGGTGAGATGCATCAGACCTTACAGACTAAAAGTAAGTTCTTTTGGATGTATCTTCAAGAAATGGAAGACCTTTTCCCCCATCACTCTGACCGATGTTTTTTGCTTCACCTGCCAGCCCCTCTTTTGTGATCTGTACTTTAAGACAAATTAAAGACATACCCTGAAGAAAAAAAATAAAGTGGAATGCAAATTGAATGCAAGGAAAGCTTTTAAATTCTGAAGAATAAATGGTTTATGATGTTCCTCTGCCCTCAGGATTCTCTATTGCCAAGTCCTTGGTAACAGTACTTTTTAATAATTCTGCATTACCAATGTCCACTCATGTAATGAAGAATGAGCATAAGGAGCAATTTCAGTCTTTCCCTACTCCATTAATACACTATATAATAACTTTTTAAATATAAAAGCATTCCTTTTTTTGTGGGGGAGGGGGTTGAAGGAAGAGGGGAGGAGAGGGGGCACGACAATCTACTACTTTATAGAATTCCTGTCATCCAACTTAGCTAGCAAAATTTCTTAAAAAGTCCTGGCGAGACATAGGCACATGACAGAAAGGACCTAGGAAAGTCAGCGCACTCAGGAGAAACTGGAAATATCAAAGGGAAGGGACTATTAAAAGTATTTTTTTTATACAGGTATATTACATTTATCATGCATAGGGGAACAGACCTCCAGCCACCAAAGAGTCATATTATAAGCACTGTTTTCATAATCCAAAGGGGAATGAGTCTTTCCTCACACCTCACAAAGTCTTTCCTCCCAAAGACAGCCAGATGCAGAAGTATTTTCCAGCTCTTGTCCTGCCAAAAATTTCATTAGGAGAGACAGAGAAAGTAAGATGGTAGCAAGGTGAGTGATGTGAATTACAGCCTGCAGCAGGACAGACCCAGAATCCATCACGTGATCAAAAAATAAAATAGTAAACTTTTCAAAATTAAATGCCTTATACCCACAAGACAACTAAGTCTCCCTTTCTGTAAGAGAAGGCCCTAAACACTAATCCCTTAGCAGTCCCTTATTCCTGCATAGTCAGGAAACCATTAGTTGGGAGACTTTCTGAAGTAGGAATGCTGGAGGACAAAATTTCCACACATATAATTGATAGACCACTAACAGCTACTAGTTAAGTTATATAGGTTAGTTGGGGAAAAGAATGCTGACTTTGAGAATTACAGTAGGGCTTGAATGTAAAAGACCATGCTGCTCTACATGGTTAATGCATGGTTAATGTATTTGCTAGCCAAAAAAGACATGTCTCTGTACTGCAGACATTGATAACTCAGGATTAAAATGCTCCTGGCCTTATCCTGCAGCTGATCTGGAGTATTTTGAAATTAGGCAAGATAAGTACTCACAGTGCAAAGCATACAAATCTGTCTGTGGAGTCCAGCCTGACATATTTTTGGAAATTAAGGGTCTTTCCCAAAGGACTGCACTGTGTGTATCTTTAAAGTCAATCAAAAGTGTTGATTTTAGCAGACTCGAGAGCAAAGTCCTCACTGAAAAAATCATACCATTTAGAAAATTATGATCCTCCAAAGATATATTTATTGGATTTCATCCAAGAAGACTGCTGAACATAATTATAGCACTAGCAGTGACAGGTTGGCCCGCCTGCAACACAGAGTGCTTTGGGCTAATAGAACCAAACCATAAAAAAAAAAAAAAAAAAAAAAAAAAAAAAAAAAAAAAAAATCAGAAGTGCAAAATCCACTTCCTTATACCTTTGTGGGCTCCACTCCATTTTTTGGCTGCCATTTTGATACTGCATTTGGAAGTATACAGAAGTGTTTGAGGGCTGACTGCAACTAAAAGTATCTCAAACTTTAAAAGAGACATCTAGTGTTTAGATTAATATTAAATACATTACCTGTTGCCATTTAAAGAACATTCAGTGTGCAATCTTGCAGATCACTCATTCACAGGTCATGTCTATCTACCTACAAACTTCCAAACTGCAGTGTTGGTGTTTGTCTATCCAGATGAATACTCCAAAAAATACCACTTACCCTTTGACATGATAAATGACTCTGTGGGGATTTTATTGCTGAGATGCAAAACTCTGGAGAGTCATGCAATCCTGCAATCTAATTAGTCTTTTAGATGGTGAAATATCATTCAGGGGAGAGATACTTTCCAAATAATACTATCAGGATTGTCTTTTCCCTACCTCTTCCCTAAATCGTCTCCATAGACATAGACATGCACAAATACACTGCCATATACTATCCAAATAACTGTCCTGGATCAGATCATTTCTGCTTAGACAGACCATTGCTTTTTGCTGAATTTCATTTAGAAAGACTTCTTGAGTTGTAGACAGAATCTTTACAGAGTGCACATTGACGAGTATATGTAGAAAATGAAGAGAAAAATATTTGTAAATTCTGTTATTCTCTATACTCCATTTCAATTTATTTTTTTTATGAAGTAATTTAAAACAGTGGAGAATCTAGTTTGAACCTTTATCTTTATTTTAGTTTTCTCATGTCAAATTATAAAAGGCAGATCCAAACTCTTTGGTTACTGCAATTTAATTTACCTCCAAAGATGCATTTTTTTCCTACTTTTTTGCTGTATAGTTGTTCTCAGTTGAAATTGCTCAGTCATAATAAAAACACACTTAGTGCATTCCAAATGCTTGCACAAGTATGCATTTGGGGAATAGTTTCCTTTTATTTAAAGTTATCTGCAAGGAAAAAATATTGGTAAAGTATACCTTTCTTGAGAGAGTTTTCAGAAAAAGTTAAGCAGAGTTTTAAAAAATACATTTCAGGTGACTATTCTATTGAGCTCTAATTTGAGTAACTTTAGTGTAATGCTGATGTTGAATTTTGCTATCATTTCTGCTCAGGATTTTCCCCTCCTCTCTTATGGAAGCTTACAAGAGTACCATGCAGTTTCACGAGGGCTGGATATGTTAACTCATCCTTAAATTTCTTACCCTCGCTCCTAGCAAATGGATTGCAAATTAGATAAAGTAACTACTTTTTTCATACTGTGATACAAAACACATTTCAAGCCATTCACTCATTAGGAAAGAGTATGACTTTCTTGAGATGCATTATCAGAGCCAAATATTTCATAAACTGCAAAATGACATGTTTATTCTGTTTGAGGTACTTAATTCTTAAATTTGCTCATTCATTCATCCTAACAGGAAAACTAGGTTATTGAAAACTCAGTCAGAAGAAACAAATGAAAAATAATTACACTGTAGCAAAGGCCCAAAATTCTTAAACCTTGATGAACCTTCCAAAAAAGTTACCATGAATTTCTGAATTTTTTTTTCTTTATTCCCCCTAAACCCTTTCTTCAGTATTGCAAGTTCATTTGCTGAATGGAAGCAACCACTTATTCTTTTTCAACACCTTTGCAGCTAAATTATACTGAGGGCAAGTATACTTATTAAAACACATATATTGAACAGAATTTGGACGAAGAATTTTTCTGTAATGTTTAAAGTTACATAACTACAAAAGATAATGTTAGCAAAGGAAACATACACTTGGCTAATTAGTGCATGCAAATTAAAAGTACGTAACTGTTTTTATATTCCCATTTAGGTCCCTATTCATAAAAGCACTTAATATCCTGCTTTTTAATGTGTTTACTGTACTCCTTTAGGCATATGACCATCCAAATATTTAAGGATGCACTTAGGCATGTGTTTAAGAGGTCTGCTCAAACCAGATGTTAGTCTAGAAATGCATGCAAAGGAGAGCACTCACCTCCCTGGGACCGAAGAATCTATTAAAAATGTTTCTGAATCAAAAAGAAACAGAGCAAAACAGTAAATGTTCATCCCAACTGAAAGGAAAAGCAGGACATGCTCTCAAAGGCTGACAAAACCTGCTGTTTCTATCACAGAGTCCAAAGAAGCAAATCAAAGTAAGGAGTAAATACAGAAATTCACAGCACTTGCTGCAAAATCCTCTTCAGAGTTTCTTGAAATCAGTGATTAAGATCTTCCTAGGTGAGGAGAATAGAAAAGGCTGTCATTACACTAGCTGGTATCACAACTAACCTCTACATAATTAAAGCTTTTTTTCATATTCACTTTGTTACTTAGAAGATTGTCTGCTTAGTAAACTCATAATGCAGCATAGACTGTTTATTCATAGTTTTGCTTTTTTCACTACCACAACACCATAGCAACCTAATCACCAAATATTTATTTTCTTTCTCAAACACTGCTAGTTATTTTATGGAAAAATTCATGCAAATTGGGCAATACATTGACTCATTCTCTTTGTCTCTCTTATAGGTATCTGTTAGGCATCTATCACCGCGGTGCCTAAATGCTGTAAATGCTACCTGCTGTAGTATTTGCCAGCTTTCTTGCATCATTTTTGTCCACTTTTATATAGCCTTTTTCTACAAAATCTAGGGAAGTATCAGCTAGGACAGAACAGTCATGGTTTAAATGCAGAGAGATGCTTTCTGTAGTAATAAATAGAAATCAGTAGTAAAACTAATCATCCTTACTGTTTCCTTCAGTCTTCATTTACTCTGAAAATACAGTCACTACTAGTAGAAGGGGCTCTTTTGATGAAGGCTTCTCTGATTTCAAGAATCCTGGACTCTAAAAATCACTTGCATTCCACCTCCAAACCAGCTCTTATAACCCACAGCTGCCCACAACACACTGCACTGTCCTAACAATTTTTTGTAGTACATAATTCAACTTATTTCCCTCCATAGAACTCATTCAGAGTGCATCATCCTCTAAAACATACTGCAATCATTTTAGCTCCAGACCAATGTCTTCCAACTAACAAGTTGTGTTATTTTGAGAACCAGCCTGTGTAAACAACCCTGCAGAGCTTCCATGCTACTACAAAACAGATGAGGAATGAGAAACAGTGACAATTGTAAAGATACACCTTCTGCTGATGGTAAAAGTTAAGACCTTTTTATCCCCTCCTCTTCTTTTAATAGCAGTCAAATGGAGAGCACAGGAAACTGCAAATAAACTTTATATTTGAAAAAAACTAACACAGGCCAAAACATTGTGATGGTGTATTTGGCTCAACTTAAAATAGAATGATTTTTCTCCTGAAATATTAAATGGAAAAAGTAGAACAAGAAAGAAGTGAAATGGAAAATTGCTAAAGCTGAAGAACATTACACAGTGAAAAAAAAAAAAAGCATTTTTACTAACAGCTCTGAGACTACATGAGAAAGAGAGAAAGGATGTGGAGGAGGGGGAGAGGGAGGGAGAGGTAAGACAAGGGGACATGAGGCAGACGGAAAACAAAATAGAAATAATTGTTATGGAAAGACTAAAGAAATTAAGAGAGAGTATAAAATCAACAGAGGCACATTCAAAACTTTAAATATTCTGCAGAGTAGGTTTTCCATAAAAAACTTAAATGTTATTGGACTGCTCAGCATTTATAAAACTGGATTCTTTGTAGTTCATCTTGCCACGGGCCATACTGCTTCCATTTCTCTCACCTACAGCATTTTTTACTCTGGAGTTTGTCTTACTCTCTGCAATTCTACATCATAGTTAAGATATAATTCTTAGCCAGTCTTTCAATTTGAAACCTTTTTTTTTAAACTATTGATTAGATAGGATTATTATTGGAAGGCAAGTGCCTTCAAACAGAAAAATATCTCACTTTTTAGCTGTTCTTAAGGATGGCAACAAAGTTTGACAGCTGACATTTGGGGAAGCAAAAAGAGCTTGAAACACTACATTAATATAGCATATCTTTTCTTTCTTAATGCAACATATACAGGGACATTGTAAAAATAAAATACTCTCCTCTAAATTTAATATTCAGATTCCTCATTGATCATGATGCTTTATCACCAATGAAATGTACTGTATTTTTAGCACATCCAAACTCATATGAAAGTGATGATTTATATATATATAGAGCACCTTACATCTTCAAAGAGTTTGTAAATAGCAACACATTCATTTTCATCCTATTTCGCTAAAGCAAAATGTAAGACTTGGCACCAGAAATATGTAAAACAAGAAAATTTAGATTTTTTAAAGTACAACTGATATTAGAGAGATCTAAAATTTCCACTGATATATGAGAAACTTTGCCCAGATAAAAACTAGGTCTCTGTGAATTTCCACTCTGTGGAGGTGGGCACAGGCATGAAAGCTCTTCCTTTGCAGAAAATAAATGAACATCACCATTTCTTTTCAGTATTACAAAATTTTTTGTTGACTGAATGTTCACAACCTCTGCCTCCCAAGGCATCAAATAATCTCATTGATCAGATATAAATGAATCAGTCAAACCTGTTCAGCTCGTAACTGACCCTTTTTCTACATTCTAGAAATGAGTGGTTGTATTTCTGTATAGCCAGTGGCTATACATATAGTCATATAGCTAAGACATAGCTTAAAATCCCACCACATTTTATGGGTGTATATGACTACATATGCTGTATTTCAATACATGTTTGAAATTACTTAATTTGACGTATTTGCTTGCAGCTGGCCTACTGAATTTCAAGATTGCTAGCACAGTCAGTTGCTATGAGAGTTCAACCCTTTTGTACAAATGCCTGATAACACTGTGACTGCTGTTAAATTCCTGGACAGATTAAATGAAGCTCACCTCCCTCTAGATCTGAAACCTCTTCAAGCTGCTTTTTAAAGCCTCATAACAAGTGTTTTGTCCTTACATTACTGTTCCACTTTTTCTTCCCTGTCTTAAAGGAATTTTCATTCTTCTAGTTCTCATGGGAAATTGTGTTAAAATTCAGGAACCTGACCTTAGGTTGCATTGAATATTCCCATTGACTTCAGGCCATAAAAAAGGAAAACTGTGAAAAAGAGTTATATTCTGTCAGGAAGAATATGGCTCCAAATGCTGGAATCATCCTGACAGCTCTATTTCAGAAGTTAGCCAAGGAGAAAAAAGGGGCCAGACATCTTTAAAATTACACATACCTCACACACATGTATACACATACAAAGCATAAAGGAGAATAGAAAAGAAAACCTGGAAAGAAACCCTGCCAATTTATCAAGTGGCAGATGAATTATTCCCAAGACTTTCATAGAAGCAGCAGCCACCCCATTTTAAGGTGAAATTTTATTTCAATCTCAGCTGCAGCATAATCTCAGATCCATCCATCCATCCATCCATCCATCCATCCATCCATCCATCCATCCATCCATCCACGTTTCCCACAATGCTCTCTCCTTTCCCCTCATAGTCTCCCTGCTCCCTTCCCAACTCACATGCAGAGTAACTTTGAGGTATCACTTCCTCTCCAGTACCACAGGTTTCATGGGTCTGTCTAGGTAGGAATTACAGGAAGAAGGATTGGATTGACTAAAAAAAGAAAAAAAAAAAGCAGATTAGTAACAAATTTATTTCAATGAATTTTCACCCCAGTTGAAGTTTATGAATTGTGCATACCTTTTTGATTTTTTTTTTTTTTTTGGTGTGTTTCAGAGTATTTTCAACATTCTCCCCACCAAAGAACATTCTAGAAAAAACTAGTGGAGTTACATGGAAAAAAATTGGAAAACTGAATCTATGTAAGGTGTCTAGCTCTTACTATTGTTTCCACTCAATATCTACTATGTATTTTTTCTGCATGATGGCTCTGCTTTAAGATCTCTGGAAATTACACTACACAGGAAGTCCTTGGGAAAAAAAAACAAGCATTGGAATTTTCCAGTGTTTGGTCTTCCCTAATACCAAATACCAGAAGCATATTTCACCTCTGAGTTTAGCAAGCAGACTCTTAGGTGCTGTTGCATTATTAGCTTAAGCTACCTTATGTATGGAATGTGCCAAGAGGCAAGCCCACTCACCACCTTCCTCCCCCTCCTCATCTCAGATCTCAGATCTCAGACCTAGGTAAATATTCCTCTTGCTTCATCATCAATTCTCATGCTGCCTCAGAGTCAGCCAAATCCAAAATACCAAAATGACCCACCTGAGATCTGAGCCACACACTACTTTTCATATGGTTCCTGACACAGCTGACCTTGAAGCCTTGAAGCTCATTCTCCCTAGGGAGACAGCAGAATATGCAGCTGGAGCAGGAAGGAAAAGAGAGCTGTACCACCATCTTCAGCAGTAGTATGGATTTAAATTTGCTGAAGATTACTGCAAAACCACGTCTTCTTTATGCTAGAAACAACTCCCAAAAGAACTAAACTGTACAAAAGAAAAAAGCAGACCTTGACCCTTGATTTTAGTGTTTAAGGAGGACAAGAAAATACAGAGATTCTCCTGAATCAGAAATGCCAGATGGCAGAGAGTCATATTTGAGTATGTTTCCAAAGCAGAACTAGTAATAACACCCTACACCTGGATGCTGTGCCTGCACTAACTCCTGACTTACAAGCAGTGCTAGTAATTATGGGAGGCTATCCCTAAAGCTGTGTGTGAAAACATGTACCTCAACAAATTTCTTTCCAATAGGTGAAGGGAGAAATTGTCTGTCCTTTTTGGGTCAGCATGGAGAACACTTTGAGAAGCTGCTGGAAGATACACAATAATACACATGGGCTGCAGTCCCAGCTTTCAGCAGCAATGATCCCATGAGACTGATTGTATTAACACTGCTGGTTTATACCTTTTGATGACCAGTCAGCTCAAGTTTACTGCACTCCAATGTCTGAGTTGGAATATTAGGAAACTGCATCCATTAAAAATCTGAATAACCACTGCAGCACATTCAAATATAAGAAATGCCTTTACAGCACCTAAGACAGGCAAAAGACTAGGGAAGCAGGGCAAACACAAGCCTGGTCCAGCCTGATATTGTCACCTTGAATTGTGCCAGTGGGCTGGTTTGCTTCTGGGGCAGGAGGAAAGCAGTTAACTTCCCTTGTGCCATTCAACACCACAAGAATACCCTAGTTTGATGCAGAACTACCCAGAGAACCTGAAATGCTGCAGAAATACTTCAATTTTTAATAGCTGACAACAGCAACTCTAAGTATTCCATTTATATTTCTGCTATGATACTTCAGATGATCTTATCCTGGAACACTTGTGTCTGGTGACTAATTACATAAGAATTGTTCATTTTTGTCCTCACTACCCCAGAAGTATGTTCACAAAGTTAGTCCTTTATCTGTGACACACTTCTGAAAAACAAAAAGGCAGAGAAGCCTGGGAATTTGATTAGTTTCTTCCGAGATATTTAATTGCTATTACAGCCAGAAATATGTAGTACACTATAATATAATTCTTTTTGAGGGTAAAACTTGGGTTAAATACTAGCACAAATTCCACATGATAGCAAAGTAATCTCAGGAGTTTTAAAAAAACAGAACATGGCAAGCTAGACTTCCACTGGTTATTTGTGGTTCGCTTCATAAAATTTGGGCACAGAATCAAACTTTAACATTCTACATAGAAAACCAGAATCTTTCTGAAAGATCTTTTACAAATCAGCAAGACTGGAAACAATTTGATAGAAGACTTACTGTGCATACTCTTTCAGCCGTTTCACTAGAAACTTATTTTAGTGTTCTCTGAGGTAGAGATAAACCACAGCTAAGAGACAGTTATTAAATCTTCTTTATACATTCTGTATGAAGTGTATTAAACTACAAAAATACTATATTCAAATAAGGTTGAGGGCCTGAGTTAAACCCACATAGACATGAAAATTCAAAAATATTGTGTCTTCCTACCCTTTACTCTCTTCAGTGTGGCTAGGCATTGTAGCAAAAATGACTTGTGCTTAGATTCCTCAAACCTCTTTTTTCATTGGAGAGGTTTAGGGAATTTTTCCATAAAGGTAGCTTCTCTATTTTAAGTTTATTTCAGTTTGCATCCTCTTTTGTGGGTTGAATTCTGCCCTGGACAGTCTGGGGTGGTTTTTTTACTTGTTTTGATTTTTGTTTTAGAAATTTCATTTTTTAAATGATTATAAACACAGAAGTGAGAAAAATGAAGCAAAAGTATGTATGTATTTCTTAGTCTTGGCAACCAGATATTCCTATTTTATTTTTTAACACATACCTTACAAATCACACTCACGAGAGACAGGCAGGCAGATGTAGGACATGCATGACTCTCATCAAGTGCAAGCACATGCTTCAGCTCTCTCCCTTCCCCCCATGCAGTTCCACTTATACATATGTAAATACCTATATTTCTCCAGTGAACTAAATAGAAACCTTGCAGTTGACACTTCAAGACTTTGTACCACAAAGTGCCTTGGGGCTTTCTTCCATGATGGACTTTTTCCCTTTTTCCTGAATACAACAACGACCAGTGGAGGTCACACTTTATTCAAAAGAAAGTAATATGCTTGCAGATCCTCCTTCCAGGGGGCTGTCAGCCTTGAAACCACCTCCTACACTCTGGTACAGTATTTTGGGTCTGCTGACCTCTTGGGCAAATTGCAAACTGTGTCTTCTCAAGATAACTTCAAAGCAGGGAAATTCTGCTATAAGGAGGGGGAGGGGTATCTTAGGAGGATGGTGGGGATTTTTTTCCTATATTCTACAACTGTGAACAAGTCTGAGTTTCTTGTAATTCTCTTTTATTTCAAACTATTCTTTGTTTTTACTTAATTATTGTCAGTGTATTATGCAGTCAGGCAACTGTGTCCACACAGCTATTATAAATCTATGCGTATTCAACAAATTATTAGAAACTTGATAATTTCAAATGTGGCCTGGGAGTCCCTCTCCACATGTTTCATAGCATCTGATAAATATGTATATTTAACTCTGTTATACTTACACGTGCTACTGAAGAGTCCATTTTTAAAGATGAACAGCCAACATAGACTGTTCATTCCCATCAACTGGTACTCCCACCAACTGCTAAAAAAATAGGAAATGGCCATTCCAATAAGAAAACAGTGTTGATTTGATTACATTCTGGTAACCAGAGTAAAGGGAGATGATTTGGAGGACGTCCACAAACATTAATCTTTGCAGTTTGACTGTGATAAAAGTAAACCGTTCTAAATCCTCAGACAAATAATCCTCAACAAAATTGTGGAAGACTATAAAATAGTACCAGTGATGTAGATTTATCTTAAAATACCATAGAACAAGACACAGGGGATTGAGAGAAATTCCTTAAACAGATAATACTTGACAGCAGTAGACAATCTCTGTTAAAGAGTAAGAGAAACAGAAAGAAGTAGCCTTGACCCAGAAAAAGTATTTCTGCCTTATACAGCATAAAAGACAGACATTCAAGAAAAGCTCATCCATGAGAAATGGTGATCTCCTATTGCTGCCAAGGTCAGTCAGACATGTAGTGATATGTTCTGCAATTGCTGACTCCATCACTTACAGCTTTCCAAGGACTTCCTTAACACCCAGAGCTTTTTTATTTTTATTGTGGAACAAAGCTATGACACAAAACTGTCAAACTAGAAAGCCTAGAAAAGGAAGATGGAGAGTTTTTATTAGACTTGAGTGGCAGCTCCATTGAGGAAAAAACCCCATAATAGTTATAAGGAAAGGGGTCTGAAGTTCCTAGAGATCCACCAGAAAAATGCTAAAATCTCAGCAAGGAAGGAAATCTTACTCCCAGGTCAGCAGTCCCAACAGTTTATCATGCCTCTTAAAAACTATCTGCAGATGACATGTGGATGGTGCATCTGTATCAGCCTATGAAGTGTGAATGGGATGGGATTTATTTGCTACAATAGGAAGCTCTAATGGAAACTCCCAACACACTTTTACTATACCTCAGTCACAACCTTTTGCACTTGATATGCCAACTGTGCCCCCCTCGTGTGCAATCATAAATGCCTAAGGAAAAATAAATTCAAAAAGTCATTTTACTTTCTCTACTTAAAAAAATAAAATTAGATAATAGATAAACTAAGCCTTCTAGCCCTAAAAATAATTTTTTTACTCTGTGAACTTTACTTCCATGCACTCAGAGAAAATAGATTTTGGACTTCTCTCTCAATTAACATCTATAATTCTGAGCTTGAAGTACTAATTAAACTCACATAAAATAATGTACATAGACCACCTTTTTACCCCACTACTTTGGAGTGGGAGTCTCCTGTTGAAACACCTACCTTGCCTGGAGATCTAAGAAACATCCTTCTCTTCATAGAGACCTTGTGAACATGAACAAAAATGAACATTTTCTCTAGCAAATGACATCTGAAACAGAAAAGAGGTTTTAAGTAAGCCTGTAATGATCCTCTCATGTCAGGGGAATTCACGCAGGGGCAATTCAGCTCTGTTTGGGGGTTTATCAGATAGTAAAATGATGACATCATTGTTCTGAATTAAAAACTGATTAATCACCTGCTTGGTATCTTGCATGATGAGAATTCCTTGTTGAATGCTATAGATAAAGTGGTGATACAGACTATTCCTTCCTCTCTTCCTACTCCTTGTGACCAATCCTCTGTTCTGTCTTTTCTTTCTCCTGACTATTCAGCTGATACATTCATATGTACATTTGTAATATACTTGCAAATACAGATGGGTATTTTTAATGGTATCAACCATTAATATATATTTGCTCTCAAGACATCTCTATATGATGCAATCTCCAGATAACATTTATACAATTTAGTTGAACCCTTAGTTTTAGAAGGAGAAACCCAAATGCCTTTAGACACCTTTTTAAACTTCAAAACAAAGTTTTGAAAACACAACTTTCCTTTAAAGACATCTAAGTTTCTGAAGTCCCAGTACAGGCCTCCAGTACCCTTCAGAAAAAAAAAACATGAAACCAAAAATTCCTGATCCCTTATACTTCTGGATATTTCATGATTGATTTAACAAGATAAGTGGAAGACTGGAAAATTGGCAACCTTGGCAGTTGAGTATATCTTGCAGTTGAGAACTAGAATACATCACACTGTGATGTATTACTGAGCCTTCCTGCATACCATGTTGACAGTATAGCTCATATAAAATCCTTGATAGGATACAAAACACAGGAATAGAATAAAAGGAACTTCATGTTTCCCTTTGTGTTTCTGACCATGAGAAATAATCTAAAGCCAAGTAAAATGTTTTCTTTTGAGACCAGCCTACCTTCCCTATGTCTGGCAAGGCCACATTTAATATGGTAACTTGAATTGAACCAGCTGGCAGTGTCTTTGAAACATATGGGAATGGATCAAAGCTACAAATAGGCATGGTGAATTTTATATCTTTATATTTCTTTCATGGTAATTTAAGTTCTTGATTCTCTGAGATATTTTTGCTTAATTCCTACTGTGGGCAATGGCAGATGAGTTATAAGAACCTCTTCTGAGATGCAAAACACAGTTCAGATTAAACCCATGTACCAATTCCTCCTCTAGGGTTAAACAGGCTGTGTATCATTTGTTTAGACTGAGAAAATATGGCAACACTCAGGTTTTCTCTCTTCTTTATAGCAAAGGGAAGTCAGGGGCTTTCTTTAACTTTTAGAAGTGATTTGTACTTCCTTAGAGAGAACAATTTATTTTTATACAAGTGTGATAATTTGGGGCCCATCGTTTTCCCCACAAACAAATTAAACAGGACAGGAGCAATGGCTAAAATAATAAAATAGCTAGCTCTGTCATTACATGTTTGATAGCACTTTGACATACTATCAGGTAGCCTTACAAACTATTTAAATACTGTGAAATATATATTATACCTATTAAGCTTTTATACCATATTGAAGATCTTTTATTTCACATTGATTTATCTTCACTTATAAATGCACACACAGAATATCAACACTTAAAATGAATCAATTTATTAAAGGATTTGAGTTCATTTTGATGAAACTACCAGATTAATTACGTTTTTTAAAATATTCTGCAATCCTAATATCATTATCGTTTGCATCTTCCCAGATCCAAGTGTCATATCCAGTTTAAGAACTTGAAACAGGACATCCACACAAAAGCAACAAACTATTATTACTTAATCCTACCATTACTTAATTAACTACTATCTAGAAATTGATGAGCATTGACCTTTGTTATGAAAGGTAAATAGCCCTGTGAGTTAGTTAGTAAATAAAAAATTTAAGCAGGAGGGATTTTCTCAGCAAAATCTCACTGGTCTCCTTTTAGCTTATCTGTACCTCCTGGCTACCAAAGTACAGCTCACAAAGCAAGAAGCTAAATGATTTTCCAACCCAACTATTTTTAAAAATATGCAGGAGAAAACTTTACTTTAAAGAAGAGCCGGCCTCGTGAAGAGATTCCTGTGGTGTCTAGCCTATGTATAACAAATACTAAGCCATCATCACAGTCTCACATTTCCTTCTTTCTAGGAAAATCAGGAAGTCTGCTCTTTATAATAGATGATCAGATATCTAGTGCTCCCAAGTAAAACTGGGAGTGAGACTTAAATGTGTGAGGTTTAAACAAAAAGATGTTGAACTAAGATACTTTATTTCTCTTTGAGCACATGAATTATGTCTACTGATGGGCCCCCAACACATTAAACAGACCAGCTGGGTCAGACAGCAGGGTACACAAAAAAACAATCTGTCATATCACACCTAGTTACTTGCTTCATTTAATTCTGCTCATCTGACCACTGCAAAGACTGTGCATTCTCAAATGAGAATGTGCCAATGGCTGGACTGGTTCAGACCGAGGGTCTGCCCTACCAGTATTCTGCCTCCAATGATGGCTCTAGACATGATAGCCCAAACTGAGAGCAAACGTGTAACAACACTTCCATACTACCATTCCCTGCCCCCATGTCCCCACCTCCAGCTATCTTCAGCCCAGAGGAGTTACTGATCCATTTATGGTTTGTCTATCAAATTACCTTCTTAGGTCTCCAGTCTGCTGTGTAAACCTCTTGCATCCACAATGCTGTTTGGCAAGGAATGCCATACAAGTTCTCCATTGCATGGAGACTATTTACACTGCACAGTCTAACTCCAGCAGACATAGTTAAAAGAATAACTTTTTTAGTATTGGCAGATAAAGATCATGTTCCTCAAGGCATTTGTTCCTATTTATATGAGAAAGGCAATAACACTTCTCATATGCTGGTATAGCAACCTCTTTCAAGACTATTTTGGAGACATTCACTTGAATGTTGAATGGCCTTAAAAACTCAGTGCCCTTCTGAACAAATGTTCCTTCCTTTTAAGCTTCTAAAAACTGATTAATTCTTTTAAATATGTTTCAACTTTTTTTTTTTCTGGAAAATACACTTCCATGAGCAAAAGTGGCCAAGTTTGATACATCAGTGAATTATCCTACAAAGGCTTTCACAGCCCATAGAGGCAAAACCTACAATATTAGGTTAATAACAATATTCATCAATATTAGATTAATAACAGTATTAACAATTTCAGTTCTTGTCTCCACAAATGTGTTATTCTGAAAACCCTAAAGAAGATGTTCCCTACAAAACAAAAGAATGTTCAACAGATTAATATATATATAGCTCTTTAATTTTTACAAACTGTAGAGATAACTGCCACAAATCTCAGGTGTTTTACCATCTTGATGATTAAATCATCTCTGTAAGTAGCAGCAAAAATTTTATAACTCTCAGGGCCTGCATCATTAAATGCTGAAAATAACTTGAACTGCTGCGCAAAGCAAACGGTACAGTTGTAAACTCCTACAGACTCCGAGGAACGTGAAGCCCTTCTTAAGGCAGTAATATTTCACATGACTAAAAAGCTAATTCTCTACTTTTTATTATCAGACATTCTAGCCATTCTGGTATTGACATCTCCAACTCTGCATGAGCATTTCTGTACCTGCACACACTTGTATGCGCCTGCACACACTGGTTGCCTAGATCAACTCATCTCAAATTTCTATATCTCTACTCCCTCTCTCCACAACAAGCTGAAAATGAATCCGCTGTCCATGAATAACAAGTTTCTCAACAGCAGCTTTTCAATACGGAGCTTGCAATCTGTCTCCCATTCACTTTGTCAAATTATGGTCCACATATCAGCCATTTGCAGCAGTGATATATCTGTCAGGCGTCAAGTACATCTCTTGCAAAGGAAAGTCTTTTTTAGGATTTTTTAACTTTCAAAATGTCTAATCCCAAACATGCAAAATAATGAGTCAGGTGCCAAAAAATCCTGAGGTTTTGGATATTTTTTGTTTATTTTTTTAATATGTTAATGAATTTTCCTTTGCTTTCTGGAGCTTTTTCTAGGTCATGTTTTCAAGCTTTTTTCCAAGGCCAGAAGGGTTTCAAACATCATTAAAGAGAAGGCAACTGAGATAGTTTTATAATTGCATGTTTAAGAAAAACATTTATTGCCATCAAACTTAAATTCTGTTGAACTGACAACTAAGTATCTTCAGAGATGTTTTTGATCAAATAATCCTGAAATAGGAATATTGCTTCCAACCCGTTTTCTCTAGTTTCATTTGCATAACTTACGTATTTTTTTCCAGACGATTAAGCTTTAATGAAAGCAGGTTGTTAAACATGGAAGAAAGTCATGACTTAACACTATCTTGAAGGCCTCTACAGTATCAAAATATCTGAGGTGCAGATAATATACCTCTGATATATGAATATCTTCACACATACAGTGATTTCTTCACCTGAAATTTGTGATTTGCTCCCCCTTAATACTGAGTCCCCTTGAAATCTTTACAGTGGAGTTTTTTTTTCAGTGATGAGAAGACAGTTTTGTGTGACAACATGCATTACAAATCTTCTTAGACTCTGGTTTGTCATGGAAATGTTCATGACTATTGATAAATGTAACCATTCCTGTTAATCATCATCATCTCAGCTTGCTTGTGTGGCACTCAGTAATTGGGTTTTATTTAAAGAGGGAAAGGCATTCCTTTATTTTCATAACACAATTCCTCTGTTGGGCATTATCTAAGCTCAGCATAGTGTCCTTCCTGTATTCTTTCTCTTCCATCTTTTCTGCCCTGATTAAGACTACTGGAGACTCAGCAGGAAACCCAGTGGGATTGCTCATGGTGTCTTGAAGTCACCTTTTCTTTCATTGTTTTTGCCTGTTAAACCTTGTTATGCTCATCAATCCCTCTCCTGCATCCCACTGGATTCCGAACTTTCCTTTGTCAGCACCCTTGTTTGCTGCTAATTGAGCTCCTCTTCATTTTCCCTACCTCATTTCCGTGTCATTCTTTCCTCCACTCTCAGTTAGGCCATCTCTTCAAATGTCCCTCCTTCATCCTGTGCCTGGTGTCACCCTGTGCGGCCTGACCTGAGCATCGTGATTAACGGGGTAGACCCCAGATGACGAGGTATTGCACGGGTGCGATTTATTTCCGACTTATTTCCTGGGACATGCTCACGGATCTCAACGCATTTGTGCCACCACAAACTCTGGGCGACAGCTTCCACTCTGCTGGGACTGGAGACGACGGGCTCTGCTGGCAGCTCGACCCTCATCGGCCTCAGAGCGCTGCCAGGGTACAGCGGTCGCCGGACCCCAACTTTGCCAAATGCCCGCGGAAACGAGTGCGAGGGTCCCACAGAGGCACCTCAGGACCTGCCCGCGGCCACACCGGCAGCCTGCCCCGACCCGACCCGACCCGACCCGACCCACCCCACGGCAGGCAGCGCAGCGAGCCGCCGTCCCCACCGCCGCTGCCGCCTCCCGCTGCGGCCCGGCCCGGCCCCGCGGCGCGCAGGGGGTGCCATGGTAACGGGCGGGGGCCGGGCGGTGCCGGGGGCCGGGCGGAGGGCGCTGCTGAGGGCGGGGACGGCGGCGGGATGGCGGGCGCGGGAGCGCCCCCTCTCCGCGGCTCCCGGCCCCGGCGGCCGCAAATGGCTGTTCCCTCGCCGGCCCCTTTGTGTGAGGCACACTCGGAGCGGCGGCGGAGCGCGGTGCGTCCCCTGCCGCCGTCAGCCCAACCCAGCCCAGCCCAGCCCGGCCGGGCCGGGCCGGCCCGAGCCGAGCCGAGCCGAGCCGAGCCGAGCCGAGCCGAGCCCAGGCCAGAGAGCCGGGCGGCTCGGAGAGGCCATTCCAGCGCCTCGGCGCCCCGCTCCCCCCGGGGGTGCGCGGGGGGCCCGGCTGCTGTCTCCACCCCCCCCGCTTCCCCCCCCAAGGCCCTCGCTATGATGGGCGACCAAAATACACCTCCACCAAACCAAAACAAATAAATAACAATAGTAATAAAAAAAAGAGAAAAGGAAAAAAATAGGAAAAAAAAAAGAAAGAAAGAACGGGAAAAGAACAGAGGGAGCGAGCGAGAGGGAGGGAGGGAGAAGCGAACCAACTCCGAGACTCCCATAAAGAGCGGCACGCACGGAGCGAGCGCCCCGGTGCCGATGCGTGGGGGAAACAATAAGTACTCGAAGTTACCTGCCCTGCCGTAGAAGAAGGAGGGTTCGTGGGTTCTCTCTCAGACATCTGCAGACCGGTGCTTTTTTGGAAGAGATTTTTTTTTTCCTCTCCTCTCTCTCTTTACAAACCACAAACGGATGTGAGGCAGGGAAGGTGTTTGACTACTGAAGTCAGGCACCTCTTTTTTTATTCTTCTCAGTCTTGTGTGTCCCCCCCCTTCACACACACACACACACACACACACACACACACACACTCAACCCTCTTTTTTGCACCAACATTAACGACCAAAAGAAAAGGAAAGGAGTTTGCTTGATGTTTTAGTGAAATGGACGTAAGATTTTATTCACCACCTCCTCAGCCTGCAGCCGCTCCTGATACGCCTTGTTTGGGACCTTCCCCCTGCCTGGACCCCTACTACTGCAACAAGGTGACTCGTGTTTTGTGTCGTCCGAGGTGTTTTATCTGTGCTGTCGGTGTGTGCTGTTGTCGCGGCGCGTTGCATGAGCGGGCGCTGCGCTCTGGCGAGCCGCGCACCAAGTTCCCCGGCGAGGCAGAGGGAGGGCAGCGGCACTTGCCGGGGTTTGGGGTTTGGGGAGCGCAGTGCCGCCCGCCGCGGAGCGGTGCCGCCGGGACACACACCGGCTCCCCCTCAGGCACCCCAAATTAAACCCCCCGGAGTAGTCTGGGGGCGGGCGGCTGGAGCGGGGGGGTGGGTGGGGGAGGCATTTTCCATAACATCTTTTCGGAGAAACGGCGTGGACGGGGATGTTGGTGCGGGGGACTTGAATTTCCAGGGCTCTTGTTAATGAGAAAGATCGCGCCCGCCACGAATCGGCAGAAACTCTTCCCGGCAGTTCATGTGTCAAAGAGCCGAAAAGCCCGTCTGTGTGTGTGTGTGTGTGTGTGTGTGTGACCTAAGTGTGCGTACACACACACACACACACAGACACACACATCCACATCTCTGTATGTGCATAGTAGGTCTGCATAGTGTTGACAAGTCGGTTCAGAATATCGGCTCCACTCTGTCCCGACTGTGCAACTGCGTTACCAATTTCTCTGTAACTTGATTAAACCTCTGCAGATAGGGTCAGTACCTGAGGAGAACTAAGTTTTAGGTCCCCGAGTCCTGGGGAAGAAGGAATCGCAGAGGATACACGAGCTAGCCCAAATCCTGAGTCCGGTTCCGAGAGTTTGGCGTTGCGATCCGGGAGCACTTTGCGTGACTTTTGCTGCCGGGGAAAGAGGCTGGGGTTCCTGCATTGTTACTGCCTCTGTAGCTAGCCTGAGCCAGCTGCTGCTTTATGTGTGAGCTGCACTTTCTCTGCTGTTACGGAATGGGCTTTGCACATGAATAAAATGTTGGCCGTAGGAAACGATCGGGAAGTGCGAGTTACCCAGAGCACTCCTTCGAGCACAGCTCGGCCAAGGGGGAGCAAGCCGGGAGGGAGCGATGTGTTCAAACCTGCGCGCTCGGGCGCCTGTTAGGGAGCCCGCTGTGGCAGCCCGTGGCGGGCTGCAGCGGCAGATGGCTTTTCGCAGAGCAAACCCCGCCGTGCGCAGGCTCCGCAGGGCCGCCCGCGGGTGCGGAGGGGCTGCCCCCGGTCCGACCCAGCCCGGTCCAGCCCGGCCCGGCCCGGCCCGGCCCGGCCCGGCCCGGCCCGGCACGGCACGGCGGACAGCCCGGTCCCTCGCCCGGCTATTGTCGTGACGGCCTCACGTGCCAGAGAGACGTTCCGAGTCGTCCCTTTCATCCCGGGCAGCTGCCTCCCTCGATTGAGAGATAAACAACAAAATAGAGTGTGCTTGTGCTGTGGCGCGGAGGCTGCGGCGCCCGGGTGAAGCCCTCTCAGTTTTCAGGAAAGGTTTCCCACATGGTCGCATCTACCAATCACAACAGAAAGGACCAAATTCATCCTGGCTGCATTTCACATATACTCAATGGAGTTATAAAATCCAGGGATAAATCTGGCCCTTTGTGGTGGATGCCTCAGGATATTTCAAGAGAGATCCCAGAGGTATGACTGTTAGCGCTGCTTTAAGTGACTATTTTGCAGCATCTGGCAAACGTGCGCTGTATTTTGGAAGTTTGTGCCAGGAGTGAACTTGGTTCAGCAGGAAGAGCTCAAATGCAACGGAGCATTTATGTGTTCATTAACTTTCTGTTAGTACTCTGAGTAATCATGAGGCTACTGCTACTTTTCATCTGTGGTTTGCTGTTATTTTCTCTATTGTCAGATTTGTAAATTGTAACAGTGAAATATTGCCATGTGAAAAGCTAGGGCTAATATTAATGCCATAAGAACCAAAGTGTTTGAAGACCTGTTTGGCAGTGAAACTGGACAAACGTTATTAAACCTATCAATGATTTAAAGCTTCAGAAAGAAGGTAATGACTTGAATACACATTTCACTCATCATTCTTGAGATAGTGGGCCAGATTTAATTTAAAAGTTAAATGCTTTGGAAAATCAGGAATTACTTTAATATATTAAATCATTTTCCAATTAAGTTCCTTAAATAATTTTTGGTGTGTTGCACTCCAAATCGAATAAATTAATTTAGAAAGTCGTTTTCAGAATTTCTTTACTAGCTGGTTAAGGCTTCTTTCAAGTCATGCCATGTATGAGGGAGCAAACTGTTCTTTTCAAATGCAAATGAGACACTCATTCTGTAGACAAGTTGCAACTCTTCTATTTCACTTTGCCTGAACTGATAATGTGCTTAAAAGTGCACAGTCATAAGACATATGTTTTATGCTTGGAAAAGACTTACCAGGAATGTTTATTGAAACATAAGATACTGAGTGCAGAACAAATGTCTTTCTCAGATGTCTTTACCACTGACCATTGATAACATTAAATGGACAGAGTAGATTTGCCAGGCCCCTTGGAGGCGTACATTTAGTGAAGATTTCATTTTTCACCCGCTTCACTCTCTCTCTTTGCCCAGCATGATTAACATTGCTGTGAAAACTTATCTGACTAGTTCTAAACATGTCGTCATGTTACAGTATTGCTCTGCCACTCATTTTCAGGCTGTGTGTATTTAGGGAGTTTGAAGGGTGGGGGGCCTGCAGAATTTTCTGTTCACTCTGTTTGGTCCAGTGTTTGCTTTTAAACTCTCCCAGGAAAGAAGATGATGCCTGGAGTGTGATGGATCCTTGTTCTGGGTCAGAATGGTGGTCTCCATTAGGTGTTTAGCTACAAAGCTCATTCAGAACTCATTCAAGACCCTCTGGGATCTTGTTTCTTGTAAAGTTAGTTAAAACTTGCTTTTGGCACTTAATTAGTGGATTTGGCCCTATTTTTCATACCTAGGTTTTGGTGGTGTTTTTCCTTTTACAGATTTGCCAGACTTTGATTCTTTGCATTTGACGTCTGCTTGAGCTGATGGTAATTTAGAATGTATTCCACAAATATTTAGGCTTTTAAGTTTTCTGATTGTTCTGTTAGCACTAGTTTTTTTCCCTGATCAGATGGTTGTTTCTAGCATACGAGTTCCCAGGCACATGCATGGGAGATATTGACTGTGCATTTTTCTGTAGCCAGAGGAAAATAATGTAGATTCAAACAATCACCTCTTATCTTACAATTTTCAGTTGGCAGGCTTTGTTTCAGAAGACTGCTTAGATCTTTATTTTATAAACCTAAAATAGCATTCTAAGCATCTTAGCCTAATATTTCTCTATCTGCTGTGAAAGCTCATTATACTCTGCATATATTGTTATGCAGGCTTTTCCTTGTTTCTCTTGCATTACCCATGGAGAGAGAAAAGTGAAGGAACAATGCAAACAATGTTAGTTATGACAACTGTGAGAGGTATCTCTTATACAAACAGACAGAATGGACGGTATGCTTTGGTATATAGGTCAGCCTTTGAAATAACATAGTGGAGCTCTTATGCTGGACAGATTTGGAGCCGGGGTTGTTGTACTGTTTTCTTCTTGAAACTTGAAACATAATTGCAGTTCAGATATATTCAGGCTAATGCGAGTAGTCTGTTCAGTTGAAGTTTATTTTAGGAAATGCCACGTTTTTTAATTGAGTTGAATGATATAAAAGAAATAACTTTGATAATCCAAGTGTCTTAATTTGACAGAATATGGCTAAGTGATTTCTAGCTGCCTGAAGAAGTCAGATGATAAGTTTAATTGTCTATGTCGAGAGAAGTAAATAACAGCTTCATGGCTTTCCCTGTTGAAGTGTCACCTCCAAAGAACACTTGGATCAGTAGTGTGAGACGGATAGGTATTTCTTAATTTTCATACTTGCAACTTTACAGTGTTTTCGGATATCTGCTCACATAAAGTACAGTTATATAATTGTAGTTTGACACAGCTAATGACAGGGATGCTGACCTCTGCCATCAGTAGGCAGAAAATAATGGTCTTTACTGCTCCCAATGGTTAGCCTAGCAGAATTATGCACTGGATTCTTCTGTGATTTGCTACCTAGTTCAAAAATACAGGAGCCTACAACTCATCTTTCTTGTATTCACTGGCACTTGTCAGTGCAATGGAAAAATACAGCTAGACAGCAGAGGTAAAATGATAGACTGTAGCTGTTTTTAAAAAGAGGAATAAAGAGGAAAAAGGAGGGAGAGGGAAGCAAAACCTTTCAAAATTAAAAAGGCAGAGTGACATTGGGTAGAAGTGGATAAGGAAATACAATACAATGCTTTGTAAGCAGGTAGCAATCCCTTGTAATCAGAATTGCATGCAACAAAAGTGCGTTTTATTTTTAGTCAGTGTTTAGAGTAATTTATTATGTAAACTTAACCATACTATAGAGACTACTGTAAATAAAATGTTCCATGGCTGTTTACAAAGTATACATTATTTCCAGGGGCTTGCTTCCATCCAGTCTCTATCTCAAACTCAGAATTGGGGCAAGCAGGCTGAAGGACACCTCTAAAGCTGAAATAGTATGTTACTGTTTTGATAGTGTTTTAGATTATGCTCATATTGTTTATCCTGAGCACATTTTTTCCTCCTTAAAAAAAATACTTTGTCCTTTAACACCTTAGAATTATACTTGAAATTTGTTACTGTTTCATAAGGGGAAGATTAAACAGTTTCATTAGGGCTGACTGTTGATTTTCAAGTGTTAAGTCTCTTAGTTTCAAAAATCCCACATATGATGAACAGAAATGGTCTTCTCTTTCATACCTTAGTATGTAGTCTCAGAGTTGTGGGCAAGTCTCAAGTGTGCCTCCTTAAATTCCAGGGTTTCAGAAAAGAAGTGGTCCCAGTTTTAGTCGAACACAGAAAATGATTTATGTATGTGCTTTTGAGAAATCTTTCTCAAAAATGTCTATAAACCAAAGCATTTGCAGTAATTTATTTTTTGCTTTCTGCCAAGCATCAGTACCTTGAGAGGAATTATGTTTTATTCTCATACCAGAACGATGCATTTCACCTCTAGAGCATTACCCCTCAATCAGCCTATCATGAGGTCTTATGAAAAAAAAAGTGAAACCAGTAAATTATTAAGAATGCTGAATTAACTAAACACTAAAGCACATGCAGTGCCTTTGGTGTTTACATTAAACCAAAGAGCAGCTGGAGCTGATTTTGAGAAGCTTATACTGTGGAAAACTGGGCAGTTCCAGCTTCTGTTGAGTTTGGGATGTGTTGGGGATGATCACACTTTGCCATGAAGAACTGAGCACCCTCTGGCCCTCAGATTCCCACATTAGCAGGGCTTTCTTGTCTTGCTAAAAATGTACAGAAGCATTTGAAAAATGGACTATGTGTGAAACACAATTTGTGTTTATGCAGAGAATTGTCCTAATCATGGTAGGATTCAGATTAAAATTTTTGGATATTGAAATGCTGTATTGATGGTAGATGCAACAAAGCTTAGACGTTGGAAGTAAAAAGCTTCCTTTGACTGCACTCTCAGCACAGCTCAAGAGCGACCTGAAAGCAGCACTTTGAGTGGTGAGAGGGTAGTCCTCGGATCAGTGCAGACCTTGGCTTCTGGAACTGACAGCAGAGGCAATTAGTGGCAGCTTTGTTTATCTTTTTGAAGAGGACACATGCTCTTTGAATGTCTAGCATGGACTGCATACAATAAAATATTTTTTAAAGATATAACCTAAATTTAAATGTTCTGGTGCTGCAGTTGGACTGCGTGATTGTTGTAGATCCCTTCCATCTGAAATTGTCTATTCTGCTGTTTAGCTACGCAACTGTGTACCAATTTTCTGCCCAAAGAATGATTTCTCACTAAAAACATTGAGTTATAAACTGCTTCAAAACATGGTTTATAGCAGATTCGGCAAATGACTCTTAATTATAGCAATGCTTCCAAAATACTTTCAGGCATGGAATTCACATCAGCCCAAATGAGATTTTCTTGATCATAATGTTTTTCCCTACAGCGTTCAGTTGGAAAATGGCAGCGCTGTGTTATGCTATGGTTAGGCACAGATTATGTAGCCTTAGCAGCAGCAACAAACTCTGTCCCTCCACAGTGGCAAGTGCACATAAGGAACTCTTGTCCCCCCTTCTAATGGAGTATCTGCCATTTATGTTCATTGGTAGCAATCAGTTTTCAGTTAGTAAGCCATCAAATAAAACGTTTAGCTCTTCCTTTAGACCTTCAAACTTAAAATTGTTTTTCAGCAGGCATCTTGGTGCAACCCACATTTGTAATGTCTGTGGTTTTGTTTTGCTTCTTATGTTTGCAGCAATTTATTTTTAGCATTTGAATTTCATATGGCTCTAATAATATTTATATCTTATCTTTCATTTGCACATATGCTAACACTGTTCCTGAACTGTTCATTTAGTTTTTCTCACTGGGCTGCTTTTGATTTGCTATAGACCCTTGTTGAATGGTTTTCTCCCAAGGAACGCGCTGCTTTCTAAATTGCAAAACATACTTGAATTACATGAGCATCTGACAAATCCAGGTTAGTGGAAATGTCAGAATGTTTTAGCATTCACATTCTTGACTGTTAAATCACTCTCTACCAATCAAAAGTGGCACGAGTGGTTTTTTTCAAAGGTACTGCTGGCTAAGCATGGAAATTGAGCTGCTGTGGTAGTACTTTTGTCTCCGGCTATTGTTGTTGATGATAATATGGTATTAAAGGTTAAACAGAAGTTACTGTAGGTGATATGTATTTTTGTTATATTAAGAAAATCTGCAGTGAACTCCAGTTCTTATTCTATATGCAAGAATTCAGAACTCTGGAATCAGACAGTGGTAACCTGTACTTAGGGAAATAGGTCAGTAAAGGAAGTATGAAGTCTGCAATGTGAAGTAAAAGATTTATCTAGACAGTTCCTGCTTGAAGAGTAATTATGTAAACATGTACATTTCTGTTGTATCTATACTACTCTGCATGTATATACACATATGTAGATTTCTGCTTCATTACATATATTGCCTACTTTGAAAGAAGTGAACGTACTCTGAGAATGCATAATTTCTATCCTGTACTATAAGTACATGGCTTTGAAGTCATATTCTGGTCACCGTTGCCAAAGTGGGTAGGTTTTTGTTCATGAATAAGAGAAAACATTTGTTTCTCACATGATCATCGTGTTTGTATCGACCTGAAATAATAATAAGTAGTAAAAGGAAAAATAGTGGAGAAAAGGGATGATAACCTTTCAAACACATATAATTGATCATTTGGCAGACAAAGTTGTGAACATTAGTCATAGAAACCTGCAGATAGTAGAGGCTTAATATCAAAGCTAATGATTTATTTTATGTTAATGACTTTCTGCTAGGGCATAAAAGACTGCTCATAATGGACTCTCAGTGCTGTGTTCAGTTGCAAAGGCTAATGGGATAATCTTACCCAAAACTAAGCTTTTTGAAGTAAATCATGGTGTTATTTTTTCAAGTTAACTCTTGAAAATTTATTCTCAACTGATTCTTCAAGAACTGCTTGTAGTCTTCATAGGAAAATATAAGGCAAGTTCTTTTTTTTCTTCACCAGCAGTTTTCTTAATTGTGTTGGGAATGTCTATGTTTTTTTAACGGTTCTGAAAAATAATATTCAAGATGTGGAAGTCATTCAGTCACTTCAGCGTTTTTATCATAGGGCGATAGGTTTTTGTGAGGCACAGTTGTTTTTACAGGTTGAACAAAGGAAAAGAAGAATTACTTTTTTAGTGGCTTAGCCACTTATTAGTGAAATGGCAGTAAAACTCTTAGTTTTGCATTGAGAAGTTTTTAAAATCATGTTTACAATTAGTTATAACCAACATTATATTTCAATAAAAGATAATTTCCCTACTAAAGTTCACATAATGTGCTAATCATGTGTAGTGGTTAATAAAGGCCTCCTATCTCACTCCCCTGATGGCTATAAAAGGCTATTATGTTCATGGCAGCAGTTCAGGTACAGCTGCTGTGTGTTAATAATGCATCATTGTCCCACTAATAAACACAGCAAAGGTCAGCAACCCTGAGCACCTAAAACACCCATTCTCTTTCCAAAATATTTATTAACACCTTAATGGTGTATCTATTCATTTTGGTTAGGATTATATCAGTTAATGACCCTCATAGAATACTGTGTGCTCAGGTTTTGCAACCTACATGCTGTTGTGGGCTGCTGCACCCATCTTTCCTCCTAAACACTTCATCACAACTACGTGTTGTTTTTTGAAACTAGCAGTTCAAAGTCACCTTGTGATTAACTTGCTTTGTTACTTAATTTGGCAGTTTTCATTTTTTTCCTCAGCTGATTTAAGATTCTGTCCAGAGTCTGAATTTTCATGACTTAAGACAGTTTGTTGAAATTCCGTGTGCTAAAAAACTATGTGATTGTGTAACATACATTGACACATGCATGCACAGAGACATGTGTGTATATGTGTGTACATGAGCACTACTTCCCCTAGACTTCACACATAATTTTATATTAGTTACCTATGTTTCCTTTTAGCAAAGACTGCTGTATTCATAAAGGGGTTTTTAAAATGCATTTTCTACAGACAAAGAACATATTCACATGGGATTTCCATTTTGTCAGGGAAACATGCAAATCAATAGGCCAGCACTTATCTACATTAAAATTAGGTACACTGTAATTTATGGGTGATATTGTATTTGTCTTGCATAACCTCAGATATTCTTTAAGGTAGTCTGATTCTGTGTCTGTAGAGAAAAGCAAAAGTGTTAATTGAACAAAATCTCATTTTCTTATCTTGTAGTATTATCTTTTGTTTTCTGTTACTCATTTTGAAAGCCTGGGGTTTGATTTTGGGTTTTTTTGGTGTCTTTTTTTGTTTGTTTGTTTTTTCTTGTGCTGTGTGATTTACAAACAAATGTTTTGAGGCCAGAAAAATACTACTACATTTCCATCAAGAGAAATGAGAAAGCTTAACTAGCTCAAGGGTTTCTTTTTGGTGTAGCACATAGCTTCAATGACACATTTGCCATGCTTTAAATATATAATACATACAATAAAATATGTACAGGCACAGTTGTGATATATGTAGTGTCTGGCTCTATTGCTATTGTTTGTAGTCTCTACGGTTGTCATACATTGTTCTTTGCACATCATACCCTTACAGCAGAATTTGACACAATTTCTAGCTTTCAGTCCTGCACCATTTTCATTGCACAATATACATGAGTTTGACAGGGTGTGTTGAGGACAACTCTGGCAAGCAATTGATATTTTGAAGTGGCAAGCGTTTCAGCAGCTGCCTGCTTGTGAAAAAGGAATGATAAGGTATACTGTATTGTTAGTTTCAGGCAAAGCATTAAGGTTTAAGCTCTGTAAAAATGTACACATTATTCGTCAGTGGTGAAGCAAGCCTTTTATGTTTTTTAGAGCTTAGCTCTCTGGCTGATGTGAACTAGAATGACATTGGTTTAATGGTCAGTAAATGAATAGGAGTACTCTGAATTTGAACCACTGCCAATTTTGCACCAACAAAGAGACTGACAAAAGAAAAGATTTTATGTGAAAGCAAAGCACAAGCAATGTTTGGGGAAGTGGGGAGAGGGGCAGAGGAGCCCAACAGAAATATTCTCCACTGCAGCCTTGTAATGATTCTAAAATTGTTAAAACACATCCATTTTGCATGGCTCATCAGCTACAAACCTAAGCTGTTTCATCTAATGTTCTTTAAAACCTGTTGTATACACATAGTCTTTTAGAACATATTCATATGGAATTTACAGTGTGTTTTTCTAAATACCACACTGTGCCCTGAAGGCCTGTTGGCAGAACATCAGAGTTGTCCACTGCTGGAGTTCCCAAGTCTCTCTCTATCTGGTAGTGGGAAATTGTAGTTTAATCAGTTATGGCACTTTCAGTGTGTAACATTCATTAGTAAGGCAATTTGTCATGACTGTTAATAGTCAGGATGCATCTGCTCTCTCTTCAGTTATGGAGTGTGATAAGCAAGAGGGCAAATATTTCAATATTTAATAATATTAGCATGTTTGAAAACTGTAATTCAAGGTTAGTGCTCAAAACACAAACATCAGATTATTAACAATCTATGTATTTTTACTGGTTTTACCTTTACAGATTGGATTTAAAAGTTCCCTAATGCTCCTACGAGCTGTGTGTTATGTGACTGTGTTTCTATGTATTAGAAAGTAAATGTTAGAGCATCTTCAATGTTTATCAAAGACTTTTCTTCTGTTTTCCTTTGTAAATTGAAAGGTAGGATATTTTCATGGAATTGCAAATACCTATAATTATTTTCCAGAGTACCAGTAATAAATTGTTCACAGTATCATTTTTGGCAGTAGCACACCTTTTTCAGTGTTAGTTTTGTGTCTGGGTAGCTTATAGATGTCGTGTTATAAAAGATATTTGATACCTACCAAATAGACAACATGCAATTAGAATAATGTTCTCTTCTCACTTATAAACAGCTTGTAATCATTGTTCGTTGCTCTAAATATGAAAGGATAAATTGTTTCCTAGAGCCAAGAAAGGTTAAAGAGGGTTTTTTTTCACGTATATCTGATAACCCTCATGTATTACACAATATGATAGCTTCACACACAATAGCTTTGTGACACATTTTAATTTTTAATGAAAAGCCCCCAAAATTTTAACATAATTATTTCTTTAGAAACTAAGCCCAATCTTGGTAAAATCCGTTCTTGCTAGTAACAAAAGCTGTTACTGTTTAAGTTCCTGTTCAGCAGTTAGTTGGTACGCTTCACTGGATGTTGTCAAAAAGGCTTTTCTCTTGATTGACAACCCTGTAGGAATGTGAATGGAGATTTTAATTGCATATCATGTGTGCATATCAGAGTGAGTGGATTCACTGACTCTGCATACTCTGTATCTCCACAGGGCAGCCATGCCAAAACACTTCTTTTTTTTTAATAAGCAATTGATATATTTTCCAATGAGAGAGAAAAAGGGCATGCCAGTGAAGAAGGGACTGTAAAGCAAAGGGTTCCTGTGAATTTTGAAAGAAGAATGTGTGCCATAAATTTTAACACGATCAAGAGGTGTTTTGATGATGTAAATTCATATCAAGTCTACATTGACCAAAGACTGCTAGAATAGAAGCGTGTTTATATTTTTCTTTTTTTCTCCCTTTGTTTTTTTTTTTTTAACTTTATTTTCAAGAGTACTTTGAATACAATCAGTTAAAAAAAAAGTTAAGTGAGTGGAAAAATTTACTGAGGCAGGCTGCCCTTGAGTCTTGTCCCCTTATACAGACAAGGGGAAATGATGGGAGTTTTTTCCTTTATGTTGAGAACTAGTGGGGTTTCTTGTTCATGCAGGATTTGATGTACACTTTTTGGGCAACACTGTTAATTTAGGGGAGATTTATCTTGATAAGGACCTCAGTTTTAAGTCTGATACTAAAACCAAGTGTGGATATCAACTGTAGTGCAACTTAAATATTTTTTCCTTAAGAACAGTAGATTATGCATCACTACAAAATAACTCTGCTAAACAGACCTCATTTTTTTCCATAACCAAGAACATGAAAGTAACAAAGCCAAACATTCGTTATTATGAATAATAATTATATGCTGATATCTTAAATTAGATTCCAGGTTTCATTTTGCATCAGAAACCACAGCATTGGCTGTATTCTTTTTAAAGCTCATAAAGCATCAGCAACTGAAAGCACAGCTACAAAACAGTTGCGAGGAACTTTTAGCTGAGTTAGTGTTTTGTTCCAGTAGAGGGACATTAAATTCTAAAGGAGGATGACAATTGCATTTTTCTGGGAGGACCCCTGGGAAGGAATTTTTACTTAGTGACAAAGTTTCTTTCCTGTCTTCTCCTGGTTTGTTTTGAATGAAAAGCAAATTGACTGACTTTTGCTCATTCACCCTTTGTGTAAGGCCAATTCTGACTTTCAGGGTATATTTGTGTAAAAAGTGTAGGAAGAAAGGATGCTCACCACATGTTGATGGCACATCAAATGTCTGACAACATGCTGGTGCCTTTATGGAGCCTATTTACTCCTGGTCTGGATTAAAGTGTATCTCACCCAACTCCATCTTGAACATCAGTAAACCCTCAAGAGTTGTTAAAGTAAGTAAATGCCTTAAGAAGGAAAACAACAGGATTTACTTTATTTCCAATGAAGCCGATCACTTCTGGCTTAAATATGATGTTGATGTATGGTTGGATCTACTAGAATCTGACACTGTTATGGGTTGTCAAGATTTGTGAGTATAAAACAGAGCTCCAGCTGCACAAGACTTGCGGGAAAATTCTGGATTTTGAAACTTTAAGCCTCTATGAAATGAAGAATTTTAATTTTTTTTAAATCAATATTGAGGAAAGAATCTACTTAGATTGTGCAACATTAAATACCAGAGCCATTTTTGTAAATCACCATAGTAGCTCTTGAAATAAAGGTGAAAAGATTGCAACACTGATGTCATGAGGACTTCATTTATCAGGACTTTGTTAGGTTACAAAGTCAGGCACTTAAATGCATGGAATGGCAGATTTAAGGATGTCTTGGTGTTGCTCTTTAGTATGTTATCATTGGCAGGAATTTGAGTGTAACAGAGGATGAGGAATGAGTGATCATGCCATTGCAACTTTACCATGCAGTTGCAAATTGCACCAGAGTAAAACTTCCAGGCAGTCTCAAATTTGCATTTTTTACATTTTGATCATATGACTCTCTAACCCAAATAATAATCTTTTAAAAATAATTTTTGTGTGTATTTTGTTGATTTATTTGATCATATCCATGTCATTCTTTGCTGTTGTCTCTTAGGAGTGTCTGAGTCTCTTTAGCATTGCTGCACAGATTTTTCTGCTGAGGAGTTAACTCCTTTTTAGTATCAGGGAGACTTTTGTCACAATGAGTGAAATGAGGACCAAGTCTTGGTGTGGCTAGGAAGATCTTGGGCTCTCTTAACAATCCTTTCCTTCTGATACTTTGGTGAAGGCTGTCATGATGCATGCATTTCATTCTACTGATTGAACATGAGAATACCTGTGTTATTATTTTGTCACGATGCCCTGATTTTGGCCTGAGGAACTCAAGTGTAAGTGATGCTATGATGCAGGTGTGATGCTATGACAGCGAGATGCTATGTCATCTCTTGTCCCATTCCCCACTCCCCTTCCTCCTCCATCTCTGAAAAAAACCACTCTTCTCCACATCACAATTTGTTATCTCATAACTTCGATGAGGACCTTGTTCTTCCTCAGCAGATCTTATTTCAGTCCTTATCTGGTAGTTCAATAACTTATGCCTCTAGCTCTTAAAAAAAAAAATCTGATGAGTTTGAAATACAAGTGCAGACCACTCAGATATGTGAATTCTTTTTCCTTCAGGGCCACTCCATTGTACTCCATAAAGATAATTTTACTATTTGGGTTTTGTTTTTTTTCTCTTCTAGGGGTTAACTGTTTAGCTGAGAAGCTGGCAAAAAAATCTGGTACACAGAAATTGTTAAAAAGAATTAGCTTAAGATTATTAACCACACAAATGCTGAAGTAATGAAAGGACTTGTTTATAGCCACAAAAGTAGGGAAGAGAAAGGTAAGAATTAGAATTCCATATTTTGTTTGAAATTTCTAGTGATTGCAACATACTTTGCATATAGGATCATTACTTTTTGGCAAGTCCTGCTATATCTAAACACTTTTGGGTGGGCTAAGGATGAAGTTTCATTTTAACTTAGAATTTCCTTTCTTTGTGGTTTTAAACTTTAGATTATAATAACATTTCATAAGCATCAATTTTTATGGTACAGTTCCTATGTAGAAGATACTCTTTTTACACAGAAGTAGTGCTAAGTCTGTTGCATTATATTTTAAAAGGTGAACTTCATTATAATTTGTCCTGACAAAGATTTGTATCATGTAGGATACAGAACTGTGACAATGTGTTTGTGAAAGAATTAAACAAAGCTTGTATTTTCTTACAAGTTTTTTCCCATTATCCTAGGAAGTAATGCCACCACATGCAAAACTTTACCCTCTTGGTGCTTTATTATATGGGCCAAGATACACTCGTGAATATCTCATTACATTTTGTGTGCACTACTTGTATAGGACTGCCAGCATCTGTCACCAGTCCTGCCTTAATACAGTTTCCCATTCTTAGTATCTTGTGTTCAGACTCAGTGCAGAACAAGTACAAAGCTACTGTCTTTTCAGCATTGAATTTTTAATGTGTTTCAGCCTTTTTAATGATTTTGTTACTGAACAGAATTGGGCTTTATTTTTGGAGATAACACTGTATTTGAAAAAGTCCCTATTATTTCCTCCCTTGAAGTGTTTATAGTACATTGTGTACCTCTCTGTATCCAAGTCTCCAAATTAGTTCTCTGTGTATCTCAGTCTCCAAATTAGTTTGCATCACCTCTGTTATAAAACTCCTTTTCTTCCACCACTACTCTAAAATTGCCTTTCATACTCAGTGTAACCTATGAATTGGTCCTGCAAGTGAGTCATTCCAAGATTGTTATTCTTCCCTTATAACTATATTTAATAGAAAATACTGTGCTCTACGTTATGTCCATCGTGTTCAGATGGAACAGTGTCTGCTGAGATGGAAAAGCAGAATGCAATATCAGAATGCATTTAAATGTAATAATGTCTCTGGAAAATTTCTTTTTATGGTACAGAAATAACAGCTCTTCTGCTATTATCACTGCTCTGGCTTTTAGAACCTTGTGGTACCAGAGTATTTCAATGACTGGCTTGGCTTTGCAGCTGTTACCCTAGGAAAAATGCCACTGATGTCCAGAGGAGTTTTGCATTCTTCAGTGACTGTGATTTGGCCTCCGGTGAGCTATGTAGCCCTGTCTTAAGAACCCTTTTTCCCTGCATAAAATATTACATAAAATTTAGTGGTTCATCTATCCTGCACATTTCTTCTATTAACAAAATGATACATCTGGGGTTAATTTTCAAGATTATTGCGTTTTATACTTACTGACCCTAAAGAAGTCTTACTGAGAACATTAAATTTGTTTTCTACTGAGTGTTGTTTTTTCTCTAAGTACATTAACCCAGTATTAGCTATCACACTTGCAACATTGCATTTTATCTGGCCCTCCTGCAGTTGCAAAACTGTGACTGAACTTCATTTGGGTTACTCTTTCCTCAAAAATTGATAATTTAGTTTTATTTCTCTGTATAGTGGGTCAATCCAAAAGGAATTTTATTAATACAACAGAGGCCTACACAGGCTTTGAATCTGGGGTAAGAAACAAATGCACAAATCCATGAAACCACTGCCTCTCTGCAATAGTCCCTGTAGGATTCCCTCCAGGTCCTTTTCCTGGTAAGCAGGATAAAGAGTGTTGGTAGTTGTAAGGGAACTTACACTTAACTTCAGTAGCTGAGGGAAACTCATTCCAGAAAACTTGTTTTTGTTGTAAAATAATTACATATCTTTCCATCCACTTGTTCTCACTGGATCTTTTGGAAGCATGTGACTCACACGAAGCTGTGATGCTCTCACAGTGTGATTCAGGCTGCTGCCTGCCTGGGACATCTCGAAGACCAACTGTTACTACTTGTAAAAATTTCCTTTTAATGTTTCCTTTAAATCTCCATTTGAAATTCAAAATCCTTATGTAAATAAATACGCGTAACTAAAGAATCAGTGTATTTTCCTGACACAGGGAATTTATTCACTGTTCGTTTGATCTCTTCCTTGACCTTGTTCCATGTTACAGTTTTGTTGCTGTGATCTACAGCAAACTGGGTGTGGTTGAGTGCTGTGGGCCTGGGTAATGTGGATTTATGCTACTCTGCCTCTTGTGACGTAGCATTCCATGCAGGTGCTTCCATGCCCACATAAGATGCTTTGGTGTGAAGATACTCTGCTTTGAAAGCAAATGGACATTACAACTTTCTAATCCTTCGTACTAAGTTCCTTTCTTAATTGGTGAGCTGCTCTGGTTTGTCGTGTGGCTGCAGGAGAAGTACCAAGCAAAGAGGGGGCAGAATTCACATTTAGTTACAATTTTAAATGGATTTTAGTCAGTCCTGAAACTGTACCCTAGAGTTACGTGGGGATTTTTCGAAACAGAGGATGTACTTCAAATTCATATGAGTGCTAATGTCTTTGTGTGTGCAAATCCCGAGAATATGTGCACCTTAGGCATATTTTAGAAATAGCCTATATATGCACTATTAATGCAGATAATTCAAGAATAAAACGTCCTAAAATTCACCACTGGATGTGATTCCACTGACAAACAGTTCTACTTAAATAGTGATATTGAATATGGTTCAGTGTTGGCAGGCTTGGCTAACTGGAGTGTATAGCAACCACTCTAGTTTGCAGTAGTTCTAAGTCTGCCTTTAAAACTGTTTCAGGAGTCATTTTGAAGTAGAAATCTGAGAATATGAGATACACAGAAGGAAATGTTTCTGTCTGTCATGAAAAATCTGTATCTAGCTAGAGGCTGCAATGATTGTGAAGAATGATAGTATCTCAGATACGCAGTATGCATTTTTGGCTGTCAAAATTTGCATATATGTAATGCACTGAACTGTTTTAAAAACACTATTCTTAGAATACTTGTCAAAATATTTTCTATAATGAATTTAAATGTAATTAACATATTCATGTTTTAAACTTACTGGCTATTTTTTTTGTCCAAAGAAGTGCATAATTTATACTCATATATAAATACATTATACATACTATATTCAGAGGTAGTATATAGCTCAGGTTTAAATTGAACTTGGATGATGTTCAGTCATAATACATCTTACTCATCGATACAACTTTCTGTAGTTGTTCATTAATATTCTCTGAAAGAAGAGGATAAATGTTTTATACCTAAAACTTATCTCATAGTTTGGGGTTTTTAATGGTGGAAAAAAAATTGAGGTAAAGCTGCCTCACATAACTTGTGTTGTGCAAAACTTGTTCTGTGTGTGCAACACTTATAAATAAAGGTGCAAGAGCAAATAGTTTAGATGTCAGGTAAGATGACATCTGTATAAGCTCTCTGCTGAGTTCTGAGTAATCTTTTGTTAGCTCCTCCAATAACTCAGTCTAATCAAATACAGGGATGTAAGCGATATCATGTAATGGGTTTTTGGAATCAATAAATATGCTAAGGTTTTGAATTACTAGCAGTGTAGATGTTGCTGATAAGATCAATTGTTGGAAAACTGATCCCATAAAAGTGAAAAGTGAGATCTTTAAAAGAAAAAAAAAATCAGATGAAAGCCAAATTTTTTATGAAACAGAAATAAAGTGGGGCCAAGTTCTACTTTGCACAAATTTGGACAAATAAGTAATGATATGATAAAAAGAAAAATGCAAATTTGGCACTGATATCTTTCAGGATCCAGGCTGTTGACAATGGATAAGCAAGAATTCTGGGTTAAAGAAATGAGATATCAGTTTTCTCAATCTTCAGAACATCTTCAAATAACTGCCTTGGTGTTAAGATTTAAATTAGAGACTTAGATGTGATTGTTCCCAAGGTCTGTTTTCCAAAGCTTAAATACAGGCCAAGCTTTGTGATAGGAATCCTCCATAAAACTGGCGTGGATAGTTTAGCAGTAGAGATAGGTAACATATGTTTCCTCAAAGTATCCTTTTCTTTGTTCATCTGGCTTGCCAGTGTGCCTTAGTTTGTGACTGCCAAGCATCTAAAATTAATGTAACATTTTATTAAAAAGATGCAGTTTATGCATGGCATGCTAAGCTTGTGCATAACCACTGGTAGATAAATTCCATGTTGAAGGCATCTCTGTGGAGAAAAGATTTTTCTGATCTTGAACACCTGGGACTTTTGGTGGTTGCTACTGGTGTTCCTGGGCTGAGGTTCCTTGTAACATCCCATTCTTTACTGGATATGGATTGAAATGTGGGGTTTGTGCTCGATGTGGAGGCTGACTGAGAGGGGAGCTGTTGGGATTGAGTGTGTGGTCAGTGCACTTGTGTTGTCAGAGCATTTGTTGTGGAGAATGGGTAAGAGTTTGATGCTTCCTCCCCCATGGTATATATTTTAATGGAAACTCTGTCTACAGAGGCATTTGTAGCACTGAGACGTATTTAATGAAGATAATATATTTTGTAACTTTGGTTGTTTTGGTTTGGTACTCATCATTTATTTATATGCTGCTAGCATCCATATTTAGTGCTGTATAAATTAATAACACTATATTTAGCAAATATGAACTATAATCATTGTGCTATTTAATTTGGGTCTAATAAGTACTTGCCAGACTAATGTGTAGTCATGTAGTTGGGCAGATGTACAAAAATGTCATTAACTTGTTTTGATTTGCGGACAGTGATGTATGTGGCAATGTCTGTGAATACTCCTGCTTTTCTTACACCACAGCTACCTCATTTGCCAAATATGGCTATGATCCTTTGTCCATGTTAATTGAGAGTGGCATCCTTATTCATCATGTGCAGGGTTTTTTTCAGCCATTAAAATGCTGTCCAAAGATTACTCAACTGAGGAAAACTACAGAATAATACAGAGTGCTTGTTTATCTGTTGTTGTAAGCCTTCTGTTTTATCCCATTTTAATGAATGGGAAAAGGAACTCACATGTGAATGCAATGCTGTTGCTAAAGAGCACAAATTCCTTTTGGAATATCAGCATTAATAATTGGACTGGGACTTGCCTGAAATATTTTCATCAGCCATGTCTCTGTTCAGTGTTTCTTTTCTTTGACCTTCTGAAAAATAAGTGAAAAATGGATTAGGATAATTTACATTAGTTGTCAAAAACTGTGTTTATTTCTTTGATAATAAAGGTTTCCATTCCTTGATTAAATTTATGTTTATATTTGACATTTTCCAGGGATACATAAATTCATATGACAGTTAAAGTCTACATGCTCCCAGTACCTAGTGCCAGGTTGAGTTGAATTTGGACACTTCACATAAATAAAAGTGGTTTTATGTTTCACCTTCATCTGGTAGGTGAGCACTCCACCTTTTCTTGTGAAACATAATCGGTTTTGACATGGCAAAATTAGATCCTGGCTATTTATTATCTGCTGAAATCAAAAACCATAACTGGGAAAGCATGTGGTAAGTCCATTGGAACAGCTTGCATGCAGAGAAGAAAAGAGGAGGCATTCCAATTTTATAAGCTCAAGGTGATTTTCTCTAACACCTAAACCGTTTTAATTAATTACCCTGAAAGATTGAGTAAATTATTATTTGAATACTTTATGGCATTGCATGTTAACATTTCAAGGACAAAGTGCTGCACTTAGCTTTTCAACAATGCTTCATCTGTCAGAATATATCTTCTGAATTTATGTAGTATACTGCAGTGTAAAGGGTAGTCAGAATTTGAGTACTATGAAATATTACAAGGAACTGGAGCCAAATGTGATCAGCTGAAATGGGAGCCCTAATATTTATGGAGACCTGATAGGAACCTACAAATTAAGAGAAGTAATAATTAAGATTTTTAAAACTATTTTCCCTACACTTTTTGTTGTTGTTTTTGTTGTTGTTGTGGGTTTTTTATTTTGTTCTGTTGGTTTTTATAGTTTGTTTTGTTTTGTTTGTTTTGTTTTAATGTGAAAGTAATAACAGAATGCTATTAAAATGTTGATAGTAATGCAGTTATAGGCCTTGCTGCTAATGGCGTATCCATGAAGTACAGCTCTGCATTTTTGCAGGGTGAGATGCTGTTTCACTTGCCCTGCTTACACAATATGCAGAGCATCTGTTTTCTTCCTTTATGACTTCCACTTTGACACTTTGGAAAGAAGGTTTATGATATGAAACCAGTACCTTCTTGGTAGATATACCTACATGTTTGATGCAACCTTTTTGAGCCAGTGGACTATGTGAAATGTGATAGGTTGTTTAAATGGTGTTTGTAACAAAAACATCAGCTGTACTCCACAAATGTAATCCTTCTTCCACTGGAAGAGCATAGAACCTTTTAGTAACTTCAGCCTAGCATCAGTAGATTAGATCAAATCCCCATTTACTGTATTATATTAATATTTTCAATGGCACACTAATCCAAGAAATAAATGTGTCAGTTTCTATGGCTACCCTGTAATGGCCATGGCCATAAGACTGTGCCTTAAGGCCACATAAAAGACTTAATGTACAGATTGAATAGAAGCACATTATTTATTACTAAGCTATCAAGCTGAGAAAATTTAGTGATCTAATTTTTTAGATTTGCTCCTTTGACCTGGGCCAATTTGCTTGGATGATAATACTGAGTATTTAAACCCACAATGTTTTCTCAGTTTTAAAGATAAAGTGATTCACACTAATCTTTCAGAACAATTTTGTGGAATTAATGATTTTTATGCTCCTATGATATTACTGATGGATCTTTGCATTTTTTGTGGTTTGAAAATTAGGTAAGATTCTTTCAGACTTTAAATTAATGCATTGGAATTCAAATGTACTACTATACAAACTAACGGTGATGCTTCTCCTCTCACATATTTCCCCCAGCTTCATGATATGTTGAGATATTTGAGCTGTAAATAACTTACCATGAAGTAAGATGGGGTGACCAGCAAGAGTTACAGGGTTTCCCCTGACCCTAGAGAGTCTTTGCTTGTTCAAAGATGGAGCATTGGAATTGCAGTGTGCCAGTACATTTTCCTACCTGGGGACCCACACATGCATCTTAACTTTCTGAGATGTGTGATACAAATCGCTTCCCCCTCTGCCTGGGATGACTTTAATACATTGCTCATATTGTAAAAAAACACAGTCACCTTTGGTGTACATTATTCCCCACCACAACTTGGCTTCCAGCAGCAGTGGTGGTGTGCACAAATGAAGGGAGAAAGTGCAGTCCAGGGCATTTCTGTGCTCATTCATACTAGAAGGATCAGAGTCCTTAGTGATGGATTACAGGACTAAAACACTCAGGAGACCTCTTTGGCTGCAAACGAACATAAAATGACTGGAGGGACTGTTATTAGAGAAGGTCTGGGGTCAGAGCCCTCAAATACTTACCTAGCAGATGGGAGATGGTAGGAGAAAGGAGGCAGAGCATTATGAGAACGGTTTTCTTCTCAGAGTGTTACTCCCCCTAGCAATACTTTGGGAACTGGTGATTGTATCAACTTGAATGCAGACTATCAAGTCACCAAATAATATAACTTTGCTAAAAATTTTTTTCTTAAATACTATTTGAGGAATCTACAGTTTATTTTCTTTCCTGTGCAGAATTTGTGGTTATCACATCATTTCCAAAAGGTTTGTTGAAAGACAAAATTGTTCTTATAAAATACTCTTTCACACTTCCTAAGAGAACTACTAATAACACTTTTAGACTGTGACACTTGCCAAGAGCTGACATTTTCAAAATTTCAAATGTCAATAAAACTGCTTAAAACCTTGTAAGGAGGCTGAGTGAAGACAAGAGAGACTTAGCAGAACATATTAGTGGTTTTAACACGTGTCTGCTTAAGCCTTAAAATTTATGTTCTGAAAAGGCCCATTTCTAGTAAGTCAAAATAACCTTCGCGACAAGTTTAATCAGCATAAATGCTAAAGACGAGTGACAGATATGTATAACATATAGCTTACATGGAATGTCAATAAAAGCTTTAAGCCATTGCAAAAAAAAAAAAGTATTCATGAAGTAATATAGACCTAGAAAAGCAGCAGGTAACATTTTTGTCACCTCATAATGACTAGCATTTACATGGAGTTTTTGGTGCATGTTTGCCATTACAAACACTACATTTGCTCTTAAGTATGTTTGTCCGTTCAGGCACACCTAGCATAACTAACAAATGGTTATTACAAAGTCTCACTTGAGGTTAGAATATCTGATAGGAAAATATCTGGAACTATTTACAGTGTAAATGTTAGAGGAGAGAGGAGACTTCTGGGCCTGTATGTGCTGAGCAAAAAACCTAGTAATGTAGTTAGTTTGTGTTATAAAACAGCCCCTGCACTGTGTGAGATGTAGTGTTTCCAAACACTAATACTAGAGACAAATGTTTTGTCCCTCTCATGCAGCACCTTTATGGAGTGTGTTCTGTACATGGAAAGCACCTGGTGTACTGAACAGGCCATTATGTTAGGGACAAAGCCTAATGCAGCAATTCAGTTTAAACTGCTGTAGGTTCTCAAATAATCCCAGTAAAGTGCTATCATCATTGCAGCCTTTCTGAAAGAGTTCAGGGTACTGTACGAGCCTTATGGTCCCAGCTGTTTTGGCAGCGCTTTTTGCAATTAGTTCATATGCTGTCTTGTACTTTCTAGTTTAGCAATGTTGGTAGAGAAATGAATGGCAAAGAAAACAATCCCAGTTAAGGCCTTCTGTTTGAAAGATATGTAATGCTGCTAGGAACAAAATTATTTACCATGTCGACCAAGTCATCTTGTTGTATTAGTGTATTCTGTAAAATACTGTGTATAGCATTATTATAAGCAAATGAGACTTTCCAAGTAACAAGTGCCCTCTGTTTAAACAAACAATTTTCTATGCAAAGGTTAAACACTGGTATATTTTTCTTGTTCGAGTCATGCTCATGACTTTGAAAAGTCACCAAGCAAGTATGCTTAAAAAAGAAAATGTGAATGGAAAATTCTGAAGCATTTTGCCCTTTTGGTTCCTAAGAGTGAGCTATCGTTTCTCTCCACTGTGGTCATTAATAATGACAAATGTATGTGGTGCAGAGTTCACCTACATTATTGTCAGTAACAGGGATAGAGAGGGAGTATTTATTACAGCAGAAGGAGGGAGGGGAAAGACATGATGTTGAACCAGAAGACAAGAGCAGAGTTCAGTGTTTTTTGTTTGGGTGGGGAGCAGTGTTAGTAGAGAGCATGCCCAAAGGTTTCTTACAGACTGGCACAGCTCTCATTGAAATCAGTTGAAATACTGCTACAGGCTACTGTGAGAGGTGGATTGATTGGATCTTTAATATGTTGTGCTTTACAGTGCTTCAGTAACACAGATTTATTTCACCTCAGCAAAAGCTGTTATTGCTTTGGGTTTGCAAACAAGTATGGTAACAACATTTTATTTATTTATTTATTTATTTGTGTTAAACTGGTCAAACATTAAATCATGATCATGAACTGATAGAAGGAAGGACATTCCTAGCCTGACATCTATTAATTTTGAAAATATAAAGAAGTATAGTTTTGGGTAGTGCCCCTGTTTTGTAGCACAACTTAAAATTTTTTAAAATTTTTATTATATTTGCCCTTAAAGAAAAAACAAAATCGAGTTTCTCTCTTAATTTGCTATATGAAAAAAAAACATGGCATCCCCCAGACTAGTGGGGAGACTCATGAGCTGACAGTATGTGGACATCGTTACATGCCCATTGGCCTATGTTTCATGTCACATGTCTTTCATCATTTAACTGTGTCTTCAAGAATACTTGGAAGTCAAGGAAGAGAGGTTGCATCTCCAAACTTGAGTTGGTGACTGAACTTGGAAGAGTTCAGGCCTGCAGATTGTCATGCAGTTTAAAAATGCATTGAGGAGATGGGCAATAAGTCCAAAACATTTGGTAGTGAATTATATCTGGATATAGAAAGTTTGAGAATATGAAAATATGGTGTAATTTTTTTATCTCCTGAAAAATTATGTGCTACTTTAATTATTCACAGATGAACGTAATGTAGCATGAAAGACAAACGGATGAAACTGGGATGTCTGACTTTTTCCAGAAGATTGGACCATTGTATCTCACCTTTTAAGGGATTTATAAATTGCCCACTTTAAATACAGCCTACTACTAGTCACTGTATTACAGGGTTTTGTTATAGTAAGTAGCAACATTAAGTTACATCAGGTCTGGTAATCGGCAGACTTAGAGTTTTGGACCTGTGAAGGGAAAAAAGCATCCTTAGGAGCCATTTGCCTGATAATAAGCTGTTACTCATGAGGTGTGAATGTTGGGAGAGACCCACAGGGATGATGAAAGTTTGACTCCTGGCCCTGTGTGCTGCAATCCGAAGAATCACACCATGTGCAGAAGAGTACTGTCCAAACACTTCCTAAACTTTGGCAGGATGGTTCCGTGACCACTTCCCTGGGAAGCCTTCTGGATGAAAAATCTTTAACAAACACTGACTCTAGATCTCCCTGACACAGCTTCATGCCATTCACTCGGGTCCTGTCAATGGTCACCAGAGAGATGAGCTCAGTGCCTGCCCCTCCTTTCCTCTTGTGAGGAAGTTGCAGACTGCAATGAGGTCACCCCTCAGTATCTTTTTTCCCCAGCCAGAACAGGCTAAGGGATCTCAGCCACTTTTGATACAGCTTCCCATCTATGTCCTTCACCATCTTCATATCCCTCCTTTGGATGCTTTCTAATAGCTTTACATCCTTCTTGTATTGTGGCACGCAAAACTGCACACAGGACTTGAGGGGAGGCTGCACCAGTGTGGAGTAGAGCAGGACAGTGCCTCCTTCAACCAGTGGGGAGTGTTGTAATGCACATTTATGGTTTTGTGTTGCACTGAGCATGGTTTGTTCTGTTTCCCCTCTCGGTTTGTAGCATGGTTCTCCCGTTCCCTTAACCCCTCCCTTTTCTCCCTGGCCAGCCCTGAGTGCCTGTGACCCAGGTTTCCTCCGCCCCTGAGTTGGGGTTGTAAATACCCCGCGTTTGCCATGCTCTCTCTCTCTCTTCTCCCTGGAACTCTTCAGGACAATAAACTTGGATCATTCCGGGAAGGAGAGCCTCCTCTAATCTTTTGCCTTTGTCCATGCTGGATAAAAATCCCCTATCTCTCTGACCCCAGCTAGCTGAGGCAGGTCAGAAAGACCAGGGGAAATCCGACAGTTGGCGCTCCAACGTGAAGGCTTTCTCACGGAAGTTTGAGAGCCTCATGCTCTGGGCTGGAGTCCTATCTAAGGATTCATTAAGCCTTTTGGATTGCTCAGCTCCTTTCTAGCACGAAATTGCTTTCTGCGCAATATTCTGCTAGAAAGCGACAAACTGGTAGCTTGTTTTTGAGCCAAACAAGTCAGTTTGGGGGGAAATCTGACAGGGGAGCATGGTGCTTCAAGCACCCCAAGACATGTCTCGCCCTCTTCATGAAAACTTGCATGCAGGCCTGGAAGGGATACTAAGCAAGTTTGCAGATGATACAAAACTGGGAGGAGGTGTTGACTTGCCCAAATCCAGGGAAACCCTACAGAGAGACCTAGACAAATTAGAGGGCTGGGCAATCACCAGCTGTATGAAATTTAACAAGTGTCATATCCTGCACTGGAAATGGGGCAGCCCTGGATGTATGGACAGGCTGAGAAGGAGTGGCTGGAGAGCAGGACTGAGGAATTGGACCTGGGGGTCCTGGTCGATGGCAAGTTGAATGTGAGTGCCCAGGCAGCCAGGAGGCCAACTATTTAAACTATAACTTTTTAATCTTTTAAACAGAAATCTGACACCTACTTCAGACTACTTTTTCACTTTCTCTTGGAAAAAACTTATATCCTAATGGTGCTTTTCAATGTGAGACTGTTGGTTGAGGTGAATTCTATGAATTAGTTCTCATTAATACAAGTACTTCACTTTGAGTGTTTTTCAAACTGCAGTAATACATAATTTCTGACAAAATGAATGAGTTTTGAATTTTCTGGCGACTAACAGAGAATAACATAAGAAAAGAAAATGAAATAATTATAGCGCTTCATCCTTTATTAATGACAGTGTAAACAACATTGCAATTGAAAACAACAATCAGAATATATTCTAGAAACGGGCTCCATGAAAAAAATAAGTAGGTCTATTATGTAAGAACTCTCTAAAAGAATTTTGAACAATCATGAAATATTTCTTTTACTTCATGCATTTGAAAGAATGTTCTAGTTCTAGAAAGTGAAGAAGAGAAAGAATCGAGACATGTACTTCAAAGATTGAATTTTACTCTGGTTTGTTAGGAAGCAGTAGGAGTAGATCTTGCCTATAATACAGATGACAGTTGGAGGTCTTGAATTCGCCAGGGTAGATAGTTGAACACATTCTAAAACCTGTCACTAACAGTGCTGTAGACCTTCTCCTTGTGAATAATGTTACTAAAACCAAGACTGGTGAGTGTGTGGGCTGGCAAATGGATTTGTCTTTTCATACTTTATCAGGGCCCCCATCAGGTCTGAGCAGTAAATGTGGATCTGTTTCTCTCTGTTTCTATCTGACCCATGGCTCTAGAAGGGACTTCTGCATTCAGTTCTGAACTTGGTGGCATATTAGTTTTATCTTCAGGTACCAGGGCAGCAATAGATCCCTGTCTCCTTTTGTACTTTTTAGCTTGTGTTCACTGTGTGGTTGAGCCCATTTATTTTCATTTATCTCAGTCATGTTTTACAATTTGAAATGTTTGCTTTTCTCTGCTGCTGCTTGACAATCAAAGATCATTTCCTAAGCTGAGTGAATAATGAAGTACTGAGAGTTATGGTGATGATACAAGCAAAGTTAGCAGAAGATCTACAGTCATTACAGAATCAGCTTTGATATACTAAGTTTTGCCATTTACATAGTTCTGATAAATCTGGAAACACATGAATCATAATTTCTTTTAATTTTGGAGAAAAAGCTAATGTACAGACGTTGTCTTCTTTATATTAGAGGGAATACAGATGTCAAGTAATTCTTCATCTCCATGAAGTGTCTACATGTTCTCATATTTTTCTGAAGTAAAAAGGCATTGTTTTCTTTCACTGTTAGATGAAGACCTGCTCTGAGATGTCTTGCCAAGATGTTCCAACTTTGCTGGTAGTTCTAAAAGCCTATTATCACAGGGTTTTGCCAAGAGTAGGCATCGTATGGATAGGGCAGATCCAAATGAGTAAGCAGATCTTGTTTTCAGGAACTTAAAATATCCAAGTAGATACAAAAGAGAAAGGAAGAGTTGTCTCACCTTTTTTATGTTTTCTTGGTTAAATTTTTGTGCTGACATATATTTACACTGCACTCAATAGGAAGCATCTCTATAGTAATTTAATATACAGAAACCCATATAAACCATAACCAAACATTGTGTTACATTATGTCTACAAGGGAAAGGTAGTGAGTTCCAATTCTGGAGGAGTCACCTTCTATTAGGGTTTCTTTCTATCCTTATTCTCTATGTCAGATGGATCGCTACATTTAATTAAGCAGTAACAATTGAGGTGCAGATTATTTCCTGGGGATTAATGACCAGCTGGACAGAGTTGATAGCCCAAGGTATTGGATAGATTATGCTGCATAGCCTCATGGATTAAGTATGAGCTCTATATTGTAGATGTAGTCGCTTTGAATAGTGTAGGAGAAAGCATCACATTGAAGATAAAGTCTAAATTTTTTTTTAACTTTTAGTCTTTCAGCACCAAGTAGATCAGTACATATGCCTTTTTTTTCTGAAATAACCTGTGTTTAAAGTGACTCTTTGTTCAGCAATATAGCTACTGTTTTAGTTTCACATTATCCTTTTGTGGGTAGAAGTGACTAAGGAAATGACATAGAGGCTTGTTGAGAGAGAATCCATCCTTTTTCAAAACATCCCACAAGCTTTTTGGTGCAGAAGTAATTTTCCAAGTCTATTCCAGTTTGCAGGTGTCTTAGGAATAATTTTGTCCTTTTTTGCACTACAGAATGTGTTTAAGTTTGGTAGATGTTATTTCATTTTTTTCCTATACATTTTGACATGTCTTTTTTTCACATGAATGTGGAATCTTGACTGAAACTATACACATCTAGATGCCTTTTACTGGCCACCAATGTTTGAGGGTGAAAACTTATACTGAGTCCTTCCATTTTTGCTTGTGTTTTTAGTTTGCCTGGAGTTTGGGAGAGGGGTCCTTCTGAACATATAAACTGGAGAGCCAGGGGCAAAATCACTGCAAGCTGTTCTGTGCCTCCACATGCTAAAGAAGACAGAGCACATCTAAGGATGGCCCAAAGACCTGGTTCATACTTTAGGGACCTGATGAAAGATCCACTCCCCTCTTTTCTGTAGATTTCCCTGCGGGTTCATTTCATGTACTGGGAGTTGGTCACACTTATCTGTCTTTCCATCTTGAAGTCAGGACACGTTTGAGGGCCTGCACTGAGATGCACACTGGAACACGCTTTCTTTTGTATTTTGTTGTGCACAGCAAAAATTGGCCTTTTCCTATTTGCAGTTGTACCCCAGATTAAAGTGGTCAGATCTGGGGGTTTCTTTCTGGACTGTTTGTTCTCAGTGATGGGCTCATTCATCATCACTTCTCCTGAACCATAATTTCTTCTTGTTTATGTCCATAGTTAGGTGTTTCTAGCTGCTGTGGAGAGGTAGTTGAGTTCTCAGGGTCACACATACCATAGTGCATGTAATTTTGTGTCTGCTTCTTTGGTACAATTAACAGAAATGGGGAAATAATAAAATGTCAGAATGTTGATAAAAACAATTTTTCAATGAATTCTCCCCTCTCATTCCTCTCATAGTGGTGTTGTACTGTCAGCATGATATCTAGGCTCAAAATGCTATATGTAAGAGAAGCACATCAGTTGCTGTCTGTAAATTAATGATTTTCTTCACTCATTCCTTGATAGAAAATGAAAAATTAATAATGTCCTGAATATGTCATGAAATATTCGCAGCACTTTTTCCAGCTTGAAAAAAGGAGTATGTTATGTAGTCTTGTCAGCTGGTGTCTGTCCTGATCTCATTTACATTGTAGTCATAGCAATGGTGTAGAGGCCTTAGATGGTCCAAGCCAGGATCAGCTGTGACTCCGGCTCTTCGTCATGCAAGATGCCTGGGACACTTCACATCCAGGGGGCTTTGGAGACATTGCTGTGGCCTTCTGCCAAGCACATTACTGTGGAACAGGGAGTGCCTTTTGCCCCATGACTCTTAGTCTCTGAGCACCCAAGAGCAGTTGAGACTACCCATTCTCATGGCATAAGGCTGTTTGTCTTTTATGGTGCTTTCTGTTAAAAAAGCACACTTGAGCCTATGTTACATCTGAGTAACTGGCTGCAAAGTGCAGGCTTCTAAATTGTGCCAGTGTAAGGGCCTCCATCTTGCCAAGCAGTAGGGTTTTGAACTGCAGACTGCCAGAGCTGAAAACAAAATACTGCTGGAGTGAATCAATCAGGATCTGATACCACATACAGGCCAATGATTAGAAAAAAATGTCATTAAAGAAAACATTTTAAAAATGAAAGGAAAATGCTTTATATAGAAGTTGCCTTAATGATTTTCCCCTGTGCTTTTTTTTTCACATACAGTATATGAGCCACTTTTTTTTTTTAACATGGTAATTTAATTAACCAAAGTCCTAATTTTAGTTTGTTAAGTGCATACCTGTTGAGGAAAATCACACATTTAAATTACTTCTGGTTTCTATATTTAATAAACATTGGACATTGCATTATTTACTTTAATATAGAGATAATTCAAATAAATAATTGAAGCGACTGAGCACATTATTTCTCTGGATAGAAATGGAAGGCAACTTGCTGTACAGAGAATCTGAAAGATGCTCATTCAGGCATTAAGAGACCTTATGCAATCATATTTCTTTCTCTATGTAATTTGATTTTCTTTGTAGTTTATACTATACATTTCAATATCTGAAACACATCAGACAAATATTAGATGGATGTACTGGCTAATTAAAACATTCATCTGTCTGAACATTTGAGTATTCAAGCATATTTTAGTTTAACAATTAATAAATTAAACACAACATTCTGAAAAGTAAGGTCCAAAGGAATGAAAACTACTATTTGGAAAACCTGTGGAAGAAAAGGGATGATGAATGGAAGTATGTGCCTGAGTTTATGGCAGTTCAGCTGAGGATGGGAAGGTGTGATGAAAAGGAAAGGGAGGGCTTTAAGTTGCATGAGCATCTCCAGATCTGCATGTGTCTAATGGGCAAACGTATCTGGAGGGACCAGATTTTCTGGCTGCAAAGAATGACCTCCTAGCAAAGCAGAGGAAGAAATCTAATAATGGGGAAGAAATGAAACTAAGATAGGGACTTGGTGTACTGGAAATAAAGAAGAGAAATGAACAGTTAAAAGATAGCTGCTCTACAGCAATTTTTTGATATACTATCTCTAGAAAGCAAGACTGAGATAATAAAGGGGCTGGGAGCCAGAAACAGTTAGAAATTGCACAAGATAGAAAACTAAGCTGCAGATTGCTAGATGATCTCCACCAGCACCTGAGAAAAGCATGACATGCAGTCGGATGTTCCTTCTTGAAAAGGATCAATTCATTTGGCACCAGAGCAGCTAAAAACAATCTACAGACTAGGGTTCATTTTGAGACAGGTAATGCTGTCATCTGCCATAAATCCCTGCCATGGTCTGAGTAAAATCTCAGAGAAGACAGCATTGCAATAAAAAAGCAATATTGACTGGATGATCATAGATCGAGTCAAATTTAATTGAAAGATCAGAAAAAGAAGACTTTTTTTCTTAAGGAAACTTTGAAAAACCCAGTGAAATAATGAAATTTTGCTGCAGAATGAAATTAAACTACAAAGAAATGGCCTATATTTGTGTACACCTAGTCTTAGGTGTTCACAAATACATACACTTAATGTGTCTCTGTACACTTAGTTTCAAGTCTTATTCCTGAATTTAATTTTTCCAATTTGAAAATGGGAAGATTGATAAAAAAAGAAATCAAACCGTGGTTAGAGGAAAATTTCAGCCAGGAGCAATAAGGAAAAAACAGAGAAGCAGAAAGCAAAGCAGTATGTTGAGAAGTTATAAGCTGGTAAATTGGATTGATTGGCTTTTTTTTCCTAAAGAAAGAAATACTGTGTTGCTACAAGGATTTATTTGACTAAGAGAAGTATGTGGAGACAAGTTATTTCCCATTTTGATAGGAGAAAGATAGTCTTTTGTAGTGTCTTTAAAACACATCTCAAAATAAAGACCTGTAAATTGAAAAATTAAATGAAAGAGAACCTGGGACACTTTTGCAGTCAAAGATGCAGACATTGAGCTTTATTTCTAGAGCAGAAGCTAAAAAAATGTTTCTAAGTTCTGGGTCTGTCTGAGGAATCATAGAATCATAGAATATCCTGAGCTGGAAGGGACCCACAAGGATTGTCAAGTCCAGCTCCTGACCCTGCACAGCATCATCCCCAAGAGTCACACCATGTGCTTTAGAGAGCATTGTCTGAATGCTTCTTGAACTCTGCCAGGCTTGGTGGTGTGGGCTCTTCCCTGGGGAGCCTGTTCTAGTGCCCAGCCACCCTCTGGATAAAGGGTGATTTTTTTTCCTGATTACAGCTTAAACCATCACTGACACAACTTCAGGCCATTCCCTCGGGCCATGTCACTGGTCACCACAGAGAAGAGAACAGTGTCTGATCCTCCTCTTCTTTTCATGAGGTAGCTGTAGATTGTGATGAAGTCTCCCCTCAGTCTTCTCCAGGACGAACAGAGCAAGTGACTTCAGCCACTTGTTTTATGACTTCCACTCTAGGCCCTTCCCAAATCATCCCAAGAAGACTAATGCCACTAGGAGAAGTAATAAGGATTGAAGTCTTGTTAGGGAGAAGAAAATGATTAAAAAATAAAACATGTTAGACTTTGCAAATTATATGAAGACCAAGAGTCAAGGTTTTCCAGCTTTATAAATGAAAACAGAACAAGGAAAGAAGTATAGCAGCTGTGCAGTACAGATAGGCAGAGAGTAGAAATTGTTTATGAGCATCTCAACACTTGGACAGGAAATTTTATATTCAGTCAGGAAAAATAATGTTGAGTAGTTGGGGAGAGGAGTATGGATATACACTGCTGTGCAAAATAATCTTAGGAGAGGTAAAGGTACTGAAATCAAGTCAATAGGATTCTGAAAGGACTAGTGAAAGAAATCACAGGACCTGTTGTATTGATTTTGAGATCTTATTTAATGTTTTCTTGTTGCATGCTATGATGAGTCATACAAATAAGAGTGCCTTAATTTTGCTGATAACCAGAAATGGAGAGGTAGCATTTCTACAAAAAGTCACAGCATATCAAGAAGAGGTGAGTGGCCCTAAAATTTGGTGTGTCAAGGGTGCTGTGAAAGGGTGGGTCCATGGAGTCACTTGCACCCAGCTGAAGAGCAGAGCTGGCTGCAGGGAGCAGGGAGAGGAGCAGGCCACCTGCTGAAGGATAAAAACTGCCAACATCAGCCATGACAGTAATTACAGCAAACATACACGGATTTGTCTGGGGGAAGATTTCTGGTGGAGATGGGTGAGGTGCTATGTTAGACACTGGTGTGATCTCCTGTGTCTGATCACCTGTATTCAGGGGAAACAAGGTTTGAATAAAACAAGTATAGGCAAGGTCTGTTAGGATGATCATTGGAAGGAGCAGCCTATTGTAAAGGGAACAAACAATGTCAATTTTTATTTTGACAGCTGTGTCTAACAAGGTTGCTTTGATCCAATCCCCAATAGCAGGGGACGTGTTGTGGTTCCTGAGCAAGACAGTGTACCCTGCACCTTTCTGTGGGTGGCTGAGATGCTACCATGTCTAGACTGAACCTGACACTTGAGATCCTGGGGCATGCAGGAAACATCTCAGTTTGTTTAGTCTGCTAAAAAAGAATAACGAGGGAGGAGATTATTTTGCTTGTAACTATCTGAAGGAGAAAAATTCTGGGGAGGAAAAGCAATTTAATTGAAAGGACAATGTTGGTGTAAGGGCAAATGGTTATCAACTGCTGGTGAATGAATTTCCAGTCATCAGAACAAGGATTCCTGACCATCTTGCCTCACCAGTAAGGAGGAGTAAGGGTGAGCAAATGAACTAGGCCTTGACAGATGTAACTGAAGACGCTGGCTTCTGTGCCTCTGTTTCCTGAAGTTTTGCTGTGCCTTCTTTCTGCAAGCAGTGAACTAGTTAAATTGCTGCGTAACTCTAGAAACAGTGCAAACAAGCAGCAGCTGCACTATTGTTTCCAAATAAATGTATATTTGAATGACCTGGTGAAGGATGAGATTGAAATGATAAAGCAGTTGGATGGTGAACATGTAAAATAGAAAGTGTTACTGTACACTGTGTAACTTTTTCCATTCCAAAGTGTTCTTAATAAGTATTAAAACTAATCAATGACATATGCCTCAGACTGATCTGATATATTTTATCCCCATGATGAGGACCTCAGGAATGTAGGCATAGGTTTTAAACTAAGGTAGCTTGCCAGCACATGGATTGAAAGATCATAGCCATTTCATGGGAGCATAATTAGCTTTCTGTTCTGTTCTGTTTTTAGCTGCTTCTATTATTTTAAATTTATGTTGTCACCCTCCTGTTCACAGTGAAACCACTTACCTGTCTCTGACCTCATTGATACACAAAGTGCTAAGAGAAAACCTTCAGAGACAGTCTTTGATTTCTACAATGTAGTGGCCAGTGACAGGGGTCTTTCCGAGAAAGTGTCTTTCCCTTTTTCTCTTTACACTTTGAAGAGCAGAGTGAAATAAATTAAATCTTCTTTTCTAAAGTATAGTCCAGCACTTTTGTTGATAGGTGACATAAAGAAAAAGCATGCTTGATGGCAGCAAGAAATTTTATTTATAAGGAAAAACTGCATCCAATACAATCACAGTTGTAAACTGTGTATGGGTTACAATGCTTTCCAAACAGAAAGAAGTTAATTTCTTTGAGTTATCGTGGCTGCATTGCATAGGCTTGCCCAGCATAAAAAACAGACTATCGTTTTTTCCTGACTCATGTCCCATGTTAGTCAGACAGATTTGTTCACACAATTACATGTTTTCTCCATATATTTTAGGTTGCTGTGCTTTTCATAGGTCTTTAAAATGAATTGGTTATTTTTTCTTAATTATGAAAATGTTATTGCACTAAATGCAATTTAATTAAAATAAGAATTTCTGCCAAAGGGTTTAAATAAATACAGTATTCTTTTACAAGTATGAAAGGAGTTACTATTTGCTGTTTCATTTCCTCACTAATATGCTGGCATGTTTGGTTTGAACCTGAGCTTGTGGAAGTTTATTCTTAACCAAAGCAGTTCCTTTTTCATGTAAGTAGGTTAAATGTGAGTTGTAGAGCCCTAGGGCTCTTTTTGTTTAGTTTTAAAGCCCCCTCAAGTGGGCCTCTTTTAGAAACCTGGAATCATATGCTTGTAAGGTTGATCCAAATTACCATTAGAATAGCTCTTTTCAACTTCTTATTTATACAAAGAATCATAAAAAATGCACCAAACTGACAAGGTATTAAATCAAACTGAATGAAGACAGTTAATTTTCTTTTTACTCAACAACTTTTTTTTTTGTCTTTTAATGGAAACTCTCAAATTGAAAAAAATTATCTGTACAGTATGTTAAGGTGCCATGCAGTATAATAAATTGCTATTACTGTCAAAAAGGTACATGATGAAGTGCATTTGCAGAAAAGGCACATATTAATGTCAATCATTTTTGTGTGATTTATATACTAACTGCAGTGTTTTAAGAAGATCAATATTCTCTGTTTTGACAACATTTCAGAACCTTGTGCTTTCCTGACAGTATTACTATTTCCACCATAGTATGATAGAATAATTTTAGTAGTTAGTGAGTGGTCAGTTTGGTGAAAAGGTACGCAATAAAACTGCATTTGAATATAACCAAGTAAAAATCATAATGCATTTTTATATAAGATAAACATGGTAATAATTCTAATTTTTAATTGAATATAGTGTCATGTAATTAGTAGAACTTGCTAAAGTGGTGATATTTTCCCACCCACTAAAATTCATCTTTGGTATATGTATAATAATTACTCCTGTTGCAATAGTGTCCCCTAAGACATAATAATGGACAGAATTACAGTAGTTTGACACAAAATTTTCTGACTTAGTTCTCAGAAGGGATCAGAAATACTTTTAACATTTTTCTCTATTTTCTTTCTATTCCTCCTTTTCAACTTCTATGTTTTTCTCTTTTTATATTTGTTTAACTGTCTTGTTTGTCATCCATATGTTTTCCTTAAAGTTATTTTTTTTTCTTCTTTTTTTTTTAAGTAGTAGAGTGGCTAAGCCAAAAAAGAAAAAATATGCTCTATCTTATCTCCTCTTGTAAAGAATTATTAGCTTTCCCCTCTGCTTGTAAAAACCCATCACTCATTCTTACTTGTTTAAGAAGGTCCACAGCTCCTGGAGAGCTCAACTCTCAGAAAGTTGCCTCCACAAAAGAAATCCTGCAGGTATTTTTAGAGACTTCTGAAGAGGTACTGAAGAATTGTGCTTTTACTACAATCTGTTTTCACCATTACTTACCTGTAAGGGCCTGGTTCAGCTGTCTTTCACATCATATACTTAAATTTATGCATGATGCTTGGTATCTACCGCTAAGGCACTAACTTCAAAAATTGATAACAGCAGTAATTTTCAAGACATTTCATGACTTTTAGTCCTACTCTATTTTAAAAATAACTTGAGACAACATTTGGTAAGCACCTCCAGCACTACAGATATTTTCTTATCTAAATAACTGAACTATAAGTGTAGCAGATAACTGCTGTCCAATGATTTGGTCTTCCTGATAACAGCTGTAACAGCTTTGCAAAAGCCAGGTCTATGTTCTATATTGCATAACCTAACATTCACTCTTAACATTCTAGATATTTTGTAAATTTTTGGTAATAATGCTAAAAATATTTCTACTAATAAAGCTCATTGTAAACTATAGCAAAGGCTATGGGGTTAATTACTGTGAGCAATTATGCATTTCTCCCTAGAACATTTCCTCCTATTAAAAATAATTGCAAAGCAGACATTATAAATAGCAAAATGTAGATACACAAGCTTTTATCACAGGCTTGATGGCCATGCTTAGACTGCCTACCCTATGTGTCCTGATGCCTGAAGGACAGACTAACTCCTTTGTAGTTTGCAGTTGTATGGCAACACATTAACAGGGAGACTGACAGCAGCTGCATTTTGGGTCTTATCTTCAGCATGTGAGTTCCCCCTAGGCTGGGTCAGAGTGGGTCTCAGTGCCTGTGCTGCAGCAACTGAGCCACAATGCAGAATAGAGGGAGAGGAGCCAGAGAGAACAAAGGGTGTCTGTGCATTTGGGGAGGAAATGGGCTTCTGTGTGCACAACCTAAGTTCATGCTTAACAGAAATTTGTGTATTTCATCAGTGACTTCTGAAAGCAACTTCTGCCTGTGATGGAAACTTCATAGGTGTAGAATTCATAGAGAAGAGTGACCACTCATAACATATTAAATGTGAACCGGGTTGCCTTTTCAGCCCTGAGAGCATAGCGCAGCTTTTGTGAACTGTGATGAATATTGTAGATAACTATGAGGAGTCATTGTGTTAGGATGGGGACAGCAAAGGCAGCAGAGTTTTTCTGGAGCATGATGCTGCACAGTATTCTTGTGGGTTGTGCAATTTATACCCGGATTGTTTGTGGCTGAGCTTAAAAGCCTGATCTCACTCTACCATGTTTTATTGTGTTCTAAGGTTTTATTTCTCATCTTGGAGTAAGGAAAGTTGTAGGATATTGTTTCTTGTAGTGAGTTGTACAGTGCTCTATGTGATATGATGATATATGATCAGGTAATTCAGGCTTTTAAAAGGATTGGGGGAAAAAGAAAGAAAAAAACTTTCAATTGGCAGCTAGTGCCCTATCTCAAATAATTGGTTTTATGTTAGAAAACTGGACAAATATCATGAACCATTAAACAAATACATACCTTTATAATTTTTCTTAAAATTCAGCTTATCAACTTTCATGTGCCTGTGAACTAATGAAAATTGATGAGGGTATAAAACTAAGTATACTGGATAATGATATTTTTAAACATTTTATCTGATAAGCAAAAATTCACTACATGGTAGAAGTCAATCACTGTAAATATGTCTTGTTAGAGTTAAAATCTCTGTCTTGAATTTACTTCATTTATTTAGCGAAATAAGATTAAAGGTTAAGTTTTAGACATTTTAAAGACTGCATTCATGGAAGTTTTTCTTCTTTCTGTTTTCATTCTGGCAAGCTGAGCACTTATTTAACAGCACTTTTCACAGTCCTGCACCTGTTCGTTTGTATGTTTAAGAAAAAATGCTTAAATTAGCACTGAATTACTTAGGAGGGTGTCTTCTTTTTAATTTAAGATTGTTGTCCTACATGTAGCAGTCATATCACTTAAATTTTCATATCAGTTATAGCTGGCAAATTATTTTTCAAGGTTATCTGCTATTGTCTAGTACTGCTTATACCAGCCTATTCAGTAATTCAAAAAGGCTGTGATTTTATTGGATTCTGTAAAAAAGGCTTCCTGATCTCATTAGAATTCCTGGGACCTAGAGCAGATTCCTACCTTTCTAGTTAGGCTTGTATTTTCTGTACTTCAGAAGTTCTTCTATTTAAGTGCTTTGCTGGAAGTGAGCTTTTTTGTTTTCTTTTCTTTTTTTTTTTTTTCTAGTAGAGGTATCGCTACAGTATTATCTATCTATCTATCTATCTATCTATCTATCTATCTATCTATCTATCTATCTGTCTATCTGTCTATCTGTCTTATCTTTATTTGGGTTGCATGTCTTGGTTCCTTTCCTTTAAGGTTGATCATGATTTTATTCTGCAATAAAGCCAGTGCTGATGGGGTGCAAGTGCCTGGTTAGCTTGACTTGGCTGATAAGATAAGCAGAATTGGAGACAAAAGTCCCATGTTGTAGGCACAGTATCATCTGTAAAAGACCATTTTAAGTTCAGGCTTCTTATGTGGGAAACAAAACAGTTCTGGAAATTACCTGTTGGAATCACTGCACTACCACTGAAGTGTAATCACATTTTATATGATGTTGGTATTGCATAATAATTTCACCTAAAGACACAAATGTAGTCATGTACATTTAAAGCTAACAGTTTGCGCCACCAAAGCTGAAATCAGTCTGCATTTTTTTACAAAAAAGTCCCCTAAAATTATTCACATGAAGGAATCTGATTTAACCTTTGGATTATGACCTTTGTTAAGTCATACTTTGACAGTATCAGTTTAACAGTGATGTTTCAGTGGTTTTCTTTGTTGAGCAGAAAATCACATCGCAATGTCCTGGTGAATTTAGAAAAAAATTCTGTATTTCTAAAATGAGCAAGATGTCTTTAAGTGCAGATAAATTTATTTTTCATATTCGTATGGATGAATTTCTTATTCATATGAAAATTCATATGCATTCACATAATTCAAGCTTGACCAAACACATTGAAGTCCAAGGATCTGTTGTAATACTTGAAAAGCAGTTTCCCCAGAAAAACATCAAGCCCCCAGCTCTCTCTTTCCTGCAGTTTACTTCATTTGCAGAAACACTAGTTGGAGCAATATTTGAAACCTGCTTGCAGAAGAGGTTGCAAGATTGAGGTCCCAAACAAATCACCTTCATCTGTTAAAACTTATCACCAACTCAAGCAGCAGAGCTTTATTATTCCTACCCTGTCAACAGGGCAACCATAAATAAAAGACAATGCCTTGAACACAAATGAAGATTGTCACCATTTGAATCATTATTTTGTGGAGCTCTGGCATTTTCCAGATTTTGCAAATTAGAAAGGCCTGATTAGTCTGTATGATTTGAAAGTTAATGTTGGAAAGGGTAAACATACTTAAATTGGTTTCAAATTTCTTGTTCATAGTAGACTTTTTTTAGAGTAAACTTTATCAGAAACTAGCTGCCTGAAGAGATATACAGGCACAGAAGAAATAAGTCATCAAAGACAAATGCCAGTCTGAAGTTGACCAGACCCAAGTCTCCATTATCAGGTTTAAAAGAGGCAGCAGACAATTGGAGAAAAAGTCCTTTGAAATGGAGCCCAGGTTCAGCCCGTCCAGGACCACATTTAGATTTCCTGCATTTTCTTAAGCGCTCTAATTTGACATACTCTTGGAGATGACATGAGGGTGTGATTATGTGTAATTCAGCTTCTGTTTTCTTCCTCTGCTTAAGTTTCTAAAAATTTCTCACACTAATTTAATTCTATGTATCCTAAATAGATCCTCACGTATTTAGATAATTTGCAGTGAGTAGTTCTTAAGTTTAATTTAATTTGAGGTGTTCTGTTTACATTTGTTGTTTTTTGCCTACTTTTTTTGTTCACGTGATACTTCAGGATAGTTTATAGAGTGAAGAAAGATATTTTTTGCTTAAGAGCAAATTGGGTTTGCTTACAAGAAGAAAGAAATGCAGTGTATTCCCTCCCCTTTCTTAGCATGAGTGTTTATCCATTGCACAAGGTTGTATGCAAAAGCCATTGAAGTACGTGAAAGCAAGCTTCCAGGAGCCCTTGTTTTTCCCCATTCTGTTGGAAGGAACCGGGGCTGTCCTGCTGTGGGGAAGGAGACCATAAAAAAGTTCCAAGTCTGCCTCTCACTGGTTTCTGTCCCACTCTTAAACTGTGGGAGAGGAAGAAAGGAGCTGCAATTCTTGAGTATACATTTCTTTCCTGGTCATCTCACAGCTATGTGTTATGCTTCACATGTGGAAAGGGGCTGAGTTAATTTCTAGCCTTAATTTGAACTCCGTAATCATAAATAGCAGCAAATGTTAAATTCATAAAACATACTCAGTGAACTTGAAGAAAAATAGTATCTCGGGTGTGTATTCACATTTTGTAATGAACAGGAGTGTGTGGTGTCTAGGTCTGTTAAATCCTCTTGCTACAATAATTTTAAGACTCAATTTTTTTTGTTTGTCGATTAAATACATGCTAATTCCTTAAGGTGCTAGATCTCTTATGTATGGAATCACTATACCTGAATGGCTGGAGAAGACAGGTAGGTGAAGTACCATCCCTGCTTTGAAGTCAATGTAAAGACTCCTGACAAGTTCAGAATCCTATGCTTGAATTTTATAAGAGCACTTCTTCAGCCTTCTGTACAGGCAAGCTGCCTGCTGCCAGTGGATAGAGATGGGTTAGTTGTTTTTTTAGATACCACAGCTGGTAACAGTAAAATTTTCATGCTCATACTTAATATATAAAATTGTACATAATTCTTGTCTTAGAAAGCAATGTCATGGATGTTATTGGTTTTTGAAATGTAAAGCCATTTATAGTGTTCAATACTAACAGACTGAAAACATGAATTCCGTATGTTTTTAGGATAAAATACAGTGTGAGCGAGCAGTTTTCATTATGCCTTTAATTTGCTGTGCACTGTCCAACATTGCTCTTTTTCTGGTGCTACCATTTTTTTAAATTATTTTTGATGTTGTGATCATAGTGCTTCTTCCACTTTTAACTTGCTTCTCACACTATTTTTTTTAACTTCTTAGTTTTTTGGAAATTATTCTCTTCCTTCTCTCCCTCTCCTGAAAATATAACAGAGGTCTTTCTTTTACAGAAACAATAACTCTTGTGGTGTCCTCCACTTAGCATAAAGAAGTTAATTAGTTTTAGGAAATAAAACTTTGTAATAAATATGTTGATCTTATACTTGCCTGAATTGCACTATGTAAACCAGAGAAACTTTGAAGTCAACAGAAATATTATCTGAGACAGTTTGTAGCTGTGCCTTTGGAGATAATTTGAGACTGAAAATAGCTTACAGTATATCAAAGCAGGAATTATATGAGCTATAATGATAAGATTGCTAGTTGGGAAGACTAAGTGAAATAGAAGAAATATCCTGATATCACTGTATTGGCTTTCATGAATTCTGGATGATATTGTGCATTTTGGTTTCAGCAGTTAAAAGTCTTGTTTGAATGTATTTATAGACCAAAACTTGTAGTGGTTTTTATATGCTAATGAATTTAAATCTTTTATATGTTCATAAGAAATGTTTATAATTGAGTTAATTACATCTGAGATAATTTATTGCTATTATAATACATCTATTCCATTAATTATTAAAACAAGCTTTTTGAATAGTCACTTTAAAATAATACTGGCATATCTGTAGAAGTCTTTGTGTTTTTGTCAACTTGTTTTATACACTTTTTTCAGTACTTTGATCTGCAATCATGATATTACAAATATTCTAATAACCCAATGACTCTGGAAGTAGAGTTATTATTTTTGTATAGTCGCATTTTGAAGGAGCATAAAGAAATTATGTCCAAAGTAGGAGATATAAGATCTAAAATATTGGACTTGTCCTTTCAAGATCCTTTGTGTAACTCTCATTAACTCTTAGAAAATGCTCAAAAGCAGTGATTTTTGGCTTATAGCCAAAAATACTTCTTATATCTGTGCCTCAGAACATTTATTACTGTATCTTTGTGAACATATAGAAGTTCAGACTTGCAGAATTGCTTGTAGTGCACACGAGTGAAGGCTGTATGTTTGAGACCTACATCATGCTCTTAAGGCTTGAGTTAGAGAGGTCTCTGGGCAAACTTGACTAGGTGACGTTATATTGTTACAGATTTTATCCTTCATATAAACCATCATGCTGGGATTTTCTTTCTGTTGGTGGTTGTTGAGTTCCATATCTGAAAACTCCAAAGGTTAATCCACAACTTCAAACAATCATGTTCCTTCTCTTATTACTACCTACAGATTGATCCATGTGCTTCATATCATACTGCGGAAATGCTTGTTTGAGCACAGTAATTCATTCTGTAAAGCTGTTTGAGATACATGACACTTAGAAAAAAATGATCAAAAAACACCAATATAAACCAAACTATGTTATAAAGGCTGCATTGCCAGATATACGAAAACTGAGTTATTGGTCAGTATAAAAGGAATGAAAACAACAGCTAAAATTATGGTTTATATTTTTTCTAGTCAGGACAGGTCAATATATTTTCTTAGACAAACCTGCTGAAATTCTCCAGGCAGTGCAGTAAGGCTAAGAGAATGGTTATTTTAGAGTGCATGCAAACCTAAAACAAGTTCTTCATCATTTTTTGTTAGCCTAATGGTGGGAACTTTCAGAAAAAAATGCCTTGTTATCTTTATTAATCAAACATATTAAGAAATTATGAGAAACAGGCAATAGCCCCAGTTTATACAGAGATTATGTGACTGAATATTATGGGTGTTTATGTTTCAGCAGAATTAAAGTTACTCAGTGTCAGAGTATTATGTGTTTTAATTTAAACATTAGATAAAATCCTCTTCAGTCTACAAAGTATTTTTCTTCAAGGCTTTTCTGGGTTGTAATTTTTTTGTTTGTTTTTTTTTTGTTTTTTTTCCTTACCGTCAATAGCAGCTATGTGTATGCCGCAAGAGCAAACTTGTTTTATCAAAATCCTGTTTGGTCTTTATGCAGAAAAGTATTGATATTTATATGGAAATACTATGTTTGTGCATACAAATAGATTTATACATGTTCCTTACACATACATCTGTGCAGAAATATCTTACATAATACTCAGAGGAGGAAGCACTAGTAAAGTATTCAGTAGTTGAAAAAAATGCTGTTTTTCACAATGTTATGTTTTATATTTATTTATGGGATATAAGACATGGAGTTCAGATCATGTATCAAAGATAAGTATGAAACATTTTAAGTCCTAGAGTTTCTCTGAAACTTTTTCTACAGCTGTCCTTTTCTGTCTATTTCAAGTGTTCCATGTAATCATGTAAAACCAAAATTTCATTTTCTGTTATGGTGAAATAAAAAGCCAACCAAGATAGAATATCAACTGTTATGAGCTATACAGCATTTCATTTTAGATTTAAAGAGCTGATATAGATTTTATTTTGAAAGGTTGACATCATTCTTGGAACAGGTTGTGGAATGTTCACATCATACAAAAAAAACAACATAACCTTCTCATAACTGAGAACTCCCTTTTACCTATATAATATTTTTTGTTATGACTGTATCCACTGGAACTTGGGAAAGTTACATTAAGTATCACTGCAAGTATATGGGAAATTCTGAATACCTCTTTGGATTTTGCAAATATTTTGACAATTTACTAGTGAAACGGGGAATTATTGCAAAGCAAACCAATTATAAAGTATTTTTAAATAAGTGCAATGTTTAGAAATTGTAACACAAGTTTCTCGATTTAATGTGCTACATCTCATTTTATAGTCAATTTAGTGCAGTTTTATGTGTGTGGTCTTGTGTGTGCATGTACGTGTAAAATTGAGGCAGTATGCATTATGACATGTTCATAACTAGGCAGATCAGTTCTATCTATGACATAAGAGTTTAAATGAGAAACATATTAGAAATACTTTTTGAAGACTTTTTAGGGCTGTTGTACAGTACAGAAGTGTACATCAGAAAGGCTTCAATGTGATCTTTACAATACTGTATAGTTTAAAGACACTGATAAGTGGGTATGTTCCATTGCCTTGTTGGTTTTTTTTTGTTTTTTTTTTCCAGTTAGCACCAGAATTGCTTGAATACCAGTCTGCATTGGTCACTTAGATTTTATCTATGCTAGGGTACAATGCCTAACAGAGGGGTTTGTTTTGAAATCTAAACTGTACACATTGTCAATGTCATGGAGTCCTCTACTCTTTGTCAGAAAGCGAAAAGAATACATTTTTGAGGAGAACATTGAAGAGAAAATAGGTTGCAGTGAAGAAAACTCACTTTCAATGAAGAGTTTTCACTTGTCGCTTTCATTTCAATGTTTAGTTTTCTAAATGGACTGGTGTTTTGGAGCTTTGTACACATTGAAAAGGTACTTGCATTGATCAACTACTTAATTACCATTGATTCTCAGTGTGAGTATATAATCTCATGACACAGCCTGAGAAACAATTGTTAACATTTGACTAATCAATTAATTATTTCAGTATTCATGGAGGCAACAGATAAGATTCTCTGTTGAAAGCTAGCACTGCAGGAGAAATACCAGTTTTCATAATTTAATAGTAAGCATTTAATTTTCTTTCGCTGAAATACATGAGACATTTGGATTTTTTTGTGTTCTGTGTATAACCATATCAAATACTCCAATTCTCACAGGGAGTCTGTGGTTCAGAGGAAATGTAAAGGAGCACTATATGCTTAGTGTGATCTTTCCACATGTGTAATATCTTCATTATTACACCCCATGTTCAAATATTGCAAATGTTCAGCATTTCTGATGAAGTACATTTAGGGGCCGTAGAAAATACTAGATTGAACAGTATAGAAATTTAGTCTCCCTGGTTGGCTGCTAAATGCATGACCATGGGCAAACATAGACAGAACATCAACACATTTCTTCCAGTGGTGTGTGGCTTTGGAGGAACTCTGCAATAGGCCATAAGTAATCTCCTTGGCCAGCTGCTCCTTGACATGTATTTATGGCAGATGACAGATGCTGCTCAAGAGTGTTTTGGTGACTTTGGTGTCTGTCTGCACAGAGCTTTTCTGGACATTTCACACATCCTTTTCAACCCAGTGGAATGGAAAAAAAAAGCCACGTTTGAGGTCTACCTTGAGTAGTCCAGTGGTCCTGCTGGGTGGTCTGGTGCCACGTTAATGGTGTGAGCACAAGCCCTGGCTTTGATATGAGAGCTCATGCTGGCCAGTGCTAATGGGGGCAAAAGCCTCTTACTCCCCTGTCAATTCACAGTACAACTTCCCTTTCATCTGTTAACCTTTTAGTACTGGTGACCTGGAGACAGCCATGCCTGCCATTTCTTACCAGGTTCTTTGTTCATTTAGTTTTTCTTGTTAACAAGTTCTGTAATCATGCATTGTGAAAATACTACAATAACTTTGCCTATCTTGAAAGAGTTTCTGGGAAATAGGATTTCAGTGAATTACTGAAAAATATTTTTCTGTTTAACATAACAATACCTTCACTTTGTAGTAAAGTGGAGATGTGGGGGAATTATCAGTGCACACAATTTTATCAGCTTATATACAGCTTGTTTTCCTGAATATGTATTAAGAAGCTTTGCATTTCTGAAGTTAAAACCTTAACTGTTGTTTAGATTGCCTTGTATCCCCCAGAGTTACCTTACTTTTAAACAGTTATCTTTAAAAAAAATCCAAACCAACATGCAACCAACAACACTTATGGAGAGAATCAGAACTCAATTTTTTTTTTCCCTGAGCTGAATAAAATATATTTTGTTGTTTTCACTGGCTAACGGTTCATTAATTTTCTTCATAAACACTGCACATAGTGTGCTCATCTTCAATTTTTTATTTCAGTATGTTAAAGTTTATGATCACATAAACATTTTCTTTTCAAATAGTGCCTGTATGACTGAGGTCACTAAAACAAGGGTCCAGAGCTCCTCCACAGTTTAGTAAATCAGGGAAATTTTGTTCAAGTCAGTGGAATTAAAGTTACATGAGATCACAGTGAAGTCCAAGGATACTACCAGTGATCATTACGGTGAATATAGGCTGCAGAACTGGATCCATCTGTGCACAAAAGAGCCATATGCTGTGACTAATACTAGGAAGTGATGGATGGATTCTGCAGACTTTAACATGTAATAACTAGTACGTATTTAGATGTCAGTGGATGTAGCAGAATATGAGCAGGAGTGGCAGGCATAGCCAGCTGTTCCATATCCATGCTATATTTGACTGAGTAAATTTATAATGTGCTCTCATTCACTGGCATATCTTCATTCACCTTCATCAAGTATGAGACACCTTGTTCCTGCCTTTACTCAATGGCTTCCTCTTCCTCCAAAAATGAAAAATTCCTGCAGGTGCCAAAATTCTTTCAAAGGTGATCTCATAGCAAAGAAATAACTTGTGAGGGTTGATATCTAAGCAAATCTAACCATTGGCAACAAATTTTGTCCATCACAATTTCTAATCCTAAATTAAATTATTTTAATAGCTTTGGAAGTTTTGAAACCTAACATTCACAATACACAGGCTATGTTGCCCCTTAAACAAGGTTCTTTTCTAAGTCATTAGGTAGAAATGTAGCATAAATTGAAGCTTTTTTGCAAGATGAAAGCTACCTTAAAGAACTAGCAATGGAAAAACAGTACCAACAAAAATACCATCTATGAAAGAACACTCTCAACAAAAATATAAGGTTTACTTTTTTCTCCAAGAGTAGTAAATCTGATCTTGAACCACATTCTATTGTAATTCAAAGATCAAGTTTTTCCAAGATATTGGAAAAAATGTTAGTAATTTTCTTTTTTTTTCTCTCTGTAGTGGATTTATCGAGGAAGCTTTTTTAACAAAATACTTTTAGGCCTCCATTTTACATTTTATTTTCTGAAACTTTTAGCTGAAAATACTTCTACTGCATGATCTTGTAAATTTGTTACTTTTTAGCTACATAGCAAAAATTACTGGAATACTTGTATCAGACAACATTTCTGAAAAATAGCTCAGACAAATTTCTACAGTAGGAATACACTTTGCCATAATACATGATTTTGAATTTGCTTTAGAGCTTAACCTGTTGGCAGCTCCTGAACTGGGCAAGAAAAAGGTGTCATCTGTCAGATATTTATGTTATTCATTCAAAGCATTGCTGTAACCACTTATATTTATTTTCTCCATGCTGTCAAGCTGTGATATCTTTTAGCAATGACACTTTTATCTGTTTATTTTGGAATGCTCCAAAAGTTGCTAGTTCTTCAAAATTTTCAGTTTCACATTTAAAAATAATTTCCGTATCAATGTAGCTGCAGATGCAAAGTGAGTATTTTTCTCATTCAGATTATAAATCTGAGTCTCCAGCAACTCTTTCTAGACATTGTTTTTGTCCAACAACACAATATGTGTAAATATGGAGTAGAAAGAGGTTGTTATTTGGGGTGATTCAGCCACTGTAAATAGAAATGAAAGTATTGTGAAAAACTGAGTGGTACCTTTCATTTCTGCTTGTGTAGTGCATTTTGATGAGGAGGGAGACGTGGATGCAAAATGCTGCAAATGGCTTCAACCAGGAGCTGTTCAGGTCTCATTCCCAGGGATTTGATAATGGGTCTCTTGCTGGCAACTCTGTGCATCAGACTGGCAAATCCAGAACTGGGAAGCATATCCCAGGATTGAACACGACAGTGTCTTCAATCTCTATTAATTCCCAGTGGAAACGAAGCCTTTGTAGAACTCACCCCCATTACTCTGGTAATGGAGTTTATATTATTTTCAGTCTGCTTTTATCATTCTGTTCTTGGAGACAAAATAATTTTCTTTCTGATTTGATGTCTCTTCTGTAATTCAGAAATGAAGCTACAGGCTTAAAAAAATGAATTTGGTAGTTACCTCCACTTTATGTTGTTCTTTGAGCTTTTGCCTTGTATTTCAAAGATGGCACACATTTCTTTAAAATGTTTTCAAATTGAGGCAATACCTAAATGGAGACTTGACTACCTGTGTGAGTAGATTGATGAAGTATTGGTTAGTCTCCATTCACTGAGAAGAAGCAGTGAGCTTCTAAATATTTAGTTAAGGAATTTGACTGTGTTTTTCTTACCCCAAAGGGAATGCTCTCATTTGTGGTTCAGATCCCCTCCAATGTGGTGACAGCAGTATCAGTGTAATTAAGGGAAGGAAGGGAGGTGGTATAATGAGCTATCCTGGTTTGGCTGAGATAATTTTCTTCCTTGTAGCTGGTACAGTGCTTTTGGATGTAGGGTGAGTATAATGCTAATAACGTGCTGCTGATATGGATGCCCTGACCTGCCCTTCATCCATGATATTAGCAGAGTTCAAAACTGCTTTTTTCTGGCCAAAGTGGACCACTGAGTGAGGATGTAGTAGCCAGGTAACACATGCAACTGCCAGATATGTGGTTGCCAGCTTTGCCAAATGTGTGTGATTGGCATAAGCTACTTATATTTTCAAATCTGATAATTATTGTCACTTCTGGCAGTGTTGATGGCTGCAGTCCATCTTTTTCAATGAGCCTTATGTAAAAATGGATGTTTGCTTTCTGTAGTTTAAGACTGTGCCATTATATTTTTAATATATTCAACTCACTTTTTCATATAATCCCTTTGAAATGTGCACCAAAATACTCAAATCTGTTTTATTTTCCCAATATGCTACTTATGTATTTCCTTATGGTATCAAAAATTGTTTGCTTGTGCTGTGCTGTGCTGTGCTGTGCTGTGCTGTGCTGTGCTGTGGGCAATTGAGTAATAGCAAATAGAAAAAAAAATGAAAAAACTCTTCCTTCTTGTAAGAGGGAGTGTTTATTTTCAAAATTTGTGTAGACTCAGGAAACAAAGGAGGGAGAAGTATAATACACTCCCAAAATAATGTAGTATTGAGTAAACTATGGCTTACTCCAACAGGTGTCAGGTCCCATGTTTAGCACAGGAGAAAGGAGGTAGGAATACAGGACTAAGGGCTGGAAATAACCCACAATACCATTGCTCTTCAAAAAAAGTCACACTATTTCCAGCACAGGCATTTTGGTAAATGTGAATTTTGATAAAATGAGCACTCTTGAATTTTAAACTTGCTCTGATAGTTAAAATAAGTTGTATTTATTCCTGTTTTAGATTTTGGTCTAATGTTTCGGGGGGGCTTTTTCACTTTTTGTTGTTGTTGTTGTTGTTGTTGTTGTTTTTTTATGGTTTTTTTTTCCATTTTAAATGTATTAGCACACATGTAAACTGCAGTTCATACTTGAAAATTAAGTCAAACCTACTCCACTTTTAACTGGCCCTACTGTTTTGTAACAGGTGTTTTATTGAATCTAAAATAAATGCAGACCTCTTTCTGCACATCCAGTTTTATTATTCCTTGAGATGTCTCAACTAATAAGTGAAAGTGGAGTCAGGTCAGTTGTAGGAACTGGGTGGCAAAAGCCCTGTTCTATTACTGAACAAGTTCCAGATGGAGCTTATAGAGCAGCCATTAAGTTTGGAACTGGAGATGCTATAGACACCATAATAAAAGATTTAAAAATTATCTGCGTAATAAATCTGATAAATGGGCATATATATACTCAAAGGATAGTAAGGTTTCCTCTTGAGTTATCTCAGTCAGTTTTTCAGTCTTTCAGTTGAATGCATTCACCTTAGCTATATCATTCAAGGGTGCAATTCATTGATCTGCTTTTATGATTTCTTTACAAAGTGAGAATTTTCTCATTATTCCTTCTGAAAAATAGATCTATGACGATTAAGTTTCATGGAGCCAGCAAAATTCCTGAGTGTCCAGGGCTAACAATAAATCTCACCCAAGCACAGACTCACCCCATGGACTATCTGATTAAACACTACAGTCTTCATTCTTCACAGCAGTGGCTGCCTGTCACCTCCTTTTTCTGAATGCCTCTATAGACAGGGGTGAGTTGTGCCAGATGAAGCATGAAGGCAGAAAACAGCCAACTGAATGGCACAAGACACACTTGGATGTCAACTGTTGGAAGCACAAGAAGCTCTTTTATGAGTCTGTTACATCTTTGATGTTACCCAGAGGTCCTTTACTCTTTACAGGAGAAGCCACAAAATAGTCAGTGACAATGTATCTTAAAAAGATTTATGCAAGATAATTCCAAAGAAGAGAACTGGAATTTTCTTAGCTGTAGGCTGCATCCAGGAAATTTTTTGACAAAATTTGACATTTTAGAACTCTTTTTTGACTAGTTCTGGTTAGACAATGGGAAAGGTATTAGCTGTACAATGTGGGACCTTAGTCATGGTCATGTTAAAGAGTTAATAGTCATTCTACCTAGGGAGCTTTCAGCTCTGAGAAAAATATATTATTTATTGGCTGTGTACCACACATTGTTGCTGTAGATCACAAATAGGCTTTGCTATTTCCTTCCAGAGAGTTCTAAAATAATGAGATTTTCACAACTACAAGTTATAATTCTACTGCCAAGTACTTTCTGATTCTCTAACAGTGAATAAAATAAAATGCAATGGTCCAGCACATCCAGTAATGTCTAGATAATGTGACCTGCAAGAGTCCCTTGATCACATGACCCTTTTGGATCAGATGTTCTTCTTAAGAATTTATTATTGATATTATTGAAGTCTAACATCAGAATTTTCTGGGTTTTTTTGTTTTTTTTTAATTTACCTTTAAAAGTAGAAACTGATTTGAGAAGGAGATTGCCGAAGTTCAGCCAGAAAAAGGCAGTGGTGAATGAAAATATAATTTTTAAGAATAGGAGTACTTCTTGAATACTGGGAAATGATTCCCCAACTGAAGAGCTTCCTTACATTGCCTATAAAGTTAAATGCCTTGAAGTACTCAGATTCACACATCTAATTCAAGCAAAGAGTGATCTGGATTACTCAAAAGTTGCTAAAATTAACCCCAAAAGAGAGTATAGAATGGAAGTAAACACATTGTGTTATTTACAAATAAACTTTCTTATGCTTGGACATAGTGTTTATTTAGGTTTAGTCAACCTTTACATTCAAGCCAAGGTTATGTTCCACATACTTCCATATTTCTGCCTCTACATACAGAATCCTTATCACTTCTAGCAACAGTGGACCTTAGGTAGTCTTTAACACATTTGTTGCCTTAAAAAAAAAATAGAAAAGAAACAAAGAAGAAACATCAGAGAAACACCTGTTCTGTAGTGCGCTTTCCAGGTAGTGCAAGTTTGAGCATAGGCATATATGAAAGTTGCTTAAAATAAAATACCTTTGGTTCTGTGTATCCACCTCAGAAAATTATCCGGCTTAAGCCCAGTCCCCAGGGATGGTGACGGTTCAATTCACATACAAGTTTGTTTTGACTCAAAAGGGGCTCTAGAGATGGCACTACTCACACAAAGATTGCTAGAAGGCTGACTATTCTTCCTTTGCCCCTTTTAGCTTGTATTCTTGTCCTCCCAGATGTCCCCTCTAGCCTGGGGGGTGGGGGCGGGGGTGGGGCAGGGGAGTGTAGAAAACCACCACCAGCAACAGTTTGCCCATGCTTCTTTCTTTTTTGGGCAGTTTTTAGTGATGCTGCTATAATTTATGGGGGCCCAGTGAGCAGAGCTGAGGTTTTGATCCATTTCTGAAGAATGCATGGCTTTTAAGATCAGCCTGACAAACAGTGTTTCCTAATAGGACTTAGCCTATTTCAAGCATAATGAAGTTTCAAAATCGTTAACTTACTGCAAAGTTTTGTGAAAGTACACAGTGCTTTTGTGAAGAGGCTTGTAGGTAAAGCTACAACTACTAATAAAATATGCTGATGAGCACACAAACATACTTTTAGGTGCCTGAGAATCCACACAGAGCTGAGCTGCTAGAAATCATGTTTCAGAAGGTCAGAATTGCTGTGACTAAATTTTTTAGGTTTGTACCATGTTCTTTTATAGTAAATTGTTGACATTTACAGAGTGATGACATTTCGTTTTTCATAGTCACATATTCAGGAGAGTATATTTACACAAGAAAAGTAAAATACCGAATCTTTAACAGGTCGCATGTACTAATATTTTTGACTTTAGAAAGAGCAAGTTTATGGCTCAGTCAATACTTAATCATGAACTTTTAAAATTTACAGGGGAGAAAAAATTAAGCAAGGGGGTCTGATCTGTTTCACTGTTGTTTTTTCACACTAAGGACTTTTCTTTCATGATGAAGTCAGGATCTGATATCTCAGTCACATGGGTTTTGACTACAGGTTACCTAGGAACAGTAGAGCAATTCTAAACATAAGAAAGATGAACTTCGACCTTCTTTGTAGCAGATGGAACATTTTGTGAGCAACTGGTCATGTGTAAATGTTAACTTGTTTGCCTTTCTTAGTAACCCACAAATGAACAACATATGCCTTTATTTTGCAAAAGCTGCAGCTCTCTTTTTTTTCTTTTTTCGTTTTTATTTTTTCTTTTTTCCTTTTTCTTTTTTTTTTTTTTTTTTTTTTGGAGGGGCAGTTATTGTGTTTTGAGCACAAAATATTATGTTCATTAGAACAGAGTAAAATCTGACTGTTTGGTTCTGTATCAAATGCACAGCATGTTTAGAAAATTAACTTTAACAAACATTACTTACATCTGAGTTTGTCAACGTTTAATTAAGGGGGCCCTCTACATTTTAGGAAGATATTGTTTGCATATATGTTATAAAAGGTTCGCATTTAAATACTGTACAATTAGTTTCCATGAAAAAAAATGACTTTTGCAGACCCCTACAATGGACAGTTTAAAGAAATAACTATTCTGTGTTTAAATTGTGCTCCTTAGTATTTTAAACAGATGGCAATGGCTTTCCTCTTGATTATAACTTTGAGGCATGCTTTACTAAATGGAATCAGCGGGGTTCATTAAGGTCCCATTTGATGTATCAGTATTATAAAAATACCATGTTAATTATCCTCAAACGTTGCAAGTTACCTCCATTTTCCTGCAATCAGAAGATGAGAGAAACCCTGTGAAGCAAATTAGTCCTAATTGAAAGAGGACTGATTAATATTTAAATAAGGCATTGTGTGAGGGATTCTGCCATGAGAAAAATAGGCTGAACATCTGAATTAATTGCATAGCAGGTTAAATTAAATTTCATATAATGGGTTGGAAGATGAGTTGGCACAGTGCTTTAGCAGGGAGCACAATGGCTGAAATACCAGTCTTTTCTTTCACTCTTGGCTGGATTCCACTGAGGTCCTTGTAGCCCTTACCTCTTTGTTGTCTTTCTTTCAATGCAAACAAAGGTACTAACAGAAAATTGCAACTACATGTTAAAAATGTTAATCCTTTTTGGGAGACAGCACCTGTCTACATTTGCTCAATTTTTCTTCCACCTTGGCTGCAAAATTGGGAAACTTTAGTATCATTTTCCTTCCCAGATTTAATGAGAATTGATGTCATAAAATGCTAATGGCTGGAATATAGTTAGAACTGTGCTATTAGTGGGTTATCACTGTCTGACATTTTCACTGCACAGGAGCATACATGTGGAGCCTGTTTAAAGTGATTGGGTTACTTAAGGGTCCCTGTTAGGGATATTTAATCCAACATAAATTACTTATGCACTTTGTTAGTGTTCAAAGGAAGAGCGTCACGTTGTACATGTTGGCAGTTTTCCAGTCAAGAGCTGTTAATTACTGTACAGCTAGTGAATACATTTTGTGGCAATGGAAGCCAAAGGCGGAAAAAAACTATATCTATATTCCATCTAACTGAAAATGAATAGATGGGAGTGCAGGGGAAAAAGTAGACTGAAGTCATTTTCACCCTTAGGAGTTACAGTGCCATTTGTTTTCATTTTGAAAATAAAAACAAATGACAGTATGATTCCCTGAGGGGGAAGTACTTTAGCTATAAAGAATCCCTGCCAAAAACAAGCTATTATCTATTTGTATGCTGATAAGAAAAAAGCATGTTCTTCAAAGCTCTAATTCATCTACATCTCTGCAGAGTTCAAGGTTCACTAAGATACTCTTTGCTTATCATATTGAATGCATGTGATAACTAGGAAAATGGCTGATAACTATAGTCCTCATTTCTTTTTGACATGCAGTTTAGTATAGTGAAATTATATTTCCACTCTTATGTTAACAACTGCTGTTCTTGCCAAGGCTGGTGGGGTTTTAGTGGTGGAGATACACAGTAAATAACAAGTATCTTTTGATAATATCATGTGGTCCAACTTTGGGAACTAGCCATAAGAAATAACTTTGAAGAGCTGAATACATTTTTTATTTGGAAGCTCATGGATCATGTAATTATGATAGAGGAAAAATGCATAGTTCAGTTTGCAAAGTTACTGTACAGTCTACAAATAAAGAACCTGTTATACCCTTGATCTCTACAAATGAAAGTAAGGTTTGAATATGGCCTAGAGTGCTATCTTTATTTCATTATCTAACTGCAGTGCTACTTATGAAGTTGTCGATATGAAGTTCATAACGAAGATAACTCCATTTTCTGTCTATATTATTGAAATTGCTAAAGGCACAATATATGTATGATTATAGTTATGTAAACTTTCCATTTCTCAAATACATAATTTATGAAGCTACAGGATGAAAACAGAATATCTTGCTTTTGCATAAAAATGCATCCTACCAAACTTTTTCTTTAAAGTTAAACCCAAAAGTTTTATTTTCAAGTGTTCTGCTAACACTTTGGTTGGAGGCATTGTGCATTTGACTAAAATTCTCTCTGCTCCTTGAGCATCAACAGATCTTGTGTTTCTGATCTCTATGTATTTACTTAAATCCTCCAATAACCTTGACTTTCACCTTTTCTGGGGTAGAGAGGTAGATCTGGAGACTAAAGTGTGTTTTGGGTTTGAGAAAATGCTCATAGCTACATATTGGTTTTTATATGATGGCTCTTAATGGGTTTGTGTTTGATGCAGATTATTATCACAATAAATCCTAGATATGTACAAATAACATCATTATATATGCAGATAGTTTATGTAATCAGTGGCTGTCACTAGTGCCCTTTACCCTTCCTGAACTCTTGATATTTTGCAACACCAGCACTTTTTAATTGGACTTCATAGACACTGCAGATCCTCAGGCTCAAGACTTTCTTCACTGTTTGCACCACACTTCTAATAACTGAACTGCTTTGGCTTACTGGTAGGGGTTACTACAGGAAAAATGCCAGATTATATGTTTTGTACTATGCTTATCCTACAGTCGTGCAGAGACTTAAATAACTTCATTTTTCATTAAGAATCCCTGAATTGTCACCCAGACACTTTGCATCTTTAGCATCAAAAATGCCCAGGGAGATGCTCCATTCTTGTGCTATTTGTAGCCATAAAAACAACTATTTCTGTGAAAAAATCAAATTGTTCTTACTTAAGGTTGCTCAGAGTTTGCAACTTAGGCATATTTTATCCATTAATTCAATTTTAAGGATAACACATGTATTCCTGGCTGAAGAGAGAGTGCCCAAGACTCCTTCCTGGTTAACAGCTGTAACTATAAGGTAACAGAACAGAAACTTTTGCATTCAGAATTACAGTTTTGGGTGTCATATTTGATTTCCCTTTGTACATCATGACTTCTATTTTGGAAAGCTCTACTGCAGGGTATGATACTAAAAGCTGGCATAGTCATACCATCCATTTAAATATACTCAGAAGAAAAAAACCTGATGCCTGACCACAGGTGTGACTTCTAAACTGTAGACAGGACTTAAAAAAAAAAAATTCTGCTTATCTATCAAAATGTTGTTTTTTTCTGAATTTCATCCTTGAATTCCTGACTTTATAATTTTTGGGACTGAATAGGCTATTCAGTTGAAACTTGGTGTTTCAGTGTGGGACCTTTTCCTGGGTTTGGCTGGGATGGAGTTCATTTTCTTCCTAGTAGCTGGTACAGTGCTGTATTTCAGATTCAATGTATGAATCATGTTGATAACACGCTGAAGTTTCAGTGTTGCTAAGTAGCGCTTAATCTAAGTCAAGGATTTTTCAGGTCCCCATGCTCTGCCACTGAGCAGGTGGGCAAGAAGAGAGGGAGCACATCCAGGATAGCCAACCCAAACTGGCCAAAGAGATGTTCCATACCACAGAATTTCATCCCCAGTATATAAATGGGGGTATTGGTCAGAAGGGGCAGTGGGTTGAGCATTCAGCAGCAGATGGTGAACAAGTGTATTGTGCGCTACTTGTTTTTCTTGAGTTGTATCCATCTCTTTTTATTGCCTCTCTTTTAATTGAAATTGTTATTATTAGTAGCAGTATTATATTTTATTTTGTTTCAATTATTGAACTTTTCTTATCTCAACCCAGAGGTTCTACCATTTCCAACTTTCCTCACCATTCTACTGGGGAGGGAGGAGTGAACAAGTAGCTGGGTGGCACTTAGGTGCCACCTGGAGTTAAACTAAACAGACCTGTATACCCATCTTTTTCAATACTCAGTCACATTTCCCAAGCATAAATTTGAGAAGATTAAAGCTTGAAATAGATTAATTTAAAAATGAATAATTAGATGATGCATTTTTATTAAAAGCAGATTTTTTTGTTATATAGTTCCAATTTCCTTATTAAATTCAATATTTGTAAACAAATTAAAATAATCTAATCAAACAAATATGAAAATGTTCAATATCTCTACTAGTTTAAAAAAATCATATGCATATGAATCACTGTTCCAAATCATAGATACGGATTATTTTCCTGGCTGTGAAAATTGAATAATGTTTTATACTCATGCCATTAGTTAATTTGATTATCAAAATATTTTCCCAAACAAAGATCCGGAACATTAGTCTTGCTTCTTTAAATGCAAAATTAATAATAATTGTTATGATCTCAAAATCAAATACTTATTTTACAGGATTTATTGATATTTTTCTCAAATCCATAGTTACATAGAAGCAAATTATGTACTTTGGTTTTATAGTTCTTTCCAGTGATCTTTTACTTCAGGTGAACATTTTTGGTATACTGAAATGCTTTAAGTGAATAGCAGTTTTTGCTTAAAGCCTGTCTTGCTGACAAATACAGTCCTGTTCCTAATAATTTTCAGTTTAAGGAATTGTGTTAAGATGGGCTTCATATTTCAGTTTTGGTTTTCCAGGGCCTCTGTCTTATGCACATTTTCATCTGCCTTTCAGGGTTGTCTCTGGTAAGGAGGAAGCACTAGGCATGGTGGTAGCCAGGTTGCATTTGGACCTTGGATGTGAATAAGCTGTTTGAAATTTTGGAAAGACCCAGCTGAACCTAAATGGATGAAGGGTTCTGCATATTTCTTTCCCTTTTGTATTGTACATGCAACAAGTACATAGATTAGGCAGAATCTGTGACATCCAAGAAAGTGTTTTCCTATTTAGGCTACTTCTGTTCTTTGAGAATGTGAGAGCAAAAATGAACACCTTCTTGAGTTCAAATGACAGGAAAGGATGTGTTTATTGTTGATTCTGTGTAACTGACTAGTGTAGTAACTTCAGATCTCTTGTCTAGTAAAAATGGCCATTAATGACTGTGTGCTACTAAATAAATAAGGGATGGCATCTTAGTAATTTTTTTTCTGGTACAAAAGTAGTGTTTGGCTTAATCCAGGAAAAAATATGAAGTGATACAATGTGTTAAGCAGAGGGACTTATTGACTGTCGACTTTTTAGAACTACACATGAATTATCAGAGAAGATGCTCTCTTTATGAAGCTCAAGAACTTCTGTTTGTATTCAAAGATGGAGTACTACCCATCTGGGTATTATCAGAAAATAAATAGATACCTAAACTCTCATTGTTAGACATGAACCGAGTAGACATGTTCTCAATGGCATTTCTGTTTTAAAACCTATTTAAGTATCATTTTAGACACTTGATTCATGATGTTTCAGCTCTCTGAACAGGTTTTTTTTCATATTTTTTTAAGCAGCTAAGTGGAGACCTAGTCAAGGGAAACCTGAGAGGAAAGACCATATAATATCAAAATGAGGGTGAGGGGCTATGTATGTGTTGCTGTGTCTGGAAATTAATAAATCACCATGTCTCAAAAGGAATCTTTAGAAAGAAGTGCATCTTTTACTGGGAGCAGGTGGATTGGGTTTCTGTAAAATTAAACAATGGTTTTAAAATTATCCCTAAATTTGCAAAGGTATTTCAAGGTTAAATAAAGCTAAAAGTTGAAGCAAATGTTTTCAGCTGGACTTACTGCATGATCCTTGACATGCTTCTCCTGCCAACAAAATAAATCCAAGGGGTATGTAGCACAGTCCTTAACTATGATCAGACTATTGATCCTCAAAATCTCATTTCTCACTATATTTTTTTTCACTGTTGACAATTACATCATTAAAGTAGTATCTAAAGTTGATTTAAGGATAAGATGTCAGTTAGACAGTACAATGTTAATATCTCATATTTCCAGAATATATATAGGACTCCTTTTTGCCAAGGATTCTTGGATCTCCTGATGGCATTCAATCTTTTTCATGGATGATAGTAAATCAGATTATAAAGATGTTTTTTATCTGCATTTTAATCCCCGAAAACATGAAATCAGCTAAATATGTACATTACGTGGAACTTAAAGAGTATTTACATTGTTGTGATTAGTGCTTTTCAGAAGTGTTACTATGCAGTTTAAAATAAATTAACAATCTGCTCAAAAATTTTGGTATGTAGATCAGATGCTTCAATCTGTCACTCATATTGTATCTATACCCATATATGCACACATTTATTTACATATAGACTTACATACCTCCAGCAACTTTTTGCTTTCAGAATTTGGGCTATAATTTGTCAAACTGTTTCTACTTTTTTTTTTTTTCAAATTTCATAGTATCTTTTTATAGGGCTTTAATACTAGCACTCTCTTTTCAAACTTGAGTTTTGAAGGCTCTTCTGCCAAAAAGTGTGAATCTCTCTGCAGGTTGTCCATGTTTGTTTCCAAGAAGCTCCAAATTGGTAGGAATCAACTTGGAAGTGTGTAGTAGCTGTCAAATCCTCAGAACAGGCTGCACATGATCTTATGACTGATTTAGCATGTACTGGGAGCCAAAGTAATACAAAATAATTGGTTTTTCCACCCATTCATGTTTGATGGCTGGGAACCTGATCCTCAAAGACGGCGTCTCAACTGGGAGAGTCTAAACACTTCTGACTCCCAACGCTGCTTGTGTGCTGAGACTGCTCCCAACTCCATCTCAGAGCAAGTCTGGGGAGCTCCACCTTTTGTCTGGCATGCTGCAGTCACACAGGATGGGGTCAGTGCACAGTCCAGCTAAATGACTGGCCTGAAGATTTGGTAAGTGAGGCAACAGTCTGAGCTGGCGTGAACATCTGGGTTTCAGTTGCTGATTCTTGGCTTGCCCTAAATATGCATGAGGTATTTGAGCTCTCTTAAGATTAAGATTTATCCCTTGACTCTGACACACAGCCACTCTCCCTTTCTCCATCCTGGTTCAGCAAGTGAGGTAGAGAAGGGGTAGTCACAGGGATCACTGGGCTGCCCGGGAGAAGATCCCTGGCTGCACAAAAGAGGTGGCTGCAGGCATGTCACTGCATGCTGACTTAGTGAAGAAAAACTGAGCTGGAATCTGTCTCTTAATGAGCTCCATCTAGGCTGTATGGCATGTGGCAGCCCTCCAGCCTAGTTCTGGGCTAGCTCTGCTACAACCAGTGGAGGTACAGGTGGAGGTTCAGGCTTTACCTACACATTTTATGATGAGTAGTTGCATCCTGATTGTATTTGCTCTTGCAAATACAGTGTTAAATAGTAAAAGGAAACCAGACAGTTCATAGACAAATCAGGAAAACCTTACTAACTCTTGTCTGCTGTTGTGGTTTAAACCCAGCTATCAACCAAGCCCCACACAGCCACTTGATCACTTCCCCACCATCAGGATTGGAAAGAGAATCAAAATGGTAAAATCTAGAAAACTTGTGGGTTGAGATGAAAACAGTTTAATAGGGAAATCAAAGGCCTTACATACAAGCAAAGTAAAACAAGGCATTAATTCACTGCTTTCCATGGGCAGGCAGGTGTTCAGCTGTTTCCAGGAGAGCAAGTCCCCATCACAAATAAAATTTACTTGGGAAAAATGTCATCACTCCAAACGGCCCCCTTCCTTCTTCTTCCCCCAGCTTTATATTGTGACTATGATGCCTTATAGTGTGGAATATCCCTTTGGTCAGTGGGGGTCACCTGTCCCTCTGTGTCTCATCCCATGCACACCCTGCCTTCTTAACCAGCATGGCAGCAGAAGCAGAAGAGGCCTTAGCTCTGTTTAAGTCCTCCTCAGCAGCAGCAAAATCATCTCTGTATTATAGTTGTCTGTTAGTTTTGGGTGATGACTTATGAGCTGTGATAATTTTCTGAGGCATCCGAAAATCAAACATTATCCTTAATGAGTCTCAGCCTCTGTTGAAACAAAGTAGTAATCTGTAGCAATTTATTTTGGTTGCTGATGCATCTGAGGCCTCCTATCTAAATAGGCATGTGGTTTTGGTGTGCAGGAGATGGTCTAACTGAAACTTAGTAAACTGTGGATGATTAATTGTGTGACAATGGCTATAGGCACACTGTTGAGGCTTGCATCCTGCAAAGTGCAGGAAAAGGTAAGGGTAGAGAGGGTCAAGGACCCAGCAGACTGTCCTTGGTGGTGTGTTGGCAGGTGGATGGTGCAGGTTACAGTAAGCAGCTGGGTCTGGAGAAGGAATGTGGTACAGAAACCAGATGTTGGTTCTTTCCATGCTTCTGTGGAGCATACACCGCCACTTCAAAATCTTTTTCCCTGGAAGGTGGTTGTCCCCATCAGGTTTGAGCAGACCCTCCCTGACTAGAGTAAGCTAAGTCTTTATTAACATGTAAATATTTGCCTTGTTGTTAATGCGTATCTGGAGACTGAACTGTCTTCCAAATAAAAACAACGAAGGAGCAAAGCAGAAATTCTGCTATCCTTGTGCACCACAGAGAAATGTCTAAAACATTCAGCAAAGCATTTTCTTTGTTAAATCAAAGTGCACAATGTTGACCCTTTGTAAGAACACTGTTATGCATTTTTAATGGGAATATTGTGAGCAGTTGAGAAGCTGCATAATGAATTTCATGCATTTCACTATGTGTTTGTTCTAGTTTGTGCCCTCATAGTCAAAAGAGGGGAATCACATACCTTGAAAATAATGTTCATAAGTAGTAAGAAGCTTCAGTATGCATACTGTATTCTAATTATACCTTGAATATTAGCATTTCATGTCTGCTAAAGGGCTCACTCAGAATGAACCATAGAATTTTATGGTGAAAACTTGTTCTGATCACTAACATAAATTTAAACACCTCTGCAGAGAATATGGAGATTTGCAATATCACAATAAATAAAGAAAAGATAATTTTAAGTTGTCATGCAGCTAGGTTAAATATAATGTTCATTTCCCATTCAGCATTTTTGTATCCTCTCCAAATAAGTAACTTATGCTACTTTTTTTTTTTTTTTGGCATTTCACAATAAATTTTCCCTCTCTTTTGCCTGCCAAGATGTAATGTGATTTGGTTACTTCAGGTATTTTCCTACTGGGAGGGGCAGTTTATACCTTGCAGGAGCAAAGTATGAACAGGCAGAGACTGTTGGGTGCATACCTTCCTTGGAATGCTGCTGCACAGCCAGTGCAGGGTGAAAGAGCCACAGTACACATGACAACCTGGCGAGCAATTGCATAGGGACAAGAGTAGTTGTTATGGCTCTGGTGGCCCACAAGAAGTACAGTAGCTCCTGAAACAGCAGTATATGGGCTGCTAGAGCACTAACCTTGCTCATAATGATCTTAAAAACCACTTCTTTTTTAGTATAGAGTAGCAGATTTTAATCTCTTGAAAACAGTAAGTGCTGTCATTGAAACCTGCAATATATAGAGGTAGCTTAAATTATTTTGAAAAGTACTTTCCATAACTAAAAAAAAATGCTCCAAAGTCTAAATGCTTAAAAATATGAAACCAAGCAGTCTGGATTTTGAAACTGGTACTTAGCATAGACATAAGGAATTTCAGCTTTACTTACTGTGCAAAGAAACGATTAAAAAAAAATATCTGTCATGTTTGTTATCTCATCCTAGAAGAATTAGGAGAGCCTAATGAAACCATTCCCTTCTCAAACTTATGTCACAATTGCAATTTCTTCATTTCAGCTATGACAATAATGTGACATACTTCCTTCTCTTCAGGAAAAGTAAAGGGAATGGCAGCTGTCCGGAAAATATTTCTTTGTCTCCTTTTATGTGTGAGATTGTTAGTATTTCCTCTCAACTGGAGGGAAAAGAAGGGGATGGATACCGCTATGCATGAAATGTGGAAGATGTAAATAAAAGATTGTAGTGTTTCTGAAGTGTTTTTACAATTGCATTATGCTGTGAAGCGTTCTATCTAATTTAGCCTTTCCCTCACAACAGCATTTATTCTCCCTATCTGTTGGAAAGATATTTCTATTATAATGACATCTAGGAGTCTGACTTCTGTTAACTGGGAGTTGCTTTCAATAGCTTTCAGTAGCAGCCCACAATATACAGTGTGGTTTGAGACATAATTTACCTTTATCTCATTCACTTTCATGAAAGACATTTTACTGTTTTCCTTGTGAAGGTGAAGAAGGCTCGCCATAAGTTTATGTCAAAGTGTTGTTGAGGTTGTTTCATTTAAAAAAAAACAAAACTAATTTTAGCATATATAGGGGAAGACAGGAAGGGGGAAATAGCTAGTTTATTTTAGGGTTGCATAGTATCTTGTTTTTCCTGGAAGAAAGGAAGTATGAGGAAGGTGGCTTCCTGTTCTGTAGACCAAAATCTCAATGTGTATTTTTCAGCATGTGGCAAGTAATTTGTACAAAGCCTCCATACCCCTTCCATATCAAGTTAAAGACAGGGGTATGAAGAGGCTGGTATCTTGGCTTTCTTAAAGAGAAGCAGTTGCTGTCTCTACCCACAACAGTTTCATCTAACTCAGCACTACAAGAATCATGGAATGGTTTGGGTTGGAAGTGGCCCTTAAAAATCCTCTCATTGCAGCTTCCCTGACATGGGCAGGGGACCTTGCACTAGACCATGTCACTCAGAGCCCATCCAACCTGGCCATGAACACTGCCAGGGATGGAGCATCCACAGCTTCCCTGGGCAAACTGTTCCAGTGCCTCACTGCCCCCATAGTGAAGAATTACTTCCTTATAACAAGTCCAAATCTACCCTTCCTCAGTTAAAAACTGTTGTCACTTCTAGCACCAGAAGCCCTGGTAAAAATTCACTCCGTCTTTCTTATGAGCCCCTTTATCACAGAATCACACAGATTCACTTAGGTTAGAAAAGACCTCAAGGCCAAGCTATGGCCCAACACTACTATGTTTAACTGGAGCATGGCACTGAGTGCCACACATCCAGTCTTTCCTTAAACACCTCCAGGGATGGTGACTCTCTCACCTCTGTGGGAAGCCCATTCCAATGTCTTGTTGCACTTTCTGGGAAGAAATGCTTCCTAATGTCCAACCTAAACCTCCCCTTCCCAGCTGAAGACTATGTCCTCTTGTCCTGATGCTGATTGCTTGGGGGAAGAGGCTGAACCCCACCTGGCTGCAGCTTCCTTTCAGAGAATTGTAGAGTGGTAAGATTTCCCCTGAAACTCCTTTTCTCCAGGCTAAACAACTCCAGCTCCCTCAGCCACTCCTCAAAAGACTTGTGCTCCAGACCCTTCATCAGCTTCATTGCTGTTCTCTGGACTTGTACCATCACCTGAAATTCCTTCCTGAACTGATGCACCCAGAACAGGACACAAGACTTGAAGTGCAGCCTCACGAGTGCCAAGTACAGGGGGACAATCACTGCCCTGGTCCTGCTGGCCACACTATTTCTGTTCCAAGCCAGGATGCCATTGGCCTTCTTGACCACCTGAGCACACGCTGGCTCCTGTCCATCTGGATGTTGACCAGCACTCCCAGGTTCTTTTCCACTCGGCCCATTTCCAGGCACTCTGCCCTCAGCCTCTAGTGTTGCAGGGATTATTATTGCCAAAATGTAGGACCCAGCATTTAGTCTTGTCAAACTCATATAATTTGCTTTGGCCCATCTATCCAACCTGTCCGGACCCCTCTGCAGACCCCTTCTACCCTCCAGCAGGTTGAAACTCCAACCCAATTTGGTTTGTTCTGATAATTTGCTGATGGTGGCCTCAATCTCCTCATCTAGGCCATCAATGATATTAAACTGTTTTAAGTAAACAATATATTATTATATATTGAAAGGCTGGAAAATGTCTCCTTAGTGCCTGCTTGTCTCCAGCCTGAGCAAATCTCTCAGTGGTGGTGAAGTCGCATTCTTGTTTCCAGTCTACCCCAAGGAAGACAGCAGCACTGTCCTTATTGCTTTGGCTTGTGACAAAGTTCCTCTGCGCCATTAAGTTTTGTACTCAAAGCCAAACAAATTATAAAGGAAATTCAAAGGATAAGTTTGCTACAGGTTTGCCAACTTGGGCATATACTCCTGCATACTCTAGCTAGCTGGATAGCTGATTTTTGCTCTCAGTGTGATATTTGAATATATCTATGTGTTTTCATCTGGTTAAATTTTGAAAATTTATTAATGCGTGCTTTAAATCTCCACTGAATATACTATGGGAAAGATACAGAATAGTCAAATGGTAAGGTTCTTCTGATTTTAAGTACGTACTTTTCAAATAGGTTTATTATTGACTTTTAAATGTTACAGGTTGTTTTTTTTTTCTAAAGTGCCAATTAAGCATTCAAATAAATGAAAAAAATATTTGCTTCTCAGGAATATGGATTTTAATTTTATCCCAAAGATTCCTAAAACTTAGTAATATAAAAGAGATTTTGACTGGTTTTTGGTCAGTAATCATTTTTGTGTTGTCTTCTACTTCTGACAGTCGTTTGTATGCACTAAGTGAAAGGTAGGATGAGTGGCCTATTTCTGTCTGTTTTCATTACTGTGCTCTTTATGTGTGTTCCATCTTATTCTCTGTATATGCCTACTGGGACATTAAAGATTCTGTAATTATTTCAATAAGATCAGGGTTATAGATTTTTTGTTCCACTTAGTTGTTTGCTAATAAACCTGCCTCTGTGCTGAAGGCTAACAAATTTCTTATTTAATACTGTACTTTTTTAACATGATATATTAGAGAACATTTTAAAAGGTCAAGACTGTGCAATTTACTCTTTTCCCTTGCTGTTGTAACAGTCTCAAGGTAGCTCCTTAACTGAAAATTTCAAAGTCATCATCATCCTTTTGAAAACATAAATATTAAAGCTGTTTTGTTTCTTATTTCAGAATCTGAAGAAAATTGGAATAGTTTGTGATATCACAGTGCTTAAACCCTAGAATAGTTTAGCTCTAGTAGGATGTATGTTTGTGGTCTCACAAATAAGAATATGCTAAGGGAGCAACAGAAACTGGATAAATTGGAGCAGTGCAATAATACTTCTTCACATAAGTACACACGGTTTCCCTACTGTCGAGTACTTTGACATCTATGGTGCAAAACAATATTGCTTAATCTTTTTACCACATGGTTTCAGCCCATAGTAGGATGGAGGTCTACACAGGATGAATGCTTCACCTACTGTCTCCTAACATTGCAGACCTATGCCTAAAGCTGGGACCCAGCTTGACACTGCTGCCATTTTCAAATTCTTCAACATACTCTGGAAAATTAATTCCCTGGTGCCTAAATTGATACTTATTCTTAAGTATCTTAACTTCTTATTCAGAAAGGCTCATTTTTAACTAGTGTGGAGTAAACCATAATCTTTCTCAGGCCTAAGTACTGTGAAAGAATTTTTGGAGGAAAACACCTTTTCCTGATGTCACTGGTATTATGAAGAAGGATCTCAGGTATTGCATCCAGTTCTAGTTTGTTCAGAGATGTTGGTTTTCATGTTTTTTCTGTAGTTGTGCAGCACTTGTCTTAGGAGGAAATTGAAACCTACTCAGTCTGTGCAAGTCTGATATATTATTTATTTATTTATTTGCCTGCACAAATCAAAACAAATAACATTAAATGTCAGTTGTGCAGGGCTAAATCCTTTGTTTCTCAGGCTCTCTAACTGGGCATTTTCTCTGACTTTTTTGCCTGCTCAGTGACAGCATAGCAATTACCTTCTTAAAAGATTTTTATTCTGTGTACCTTTGTTAAAAACTGTTCTAAATATTGGCCTTATAATTGTCCTGAGTGTATTTTTTGCTTAGAGTTTGAATGAACAGAGGACCTTGTGAACTGGCCTTGTCAAACCTTTGGGAGATTTGTGGTGAGTTTAGCATGTATCATATGCTTTATAGTGTAAGCTGTTATTAGTTCTACTCAACAGCTGAAGCAATTTAGCCAACTGCTCTACAGATAAATTGCTTCTTTGCACTCTGGTCTTTTCTGAGACCGGATGGAATTCTGGGACTTGACCTCGAAAGGAATATTTTTGCTACTTCTTGAGATCAAACTTCACATACCCTTGATCTTCAAATTATTTAGTGTCCAGTGCCAAGAGACTTCAGTAAATGTTAAGTTTCTTTTGAGGATTCGAGACTCCACATTTCTATAATTGTTTAGGTATTTCCCATCAAAAACTACTCAACTGTAGTTAGCACTCCATACACATCTGGAAGGATGAAGACAAATTTGACACAGTCCAGGAAAAAAGACAAGAAGAATGAAAGATCTAGACTATTAACTCATGAAGATGAAAGTTAATAACCACTCTCAGCTTATAAAAAGGATGAAGATAAAATGCTGGAATAGAATACTTAGAAGTATTGTGATAACTCCATCATAATAGGGCATTTTCTTTTAGAATAGGTTTGATGGTAATTAGAGAAGAGCTGCATACATAGCTCTGCTTCACTGAAAGAGGTTGGAGATCATGTGAGACATGGATTGCCATTACTTCTGAGCAAACAGTTAAAGTACTGAGGCATTGTCATTGGTCATATATTTATCTACCATATGATGACATAGGTGTTTAAATCAGGCACTTACTAGACTCACTGAATTCCCCCCTACACATGTCACAGGGGTAAAGCAGATGTTAGAACTTTTTAAGAGGATCCATTGCTGAATAACAGCGGAGCTTTTATGTGCAGTCTCAAAGGATGCAAATTGCAACTTTTAACACTTGGCTTTCTAACCTTGGCTAAGGTTCTGTCTACCTGACAAAACTTGTCGTCTTGAATTTGTTACGCTCAGCAGTACAGATGAGCTGCTACATATCATCCTGGATAATAGATCAGCTTTTGTTGGTAACTAATCTGTAGCTTGGGCATAGACTTTTAGAATTATAAGGTTCTTTTCTCATGCATAGGCTGACCTCAAGCTCACACAGAGGCCAAGGAAACAACCACAATGGGAAACTTCTTCATCAGAACTTCTGCTTTGTACATATAGTCTTAATTTAGAGATTCTATTTATGGAAAATATTTCACATTCCTAGAAAAGTTGCTTCTGTGAGGTGTTATTCTCAATCAAATATATGTTTTCTCTTTGGCATGAATTACCTGTTTAACACATTCAAATGTTTCTCTTCCTCTGTTTATCTATAAAGAACTCAGCAGTAGCACAGATCTCTTGAGCTGATATTTGCTGTTTGTGTTGAAATTGTCTCATAACCTTATTTTAAGGTAAATTATTGAAAATGAGATTAATATAGTTTGACACTGCATTATTCTTTTGGCTCCCGATCGTTTCTCAGTGCTTTGGGATATTACTTGAAGCATAGACTTGTCAGAATTGGACATGGGATTCCAGTACTGGTCTTACGGGTGACTTGTTGCAGAGCTGCTAGCATTCTTTACTCCCTTTCTTACATCAGAGTATTTGTTTGCTCTTGACTGCTTGGTTCTTACCTAAATTACTCTGGCAGTTCATGAGCAGGTGACTTTACAGGTTAATAATTTTCCAGTCTGCCATTGTTCATTTATGAATGCGACATGTACAAAACCGTGCTCAAATGTAGTTCAAATGAGTGCACTTTTCAGATGCTCTTCTATGGCTCATCTTCCCCATTTGATATCTGTGACTTCATCAGCTCTTTACATTTCCTCCACATTTTACTGGGTGAGAGATAGAGATACTTCAGAGCAGCAGGTTGAGAACTTCATGCCTTGAAGCATTTCTCACAATGATATTTCCACAACTGCAGTTATTTTTAGTGGTCTGTCAGTTAGCAGGGTTTTGCTGTATATTGTGGGTTATATTGAGTTTGTACACTATTTTTAAAAAATGTGGACTGAAATATAAACGATACAAGAAATACAACTACATTATTGCAGTTTGGTAATTTCTAGTCAGGCTTGTGATATCATGAAAAATGGATTTTCTGGGAAGACCCTTTTTCTGTAAAATAAAATTCAATGCCATTGGTTCACTTGCTGTTTTACTATTTATTGTTTTATCATTTAATAGAGTCTAATAATTCCAGATTCAGACTAATATGCATTTTATCTTATTTATGCTTCTGAAATGTTGATCTATTATGGTTTTTGTCCCAAGTCCACTGGAACTTCTCCAGTGTTTCAAACTCTAGTCAAAGAATAAGTCAAGGGAGGGCTCAAGTTCTCCTGAGTCAATGCTTTCGAAACCTTTGGGTGTAAGTTCTCTGATCCAATGTCATTACATATTCTACTTCACTATACATTAGTGTTTAGTATCCTACATAGTTAGAAAGGAAATCACAATTGTTTGGTTGTCACTGCAAATGAGGGATCTATCACCTTCTGAAATATGTATTAGATTCACTTATCTTCTGTACAACACCAGTTAATGTCATTACCAGCTATTGGGACCAGAGCCATGCTGTTGCCCATATTTCATTGGTTACTGATACTATTTGATCATACCAGAAATTATTTTTCTTCTTCAGACTTCTACCTTCCATTACTGATATTTTGTGTTTGTAAACTGATGATTTTCATTTACTTCTTTAAGGTTCCACATCTTCACCTTTGCCACATATGAAAGAAGAAAATTGCTCTAACTGCTTTCCTCTCAGCTGAAATGGGTTTTCACCAAAAAAAAATCCTGCTTTCATAATGCAGAATTGTAAAGTTTTGTATAGTTTGTTTTTTCAGATTTTTTTAAATTAACTACTTTGCTCAGTTTTGTTTATAAATTTTCTTTAAAATTATTTGGGAATACTGAAGTCTTACAGAGAAAGAAATCTGCATCATAATTCCTGCACATTGCAATTGAAATTCATTTTTAAATATTCTAACACAGGCAGTCGCCAGTTAGAGGCAATGATCATGTTATTTTTGCCTATCACACTGAGATCCAGCACAGAATGATTTTAAGTTGCTTGATTTGCTTCTTATGTTTAGAATAGATATGGAATTTTTAGATATTTCAAGAATGCTTTATCAGTAGCATCCAAATTATATCTTCAGAAACCTGTGTGAATTTCTACATATTTACATGCACTTAGAAATACTTTTTAGAGGCTTACTTCTATTTTGTCATCTGTCTTGGCAGCTAGAAACAACACAATATTTTTGTTAACCACATTCAACTGTCCTTAATTAGGCTGTAGTTCTTTAGCATGTGAATAACACTTTCATTGTGGAGTCCCACATTCCTCTTCCTCCTGGCTGTCTTTCCTATTAGATTTTACTGATAAGTTTCTGTCATGTGAATTGTCATACCAGGTTTCAGTCCTACCAAATAATGTCAAATATTATTTCACCAGCATATAACTGTAGGTTTTAATTTCTCTTTGTTGCTCAGAAGAATTTAGAGCTCTCCTTAGTTTAATTTGTTTACAGTGATTTTCCTTTAGGTCTCCACCTTATGGCTGTGTATTAAGGAGCCCTTTAGCATGTATTATGTATTTTAGATGGTAATTTTAAGTCATTAAGTCTCTTGTTCTGAGGTGGAAGTGGAATTGCTTAGAAAAAATACAACTGTAGTAGTTCAATCATGAAAACAAAACAGTGGTTTATGGTGTTGGTTTTTTTTTTTTTGTTTGTGTCACTTGTGGCTGTTATGTAATGAAGAATATATACAGGTTCTTTTTGCTTAAAACAGATCAAGGTAAACAGTTAAAGCAGAAGGAAACCAACTGTTTTTCCATTCATCTTATTATTGAGCTGTGGTTAAAAGAACTTCCTTTTTGTTACTATCAAAAGATCTCAACTTTAACTTCAGTTGAACATGGAGAAGAAATAGATGCTTTCAGGGATGGGAAAATACATAAAGACCCTTGCCTTTACCTAATGAAAATTGAAAACTAACTTGTTAGTTGTGATTTGATAGTTTTTCTAAATTACATCTTGTAGTAGGCATGGCAGAAGACAGAAATGTTTCTTTTTGTTCCTTAGCTTGATTTAATGTTGAAACTTTGAGCATACAAAATATTTTACATCATTGCTTATCAGTTTGCAATTTTAGCAATAGTAGTTTAAAATAGAAATATTAAAGGAACTGAAAACAGAGTATTTTAGAAAGTGTGAAGCCCTGCTCTATTCTAGTTGAGAGCAAAACTTCTGCTGACTTTATGGAGGCCAAAATTTTGCACAAACTTTACAACAAAATAAGAAAACACAGCCAGCTTTGGGTACTTTTGGGTGTCTGTTTCAGGAAGAATTACAAGGCATGAAACTAAAGGAGGCATGAATTTAACCACCTGAGAAATGTAATAATCACCTGGAGTGGGAGGAGGGCAGAGCTGAGTTCAAATAAAAAACTGATTTTTTTTTACCTTAAAACAAATATCCATTTACTGACAAATGTGAAGAGAAAATAACATCACATAAATCCTAGATTTGTGCTGGTGTTTGGAGTTCTTGGGTTGTTCCAGAGTGCAGGAGACACTGAATAAAGTGAATAAGGAGGTGGGAGACTGGGACCTGGGCCCCAGTGAAAGCCAAAGTTACCCTTTGGCAATCCATCTATGGCTTTATTAATCTTGGGGACTTTTTCTTCTTTTTTTTTACACAGCTTAAGCAGTGAGGGAGAAATGTCCCTTGTCCTTTCTTCCCTTTTCCTCTCTTCATCCCCAGGAGCCAAGAAACAATTTCAGATGTCAGCTGCAAATTATTTCATTCTATCAATTTCATTGTTCAGACAGTAAGGTTAGGAGCTGAGTTGTCCTGATTCCCTTTTACTTTGAGAATAGACATACCATTTGTAGAGGAGCTGGGGTGGAGCCAGTGGTGCAAGGGAGGCCAGGTATCAAACGTTCGTTATGACAAAAATAGGCTTAAAACACCCACTTTCAATCTGACTGCAAAAATTCACTTGTACAGAAGCTGCCAGTATCAACAGGCTTTGGTGTGTACGGAGAGCATGCAGTTAATCTGAGTTGGAGCATCCAAATGTAGTCATGGTTGCGTAATTTTCTTGTCAGGTTCAAGTGTTACATTTGTAGAACATCTTCAGCAACCACTCACTTCATCATAAGGTTTTAAGTGCCATATTCTCCATTATACTTTAAAATGTGAATAATCCTTTCATTATTGAGAAAAAAATGCCACATTGGTTCAGAAACAAGGGGAAAAAGATACTTAATTTTTGAGATATGCTTAATTTACTGTTACTCAGGAAAGCCTTACATAATATATGTAATATGCAGTGATTAATATCCATAAATGCTTTCTTAAATAGAGGTGCTTACTTATTTCTTAACAATAAGCACCTGCTTGCACTTTTAGAAGTGTTTCATACCTATATACATATTTACTTTTTTTTTTTGTTCTGTGAATACTCTTGGGGAGGACATAAAACTCTTTACAGATTTAAAATCAAGTGTATGCATATAGGATTTTAGGTTTAGGGCTTAATGTGAAATATATGAATGTAAGTCTAAATTAAATTAAAGAACTGCATTCACATAATCCTAAGTGATTGCTATGTCCTTACTACTAAGAATGTATCTGAAGCTGTAATGATAGTATTTTATACAAGCTTTTATCAACACTGCCACATTCGTTTACCACTTGGTGACATCTGGTGAAAAAATGGTGCAAATATATATGACTAAAGTAGAGTCCAATGCATGGTTTTAGGCAATTCTCTACAAAAGAGGCTTTTTAATTAATATTATTTTACATTGGTTTGGGTTTTAGCATAGAAAGAAAACAGCTTTCCTGTTTAGCAAAGAGCAGTCTGCATGTTTGATTGTCATGGTTATACTACGAAAACTAAAACTATTCAAAGAACTGCCTCAGTATTTCTATACAGATACCCACTGATTTCTGCCTTCCCTGTCATAGATAGTTATCTTGAGGAATTACCACTAAAAAATCCCAAAATATGTTTTCCTGGAATATTTGAACACAATGGCTGGTTAAGTCCCAAGATGAAATGACACAAATTTTTCAACAGCTTCCACAAAACCCAGCATGGTTACTATATTATGGGTATGGATGTAATTAATTAGTAGGTCGTCAAAATGAAATGGTTTGGAAAAGACTATTGTCGTTTTTGAAAAAAGCTATTGCCAAGCTGATAAATTGCAATTCTCAGCTGTAATCAGCATTTTCGGTATTGTCCTTAGCTGTAGCACTGAGAGTATGGGGGTTGGTTAGAAGTTAAATGACTAAGCCCTTTAACCTTACCTAGTTTTGGTCATATCTCTGGTTTCTGGTAATTGTCTTAGATCATACATTTTCTGCTCAGGTAAGATTTTCAGATGATTTCGTTTTAGGCATCTTCCCCAGTTTTTTATGTTTCTACACATTCTCTACAATGCATTTTTATAATGTCTGTTCTTATTTAAGAGTTAATTGGCTGTTTGCTTCATTAGTAAAGGGCAAGTGAAAGCTGTGGGTATAAAGCTGCCTTTCTTACATCTATGCCTTTTTTATCATTTTTTTCTTTACAGTAATACATTTACATTTCATAATCATAAACATGAAATTGAAGATGAAATCAGTTCTCGAAAGATTAATTCAGTCCTGCTCACAGCTGCGTAGACTGTGGAAATAAATATCATTTTGCAGTAACATATTCCTGACAAAGGGCATAACAAAAGACTGATTTCTATTCAGAGATAGTGGGTATATTTATTTTGCATGTGGGGGGGGGAGGGGCTGTGGTTGACTGCTTGCGACCCTGACCTAGTTTTGTAGCTGCTTATTATTCAGCTATATGTTTGAGAAATCTCTGTAATTTAATTTGGCAACCTCTTCTGCATGTCTGCACGTAGCAGTAGGTGCTGTTAATATTAGTCGTGCCCCATGCTGAATCATATTTATTTAGAAAAAGGAAAATCCTAATGCACTCATAACTCAGAAAGAAACTGTTAATTGTTAGCAGAGAACCGCCTGATTACAGACTGGATGTCTCGTCCAGGGCCCTGCCATAATTAGTAACCACTGTTGACATTTAGATTTAAATTGAATTTTCTTCTAATTAAACCCAGAGGGGGTTGATCCTCTCAGATGTACAGGTTAATAAAATTAGTCAGAAACTGTTAAACAGTAAACTGAATTCTCCAAGAGAGCTTTCCCAGTGTATTGTTAGGAATTCTGTAATTAATATTCAAAGGATTCATTAGATTTGGAGTTGTCCTTTTTTGTTTTGGGTTGCATCTGGGTTTGTTGCAGTTATTTCTTTAATTAGGTCTCTTTGCTTTTGATATCTACAGTAATACTAATTTCTATCATGTTTGTGCATGTGTAATTTTAAGTGCTGTAGCACCATTCATCCATACCCTGCAAATGTTATGTGTAATAACAAGCTGCCTTTTTTTTTGGCATATTCACTGAATAGCAAGCCCAAAAACTAAAAGCAGTGTAAAATAAATTTTAGGAATATAGCCTAGATTAACTGGTGTCTTTCTCATCATCATACGAATGTTATAGCTTCCACAGGGTAATTTACTTTTTTATTCACCACTGGTTTTTTTGCTCATCCTTCCCAAGATTTTTGTTTATATTGGATTATTTTTCTGATGAAATCAAGATGTTTGTATTTTTCCTACTGCTTTTTCAAGTACCATCAACTGGATTGAGATCTCAGCCTACTTGAAATTAATCTGTGGTTTTGCTTTCTTGTCCTGCTCAAAGATTAAGAAGTTAAGAGTAGGAAAACTATTAAATATATATGCCAGGAAATCTCAAGAGTATCAGTGATGTGAGAAAAAGTAGAATAAGAAGTAGCACAAGGAGATCTTTGAACATTAAACTTTGAGAATATCACAAATTTTGCAAAAGTGCTCTGTGGGAGTAAAGTTTCTCTAACAAATATTTCATAGCTGAACTCACTTTTATTTTTTTTTCATGGGTTATATACAGAGGAAATCCAATAAAATATTGGTGGGCACTGAGAACAGTTTAGTACCTGTACTAAAAACTTAGTATCAGTTTTACAAACAAGAGTGAAGAATGCATTTTACCATTTAATGAGCCTTGTGAAAGCTATAGGGTTGGTTTAAATCAATTTCTGCCCCAATGTAGCTTAAAAAAAGAGAGTTTAGAGAAACACAAAATGATAAATGAAAATGTGTATGGAATGCTTTCCTGGAAGATACCTTGAAAGCATAGAAGTTGTTCAATATTATTGAATTGAATTTGCTCCCAAAAGGAATATAATTTCTATTCCTTTCTCCTTAATCATGTAAACCGACCACAAAAAAATTTAGATGACTTCATTTTTCTTGCTTAGTCTGACTAAATAAATTGGATTAGGTAAAGAATGCTTCTTGCTCAGAATTGGCTTCAGATGGTATAAAAACACTAAAAATGTATGGAAGAATTCACTGCACTGGTGCACTGGTAAATTCCTCTCTCCTGAAGGTTTTTTTTGTAGAAATCACAAGACAGATTAAACCAGAAGTGGCTGAAACTGTCAGGTCAAGAGTAGGAAATTTTAACACATTTAAAAGTGTTGTAGATCTAAATGAGTCTTTAATGGAAACAGTTTATATGGATAACAGCTTCTGGATTCCAGTACAGTTCTCAAAGAAACGTCTGAAAAAATCTGAGTAAGAACAGTGAAACGGAAAACAAACTTCTTTAGCCCGCAGTCCAGATCTTACACTGAAAAGAGACTTAATATTGCTATTGATTTTACACAAAAGGTGTCTACTATGGTGACGGGCAGCAGTTCTGCTGAAATCAATAGGTAATTAAACCCCCAATGAGAACGCAGTCTTAAACTGAATTACACTAAACTTTTGCAGTGGCCAAATCACATTACCCTGAAAATATACCCCAAAGTATCAAAAATTATCTGTAATCACCTCCAAGAGCCATAAATACAATCCTAAATTTGGCAACATTGCAACCTTATTGCATGGAATCCAAGCTTTCATGTATGGAAGAGAATATGCTGACCATGATCCTTTTATGAGACTGGGGAGTGTCATTGAGAGCCCCTAGCAACTGATCTTAGATTTTTCCTCAGAATCACGTAGAAGCCTAATCACTGACTAATAAGGTAATGTACAGACGAAACTTTAATTTGTTTCTTTGTATGATTTTTAGATAATGAATTAGGAAGGGCAGGTTTTTGATGTCTTGACAGCTAGGCAGAGTTGTTGCAGCAAGCGAAAGCACATGTGTCATCACCGTGCTTTTATTAAACTACATGCACCTCATTGGTGCCAGCAGGATGCCAATAGAGAAAGGAGAGAAAACAGCAGTTGCCAAAGAAGCCAACAGCGTGCTCATGTATTTTGGCGTGAAATACTTCAGGTCAACCATCAGTAGTCAGGAAATGTAAAAACGTCCATGTTCCTTAGTTTACAGATGAATGGAGCAAAATGCAGACTTGGTAAAAAACAGAAGGTTTGGACTCTGTTAAAGACTTCTGCCACTGTGCAGGGAAGCTCCTTGCCCAGAAGCCGGGAACAGGCATCCAGTTTGCAGCACTATGACCTGGCCTAGCTCAGTTGTCTGACAGCCCTTTTAGAAACAGCTGCACGGGGAGCCAAGGAAAGTTTAACTGGGCTGGGTGGTAAAAAAACCTACGTCTTTGCGCACACAGTCTCAGAACATAGCAGATTTCAAGGAGAGAAACATTCTGTTTGCTTGGCCATATGTGATTTCACGAGGAAATGTGGTGAGACAATGCCAAGCTTTTTGGAGTAAAATGGTCTAGAAATTGCTAAGGACAAATAGCTAAGGTTTTAAAGGAGTCTGTCACTGGAAACCATCATCTCTTGTTGCTACCTGTACATGTAAATTTTTGAGTCTGTTGAAGGGATATAAAAAACAAAGAAACACTTTTTTTACTGCCAGTTGTTCTCAGTGTCTCACAATATAACTTTTTATTTCTTTCATTTTTTCCACATGGTTTTGACAGTGGATTAAGTAAGCATTCAGTGCTTAAACTTGTTAGGTGTAGGACGTAAGCTTTTGTTTTTTCTTTGTGGTATCATTTAAGACACTTAATTTCTGAAGGAAGAAGTATATTTCTGGAAAGCACAAAACTGCTGCCACATAAACATAAACTCCAAACCTTCTTCAGTTTAACTGTTTCAGTCTAAGATGCATTCTAAGTCACCTTGCCAAGTATTTTTATTGAGAAAAAATAACCAGTACCAACAGTATTATCCAATAAAAGGGGTGAAGTCACAGAAACCCATTTTTAAATTGCAAATAATCCATTGATATTGTTTCTTTGTGTACATAATGCCTAGTTAATGCTCGTGTTGTGAATGGAAAAAAGAATAGCTATTATTTTGCATACCAACTCTTGTATTCTAGATGTGAGTTGTCTGCTCCCCAGATGCTCCCAGTCAGCTATTTCCAATGTTAGGGAAAATATTTCCTCAGCTGCAGATTTTTGCATACAAACTGAGGAAGGCATTCTGTACTTACTCTTTGTGTAAAGCTTTCATTTGTGTCAGTGGGAGTTCAGTGTATAGCGTGAAGATTATATATAACTCCAGGTACTTGTAAGAAATATCTCCCTTTATACACTAATAGATTTGTCACTAGTAATTTTTTCCAGTTATATGCTAGTTCTACCAATTCAGCAACAAAATGAAAATAGTAAAGATAACATGTAATGCTAGATAAATTACGTTTGATATACCTTTTGCTTTTTATCCTCAATTTCCCATCACCTGTATATGATAGCTCACTCTTCAGCTTTTATTTTGTCATTGAACAAATTACTTCTGCAGGTAAGCCCATTGGCCACAGTGAGACTGCTTTCATTGGATTTCATAGTTTTCATGGACAGAAGAGGGCTACCCTATGGGCCTTTTTCACAAGGCACCAAGTTCTCCTAATGAAGGTGGTGAGGAGGTTTTCCTCAGTAATTGGGCTCCAAGAGTTCATGCAGGAGAAAAAGTAGCAACTCTGTTCATTCAGTATTTCTCTGAAACAACTGTCCCCTCTCCTCCAAATAAGTTTTTGTTGAAGCTAGCTGCAAATAGAACAGCATATGGAAGAATTTCTCTTCCACTTTATGGACAGGAGGATTTGACGTGGAACTAACTAAGTTTGCAAGTGATGAGGGACTTGATAATGCAAAATACTTTTGCCTTACTCTGTGAATACAGTAATTTTTAGAATAGAGATAATTTTTAGCACTGCATATTAGGAGGCAACTATGGAAGCTGGTGACGTTACAGGATTTATTTTTGTAGCCTAAGTAGGTGAATTCTTTGATGCTTTTTCATGTTCACAGATCCAGTTTTAGGTGGAGATTTCCAAAATCACTGGGACATCTCAAGGATTGGTGTTTCTAAATTCATGCAGCTCCTATCAAAGATATTTACCAGCCTGTTACAGCTTGAAGCAGCTAAATTTTGGGAAGTCCTGGATATTTGTGGAAATTGGTGAAGCAGACGTATAAACTCGTTCAAAATTCATCCATCTATGTTAACTTTTTGGAACTACAAAATTGAAAAAACATAGGTGTTTTAATTTGAAATGCCATTGGGACTGTCCCTCATGAGAAAGGGTTATTAATATGCATCAGTGCCATCCAGTCAAATACAGAAACAAACATTCAGATATACAGTAATTTTTTTTCCAGTGAAAGTACAAAAAGTTTTACAATACTCCTACTAGTTCTGATAATCTTAAAGTTAATATTTTAATGTTTTAAATAAACAGTTGCAAAATGCAAGACGTCCCTTTATTCTTGGCATAGAGGCATGGTGTGTTTGGGGGATTAATTTATGGTTTTGGAGTGGATCACATAATTAGATTAGCCTTCAAAAACAGACTATTCATCAGGTTAACAAATATTTTCAGGTGCAAACCTATCCTGTTCCACAGCCATAAATTATACTGTTCCCTTCCATGTTGTTATACCTGTGCCTCAGATATTTTGAAACTGTTGAGTGTCCCCATAGTTTTATTGAGTTTCAATGGGAACTGAGAACATGTTGTCAAGTAGCATTCAGCAGAGGAGCAGTTGGAAAGAAAAGAGATGTTTCAGTGGATAGAGATAAGATCTGCTTATCTGCTTTTATGTGCATATGTGTGCACACACACGTGCCTTCATTTCCTCTGTGTACGTGTATGTGCGCACGCACATGACAAATCAAGATCTTACATGGAAATGTGTGAAAAAAATGTTGCCTTTCTAATCTTGCTATGAGCTAGACCATATGACTATGTTAGAGAGTTGGAAAGAACCTCTGGTGCAAATGTCTGAAATCTGATTTAGCTTTCTAGGCTTCTTGACTGACAGCAGACTGTATTTTGGGAATGTGCAAGCAAGTATTTAGTAAGAACAAAATAGTAAATGGGATAAGCTCTGGACACCCCTGCAGCCAAATCTCTGAAATCTGATTTTGGAAGCTGGTGTTTATAAAATCTAAGTGCCGTGGCTGTAGAATTTACAGGCAGGTTAGGGAGACAAAGCCAGCAGACGGTGTGTATGTGCATGGTAGTGATCCTGAGCTGTAGTGCATATGAGTTTGCTATCAGGTTTCAATCATTAATGCAGCAGAATATGCCATATGGCCATTGGTATATGGTTTGAAGGATACATAGTGCATTTTTCCAGCAAGCACAGTGAATTTCCCTGGGTTTAATTACAGGTTGAGTGAAAAAAAGGAGACCCTGATTACAACCCTCAACCCTGACTACAGGTTGAGGCAGGCAATACTGCTCACACTCTACTGGCTTTTGGGTCTTTCCTTGGAGAACTCCTGAAGGAGACTGTTGAGGGCTGTGGTTCTGGAAATCCACAGATGTGTGTATCTGACTTGTAATTATTAAATTTGAAACTTGGGGATGGCTTCCCTACTTCATTCGAAGGTCAGTACACCTGTGTGGTGAATTGAGAGGTCACGTTGACATCTAAAAAATGGCTTATGGCATCAAAATTCAAGAAACAGTGCATTACATGGGAAGGAAGATGATAAAATTTTCACAACCTTCATGCTTAAACTCACAACACATTTAGACTGTTTTAAGAGCTAGTTGTACTAGCTGTCATTGGAAAACTGTAAACTTATTCACTAGTAAAACTGTTTTTTACACTGGTGTTGTTTGGGTGAAGATTCTGTGTAAGAAGGCTTCTTTGATACTTAGGGTGAGTGCATGCTTGTGGAAATAGATTCTGGGGTGGCTGCCTGGTAGCCTAAAGGTGAGATTCTCATGTCCTTCCCAGAAAAGGAGGTGTGCCCAGAGAACTTCATACAAGTCTCTCAGTAAAGTAAAAAATAAAACTGAAAGGTATGTGATTTTGTCTTCATGTACGTTAGGAAGATTTTACAACTTCGAAATGGAAAAAAACTTATTTCTGGCTTATCCAGGACTTTGGCTCTTTAATGTGCTGCTCTGTTGCTTTCTGCTTGCTAGCAGTTATCCATGCATGGTGTATTGCAAGATCACTGTGTCACTTGTTGTGGTGATGGGTCTATTCTTTACATTTTCATTAGCCATATAAATGTTTTATTTCTACTGCAAACACTAATACTAAATACTAGTGGTTAAGATAATTCACCTCCTTGGGATTTTTCTTGTTCAAAAATATTTGAATACTAATGCATGTTGTGATCTCTTAGGTGCTAATAATAACAAAATATGCCATTTGCAATAGTCATGTTCTCACTTCATAATTAAATGAAGTAAATCACTGAAGACTTGAAAAACTGTTTTAGTACTTTATGCAAATTGAATATTGGTTTGAATAATAATTAGGTTGACAAAGTAGCTATAGGAAGCAATTTAGCATTTCTTTCAAGGAGGGTTCAAGATACTTGGTGCTGTTTTCTTTGGTGAAGAATGCTGCATGTTAAAAGTACCTTGTACAGTGATCCCTGATATCAGTGTTGAAAAATGCATACATGCATTCTTCATTAGTATGAATGCAGATGTGATATAACACAAAAAGGATTTTACAACAATTGGGAAACCATTAAATATAAGTTATGCATTTTTCTTGTACTTTTACACCTTTAAATGACAATTTAAGTCCTCAGAGTCTCCAAAACACACTGCATGGAAAGCGGTGGGTCTGGGAGATCACTTAAAGTCAGTGCAGTGAGGGGTAAAAAAGATAAAGCTGGAGAAAATTGCTGTTGACTGGAATCAAACTACACTAGTTGCTTACAATTGATTGTGTGTTGTTCAACCAGAAAGATAAATCAGAACACAGAATACTGCAGTAGAAAAGTGGTTTAGATGTCATAGAGACAGTATGACTATTTTTATCTCTCAGTTGTTAACCATAGCTTACAGTGGCTGAAATGACATTGAACTGTTTTTCTCTTTGATGATTTACAGCCTGTGTAGTGAGCTTGTAGGAGCAGATGTCACGTTTTATGTATTTGAAAGTGTCAACACTGATGACTTATATCTGAAGATTCTGTGCATGAATCAATAGAATGTAGTGATTTCCATTTCTTAAAAGAGTTTTTTCCGACATAATAAAAAACACAGAGTAAATTTTGGTCATAATGCTACTCTTGAACTCTTGTTGTTTTCCCCTGTATTTTACATTACCAGGAGATCATTATTTTGCAAAATCCACTTTCCTTCCCACCCCATAAGCACAAAAATCTACAAATAAACTGTCTTCTTTTTTACTTAACCTGGAAGGTGTACAGTGCACTTCATCTTCTTTTCAAAAATGAATGATAAAAAACTTGGATGAATTGATAAAAGAAAATGCACCAACATTATCTTACTAGGAATTATACCAAGCAAATCATGACAGATCTCACACTGCTGACTTTCTCCCATATTTCAGAATGTTATTCACTTAAAAATCTTGGAAAAAGTACTTATTCCATTAAAACCAAAAGTCAAATTTGCATTTAAATGGAAAATCTATCAATAATTTAGCATCTACAAACCTTAAAATTTTATTTTATTCCTAAAAACATCCACATAGACTTTAGCTTGCATGTGTGCAATATGTGTATATGTGGAGTCGTTCCTTTATGCAGTCTTGCAGTCACAAATGCATGTAAGAAAATATTAGCCTCATTCAAAATTTTTAATTCTTTGTGTGGAATGTCTATCTGTATAAATAAAAAGTGGTGTGTAAACAAAAGGCAGAAAAATGCTTTTTAGAATTTTATTAATACTTTTGTGTAAAACAATGACAGATTTGATATATGCAGGTGCTGTCCAATCAAAATTATGAATGGAAAATATAGTTTAAAAATTATTTTTCTTGCATCTTCCTAATTCCATATATCCCATCTAGAAAAGCCTAAGTTGAAGAACAACAAAGCCTGAGATCTTAAAAGATCCTTGCCTTTCTGCAGTAGGATTCTCAGTTTGCACATCACATACTTCCATCTGAGCAATATCTTTATACTGAGTGCGAGTTCTGTACTTCTTACATGTGAGAAGGGCTATTATGGGCCTCAGCCTTTGGCTTTGACTGCACTTGCTCAGCCAGTCCACTCTGCTACCACGTATGGGTTTGGAGAGCCCTAACGGATGTTTCTGGAAAAGGCAGTGTGCTTCTCCTCTTTGTGTACACAGAACGAAAGTCTGAATATAAATGCTGTATTTCATGCCTAGATCTCATCTGGTGACTCCTACATATATTATTCCATGAAAGATTTGTCTTCCACAAGGGAGAAATGGAGCAGGGAATTGTGATTTCAGTTTGAACTGAAGGTGGTTACACTGCACAAGGAAAGATTTGGTTCTTTTAATTTTGGGATCAAATGTGTTTATTTTTCAGTCATAATATGCATGGAAGGTAAGAGTTTGCCTGATGGGTGATTACTGTATGATGTCACATGTTAATTGTCTGAACATATTTTTTCGTTCTTGGTAGCAGTGCAGCCGTAGATTATTGGTGTCAGAAGTGCTGCCTAGCACTGCAGGAGATCAGGAAAACTGATAGAGCGTTTCCTCACATTCCCCAAACCTCTCTTTTGAATTCAGTATAACATTATTATACTGACAGCCTCACAGAAATAAGAGGGTAAGACTACTGAAACAGCTATGCCACAGTGTATTTAATAGCAATGGTAATTATTAGCACAGAGCTCCTGTGTTGTGCTAAGTGTTTAACAGGCTCCTGCCCTGAGGAACTTACAGCCTTCATGGTGCTCATGACAGACGGGCAAAAATGTGATTCAGCTTTACACAGAAAAGTGTCAAACCCCTACAAGCACAACATATAAATTGTTTCCTCCACTATGCTAGGCATTCCCCAGTCTGCCTAAGGTGTCTGTCATTAGCTGGGGCTTGATCCTGGCCAAGCTGAGCTTAACACAGCAGCAAACCCTGAAATAAGACCTAGCTGAAAAATTGTTTTTCTGATTCCAGACTCACGTTTGCCAACTTTAGTGCCTCACCTGGTTTCAGCTGGGATGGAGTTAATTTTCTTCCTAGAAGCTGATACTCTGCTTTATTTTGGATTTAGTAAGAGAATATGTTGTCAGTGCACTGAGGTTGTAGTTGTTGCTTAGTAGTGTTTACTGTAAAACAGTGAATTTTCAGTTTCCTGTGCACTGCCAGTGAGCAGGTGCATGAGAATCTGGGGGTGGGGTAACATGGATAGGACATGTGATCCAAACTAGGCAAAATCATATTCCAAAACACAGAACATCATGCCCAGTGTGTGAACTTGGGGACCTGGCCAGAAGGGGCCGATCACTGCTTGGGGATGGGCTGGGCATCAGTCAGTGGGTGGTGAGCAACTGGGCATCACTTGTCTGTCTTGGGTTTTGTTCCTCCTTTCCATTACAACAACAACAACAATAATAGCTATTGTTAGAATATTTTATTTTGCTTCAATTGTTAAATAGCTCTCATCTCAAACCACAAGGTTTAGCTTTTCTTTTCCAATTCTCATTACCCAGGAGGATGGGGGATGAGTGAGAAGCTGTGTGGTGCTTCGTCGCCAGGGTTAAATCATGATAGTGCCGTAACACAGCATGTCTTTCATGGTTTTACATTAGCCTTTATAAACATAACTAACTATATATTCACATAATTTTCTTCAGCAAAAGCTTGTCCTTTCTTATCAAAAATGTCTGCAAAAGAACTGAATGCCTGGAAACCCTAATATGGTGCTCTAGGGATATTTGAAAGTTAAAGTAAATTAACTTTGATTCCATTTTTTCATTTCTGCGTTTGTCTTAGAACTCTGGAGTCCAGAGTTATCATCATACACTTTCTGTTGTCACCAACCTTGGCTCATACTGAAAGATGTCTTTCAGCTAAGATTGTTCTGTACCAGAGTTGTGAAATAGTATCTCTGGCAATCATTGTAGGGATTTTTCCAGTTAGGAAATTTTTTTTATTTTAATAGTGGTTCCAGTTTTCTGAAGGGAGAGGTCATAGGTTGGTCTGCACAACAGCAGGCCACTAAAGCTAAACTGGGCACAGCATGTCGATGTTTGATGGGCAGAGGGCCAGCAAGATCCTTTGGTCTGCTGTCTGGAGGCGGGGTATGGAAATCCACATGGCATCAAAGACACAGGATTACCTTATTACTCTCTAGAACTACTTGAAAGGAGATTGTAGTTAGGTGAGGGCTGGTGTCTTCTCCCAAAAAGCAAACAACAGAACAAGTAGAAATGGCCTCAAGTGGCACCAGGGGAGGTTTAGATTGTGTGTTAGGATAAATTCCATCATTGACAGTGCTGTCAAGCATTGGAGCTGCCTAACCAGGGTAATGGTGGATTCACCATCCCTGGAGGTACTCAGAGGATGTGTTAATGGGGCACTTGCAGACCTGGTTTAGTGGTGGACTTGTCAGTGTTCAGTTAATGGCTGGACTTGATCTTTTCCAACCTAAACAAGTCTATGAGTTTATGATTCTATTGTTACTAAAAATTAGGCATTTTGGACTTACGACTTATTATTCACAAGTATTTCTATGAAGAAGACCACACATAGTTTCACACAATCCCCAGTAAAACCTCTCAAAATTAAATTATTAAATAATTAAAATATTAGAAAATAATTGTTTAGAGAAATTCAATAGAGAGTGTTTAAGACTGAGTGGGACACAATTTATTCTGATCCTGAATAACTCTTTTTTGCTAATTGGGCTCCATCCTCAGGAAGCAGTTCCACATGGCAATCAAGTTGAAAGAGTACCATTAAGTCACAGAGTAATCTACGCCAGAATTACAGGTTCACATTCAAATGTTGTGTGTTCTCTTCCCAGGAGAGGGGAGACCTTCCAGTGACTCCTGCTAACAAAGCTGAACATTTAATGATGCTTATTATTACTGTAGAAAACAGAAAACTGTAATCTCAGCAGATGAGTGTATGAGATATCTCAGTATGAGATGAGTATATGATATATGAGCAGATGAATATATGATATCTCACTATTTGTGCAAACTGATTTTTAGCAGAGCTGTGGCTGCAATTTTTCCACTTAAGCACAGAATACTTGCAAAGCTTTCATTAATGTGACCAAATTAAATTTGAGACTCACCACTTGACACAAATCTTTGTCTTCATCTTTTGCAGATAGTAATTTAAAGTATTAAAATGTATATTTAACTTCCTTTTATAGGTTGATCAGCATATAAAATAAGAACTATTAATTTTTGCCAGTTAAAAGTTCACTTGGCTTTACTATGTTTTTCAAATTTCTATTATGGTGAGAATGGTGGTTCTAGATTCAGACAAGACTCTTTTACCATTAGAGCTTAAAGATGGCTATGAATAATTTCCTGTTCTTTGCCTTGTTTTATTTATTAATGTATCATAACTAAGTAAATGAGTATTATTTTTCTGCCTTGCACAATGATGAGCAGTACAATGATCACAACAAAAATACTGAAGTTCATTAAATGATGGTAGTTCTGTATCTTGTCTCAGGATCTACTAGAACATTACCAACATGTGTCCTAACAAGACGATAGACAACAAAAGGGGATCATCATTTCCAATACAATTTTTTTCCTTCCCAGAGCTTGTCAGTGGCATTATTCTCATATAATTCAAACAAATATTGTGATACCAGCTTTTAAGACAGCTGTAGCATGCTGATTAACATCACCAACATTTATTTCTTTTCCTCCTTGGCAAAACTTTGGATAGTTTTCTTTGTTGTGAGTCTATACCAATAAATTAATTGCTAGGAGTTGCAAAGGCTGTTTAGAAGTGAGGATCAGACATTTATGTGGGTCGCATTCAGACCAGCTGTAGCAGCAAGCTTCTGTATTAAACTGGGGAATTGCATAGCTCTTTCTACCTGATTCTAACTAGAATGCATATGTGTGGCACTGGCAAAAGTACAAAGATATTGCTGTATATGAGTTCATAGAATCAGCACGTTGAATTTAGCCAAACTGTAATTTAGTCCTGACAGTCCATTTTGTTTAGCATCCAGTTTCCACTTGCACTGAAAGGTTTCTTCATGGTAAGAAAACACTATCTTTACAACACTGTGCTTGTATATTCTTGTCATTTCACACATTATTTATTACAAAAATACCCCAAAACATTTTATACCCTTCCAGAAAAATAGAGCTGCAAAACTAATATCTATGTGTTTTATAGTACATAATCAGTTAATTTCAATTTCAATTAAAACATCTTAAAAGTAATGAAGGTAATTGTATGCTTTTCAGACTGAATAAGTAGAATTTTTCTATTAAAAAAAAAAGGAACTGAAAATGTTATAATAGTTAATGCAAATTTAGAAATCCATGCAATTTGCCGAGAGTATGTCCATAAGATGTTATTGCTATGGAATTCCTATTTCATAGGAATATTTATATGAAGAGTTTAAAACAATTTTTATTTGGGATTGAGGATATAGTGTCAAATCCAAGATATATTTTATATTACTGAGTCCAAACATCTCAAATGTATCAGAGGTGATATTTTAAAATAAATTTTAATATTTTCATTCCTAGCAATATTGTTTTTCAGAAAAATGAAAGTGTCCATTTTCATTGCCCAAAATGCGGTTTAACAAAGAATATTAAGTGGAAAGCAGACTTAGGCTTTTTGACATCAGAAAATGTACTTCAAAACCTTCATTTTAGAACTTGTATAATTGAACAGGATGCATATTTCCCAGGCATAATCTTGAACAGTGAGATGGTTGAAGGGAAAATCCTTATTTCTGTGGTAGCCTATGACTTCAGAGTCATCAGGAGTGGCAAGAAGAGTGCCTTAACTTTACTGCTTTTAGTCTATAGTGGTAGATTAAGCTACTGGAGTTTAAAACCCCCCTGCAGCAACAGGTTAACAGGTCTGTGGAATGAATCAGATGGTGCTCAGGACCAGGCATGGGCCTGCTGCATTTTGTTGTTGCATTTGTTTTCTGTAGATGTGTGACTTTGTATCATCTCTAACTTGTCTGGTCCAAGGCATCTAACGCTCACTAATAGTTGCAGTACATCTGGCAGTTTTGTTTCATCCAAGAGTAATCTGTTTCTGTACTTCTCAATACCTTTATGCTGAGAAATTTCTATGAATATACACTTCTCAACAGAGTTAAACACCAAAGTAAGCAAATCCAGTGCCAGCTTGTGAAGAGGGCAATGAAGATGAAGTAGGAGCTAAGGAGAATGGCATAATTAATGTGAAACTTCTTTCTTTGCGCTGAAAAGATTTGGGAGCAGTTCCTGATGCTTTTGGTGGAATTGCTGCAGACTACCTTTGTAACCTGTTGCTTAACACTAAATTGTGCCTCTGTGCTCCCATGTACAACCATTACATGGATGTATTGATCAACTGCAAAACTTGCAGAATTGCATTTGCAAGGGAGATTTGTTGGAGAACTCGCTCCTTTTGAACAATCGTTCTTCCACCTGTCATTTATTTCAATTGTTGCAGTTTGTTTGTGTTTAAGGGTTTGAGGTTTTTTAAGAGAAAAACAGTAATACAAGATTTGATTCGGGAGTTTTATGATAAGCCTCTTGGAACTATCTAAGCGTTAGTCATTGAATTTCAAAATGAATATGTTATTGATTCTTAATGCTTCCTAGAATATCTCTAGCATTTGGTGGATACTTTTAGGAGCTTATGCTGTAAATCTCAAGAGAGATGTTAAGAGTGAGGTGTTGAGAAAAATTTAGCACACCTAAAGTGGCAAAGAATGACAGCAGGGAGAGCTTCTGTCATTGTAAGAGCAATTAAAAAAAATAAACCCAAGGAAAATGTGGGGGTGCTGCTGAATCCTGATTGTGAAAGTGGATAGTGAAAGTGAATGCAGATAAACCTGTGACCAATGCTACCTTTACCTCTGTGTGTATCCACTGACAAAATCTCATGGTCCTTTGAGGCTAGAGACAGGATTCAAGGAAAATAGGATTTACCAGCAGTAGGAGAGGATCAAATCAAGGATCTCTTGAGAAATTTTGACCCATAGAAGTACATAAGATTGGATGGGTAGCAGCCAGGACACAGAGAACTGGCTGAAAGTATTGTGAGGCCATTCTCTGTTGTTGAGGGGCTGGAAGAGATTCCCTATGACTTGAGATAGGAAACATTTCACCCATCTTCAAAAAGAACAAGAAAGATCATTTAAGGGACTGCAGGCTGGTAAAGCTGATTTGATTTCTGAAAGAATCATTGAGTGTGTTCTGCCAGAGGGTGTTTCTGCACACATGAAGGAGAATAAGGTGCTTAGGAATAGCAGCATGGATCTCCTAAGGACTAATCATGCCCAGTGACCTCTGACCTCTCTGCCATCTGTGGTGAAATGAGTCTGGGGGTGAAAGGTGATTCTTTGAGCTTGACTTCACGAAGGCTTTGACATGGTCTCCTTCAGCATCTTTGTACTTGAGTTGGAACAATACAGTTAAGATGGGTGGAATGATAGATGTGTGAGGAACTGGATGGCTGTCACACTCCATGTGTAGCAGGTAATGGTTCGTATACTGCCTTGAGGTTCATTAAAAACAGGTCTTCATGGGTCTCTTCTGGGAGCTGGTCTATACAGCATTTTTTTCAAAGGCCTGGAGGAGTTCATACTTGACACAGTCTTGTCAGATATGGAAATGACACAGAATTGAAAAGGCAAGTTAATATGCTTGGGGGAAGCATCACCACCCAAAGGCACCTACACAGATTGGAACAATCATCTGACAAGAACCTCAGGAATTCAACAAAAAAAAACAAAAAGCAAAGTTTTTCACTTGGGCTGAACCTGCCCCTGTATTGGTACAGGCTAGGGACTCATCAATAACGATATGGTTGACTGAGATGCTGCTGAAAATGATCTGGGGGTCCTGATGGGGACAGTGGGCTGAACACTAGCAGCAATGTGCTGCAGAAGTGGGAGAGGCTAAAAGGTTACCGGGTTGTACCAACAAATCTGTTGCTAGTAGATCAGTGTGTCATTATTCCTTTTTTCTTTATAATCATTAAAGCACAGAATAACTTAATACCTTGTCCAGGTTTGGGCTCACCAGTACAGAAACACTTTGTAAAATGGAACAATTTTAATGAAAAGCCACCAGTACAGAAACACTTTGTAAAATGGAACAATTTTAATGAAAAGCCACCAGGGTTGTCTAGAGAGCAAAATTTTTTTAACCTAAATAAGAGGTATATTGGAGGTACCTAACAGCAGCACACACACCCCTCCCCCCCCCCCCCCCGCCGCCTAGAATCCACAAGAGAATTTCTGAGAAGTCAGAGACATGTTCTTAGTGAGGTGCACAGTGGGTTGACAGGGTTTTAATAACTTGAAATATGGGATGTTCCTATTGGATAGACTGAAAAGAAAATTCTCTGTGTGGATAATTAAGCCCATGCAAGCAGTTATTTGGAGTTACTGTAGAATCTTGATTGCAGTAGGTTTTCAAGACTGAGCTGATCAAAGTTCTGAGCAACTTCATCTGAGTAGTATTGACCCTACATTGGGCAGGAGGTTGGACAAGTGCCGTGCTGGGGTCCCTTCCAACCTGAACGTGTCTGTGATGTGAACCCAGACAAGGCTGTACAGGTTCTGGGAGCTTGCCACTCATATTTTATATTGCCAGCACTTCATGAATCTCATGTTTTCTTCAATAGTTCGTAATTAAATATAGTCATGAGAATTTCCATGGACCGGTGTGGACATTCCTGGGACTGCTGACAACAAATTACACCACATTTAGGTGTCTTTAGAGATATCTTGCTCCAATCAAATAGTCAAGTCAGTAGATTTTCTAACTGAAGAGGTGGATGTCAGCTACAAATCCAGACATCTCTTGCACACATTTTAAAGTGATCATTACTAAAAGAAGCTATTGCAACCTTATTCATTATAAGACATGAGTAAATTGCTGACTAAATAATTGCTGTGAACATTCTTCAAATAAAAATTATGCCTGGATGAATAATTTATTTAGTAACTTAATGCCGTATAAGTTAGTTTTTAAGTATGGCTTTTTATTTAAGAAATGTTTATTTTTATTATTTTTTTTCAACTAATTTCCTGTTCTTTTTGACAGTTAGAGCTGATTAGTGTGGGTATTTTTGCTAAAGCATTGTATGAAATGGACAGGTTTCAGGTATACAGTTTGAGTAAAAAATGTTATGTGAAAGAGAATCTGACATGTCTGTCTTGGAAGTGGAGAATGGCCTGTTCAGGCAGTAAGAAAGGTCTCTGCTGCTAAGTAGTCCTTCATATGCCTGCCCTACTTGCCACTGTTGTGTGCATTGTAGAAAAAGGTGGTGGGATGGGAGGCAAGCTCCTCTTACTCCAGGTAGAGCTGAAGAGGAACTGCAGTGAAATTAATGCGAAGATTGTATTTGCATTGCTGCCAAATAGCATTTATTACTTACTGCCCATGGATCTTGCAGGCATAAAAACCTAAGGAATGGCTTAGACTTTCAGCACTATGCTTCCTTGTTTGTTTTAGTTCTCATTCTATTTTGAACATTGTTATCTCTCTTTTGAAAAAATAATGAATTATACAGAATGATTGTCATTAGTGGTGATGCAGGAAGACAAAAGACAGTTTTCTTTACACTGACTCTGTTAACCCTACAGGCTTGAAATTGTAGAGATGCTGTTTTGATTGGTAAATTGAGTAAATTTGACATGGGAGCAAGAACAGAAAACTTCATACTGGTTTTACAGTGGATATTTTTATGTGTGTGTAGTTATATATACATGCATATATATACAAACTACAGATAATATATGTATTAACTCTTGGTGGACTACATGTTTAAAAACCAAGCATTTTTTGGTTTATGGCCAGTTGACTGATCAACAGAATCTCTGTAAGATCTTGACTGAATTAATTGCACTCAAATCTGTGGCTGAAGTGAATGGTGGTAAAATCCTGTCTGAATTCAACAATATTGAAATCTGTAATTTGAAGCCAATTTTTATAAGCAGAACTCACTGGAGGAGTAAATTTATCTTGATTTCTTAGTTTTTATGGGCTAGGAGTTAGCAAAAACATTTGACATTTTTTGTACCCTTTTAATTTTAATTTTCCAGTGAATTTGCTTTCTCTGCTCTTCACTGCCTAGTTATAAATCCTCACCTTTTCATCTTAACAAATTGTTGCTATAGAGTACATTCTTCATGAGTATTAGTTTAATTTTGTTTTCCTGCAGAACTGGTTAACCTCTTTAACATTCAAGACTTTATGTTAAGTCCATAGAAGTAAATGTGGGAGTCTTTCCAATCATTTAGCATATGCACAAGATGCAGAGATATTTTCTTCTCACTGCTTTAGCATTGAACAGATTCATGATCTAAGAGTACCCTGGTAGCATTTGACAGCATATTTAAACACTTCTTGCTAAAAAAAAGGTTAAAATATTTTTGTAGATTGGGTGATCCAGATCTAAGGGGCCTTATCTGCAGTCATGCCAATAAAGTTATACTTGACAAAGTTGGAGATGACTATTCCTCGATATCATCAAATGTTGCATCCTCAAACATAAGATGTAAAGGAGCACTTTCTAGCTATGATCTGTAGAATAAATTATTGGTAAGTGCAGACAAACAGAAAGGCTCAGGGGCCATTTTGGAATCAAAAGGCATGATGCCAACTACTTCGCAGGAGTCATTATTATTCCTTTTTTCAGGAAACAATCTTTGACTTTGTTAAGTCTCTCCAATCTTCATTCTGATCTTAATGTTCCCTTTTGTGGAGATTATAATCTATCTGTCTGTGTTTAATTTTGGAAACATTAATCTTTCAAACCCAAAGTGAAGCTGGCCTTAATCTCAGTGTTGTGTGAGTGCATATGTCAGGTGATGGAGGCTTCTTCTTCTGTTTTGAAAAATACTTGTGGTATTGTATATGTAAGTCAACTACTGTCACAGCTCCTGGATCTGCTACAGTCATAACTGGTCCTTGCTTGAGTGAAGTTTCACCTTTTGAGTCGCTTCCCTGTGAAGGTTATACTGCTTTTCTCTTTATGTCTGTTGTAGTTTTAATGCTTTGTCTTCTGGAATACATGTATTAGTCTTTCAATAAATGTTGTCTTTGCCACTTAAAATTGAGTTTGTCCAGCTTTATTTAACCAAGCTGGATCCTCAAACATTAGCTCCAGTGCACTCACCTGTAATGCTTTACAGATGTTGCTAAATACTAGCAGAATAGATAAATACACCCATTTTACACAGTGCTAACACCAAAGGAAAACTAGTAACAGGGTATTTTTGGCATTTATTTGGCTTCTTTTCTGACAGCTTGGCACTGGAGATCAAAAAGCTTTCAAAAGACATTTAAAAATAAGTCTTCCCCAAAGCACTCAAAATAGGGATTGATGTTGTACTTTTATATTATTTTGCTGACATTGGCATAAAGAAATATTTAACCTAAGTTCACACTGGGAAATAAAAAACACAACCAAGAATGGAATTTCCAAAATTTTCACTGGCTGTCCAGTGGCAATATTTATCTCTTTATGAAGAAGGAGCTGAGGTTCCTTTTAAAGCAACCAGAACCAGGTGTACAGCAGTGTAACTCAGCAGATCAACTGTGTTTCCAGTGAAATATTTAGATTTCTGATATATGCCATTATTTTTCTGTAAAATATTTGACAGCTTGAAATTTATTCTTAAATTTAAAGTGCACTTACATTTATTGCAGAATATCTAAACTGCATTAGAGGTAATTTATGGCAGAGGTCCAAACCAAAATTGACCATATCAAACTATGGCTTTTATACAATCTCTCAACAAGAAAAAATATTATTTCTTCATGATTTTATTCTGAAAGGGTTTTTTTATAGTTTTTTTTAATCAGAACTTTGTTTCTTTTAATGTATTTTTCAAATTCACACGCCTAGTAGATCAGAAAATACTCACTCATTCACCTGCTGTATTGTGAGCAATAAGAGCTCATTAAGTAGTAATAAATAGACATTATATGTACATTGTGCAAATGAAGGCTGTAGGGTCCATTTTGTGTTTTGGATCTGTTGTAGGTATGTATATAGATAATGTGTCTCATACTTGGATACTTTTTGGCTGTTATTCTTCAAAAAATGTTTTAAAGGAAATGCAAAGCTAATGATCTGTTATTGTGGGGAACTCTCCTACTACATTAGAAATCTGCTCTTACAAAACCAAGCATATGGTAACATTGCACCATATGTTGACTTTTATATTTAGTAAGTGCATAAATATGATATAACCTTTATAAATTTCATTTTATTTTGACTGATAGGGCTTCTTTTTCAAATGAAATTGAATGCACTCCTTCCCAAATGTGTAATATTGTTGTATTTGCTGAAAAAAATCAATGAGTGTTATTAATACAATGTGAAAAATATTTCCTGTCATTTGTGTGTGTGTACATGCACCTCCTGAGCTTACTCAGTGATGAACAGAGGGAGAAATACATCACATCTAACAATCACTGAAATGTGGACCCCTAGAATGTGTCTTTCTCTAACTGTAGAATCTTAATGACTGTATGGCAGAGATTTACATGAGATGTGCGATATGTGAAAGATCAGTTTGAATGTCTGATCTCCTTTTCTGCTGTATTTTTCTTAGTGAACTTCTGAACTTATTACATTATATCATAAAAATAATTTGCCTTACTGTTACATTTATTATTAACCTTCCGCCCGATCCATAAGCTTTATTTGTTATGGTTCTTTTCTCATACCTCTGTAGAACTTAATGGGAATGCTTTGTCCATGTTTACTAGTTCATTTTCAGTGTTATGTTAAGAAGAGCTAAATATAACTTAATGTATATTCAGTTTTAAGTCCTTATCTGAATGTGTTCTTGTGGAAATTTGTTTTCCCAGAAAATGCAGAGTTACATGCCTTCCACTGAGGAGTGAAGAATCAAGACAAGTCAAGGAAAAATTGATTAAAAACAATGGCTTAGATGTGTCAAGCAAAATAATTTTCAGTTCCCACGATAAAACCACACCATGATTCCTTACTCATTTACTTTACTTAGGGTGTGTAATGGTTCACACAAGGATGAACACTGTAGCAGATACCACAATTCCTATTGTGCAAATTCCAAACATAAGTACTCCCTGTGGCTTTCTTCAGAAAATGTTAACCAGATTAGAAGAGGAAGAATTTCACCTCCTCTCTAACAAGCCCTTATCCCATCATTCAGAATGTATTGCTTAAAATCATAAGTACATTATCTTTTTTATTAATTATCTTTGCAACTATTTCTAAGTTATCTCCTACTTAGGACTTTCTTTTACCCAAAGAGATTGCACTGCTTGATTTCTGTTTTTATCTGAATATTTGAGCATGTATGGGACATAAAAATATATTGCTGGAGAACACAAAGGATCTGATGGGGAGTGGAATGACCAAAAAGATATATAAAACCTTCATGGCAGCCTTTAGATTTGGTTAAAAAGTAACAGATACACTGCAGAATGGTTAAATATTAATACAGTGCTTCCTTATAGTTAGACTAAAATTTTGTAATCACTTAGATTAGCATAATTCACTGGCTTCAAGGTCATTACTAGGAGTTTGTTATTTATTCAATGTGAAATAATGTAATTTCCAAGTGAATCTTAGGAACAGTATATTTTAACATCTTGTTACAACTTTTAACAATAATATTATTTTCTTACATAAGTAATTCTGCATTTTCTGGAGCAACAGGAAAAAATAAGTTCTCCAGCCTCACGTGACTTTCCAGAGATATACCTTTTCTGTTTGCATGGTTTTCCATGTGCTTTATGGGCTCAGTATGTCAGCTGGCATAAGCAGGTAGAAGTATAAATGATGTACTAGCTTCAGGTAAGTCAGTCAGGCTGTGAATGTATCTGTGAATGTAAAGAATTATCTGCTTTACCTATATTGCAATGTGGGGAAGCAGTGATTTGTGATTGCAGAAGGTTGTCAAGAAAATAGAAATTCCATGGACAGGTTTCATTCTTTTCCCAGTAAAGATGGGAAGTGGATGAGTTCTGTGAAACACTTAATTTTTTTTTTTAATGCAATTTTCAAATCAGGCAACTCAGTCAGTCATTAGATATACTGTGCTTATGGTAGTAGTCCTTGTCTATAGGTGCTGAACTCATCAATAGGAACTCGTCAATTGACTGTAATCTCTATTTAATTGTAATGATCTGAGAAACTGAATATTTTATTCTTAGACTTAGACTTACGTAGTTCTGATGTAACCCATACTTGTCAAATTCTGGTTTAATTCCATTTTACTTCTGTGAAAAAAAAACAAAAACAAAAACAACCCAAAAAAGCCCCCAAAAAACAAAAACACCAACAAAACTATTTGCCTTTGGTGAGCTATATCCAGTAGTCTGAGCATTGGAGTTGGATAGCCTGAGGTAGTCCTGCAAGTTTTCATTTTATCATTGCACAGGCACAGCATGGTATGCCAGGCACAACCAGTGTAAGGATTCTAGCATCTCCATCATACGGTGAACTCCTGTCAGCAAAAGATCTTCTGCAGTGATACACCACTTAGATTTGACAAAGGACACAGATTGTGTAAATCACATTGTTTTCATTGATTAGAGTCTGAGAGTGCATTAACCTTCCTTAAGGCTCCAGAAATCACTTTCATAAATGTGAATAGCACAAGAAAATGTTTAGTGAAGCTTTTCATGGATTAGCTCTTTGTTAGAGGATAAAGTACCTTTACACATACAGATATGAAATTGATAGTTTTACATGGAATCTCTTTTTCTGCCTCCACTGAGTGTTTGTTTACTATAAACCTGTGAAGGTTAATTTTCATTTAAATTTTACAGGGATATAGGGACAAGAAACTTTGAAAGACATATTGTGTTATGCCAACTATTAATTAAAGCAGTACTCTGACTGGGGTGAATTTTCTGTGTAGAAAAGAGAAGTCCGAGTTTAGAATTTGAAAATTATTCTCACAATTACTTCAGGCTTATCACTGCAAGGGCTCTAAAGAAATATGTTTACAATTTAAGGGATTTTAGAACTGTTTTTGTTCACTTTTAATGTGTATCTTCTGATTAGTAGTTGGACTTCTGTGTTCTAACATTATTGTGAAAGTTTTTTCCCCATGAAAAATGAGACTCCTTTTCTGCTTGAGGAAATATGTGATTTACTTTGGGTTTGAGCTTCAGGGCCAGTGCCTAATTTTCTTTTTATCGCATTCTTAGTTCCATAGTAAGCAATTTCCTTTGGCTTCACTGAACTGAAATTCTTTGGATATCATAATTATAAACTATACATTATGACTTCCTACATTTATTTTTAAAGAGAGATTATAGCATGTAGTTTTAGACTGGTTTTATTTTATTGTCTGTGAGTTTATTAATATTTGTGTACGTAGACTCTTCAGCTGATAGACCATCAACTGAAAAAGAGCTAAACTTTATATATACTGGAATTCAAAGGCACAGCATAAAGTTGCCAAAATAAAATTGCTAGCACACCTTAATCACATTTTTATTACCTCATACTTCACTCTAAGAAACATATTTTCAACCAAGTTTTATATGAAACAGATCAAAGCATCTCATAGCTCTGCAAAAAATCATAAATTGGGTGCAAATTATCCTATAGCAATTCAGAAGTCCATTTTGCTTCTAAGCATTGTACGAAATTGTTTCTTCTTTCACTAACAGTCTGAACTAATAAATAATGGGTTGTGGTTTTGGGCACGGTTGCAATATTTTCATGCTGCAGTGCCATCAGCCTGTCCATAGAGTGACTGCAACTATGAAAATTCTTCACTTCATGACTCCTTTTTCAAGTGTGAGTCTGCAGGTAGCGCTGCATAAAATGCCTGCATCCATATCCCACAGTCCAACCCACTCTATTATTTCCTACTCTTGGGAAAAGTGGCACATGAACAGAACTGTCACCCTCAGACAAGAGAATCCTCTAATACAGCAGGCAAAACCATCCCATGTATTCTTCGTCATCCTTGTCCCTAGACTCCAGAATAAGCAGAGAACCAGGATTCTGATGTGGTTTCGCAATGCTTCAGTGATGCCATTTCAGCTTCTCAGGGATGGAGGGCACAGAGGACACCTGGTCCCAGAGGCAGTTAATGCACACTTTACACCATCCCATTCACTTTGCGGTGTGCAGTTTTGGGGGTTTGGCTCACAACTTTTACCCATCTGAAGTTCAATACATTTGCCCTAGAGTCCTTTTATGTTTAGCAGAAGAAAAATGTGCAAGTTCAGCTGGTCTGTCATGGAAACCTTCTTCCAGAGATGGAAAATTTGCTCTATTGTCTGTCTTTTTTTTTTTTTTTTTTTTTTTGAAAAAGGCAAGATCTTGACCCAGGCAAGATGTGGTCTTTCTTACCCAGGTTTGCTTCCTCCTTTAGTCCAGCTTGCATGCCAGTCTTTCTGCAGATGCTGTGCTTGCATTAGCTGTCATCTGCCTACTTTGGGGAGGCCCAGCATGAACACAGGAGGGGGTTCAGGAACCCATAGGGGTAGTGTTCTGGGTTTGAGAACTAGTTTACCCTGTATGTAGCAGGGGAACATTATTCTTCAGGCTTTGCCTGTCTTTGGACAAGATATAAAAGTGCATTTTCAAAAGTACTCATATGCAAAATGGAAGGACTGTTCACTCAAATGAATCTAGAGTAAAATGACAGTGAACATTGTTAAAATTGTCCAAGCGTTTAAGTGAGGCACAGTGACCATGGGGTGAAGTCACCACAGACTTCTTCAGTTCATCCACGTTACTTTTCCCTCTGGCAAGGATATTTATAAATCTGTGAATTTATACTGCTCTGGAGGGTATTCTGAGTAATGTCCCCTTTTTGCTACAGAGGTGGCTCTGTTTCACTGATAATTTACATTTCCATTAGCAAAGCGTGTTAAGCCTTAACTCATCTTTTCCATATACCCCTCAAAATGGGCACTAGAGTCAAGGGGCACTGAACACAGTAAAAAAGGCAGAATTTAGTCAATATTTGCAAAGCACTTTGAAGTACTTGAGCATGAAAAACATCATATTGGGTAAATATTAGTTTCATTCTGAGTTAAACCCTGAAATCTGTACTTCAAATGTTCATAATTTCTGAGCTGAGTCAGATATGTGCATACGAAAAGATTTTATTTGGACTAAGTTTGCTTGCTTACTTGTTGATCCTAAATGAAGACTCTTTTTGTTTTGCTTGGCTGAGGGGAAAAAGGAGCAACAGCCCTTCCTACCTTGGGTTTTCTTGTTTTCTGTCTGAAGAGTACAGGCTAGCACAGAAAAGAAAATCAAGTTTGAGTTTGTTGATAATAAGAAAGATCCAATGTCCATATTTTGATATTTAACACCATGGACTTGCCTTTTAAGACCTCTTGGTGTTGTGTGAACCAGATGTAAGACTGACTGCTTTCATCTACCCTTTTCTAGGAACTGATGCATCTCAGTAGTAGGAGTATATCATAGCAATGCCCAGTGGTGATGTTACACACTGGGGATGACTGTATTTATGTGATTTTTATTATGTAAAACTTGCAGATAAAGTTGAAGTTGAGGCTGTAGTAAGCATTAATGGAAAAATGATATATATTTTTCCTTAGACCACTGATTAAAGAGCAAAGGAATATATCTGTGTTTAGCTATTAGAAAAAAATCCCAAGTGATTCCTGGTGGTAAAGTGTTGCTGAACCACCTTTGTCTAGACATCATATCTCTCAGCTCAAAATGGAGAGTTGGAGAGAATTATCAAGTTCACAAACACACTGAGGACTACAGTACCTTCCTCTCCCTTTTCTGGTCTTTCCTATCTTTACATATCTCCCCTTTTTTACACTGTCTGCAGTGAGTATATCATTTATTGGTTAATAAGTTGTCTGAAAAGATAGCCATTTTGTACCTAATTGTTCAGTTTATTTGTGTATTATTGATGAGTCTAGACTTGAACTCTGCTATCCTTAGAGACTGCTTGATAAATCTGTTGGCTAATCCTATCTAAGGAAGGGAATTACCTGCTGTAGCATAACACATGACATTGCTTTTGCTGTGTATTCTTAAAAAGGAGCTGATTATACATTTCCAATAAGCTGTGTTTAACAGTAAGAAATAAAATCACATATATAATTCACATTGCTGTCTGTGTTTACAGATCTTCAGTGATGCACTGTGATGCTTAAAATACTTCCCCAGCTTTTAAATCAATGTTCTGACTATTTTAGCTTGTAAGGTTCTGGTTCATGTAGCTAGAAGAATTTCTGAACAGCAAAATCTTGATTATGAGTAAAATTATTAGGTTCGTCAAAACACTTGTGTATTGCTAATGTGATCTGAAAATATTGGAAATTAATCATCTAATACTTTTCAAGGCAGTAGTTATTATTTCAAACAAATGAATAAAACACCAAATTAATTTTCTATCAAAACATGAATCTAATGATGGCACATGTCTGTACTCTGTTATTATTTCTGAACTTCTGACTTGTAGGCACTGACATTAGGGAAATTGGTGAGTATTACATGATCTGTAAAGCACAGGAAGAAGCAGTGATACTGTATGACTACCAATTTATGAACACAGCTGTTAAGACTCAGGAGCCTCTGCAAGACCCTGGAGTCTCTTAATAGTTCTCTTAGAAGAATATCACAAAAAAGATTGTTACTGATGCCAAAAGAGGCTCTGATGAATGTGTGAGCCCATCTAATGGCTTTCCTAAAATTTCTTAAAATTGAAAAAAAAAAGAAAACCACACCTCAATAAGAGTTAAATTTTCTGAGACTGATCAATTTCAGTATTGAAAGCATTTGAATTATTCCAATACAGACCCAGACCAGTGTCCTGGTACCGGCCCCATCTGTGAAAAGGCGTTTAATTCTGAATTGCATTCAAATCAAGGGCATTTTGTTCCATCAGGAAACACAAGATTATTTGAACTGGTGCTGTGTTTGCCTTTTAATGTGGGAGGGAAGGAGCCAAACATGTGTTTGGAAATATTTATGCAGCTGTAGTGTTTCTGCTGGAGTTGTATACCTGCAAATCCGAGCATAATTTGCCTATTTGATTTTCTTTGTTCCCTCTTTACTGGTTTGGCTTGGAGAGTTTTTTTACCTAATAACCACAGAATTAAGTTATTCTAGATTGGGAAAGTTTAGTTTGGAAATTAGTTTTACTAGGTAAAGAAAGCTTGTTCTGTCTATGTACAGCAGAGACATAATCTTAGGCATGACCACTAAAGCTTTAATTTTTAGTGGGTTCCTCCATAACTTTAAATCTTTCAACATGCATTTCAGTCTCCTGAACAAAAAGAACACATTTAAACAAAAATTATTGAAGCCATCTATTTCAAGTTTAATGTGTGCTAATTTAATGGTCTTTAGGCATAAAACATTATGATAATTTTCATCACGTTTTACCAAATCTTGAGGATACTAACTTGTACAGAAAGGTGAGAGAATATAATATGGAGCAAATGATAAGGCATATTTTCCATGGCATTACTGTTATAGAGTATTTTCACTGATTAATCAAATGGCTAGAGTCTGACTAGGCTACGAGATTGCCAAATTTAAACAACAATTATTGTACGATTGGGTAAAACAGAAGCAGATATTGTGATGCTGTGGGGAAAATGAAACATCAAAAGCTAATAAGAAACCATTTTTATGTCATAAAAACATAAGAACAGCTCCATCAAGCTTTAATCACATTGTTATAATACACACTTGAAAAAATATGTTAGCTTATTAGCAGAGGTTATAACATAGATTGTTATAATTAGAGTAGGATTAACAAATGCTGAGTTCTGCTTCTATTTCAGTGCACTGAAGCACAGGCTGCACTGTGTGAATTGTAGGATTATCTGTATTTCAAGAGGTTTGTTTTTGCATTGCTGCCATGGTCCAGTTCAAAACTGCTGGCATGCACTTTGCAAGGGCTGGCTTGCTTCATTTCAGCCAAAATGAGGGAAGCCTGTGTCCACCTTGTCCATGCCTCCTCTTCTAGCCATGGGGTTCAGAGTACCTGTATCTCTCTAGGCAGCTGCAGGTGGAGAATCACTGCCAGTGAATCTGAGCCCTGCCTGGCCAGCAGCGAGCCCAGCCTGGAGCTCCCTTCGTGACAAGTGGTAAAAATAAAGCACTTCCCTCATGTCTCTGCATGGCCAGTGTGACAGAATCCAGCTTGTTTCACTGCATTCAGGGACTTCTGAAATATATCACACTGCAAATTTTGAAGTGACAGAGTCTTGCCAATATTAGTTTGACAAGATGATAATTGCCAATTTTTTTTCTCTTCCTGAGAGGAATTTCTCAGGGCCTGAAGTTATTTCTGCTCAAAGCTAGAAAGACACACCAGTCAATAATGTCCTGTGAGTGAGAACACTGCACTAGATGTGAGAGAGATGAATTCAAGTCTTCATCAGCAGATATTTTTAGGAATTTGACAGCCACAGAAGTGATATGGGGAGAACCCAGCCTGTGACTTCAATTGGAACTGATGTGTGAGGGAGTGGCAGAGTAGGACTGAAACAAGGTTTCCCACAGTGCTACTGTGTCCTTGAACCGTCACATTCTTCTGGTGAAACCTCTTTTTAATTTCTCATGTAAACGTTTAATAGTCAGCTTCATTGCAAGATTCATCTTGAAAATGCTTTATTTAGAAAAAACATAGAGCTCTGATATGGGCCAAAATCCATGGAGCTTAGGTCTTCACCATTTGTCATAGATCATGCTATGTATCCTAATTATCATGCAACTACTCATACTGCTGTATAAATCAGGATAAGATTTCAAAGATTTAATTTATTAAGTGCTGGAAAAAGCAAAGTATTTTCTAAATAAAGTGTATTGGAAGAAGGAGGTTGATGCATACCCAGGGTCTGGATGAACCCTGGGAACAGAGAACTTGTTCAGGATTATCCATGACTAACTGGAGCACTATATTCATTTTGGACAGCACATGAGATGGTGAAATGGACATCAGTAAAGGGAAGCACTTAAGCGATTACAAATGAAGAAATGCTTGGGGAAAAGCATGTTGCCAGAGAAGGTTAAAGGAATTTAAAAGTGGCTTTCTGAAGAGGAGGACAGAGTATCTGTCTTTGTGTTCACAAGGGTTAGCGAAAGGTAGAAGTCATTAGTCTCAGAAGACTGTAGGGATGGAAAAAGGCCTTAAGATAAAACAGCAAAATGGCTGAAGAGTTTGAACCAAAAGGGAAAAATGCATGAAAGTGCCGTTGCTGGAATTGCAAGGAAGGAATTAACAGTAAGTTTTTGTGGATGCTCTGTGAAACTTATTCTGCTGTTATTCAGGGGATAACTTGCCTTCCTCTCAGCACCAGTGTGACTGTCTCATGCTGATATGCACACCTCTTTGAAAGACAACAGCCATGGTGCTGGTAATGCCAGGTTTGAGTAACTTTCTATATCTGATTTGCTGTGAGGAGTGTTCAGCAGTAACAGATTCATAGTGTATTGATGGGAAAAGCAGCAGACAGTACTGAATGTGACATCTGTTCTTCAAGCAGGAGGAAGGAAGAGGTGGGACATTTTTTGTCTTTAAAGGCTTTTGATGAGAGAGAGTACAACTGTAGCTTTATATTTTAGCTCTTTTCCTTCAAAACATGTGGAAAAAGTGAAATATATTTGCTTGGACTTGTCTTTTTTTCTGTTAAAAAAATCAATTGTATAAAGGAAACACTGCTGCAGACTCTTTAAAAAAACTATTATGAATGCAACTTGGCAAAATTGAAAGAACATATGAAAGCATTCATGGAATAATTTAGTCATAGACTGAACTTGAAGGTCAAGTTTTATCTTAAAGGGTGTAGAGAACACTTAAAATTTTTGAGAACAGATAAGTGATCTCACATCAAGGATATACCTTCACTGAAGTTGTTAAGAAAAAAAGTAAAACAACTTTTCCTCTTCTGCTTTTGAGTAATATTTTGAACATTTCTAACCACATCTACTCCCAGATGACCTATTTTAGGATAGAATAGTGCAAAATTCTATACATTGCTCTGCCAGGGTATCTCAGTTTGATCTGTAGACAATCCTAGCAAAGGAGTAAGTCAAGTTACAAGCCTTGTCAAGGTTCTGAATCTGTTGCAACTGTAAGTGTAAAAATCCATGTTGGTTCAGATTCTTCTTATAAACATTAACGAGGCTCCCTCCTCTTATTTGATGCAGAGAAATAAACGTGTGATGTTCTTAATGAAAATAATCCGGTTGAAGTTAAGGAAGATGCTCATATACCAGAGTGATTGTGGAAGGAAGTAGGATTGTCCACATGGCTGCCACAGTAGCTGTTTTGGTAAACTATGATTGTACATCAGGCCCTACAACACTCTTGTCATTTAACAGATGTCCATGTTTTCCTCAGTCCTTGCAATTAGTCATTTCTTTTTATCACTCTCTCCAGGTCTGAATTAGTTCTATCTATTGAGATCCCATCAGACTGTGCTAAATAATATGGTTTCTCAGAAATTTAAGCTTTTTCCATCTGAGTTTGGTACATACCCAAATATTTTATTCCTGTTTCTTTAAATGTCTGAGCTATTTTATCATATATTCAAATGGGTGCTTGATTTTAAGTATTTTCACATTGTCATTTCTTTCAACAGGAAAATTCTAATACACATTGGATATGTGATCCAAATTACTTGCTGCATTAGTGTAGAGTGGTTAAGTTCTTAGATGATATTATTTAAAATAGGATTTTAAAATATGGCATAGGTAAAAAATATTTCTGCATATGCCATCTGTTTTTTCCCACTTACTCTTTCAAATATAAGTCATTCAGTCAAGGTTGTTTATTTATCTGAAAATTGTCACCTTTATTTGCTTCTCAAAATCCTCTTTCTTAGGATTTTCAGAGTAGTAGTGGAATTTTGCTTGTGCTTTTCTGGTTGGTGTTGTTTGCCCCTTTTTATTTCTAAGATTCTGCTGTGGAGAAGGAGATGTACTTACCCATAGGAACAATATGTATCCCATTCACTATAAATAACACAGTAAATAGAACTCTGTCCACGGATCCCTACAATATTCCAACTGTACTTATACAAGGCAATGGTTCTGTCCTAGCTGTGGAAAACTCATTGACTATGGTCCATGGAACCTCTTTTCTGCTATACTCCAGCACAGGGGGTTCTCCATGTGGATATATAAAAAATGCTTTTTAGTCATCTCTTTGCTCTCTGTAGATCCTTTTCATGAAGCTTTCCTGTGTTTCATTACATAATCTACCACTTTACACAATGAGGCAGGGTTGAACATTGACAAAAATTACTCTGAAACTCGAAGAGCTTTCTATTAGTTTAACAGTCTAGTGGTTCCTGATCCAGTTCCTGTCTAGCTGGCAATGGCACAGTTCCCTTCACCTTCTGTGATGCAGGATCAGACCTTGTAATGAAATTGACCAGGTCTGTTGGTGTTGGAAAATGTTACCAACCTGCCAGGTTAAACAAATTTCCTCAGCTGCTGTGGGTAGAAAAAGAAGGGTCTTATCTTAGTTGTTCAAACCTTTCCACCTTATCACCTAATTTTCCCAGTGGGTGTCTACATCTATAATTTAGTGTGAATTGAGTAAAGTAATAACAAAAGCACTTGCTACTTTGATCTCAGTATGTTTATTTAATGAGTGTTCAATATGCAAAAAATAGCTGAGCATAGGAGTCCAGACCCCAGTGTACTGAGATTATTTTATTTTACCTTATTTTATTTATTTTTAGTTTTTTATTATTATTTTATTATATTGTATTTTATTTACAGAGCCAAGGTTAAAAGGAGCAGGAGCCCAGCTGAGAGAGTTCAGAGTTCATCTCTGCATGTTCACTGTCTTCCATTTAAATGTACACAAAGGACTAATACAGTACCCGTTCTCCCCTGGGCTGTCTTTGATACACTCTGCTGTGCCTGGACTCTGCCACTCCTCCTATCAGTCTGATCCTACTTCTTTTAGCCTGCTGTGCTCAGCACTGTAACCTCATTCAGCTAGTGCTCTGCATGCAGGCTAACAACTTCAAGGCTCTGTCAGGCATTGACACATGCAGGCTCCAAGCGGGAAGCTAAACACTCCCCTTCACCTTTCCTGCAGTTTCACATTAACCTCTATTAAGTGCAGGAAAAACACAAATGCTGTAGTGCCATTATTCAGGTTTTAACTACCAGTGTATATTTAGATATTCAGCCAGCACTCCACCTATGAGAATATACTCAGCAAACGCACTGTCTCCTCCCTTTCTCCCAATAAGAGAGGTAAATGGTGAGTTAGCTTGAGGAGTGCAATGGTGGTAGGTCTGGGTTGGGCATTTGTAACACAGGCATGAAAATCTGAGAGAAAACTTTGACAGCACTTTCTGTACTGTTTTGAGTCAATAGCAAGTGTTATAAATGGAAAATGAGGCAAAAATGGTCTCATTTGAGGAGAATCAAGTGGTGTATTTACAAAACATTTTGTCTTTGAAAGCCAGGTGGTAGAAAAGGCAGTGCTAATCTGCAAGCCCTATCACACTTGGATCCAAGCACCAAATGGGTCCAAGTCTGTTGGGTGCTGTGGGCAGAGAGTTTTGTGGCTTTTTCTGGCTTTTCCTAAGATAGGAAATGTCTGAAAGCATTTCCTTGCAAAGCAGCACCCTCGCTTCCTGCTCTGAGGCTGCTGCCAGTGCTCTCACACACCTTGTGGCTGCCCTTAAGACCAGGGCAGATTGCTTCCCAACTCCAATCCACTTAGTCCACACGTCACTGAGCTTGGACCACATAAAGACAACATACCCCATATTCCTGGTTCAGACTCTTCAGCAACATGGAAGAAGATTAAAGGACTGGAGACATAAAGGATTTTCCTAATATTTTGTTCCTGAAAGCTAGTAGAAGAATTAAAATTAACACTACTAATAATAGTCTTGAGAAATGCTATCTCCACTCTATTGCTTGGCTCATCAAACTTTCTGCATCCTGGAGGGCTCCTAGTGTTCCAGATGGGACATGACTCCTCCAGGTCCTGCCAGTCTTCACTAATCACTTCCCTTTGGCCATAGAGGGATGTTCAGCTCTGCAAAGAATTTTACTTCTTTTTGCTGTTCAGGCATTTTCATCCAATCTCATGGTTTTTCAGTACGCTCCTCTGCTGACAAACAAGGCTTATGGAAGGAGGGAGGGAAGACAGCAGAACAATCAAAGTTGATAGTACTAGATTGTTTTTTGACAATTTTCCTGTGATAGTCCTTCAGTGAGGTGTCAAGCCTCTTTCCTGGGAATGGTGCCTGTCTGGAATGCATTACTGTAACAAGTCTTGGGCGAATTTAAACGTGTTCAAGTACAACATACAAAATGGAGTTTAGGAGACAAAATGGAGCTTCAATTTATTACAAATGTACCGCTTTGCCAAACTGTGTCAAGAAAGGGATTTTCCATCGTGTATAATGTTTACAGAGCATCTCTGTTTTTATCTTTAATGGTTGCCATAACAAGATCAACTGTTCCTTTAGCATAGCAATTTGATGATTTATGTTGTATCCCATTATTATTTTAGTCTCATTTCAGCAGCTCTGAGTAAAACAAAATATCACTCTATGTCATCAAGCAACATGAGACAATATCCACTCTTGGCATTTGGTTTAAAATAAACAAAATTACCTAGTTTTAAAGATTTTTCAGGATTAGTGGCTTTTAGATAATGTGAGTTACAAATGATATATATAACCTGTAAGCAGTAAAATCACTAAATCACTAGAAATAAACAATAGTTTTACACAGTGCTATTGCAAATTCTTAAAATGAAACATAACAAATTGTGCTGGGGCACCATCAGAGTAAGGTAAACTATGGTTTAATGATCTAACTAAAGTTTATATTTAAACCTAAATCTTTCTTCCAGTTCAAACCTAAGATGGGAGAAATTTGTATTTAGATTATGTGATTAATAACAGGCTTTGAAGATCTGTAAGATCCTTTGAAGAAATCAGAATGTCAAGTTCAACTGGCTTTACCCAGAAAATGAACTTAGTAACATAGCACCTTTCACCAATATCACTCTCCCTTTGCTTCTCCGCCTTTTCTTTACATTTTGGGATATCACTTTCAGGGTATATTTGTGCACAAAACATTCTCCAAAGCTGCTCCCTCTACACACCCCTGTCCCAAGCATGTTTTGGCATCAAGAGCCAATTAGGCTTGTGCTTCCCTGGCCACACTGCAGCTGGATGAGATGCAGTACTGTCACATTGTACTGCTCTTCAGTATGAATGGGGAAAAGCTCAAACATTCATGTGCTTGATATTTTTTCTTTCACATAGCTCTTATAACTGTGCCTGAAGAACTTAGGGCACACACACACAGACATATATATATATATTCATAGAAAGAAAAAGCAACTATGCAATACCATCAAAAGTCAATAACTGGCTGAAAATGGAGCAAAATAACCCCTCATTCCACAACAACAGCAAAAAAATGTTACGTAGCAAGAAGATGGAGGTAGAGGGGAGAAATGTCATCTCCCTGTAATCCAGATAGCACAGATAATCCTGGCAATGAAAACAGAGTGACTTGGTATAGAAAAAGGTAGCTTAAGTGGAGGGGAGAACACAAAGCTAGACTGAAAGCTTGTTTAACATGTATGTCTATGTGGTAGCTGTCATCTGAACCAGCTACATGAAGCTAATGCAGGTATTCATCTATGTTTATAATCACTGTATGAGCACATACAGTTACCAGTATATAAATATACACCAATATATAAATATATTTCATTGCCAGATATCGTCTTTGGTTCTCAAGCCCTTCTAGCTTTTTCTGCCATCTTGCACCCTCCATTTTGTATTCCAAAATTTTCTGTCTATGTAGGCGATCAAATAAGCATTCTCTACATTGGTGTCACCATGACAATTTTTTTTGTCTGTTCAACCTGTTTGCAGTATCTTTGTGACGTAGTCCACATAGGATGTTTTTAATTTAAGACACATTAAGAATGAATAAAAAAATACTATTCTGGCAAGCTTTGCTACTTTATAATCACTCCTATAAATGCTGATGAAGTTTGCAATTTAAGAGGGAAGATGAAAACAGGCTTCCTGGCCGTACACTGTGTGACTATGGTATGATGCCATGTTAATGGAAGGCAGAAGCAAGCCTTGGATTCCTTAAAACAGCTTTAGCACTCTGGGCATTTGCTAAATTCTGTCATACCTCTTGCATCAATTACAGTCAGCCAGTGCTTATGTAATTATATCTCTAACTTCTATGAGTAAATTGTATAACAATTTAAATTAATAACAGCAGTTGGGCATTTTGTGCATATTGGTTGCTGAACATTACAATTTGTCTTACAAACGGTCATTCTGATGTGGCTTCTAACTGGCCATGACTCAGTGTGGCCTGTATGTTTTATTTATAATAATTATTTAAATAAAGAATGCTATACAATCCTGAATTTATATTAGAACTAGCTCCCAGTTATATTTCTTTTCATATTACAATGCAGTCATATTCTTTGTTTGCTCTCACCCAAACTTCTCATGCAGTTACACTTTAATGTGAAAAGAAATGTTGTCAAGAGTAGTTCTTATCACACACCAGAATATTGTATTAGCATTCACATTTAATAGATTAAAATGAAAGATTTTGAAATCTGCTCTTAATGGTACTGTGGGATCTTGGAGACACATTGGGAAAGTTTTATATGAAATGTCATATGATATATATACATCATACATAGGTTCATAAAAGACAGTTCATTTAACTGCCTGCCTTTGTGTTTCATCTGTTCTGTTGGGATGAATCATCCACGGGTTAAGTGATGCTTGTGCTGTTTCCTTGCTTGAAATCCAGCACAGTGAGTGGCAGGAAAGCTAAGGGAGAGACAAACTGAGATTGCCAACCTGAAAATGATGAGTACAATATGACAGTTTTGGAGGCATAGAGTAGAGGAAGAAAACTCTGGTAGTCGAAGACATCTTTTGAGTCATATCTGCTCATCTTTAGACTCGTTCTGATCCAGATAAGTTGCTTGACCTGCTGTTGCATGTATCACTTCACTTGTAAAGCTGAATTCCAGGGGGATGTAGCATGAATTACGGTGTCCAGGTGAAGAGTTGTTGAGAGGTGCCATGCTGCAGAGCCTGAACGTTACAAAGCAGTCTATTAAAGGTGAAATGATTCAATATTCATTTCTGGGGTTTGGGGGCATATTTTGGAAGCTTATAAACAGATGGGAAAAACATATTAATAGAACTTTCCAGTTGATCCAGTTGTTGGCAGTTTTTCCTCCGTTTATTCTTTTGGTGTGCTATTATCACATTTGGGCAAAGTGATATCTGTGCTGCATCAGTTTTTCTGAACTTTTTGTTATTGAAGGCTTGTGTACCCTTTTTTTTTTTTGGCTGGATGTACAGGTCATCTCTATTTTGCATTGCTTTGGTAGTTGGGGATGGGAAAGGGGATGATGAATAAACAAATCAGTATTGCAGTAAATATTTTGTTTTATTCTGGTATACAAAGTTCATATTTTCACTCTTTTATAAATATTTTAGAAACCATTGAGAACGTGAAGGAGGTATCTCCTGGTAATACCTGCTGTACAAAATGCATGTGTATATGCTTCATCATTTGATTTTATGGGTGTTTTTCAGACTCATACCCAAAGTCTTAGGAATTGCTAATTAGCCATGCAGACTGAGGGCAGATAATAATTTAAACAGAGGTAAATGTAGTACAAATATTAGTATGGCAAGAGTGTTATTGTCAGCTGATGCATTACAGTCCACAATCTGTATATATAAACACTACAAAAAATACTCATCCCATCAATCCTTGCTGATCTATATTACCTATTACACAATGTCTTGCACATACTTCTGACAAGCAGATGCTAAATATTGCAGTAACTAAACTCCATGCTTGAATGTTGAAGAAATTAAGTAACAAATCAGAAAGCTGCTGGGCATTTTTAGATGTTAACAGCTCACTCAGGTTTTACAAACATTATGCATCAATATATTTTTCTAAAAATTTACCCTAGCAAATTAATCCAAAATGTTGCAGAAGGTCATTTCTCATGTAAGCATCAATCCCCTTACATTTCCCATGTGAGGTCAAAAGGCCACAAAGTTTAAATTTACATATATTTTTTCTCTTTTGGTTTCTGTGAAACATGCTCACATAAGGCCCACAGACCATGGCAGAAAAAAAAAAAAAATACTTCAGAGCTAAAAGAGGGCCACAAGCAAAAAACAGTTGAGGCTGAGATCCAATATCCTATCATACCGGGGGACCACTAATAGGAAGGCACTGATTAGGTAGGTAGATTATCCAAGAACAACACACAGAATTATAATAATTTCAGTATTCATGGAAAAATACCTTAGGGAAATTATTCAAAGAATGCAGATTTGGTGATTGTAAGCTTGGGAGCAAGGACAGATGACCAAACATTCAAAAGAGGGAATTATATTAAAGACTAGTATACTTCATAAAGATTCTTAAATCATAGTCTCATGCATTATGGAAGGCAAAATAAATTGAAATCATTCTTGACTGTTTCTAGCCAGTAGGCAGAAAAGAAATTTCTTCATATTCACTGGAACTAAACTCATGCAACACAGTATTTGAAATATAGCAAAGCTTGCAATGTATCACAACAAAAGTATGAAGATAATGAGGGAAATTCAAAAGAGTAGATTCAAGGAGTGATGGTTTCCAGGGCAGATAGGACTCCCATAACCAGCAAGTGTAACTATCTTGTCCATAGGATTTCTTGTAATTATGATATGGACTGCATCTGTTCCAAAAAAGATATCAAACCTCATTCTAAAATGTCTGAGAAATGATGAGTTTGCTGTTGACATAATGCTTAATTACCTCCTAAAGTAGGAACTTGTATCTTATTTCAGGGCTGAATTTCTGCAACTCCCATTTCTCAACACTAGATCTCATTATACCACTGTCAGGAAGGCTGACATCTTGCTATCAGACATCTTTCCAGGGTGTAAGTACCAATCACTCTGATCAAGGCACCTTTCAGCCTTTCGTCTGACAAGCTGAATAAGTTGAGCTCCTGTAGGCCTTGCACTGGAGTGCTTGCTTTCCAACTACTGGCTGTGAAATCTCTCTTCAGAATTTCACCTGTCCATCTGAGTAGAAGAAACAATGCAGTTTTTTTCCAATCCAGATACTAAAATTTTTTCTCCAAAACTCTACTTTGAATGCTTATAAATAAGAACATTATTGAATGAGAATACTAAAAGAAATTGTACACGTCAACAAGAAACAAAACAGAAACAAGCATCAGTCTCTATTTTGTGATCTAATCTAGCTATTTCTATTCTGTCAAAATCTAGAAATACTCTATTCCCTATGGCAGATCTGTGTCTGTGGCATAATCCTTTCCCTCCCATGAAACTAGGACTTCTGACAGATAGTCTGTGACTATTAAATAGCTCTGGCCAGGAAGGGCAGACCATCAGTTGCTGTGCCAGGAGCTGGCACTTGTTCATGTTTCTGCTGCTGTTACAAGCCTTGTAGCCTCTGGCAGAGAAAGAGGATGAACAGCTGGAAGCTGAAACCTTTTCAGCCACCTCAGCAAAAATTGATAGAGCTATCTGCCAAAGACACAGTTTAACTTTGACACCTCAGAGTAGAATATACTTCACCTTGCAGGTAGAATATCCACAGAAGCTCAACACTGGTCAAGAAATGTCCATGGGATATTCCGCGGGCACCTTCTGTAGGAGCAGAGCAATCTCAGTAGCAGGGACTTCATAAAAAAGCTGCTGTGTCATGCAAAACAATGGCTGAAGTCCAAAATATGTCACTCTAAGCATTCACACAAGGGGTCAGGTGCAAGTTATCTGAAACAGACCTGGTAACAGCTGGAAATTTGTGGTTGATGACTGGAGGTAGGAATTCCTGCTGTTGTTAATTTCTGCTTAAGAGGTTTGAAAAGATTTTCCCTAGCTCCTGAGCAGACGCTGGGACTATCATCACCCTGTTGGCACTGCCACTTGAGTGGGAGTGACAAGAGTTCTGTGGGGACATTTTCCAGACTATGTAAGAAATCAGTAGTTTTACACTTCTTTGTGCTGGTACAGGATGAGGCTTCAGATCTGACAGTTTTTCTCCATCTAGACCTTCATATTTTAATCAACTCCTTTCTATGACATTTCTGTTACTTCTTAACTGCAGTTGAGAAGAGAAAAAAAAAAAAAGAAAAAGAGAAAAAAAAAAGAAAAAAGGAAATAAGCTTTTTCTATGTTGTATGTATTTCCAGGAATGGTATTTATCATTTACAGATGGTTATTTTTGCAGTTCTGATTATGAATGTTTACTTTTTTCACACATCAAGCAAACTATCCTCTTACACCATACGGATGGGAGGTATACTCTTTCATACATTCAGATGTCTGAAAGCTGTCTAGAAATGTATTTCCTACGTTCTGATATGGGAACATTTAAATTGGAGGGGGTTTAATTTGTTTTGAAATTTCAACTCTTGTTCTGTTCAGAAGCTAAAGTTGGAATCCATTAAGATGCATTTTAGTGCAGATTCTATTCTCATCTTCTTTTTCTCAGTAAGTGTGCAATTCACTTAGTACTTTGTTGCAACCAACAGCAATATGTATACATGGTGCACAAAATGAGGCATTTTGTTTTAAAACAGATTGCAGATGAAAGGAAACCATTCATTTCTTCCTTGCTAGCTGTAATTACTAGAGCGCTAATTACTCCAAATCACTGACATCCAGGGTCAATAAGGATGACAACAGGAACATCAAAGACAAGATGCACACATGCAATTACAAGTCTCTAAAACCAGGCTGTAGTATTATTTTATAGCAACAGTTTTTTATTCAGTCAATTCTAAAAAAGCAAGTCTGCTGAATGTTTACTATTATTTCTTTTGCAGTTTGACGGTGAGAACATGTATATGAGTATGACAGAACCAAGCCAGGACTACGTGCCAGCCAGCCAGGTGGGTTAATTAATCTTCTCTGCCTTGTTTCAAATTGTAATTAAAAAAAAATCAAAGAGTTGCATTGCAAATGAGTGGCACTATCAGTAACTGCTGCAATCAGGAATAATCATAATTTATAAACAAAGCATTTAAGCCTTGTTTCCAGTTAATGAGATAGAGCTGATAAAACACCAGAGTTGGCGTTTGTTGAAAGATACTGCCTTGTTTCCTCTCCAGAATGCAAGCAGCTGTTTTGCCAGCATGATCTTTCCTAAACAGTTGTTTTACCTTCAGGAAATAAAGTCTTTACAGGTGCAGGTTATTTGTTTATCTGACTGCAGACAAGTTAATCATTATAAGCTATACATGTCACAAATAGATTTAATTATCATTCATAGAACTGTTGAAGAATTGCATTTTTAATACTAATCCTATGTCTGAGGAATGTTGCTATTATTACACAGTTAGCAGTGGGGTTAAGGCAATGACTGAGCCCTCTGTAGCTTACAGGCCAAAAGGCTTAACGTGATGTGCAATCTTTAAAGGTATTTTTGAGCCCTTCTCCTTTTGGGGAACCACACACATTAAATTTTGATACTGGATGAATATTAAAAAATCTTCTACCTTTCCACTTGACCTCAAAGATCCTATAGACTTCTAAGAATTGCAAATTTTAATTACTGCTTGAAAGCAAAAACAGTTTTGAGAATTTTGGGTTGTCTACCTGTTGCTACATCTGTTGGGGGGGGGGGGGGGGGGGTCGGGGGTCATTTAATTCACGTGTTTCAGTTTAAATTTGCACCAGTAAGTGGTGGGGATAGTGCTGCAGATCAGTTAGATTGTGTCAGAAATTGCTGTGAATAATCAGACTTGTGGTTTATGTCATGCAATATTTCAGGCCAGCAGTGTCTGGCCTGACAGAATCAGGAGGTTTATGTGTAAAACTCTCATTAGGTGGGAAGTAAGTTTGAATGAATAGTAATTATGTTCAGATAAGATGGATGTAACTTAGGTATCAACAGCTTTGGAAAGTGTGCATTTGAGACAAAATGGCTTTATGAAGTAGTGTTCTTCAGGTACACAGGTTCACTGGGGGCAGGGAAGCAGGAGGCTGTGTGAGATGAGTACATGATTCAATCAAAAATATCATCTTTAAAGTGTTCCGCCATGTTGCTACCCAGCTTTCTGTTGAAGTCACTCTGAAATACCTTTAGAGACCAATAGTATATTTTGCATTTTGGAATTGTGCATGATTGAACTTATTCAGCTAAGAACCCTCCAAGATCCAGAGGTAGTTTAGAACAGAACTGTTTGATTAAAAAATGAAAAATTATATTATTAATTTTTCTCTAACCATTAATCCAAAAACTGTACTGACAAGTTTTAGTATTACTATTAGATTAAAGCAGCCTAGTATCATCTCATTTTTGCCTTAAGGGTTTTGAAGTGCAAGGGCTAATTGAATTTGTTTGAAACAGTAGAAATGCAAACTCTGTGAATGATTGCTGTTATCAGGCAGCTGCTACCTTTCAGAGAATCATTATGTCTGTCTTAAATAGTTTTGAATAAAGAATTGCAAATCCACATTATACATCAGAATTATTTTTCTTCTGTTGATATTTTTGTACTGTGTATGCATGCAGTTTAAATAATTTAAATGGCATATTGAAAAATTAAGAGTATAAGTTTTAATCTTTTATGCGGTTTCTACATGTACTAACAAGGCCCAGATTCTCAGATATATTTATGCATCTAACATTCACTGGTTGCAGTGAAAGTAAGGTTTTTAAAGTACCTTTAAAGAGCCAGGCCTAGGTATTTTAAATGCAAATGACTTTGTCTTCAAGGAAAAAAATCTATCAAATGTGACATTTCCAAATTCAAAGACATCAGAAAACCCTGCATTCTTACTAAGAGTCGGAACCAAGAAAAGGCTTACAGACTTAAAATCTGACCATGGCAAAGCTGAACTCTGGCATGTCTGGCTCCCAGGTAGAGTTCAAAACCCAAAGGCAATCTCTCTGTCCTTGGCTGGGTGATCCACGTGGTGAGAAGCAGCTCAATTGCCAGGCAGAGTGTTTTAAGGTGTTACCACGTGTGCGCCAGTCAATCAGCCTTCTGTGCCTGGTTGAGAGTGGCTGCCAGCCTTGGGCTGTCACGAGCTCTTTTCCCTTGCTGGGATTTTCTCCTGGTGCTTATGCTGTTGCAGGGGTTTTGAGTGAACAGAGTGGACTGGGTTGGAATGGACCTTAAGGATCATCTAGCTCCAACCCCCTGTCATGGACAGGGAACCTTCCACTATCCATTGATTACTCAGAGCCCCACCCAGTCCGGCCTTGAACACTTCCAGTTTTGGGAAGTCCACATCCTCTCTGGGTAACTTGTGTCAGTGCCTTGCCACCCTTACAGCAAAGAGCTTCTTCCTAATGTCTAATCCATCTTATGGCCATTCATCCTTGAGCTATCACTGCAGGCCATTGTAAAAAGTCTCTCTCCAGCTTTCTTGTTGGCTCCCTTTAGGTGCTGGAAAGCTGCTCTAGGATCTCCCTGGAGCCTTCTCTTTTCCAATCTGAACAGCCCCAGCATTTTTAGCCTGTCTTCCTGCCTTCACAGAAGAGGTGTTCCAACTCTGTGTGGGCTGAAGCATATGTGAAAGCCTGTAATAATAGTATTTTTTAAAAAAATTTAAAAAAAAAAGGAGACAAAACAACTTCACTGAGAGCAGTAATATGGGGTGTGATGAAAACCTGCCTCTCATGTTTCATCAAGAACCTGAGACTGTGAGAGGAGCCTTCCCAAACCTGTTCCTGACATAGACAGCTGCTAGTCGTTCCTCAAAGGAACTAAACAACTCTTCATTGACAGTATCTGTGAGGTCTTCACTGACTGTATTGGGGAAATGTTTCTTTCTTGCACATAAGCATTTGGTGGTCAGCCAAAACTGATGAACTGACTACCATTTCAAGATCCAGTCTGGTGATTAAAACCAGAAAAAAATACACTATTTCCTGCTCTGAAAACAAAGCATGAAAGACTGTGTAGGTTACAGGGCTAGGGACAGGAATAGTAAAGGATGCAATTGTATTTTCTGACCATGGTTTTAGGACTCTTTGTTTATTTTCCTGTCACTGTTACTGAATATAAAACACATAATGCCATAAAAAGAGAGGAGGAAATGTTCTTTCTCAGGTGACAGCATAGTTGCTCTAATCATAATTTTGTCCTATGTCTATTTGGCACCTGTGGTCATGAGTCTTGCCATTGCATGACATGAGTGAGAGGAATCCAGGCTCCTTCCCACCCTTGGTAACTTGGCTGTTCCCTCACAAGATCAGAGATAGGGGTTGCATCCTCTTAGAATGAGGAGTGACTTAATTACTCTGCTATTCTTGATGTATTCATGTCTGTGAACAATTCATTAAAATATGAATCCCACATGTAAGGAAGTACATAGTCCTACCAGAAAGCTTTATTCAAGCTCTGGTCATGCTGACTGAGTCAGACACAAGTAACATTTTCTAATTTCAGACTCTGACATAGCTTATTTAGGAATTGGGTTGGCAGACTGAGTCATGGTATGTAACACCAAGGACCAGGGGATTTCCACTTGACTGTCTTCAGGATTGGGTGACCACATAGGTAGGATTGCCAGGGTTCTAATATATTCTGAAAAGCACCTCAGTTCCTTCTGTTTACTCCAAAGTGTTCATATCCAGAAAAACATCACCTTATATTATTTTACGGGTTTTAATCAATTTATCCCCTTTAGGCTAACATAAATAAAAGCTCAGCCAATGGACAGGAAAAATATAATTTTATTCCTTTTGCTATATAACATCAAACATCTGCATAGTTTGGTAATCCAAGACAAGTTGCCTCACAGCATCCCTCAACAATAATTATCATTTCTGTTCAATTTTCAAATCAGTACATGCTTTGGGACTTACAGACCAAGTTGCTAAGTAGCAACATATGGCTCACTACTGTTCCTGTGATGTTGCTGCAAGCAAATAGCATAATTCTATACTTGAAATGATTTTTACAGAAAGCCAGTGTTGGAACTGAGCCAGAAGAGTAAGTAAACAGTAAAAATTAATGATATTCTTTTAAACTGTCCCAAAAGGCTGTTTGGCAATGTTGTATCTATGTACATTTTATATATATATGCGTAAGTACTGCATTTTTGGTTATAATATGTAGTAGTAATAGTAGAGGACTCTATACTGAAGGCATCTCCTAAATGAGTTATGGCAGCCATATTAACAAACATACACAGTAAAACTGTGACATTTTCACTAGCAATTGCACTTGAATCTGAAAGTTTTTATCATTTTAAAATAAAACTATGCCAACTGATCTGCATTTGAGATTCCCATCAATTATTGTTTTCTCCCCACACCTATAATTGAAATCTTGGACATGAATTGCTCTTTATATTATTCCACCTCCTGTCAATTGTGGGCCACGCACAGCATGGTATAAAATTATATTGCTTATTTTACAGTTCTTCCTAGTCACAATATGGAATGTAATTCAGGACTCTGTTGCACAAAGCCTTAACACATTTGTATCCTTCCTGAAGCCTGATAAATATTAAGGTAAATGAGTGCAGCTGCCAAATTCCCTGCAAGGTCCTAAGGGAAGGGATGAGAACAGGCCTGGAGCTGAGGATTTGGGACAGTACCCTTATTGTCCCACTGGGAAGAAAAGACCTGAGGTAGAGGAGGGAATGCTGTTTGCTCAGAGATAGTATTTTCCTGCTTCCCAGTGCTATGCCAGGGAGATCTATGTAAAATATATCTGCATGCTCTGTGATAGAGGAGGCACCGTCACTATCAAAACTGTTTTTTTCCTGTACAGCTACAGGGTGAAATAGGATGGAATAATATCCAAAAGAGAGATTTTTTTATATTAATGTTGCCTTATGCACATGGTCCTACATATAGCCCTAATCTATTTTTTACATTTTTATACCATAATTTCTTAGATTATTAATGACATAACTACTGGTCATGTGAAGTAGGGATGGATAAATGCTACATAATAGCTTCTCTCTCTCACTCTGTATTGGTCCTTCCTTGTAGATAGACTAGAATTCCCTGGCTTGGGTACAGCCAGAAGACACAGATCTTCAATCTTGTTGCCTACAACAGTCTCCATCAGCAGAGCATGGCAGGAGTTTGCTGCCTTGGAAAGGATTGAGTAAAAGCAGCATTCTCAGATGGAGAATCATTACATGGTCCAGTGTAGTCCCATGGGTACATACTACCCTGAAGTCTGGCACAAACCTGCTGAATAGTTGGAAAGCTTTTCTTCATTGAGAGGCTGCTCCATAGTGAAAAGGCAATGCCTCCTGGGCAGTCTGCTGGATGTAGTCCAGGGCTGTTTTTGACCATATTCTACCTCCCTCTTCCCGAACCACTATCTTTTAATTTCAAAAATAGGTTATCAACAGAAGGGAGTCTACTTCTTGGTTCTCCAATTCTCTGAAGTAGTCTATAAATGCCACATTAAAAAAAAATAAAATAAAAGGAGGACATAGGTTAAAATGGTCTCAGGGAAAGAAAAAGACCAGGCAGGCCTTTCAGATCCCAAATGAGCAGTTACAGGTAGATTTTACCCTGCCTTTCACTTTTGTGTATAACATAGTCTTTTAATGTTATCTTAATATCAGGCAGAGTCTGGAAAGAGCTGAGTCCGGGATAAAAATACATCAATATTTGCATTAACAGGGCTATGTATGTATATTTATAGATACTCATCTTTAGCATCATAAAATGGTTTGAATTGGAAGGCATCTTTGAAGATCATCTAGGCCAGTTCCCTTCCATGAGCAGTTGCTTCTTTCACTGAATCAGATTGCTTCAAGCCTCATCCAACATGACCTTGACAACTTTCAGTGATGTGGCACACACAGATTCTCTGCATATCTCTTACAGTGTCTCATTGCCCTCACAGGAAAGAATTTCTTCCTGTGTCCAGTCTAAATCTATCCTCTCTGTTTAAAACTTGCTGCTTGTCCTGACACTGCAGGCTCTGATAAAAGGTCTTACTCCATCTTTCTTACAAGCCCCATTATATATTGATGTTATAAAGTCTCCTCAGAGTCTCCTCCAGCTGAATAACCAACTCAGCCTTTCATCATAAGAGAGGTGCTTCAGCCCTTGGACCTCTGTTGTCTTCTTCAGACCCAAACCTACAAGTTCATGTTTTCCTGTGCTGATGACCCCAGAGCTGGATGCAGCACTCCAGGTGGATGCAGCACTCCAGCGAGAGCTCAGGGAAGGTAGAGGGGCAGAATCCCTTCCCTCATCCTGCTTGCCATGCTGCTTTTGATGCAACCCAGAACACGGTTGTCTTTCTGGGCTGCAAGAGCATTGCCAGCTTATGTCCAGCTTGTCATCCTTCAGTGTCCCCAAGCCCTTCTCTACAGGGATGTGTGATATAAGTATGTATGAATGTCTTTAGCTTTAATGCAAAGTGTATGAGCATGTGCTGTGTTTATATTCAAGGATATTTTCATTTTTTTTTTTTGTAATCTAATGCCTCAACTTTTATAAAAATAGAAGTCAGAATTAGGGCCTGTTGGCTGGAATTTAAGAGCTTTTACAAATTTCACGGTAAAGATGTAACTCAGATGAAATACCTTTACCCTTTTTTACTCAAATTCATTTTAGTCAGTTATGTTCAGTAGGTGTGGAACTTGTACTCCGACCAGAAGAAGAAATATATATGACCTACTTATCCCTGAAAAATGAGTTACTTAAACATGCCTTAACTTAATGCATCTTTCATTTAAAGCCTGTTCTATAGCACATGCTATAAAAACACTAAAGAGGGCAAAATCTGCTCCCTAAGGATCCTAAGCAAACATACCCATAATTACACTTGTATAAACAAAAGTGTCCCTCTCCAGCCTTCAAAAATCATTAGCGTGGATCTGTAAAATTGAAATCATATCAGAAACCTCAGCAAGTATAACAAATTTTTCAGCATTCTATTTGTCTTCTGGCTGTGAAATCTTGCAGTTATATTTCCTTTACAGCCATGTGAGCAGAAAGCTTTTTAATGAAACAGGTTTGGAGGGTAATTACGTAGCTACAGAATTTGGGGCTTTAGAAGTAACTGTCAGATAC